>NC_139561.1:88173016-88803103 GCF_965112155.1 Podarcis liolepis | reverse complement strand
ATTCCCAGCAGTGGTTTGAAACAGGGCCGGCCCACCCATGAGGCAAGGTGAGGTAACCGCCTGGGGTGGCAGGATCCACGGGGACAGCAGATCCTGATCTAGATCTTTATCCCCCACCCCCTTGTTCCTGTTATAGATCTTTACTCACATCCTTCTAACCTGGTGGGGACTAGGCGCCTTTTTGTGGTTTGCCTCAGGTGCCAAAATGTCTTGGGCCACTGTTATGTACTGAGTTGAATAGGATCCAAAAGGCAGCAGTCTGATTGGTCCTAGGACAATAGGATCAAAAATGCAGCAGTCTGATTGGTCCACAGGAGCCACCCAATCCAGCTCCAGGTGGAAGTGAATCCGCAACCTGATTGGCCTACAGGAGAATCCTGGAATTAGCCAATCACGTGGGGCCCATTGTGTAAATAATGTATATAAAGCAGACATTCTGGGGGGAACTTCCATTCCTCCTCACCACTATGAGCTGAATAAGGAGCATGAAATCCACTCTCAACTCCGAGTATATTTCAGCCACTCAACGGGGGGACGGGGGACGGACCCAGAGCCAGCGCCTGTGTGAGTGGGTCCTGTCAGCTGCCCAAGGGTGCTGAGCATGGATGCCACGCTTGGCTTCAACGAGCACCCGTCATGCCACCGTATTTTTTGCTCTATAAGACGCACCCGACCATAAGACGCACCTAGTTCTAGAGGAGGAGAACAAGAAAAAAAATGTTCTCTCCGTCTCTGCTCAGCGCCTCTCCAGCAAAGCGGGAGGAGAAATGGAAGGGGCTCCGTATCTCCTCCCGCTTCGCTGAAGGGGCGCTGCGCAGAGAGGGAAAGCTGCGCAGCACCTCTCCAGCGAAGCGAAGCCAGGAGAGCAAGAGAGATCGCTGCGCACCGATCCCTCTTGCTCTCCTGGCTTCAGCGAAAGCTGCGCAGCCTGCATTCGCTCCATAAGACGCACACACATTTCCCCTTTTTAGGAGGGGGAAAGTGCGTCTTATAGAGCGAAAAATACGGTACTTCCGTTTCCTGGAGAACGAGGCTAGATGAACCCACCAGCTACCGCAAACTCCCATGAGATACTCACTTCCCCATCTTGTGTTGCCAGCGGGTTCAGGGCTTTACATGTAGTGCCATTGCCCCTCCATGCCCATTGCCATCCCCATTGGTCCTGGAAACAGAGGACAAAACAGAGTTTGTAAGTCTCCCAGCACCCCACTTCTATTTCACACAGGGTTGTAGCCAACTGAGTTTGTAGCCAACTAAGTAGACCCATTGAAATAACAGACTTACATTAGGCTGCATTCAAACAGCGGTTTAGGGCGTTTCCCTAACAGTTGATTGCCAAGTTGTATTCGAGCTTTTCACACAACGTCAAAGCCACTGCCGGAAATATAGCAGAATGTATTGCAAATTCAGCTCCTCTTTTTCTTGTTGTTTGCAAACAGAAACGAGTGCGAAACTTGGGCTACATTCCGCTATGTTTCCGGAAGTGTCGTTTATGTCATGTCAACACTCAAATATAATGCAGAAATTCACAGTTAGGGAAACATCGGGGGAAACAGAATAAACTACTGTGTGAATGCATTACTTAAAATGCATTACTTTCAAGGACTATACTTTGAGTAGAACTTGCACTGGAGACAACCCATTTATCAGGGCTAGGGGTGAATGAATCTGTCCCTTTTGGTTTCCCTCAGATTCTCATTTTCCAGCCTTAAGCTCAGTTCTCCAAATTTCTGTTAATGGTTTGCAAACCATTATTATTTCTAAAGTCCTCACAAAAAAATTGTCAGCATTTTAGCACAAATGTCTCCAAATGTGCACATGTTTGTAGACAATTTTGCCTGGAATGCACACTTTTGCAAGCAATATAAGACCCTTCATATGTCGTCTTTATCCGATGCAACGAATTTTTCTGCACACTTTCCCTGAATGCACGCATTCTCTGGTTGGAGAAGTGTGTCACAATATTCAGAGAAGTGTGAATTTCAAAGACTGCCTGCAATTCGGTTTCCCATATTGATACATAAAGTGTGACTGACATAGTAAAGGTAAAGGTACCCCTGACCATTAGGTCCAGTCGTGGCCGACTCTGGGGTTGCGGCGCTCATCTCGCTTTATTGGCCGAGGGAGCCGGCGTGCAGCTTCCGGGTCATGTGGCCAGCATGACTAAGCCGCTTCTGGCGAACCAGAGCAGCGCACGGAAACACCGTTTACCTTCCCGTTGGAGTGGTACCTATATATCTACTTGCACTGGTGTGCTTTCAAACTGCTAGATTGGCAGGAGTAGGGACCGAGCAATGGGAGCTCACCCCGTCGTGGGGATTCGAACCGCAGACCTTCTGATTGGCAAGCCCTAGGCTCTGTGGTTTAACCCACAGCGCCACCCATGTCCCATGTGGCTGACATAGGTCCACGTTAAAAAATCTGAACCGAACCAGACTGAAGCCCTGGGAGCTCAGGTGCTGGCATCAGTGTCTGCTTTAGTACTGAGAGGTCCCTCGGCTAAGTCTGGTGGCAGAGGTAAGCGATGGGCAGATCTGTCAATTTCAGTTTCTCCAGCCTTTGGTTAAGCTCTACCCTTTTCCACATCCGTTTGTGGGATTTTTAAAGTCCTCTCCTCTTGGAAACTTGCCAGCCTTTTAGCGCCGAGAAACTGAGCACATAGATGGGAAGCTGAGGAACCAAAATCGACAGATCTGCCAATCCCTCTGATCTCATAATCCCACGGTGCCCTCTCTACTTCCCTTGCTGCCACTTACCTGGGGGGCGAATCGTCATATGCTGCTGCCCATCCATGACGTAGCCTCCCATTGGCTGCCCATCAGGGCTGTACGGTGCCCCTTGACCTGATTGGACGAAAGGAACATCATCTCAAAAACTCACTTGCTTTCATGACCCATCGAGGATTTGTGTGAAAATCCGTTGGGGACTTTCTTAAAAGCCCTCATAGATTCTGCACCTGCTGACGCAAGGGACTGCGCATTCTAAATGCCATCAATAAATTCCATACCAACTGCAAAGTCCTCCCTATTTCATCTTTTAGGTAATATAACAGGGCTTTTAGTTTAGGGTTTCTAAGTATCTGATAATCCTGTCAACTGCTGATTCATTGCTGTATTAGTAGTAGTAGTAATAGTAATAATAATAGTAATAGTAATAATAATAATAATAATAATAATAATAATAATAATAATAATTTTTTATTTATACCCCGCCCATCTGGCTGGGCTTCTCCAGCCAATCTGGGCGGCTTCCAACAAAATATTAAAATACAGTAATGCATCAAACATTAAAAGCTTCCCTAAACAGGGCTGCCTTCAGATGTCTTCTAAAAGTCTGGTAGTTGTTCTTTTTGACATCTGGTAGGAGGGCGTTCCACAGGGCGGGCGCCACCACCGAGAAGCCCCTCTGCCTGGTTCCCTGTAACTTGGCTTCTCGCAGTGAGTAATATCATACCCATTGGGTAGATCAGGTTGATAAAGGCTTACATCTTAGTCCCAGTTAGAGCAGAGAGGGTGTCATGGGACTGGTTTGAAGCGGTGGGAGGAACCAGCTGGGGAAGCCCCATGGGAAGAAGGCTCAGAGCCAGGGGATTGGTGGTGGGACATTGATGAGTGGTTGGAGGGAGAAGACTAGGAAGAGGAGGTGTCAGAAGCTGAAGAGGCAACAGGGCTTAATGAGCAGGGAGAGTCTGTGGCAGAGAGCAGTCCAGAAACAGAGACAGAAGCTGAATCAAGCGAGTGGGAGGCGGGAGGCAGAGAGGCAGAGATGAGTCTGGTTGGTAAAGAGTCACTGGGGTCTCCCCCTCCTGTTGTAACAAGCTCTCCCCCCCCCAACTCCTGGAATCAGAAGAGGCATGAAAGGGGCGGAAGAGAGGTTGGCTGCAAGCAGGCAGCGTCTCAGATTGCTTGGGGAAAGCCCTGGAGAGGAGGTGATTTAGACGGCTGTGGGTGTTGGGATACTGCCGGGGACACGGGGGCATCAGGCAGGCCCCCAGCTGGCTCCAGCCACTGGCTGGCAGCCGGTCTCCCTTGGAACAGCATCAATCAGCGACACGAGCCGCAGATATGTTTAGAGCCCCGTGCACGCCCAATCAGCAGAGTGTGTAAATCTTCTCACAGCAGAAGAGGCGGACAGAGAAATGTGTAAGCGTAATGTACAGCGTTTTATTCAGCATAGTTCAGGAACAGAGGAAAACATGTCTGCTTCCCTTCGTCTCCAGCAGACGCTATATACAAACAGAAGTTCCCAGCAGAGCTGTGCTGGAAGTAAACAGGCATGTGACACACAGCAGTCATGCCTGTACCCTTTTAAGGTGGAACAAAACTACCGTATTTTTTGCTCTATAAGATGCACCAGACCACAAGACGCACCTAGTTTTTGGAGGAGGAAAACAAGAAAAAATATATTCTGAATCTCAGAAGCCAGAACAGCAAGAGGGATCTCTGCGCAGTGAAAGCAGCAATCCCTCTTGCTGTTCTGGCTTATGGGATAGCTGCGCAGCCTGCATTCGCTCCATAAGACGCACACACATTTCCCCTTACTTTTTAGGAGGGAAAAAGTGAGTCTTACAGAGCAAAAAATACGGTATATCCTAACAGTAGGGAGACGGGGACTTTCAGCCTCAGCAACTGATTTCCACGGAATAAGACCACTGGGAATGAACTGCAACTTTGAACGGTGTGGTTACTGACTGGCATGCTCCTGTGACAGAGGGGGAACCTGCAGCTGCCCAGATGTTGCTGCACCACCCCTAGCCTTTGGCGTTGCTAGCTGGGACTGGTGGGAACAGTCGTTCGAAACATCTGGAGGGCCCCACATTAGAGGAGTTAAGCAAGTGCAGCCCCAGCATCCTGGATCCCACAACCCAACAACCAAAAAACCCCACTTGCCCTCTCCCCGACGGAACCCCATACCTGTGCGATTTGATTGATCGATCATCGGTTGAACTATGCGCCGCCTGGCGTTAATAAACCTGCAAGAGACAGAAGAAGCAGTGGAGGAGTCAGGCACCGACTGATAAAAGGGTCAGAGTTTGTTTTGGGATTTTGTTGCCTCTCTCCAAAACACCGCTTGCTTATTGCCAGTCCAACTCTGGGTCACAGAGCCACACGGAGAGCTTAGGAAGTTGCATTGTACAGAGTCAGACCCTTGGTCCTTCTGTTGTTGTTTTTTTAAAAAAATATTTTTATTACATTTTTTTCCAGGTACAGATGTAAAGTCAGATATAAAACGAAATAACAGAAAAAGAAAAAAGAAAAGAAGAATAAAAGAAATCCATCTTTCCAATACATTTTTTCATGACCAACCGGACTTCCCCACGTCTCCCTCACCCTGCTTTCTTTACAATAAAAATATCGGCAAATTAATTCCTTGTTTCATGTGTTATTTGTACTTTCAAATAATTATCTTTTAAGTTCAAAATACTTATTATCAATTTACTTTTGCCCTAAAATAAATATAATGTTATTTTAAACTTTAGTCCTTTCATAGTTATAACTTAGTTTCCAATATCCCAAATCTTTTGCTGGAGCTAGGTTTTCCAAATCATGCAAATTCTTAACATTCATATAACTTATAATGTTTTTGTAAATAGTCCTTAAATTTTTTCCAGTCCTCCTCCATTGTCTCTTCTCCCAAGTCTCGGATTCTGCCAGTCATTTCGGCCAATTCCATATAGTCCAAGACCCTTGGTCCTTCTGGCTCAGTACTGGAGGCGGTTGGAGGATGGACGGCAGCTAATGGATTGAGGTTGAATCCTGACAAGACAGAAGTACTGTTCTTGGGGGACAGGGGGTGGGCGGTGGTGGAGGACCCACTGGTCCTGAATGGGGTAACTGTGCCCCTGAAGGACCAGGTGCGCAGCCTGGGAGTCATTTTGGACTCACAGCTGTCCATGGAGGTGCAGGTTAACTCTGTGTCCAGGGCAGCTGTCTACCAGCTCCACCTGGTACGCAGGCTAAGACCCTCCCTGCCCACAGACTGTCTCACCAGAGTAGTGCATGCTCTAGTTATCTCCCGCTTGGACTACTGCAATGCGCTCTACGTGGGGCTACCTTTGAAGGTGATCCAGAAACTACAACTAATCCAGAATGCAGCAGCTAGACTGGTTACTGGGGGTGGCCGTTGTTACCACATAACACCGGTCTTGAAAGACCTGCATTGGCTCCCAGCATGTTTCCGAGCACAATTCAAAGTGTTGGTGCTGACCTTTAAAGCCCTAAACGGCCTCTGTCCAGTATATCGGAAGGAGCGTCTCCACCCCCATCGTTCTGCCCGGACACTGAGGTCCAGCTCCAAGGGCCTTCTGGCGGTTCCCTCATTGCGAGAAGCCAAGTTACAGGGAACCAGGCAGAGGGCCTTTTCGGTAGTGGTGCCCACCCTGTGGAACGCCCTCCCATCAGATGTCAAAGAGATAAACAACTACCTGACATTTAGAAGACATCTGAAGGCAGCCCCGGTCAGGGAATTTTTTTATGTGTGACATTTTAATGTATTTTTAATCTTCGTTGGAAGCCACCCAGAGTGGCTGGGGAAACCCAGCCAGATGGGCAGGGTACAAATAATAAATGATTATTATTATTGTTATTGTTGTTATTATTATATGTGCTGGTCTTCAGCTGGTGAGTCAGGACCTTCTAGTAGGTCACGGCCTGCTCCAAGCAGCAGGAGCGTCACCACCGTGCAAATGGAGGGCACCTGGTTGGGGAAGTCTGACCAACGCCAATTGGAAATGCTTCTCTGGGGTTTCGGATAAGGGAACCCTAGCTGGCGGTGTCAAAAATTGAACTCGAAGCCTTCTGCATTCAAAGCATTTGCTCTCCCTCCGAGCCACAGTCCTGCTGCAATAATACCAGCACTCTGCCTCCAGCAGGGGACAGTCGGAGAGCTTTGGCTACACGATTGCAAAGCATGGAGGCAATGGCAACCCCTAATGCCTGGTTCCCAAAATCAGGCACCCCCTGTAGACAGAAGTTCTATTTAGCCAAATGATGCTCTGGAACAGCAGGTTCCCCAAACAAATTGGGAGTTACCTTGGGAGAAAATGTTAAAAAAAAATCTTTATAGCCAATTACATGTCATTGATTTTAAATTCAGACCGAAAAACAAGCTGTTTCTAAGCAGGGTGAGCATGAGTTCAAGACTGTCTTCCTTCCTGGCCAAAGGTCCACCTTGCCCAACGTTCTGGTCCGGCCACATGACTCAGGAAAGTTCACATGCAAGGGATGAAACGATGGGCTCTCTCCCCTGTTATCTGGCCCTAGCGCCTGAGATTCAAGCTGATATAGAGGATATATCTTCTATGGGTATATCTAACTGAGTTGCTGAGGCCAGCTCCCCTTTTTGTGGCACTGAGTTCCATGTGCTAAATTAATCATCGTATTAAAAGACACTTGACCCTCCTGTCGTTGGGTGAGCCTAAGTTTGAGTTGCTGGAATCACAAGTGAAGAGAGATCACTGTAACACTTCGGTCCTTTTTGATGGATTCCCACTGGAGCGTAAGAAGAGGATAATGAACTAGAAGGGTCATTGGCCTGATCCAGGAAGCCCTCCTTCTGTCCTTAAAATGGCTTAACAACATATTTTCAAACATATTATTAATTAATTTAAAGCCTTTATCATGTGCACCCACTACATCAGGGGTGTCCAAACTTTTTCCAAAGAGGGTCAGATTTGATGAAGTGAACATGCGTAAGGGCCGACCAAAGGGCCGACCAAGGTTGTTGAGCTTTTTTTAGGATTGAAGTTGTTGAGCTTTTTTTAAAACTGCCAAAGGGCTGAATGCATCCAGGGTCCTACTCAAAGTACAGCCATTGAAATGACTGATCATTACAGTGGTACCTCTGGTTGCGAACAGGATCCATTCCGGAGGCCTGTTTGCAACATGAAAAGAGTGCAACCCACAGTGGCATGTCTGTGCACGCGTGGGTTGTGATTCGCCACTTCTGCGGGTTGCTGCGGGACGTATCCTGAAAAAACATAACATGAGGTATGACTGTACTCACTTAGGTTCATAATTTTTAAATATGTCTACCACGAGCAGAAGAGGGACGCGGGTGGCACTGTGGGTTAAACCACAGAGCCTAGGAATTGCCGAATCGGAAGGTTGGCAGTTCGAATCCCTGTGACGGGGTGAGCTCCCGTTGCTTGGTCCCAGCTCCTGCCAACCTAGCAGGAAAGCACGTCAAAGTGCAAGTAGATAAATAGGTACTGCTCTGGCAGGAAGATACAGTGTTTCCGTGCGCTACTCTGGTTCGCCAGAAGCGGCTTAGTCATGACCCAGAAGCTGTACGCCGGCTCCCTCGGCCAATAAAGTGAGATGAGCGCTGCAACCCCAGAGTCGGCCGCGACTGGACCTAATGGTCAGGGGTCCCTTTACCTTTACCTTACCGCGAACAGAACCTAGTTGGCTGCAACCCACATCAGTGAAGAGAACCTCCGGACTGGGTGAAGAAATGGATCTAAAGGAGTTAAATACCCCTCTGCGCCAGCATTCAGATCCTTACCAGTTATTGACTTGCAAGATGGTCAGTCCCGTATCCTGAGCTAGCTGCTTCTTCTGTTCTTCCGAGGGATAGGGGTGCTGTTCAGGGGAAGAGAAGAGAAGTTGGGGAGGGTGTTAGCGAAGTTGGCCCGATATTATCTGAAGGGTTTCGCGGAAGGTTTCTTAAACCACATTTGAGCTTGGCCCGCGTTCATAGCGATAACGCCATGTTAGCATCACAACCTTAGCCCCCAGCATAATTCAAGCACTGAACTATCCAGAGTGCTTTATAGGTTTTGATGTGGACCAGAGCCGTGTGGCCAAAGATTTAGCCAGGGTTGACATATGTCTGTAATTCCCTGGACATAGCTGGTCTTCGGCCCTTGTAAACAGCGTCCGGGCAGAAATCTCTGAAATAGCCGGGGAAGTCGGGACATATGGCAGCCCATGACGGAAGTGTCGATTTTGGCGAACCTCATTAAAAAAAACTCAAAAGGTCGGGTTTTTTGAAGAAGAAGAAACTCCTGGCCACATGCATTCCCTTCTCTCTGCTAAACCGTGGCCCAGTTTACTGTATTTTTTGCCCTATAAGACTCACTTTTTCCCTCCTAAAAAGTAAGGGGAAATGTGTGTGCATCTTATGGAGTGAATGCAGGCTGCGCAGCTATCCCAGAAGCCAGAACAGCAAGAGGGATTGCCGCTTTCACTGCGCAGCGATCCCTCTTGCTGTTCTGGCTTCTGAGATTCAGAAATTTTTTCCCCTAGTTTTCCTCCTCCAAAAACTAGGTGCGTCTTGTGGTCTGGTGCGTCTTATAGAGGGAAAAATACAGTATATGATGAGCAGAAATCTAGTGGCAAAGCTTTTTCGTGGACTGCACCACTTGAGGCTACAGGGGTGAGGGGTGGTCTGGAGTATTTGAATACTGGACCACAGGTAAAATTCCACGCGGGACCGGGATGTTTACCAAGTGGCTACGCACAGCAGTGGGCCTCAACGAGGACAACAGGGGCACCCTGAGCATTCCCTGCTGGGCCTGGCCCAGGCTTCCCTAAACTGGTGCCCTTCAGGTGTCATTGAACCTCCACTTCCACCATCCTTGGCCTTGCTGTCTGAGGCTGACGGGAAAGCAGAGTCCCACAGATGCTGGGTTGCAAAAGACTGGTCTATTTTAACTTCCGACAGAGCCCTGGAATGATACTGCAATGGGGGCATTTTGTGGGAAATTGAAATAGACCCAGCTCAAATAATTTTTTAAATTTTATTTTAAAGAGGACCCACAGTAGGCATCAGCAGTAGGCCCTGCCAGGACACAGGGGCCCTAGCAACTGATTGATGCTGCCATGTGCTAACGCCAGCCCTACCTGCAGAAGTGTTTTGTAGTTTTTTAAGTGGGGGGAGTGTACCAGGGGAATGTGAGACTGAGTCCTTCTTGAAGAGCTGGTTTTCTACATGCGGAGAGAAATGCTGGACCATAAAGAAGGCTGATCGCCGAAGAATGGATGCTTTTGAATTATGGTGCTGGAGGAGACTCTTGAGAGTCCCATGGACTGCAAGAAGATCAAACCTCTCCATTCTGAAGGAAATCAGCCCTGAGTGCTCACTGGAAGGACAGATCCTGAAGCTGAGGCTCCAATACTTTGGCCACCTCATGAGAAGAGAAGACTCCTTGGAAAAGACCCTGATGTTGGGAAAGATGGAGGGCACAAGGAGAAGGGGACGACAGAGGACAAGATGGTTGGATAGTGTTCTGGAAGCTACCAGCATGAGTCTGACCAAACTGTGGGAGGCAGTGGAAGACAGGAGTGACTGGCGTGCTCTGGTCCAGGGGGTCACGAAGATCCGGACACGACTAAACGACTAAACAACAACAACATCCTGCATTTCTTCCCACCCCCAAGTGTGGAGTATCCAAACAAGCATGCAACCCCGCCAACACCCTCAAGAAGAGGTCCAGGGGAAAAGCTTTGCTGCTCAGTTTTGCCAGCCCCGCAATGTCACAATCGTTGCTTTCTTTTCGGGCTCCTTTCTTTGGCCCCTGTCTCTTCGCCTTATGTTCCCAACAAATATGGGAACAGATTCTGGTCCCCCGCTTTGGGGATCGCCTTCCTTTTCCATGCCCGTCACAAAACCACGTCCCTTTCTTTTCCCCAATTCCCAAGCAGATGTTCCAAGACATGAAAGTTCCCCTGTACCCGGTATTGGGAGACTTGGCAACTGTCCATCCCCCCTCCCCCATCCTGCCCTCCGCCTGCTCCGGCCTTTTAGCTGTCACTCTAAATGATAGATGAGTTGCGTCCTTGCCCACGAGTCACAACCGGGCCTCCGTAGGGGCCCCGGCTCTGACAGCCAGGTGACAGATGACCGAAGGTCACCCAGGTCACACACAGAATGGGGCAATGGCTATGGAGGCAACTGTGAAGGCTCTCTCAGGTTTCGAAACACAAGGTCACCACTTTGGGGCTTTCTTCTGGAGCATCGTGGAGATCAGAACTTCCACAGATGCTCCCACTTTCCCCTATTTACCAGGAGAGGATGGGCTGTCTGATAATTCACGGTTCCTCCTTTCCTGTTTTTGGGACGCGGGTGGTGCTGTGGGTTAAACCACTGAGCCTAGGACTTGCCGATCAGAAGGTCGGCGGTTCGAATCCCCGCAACGGGGTGAACTCGCAACGGGGACATCCCATTTTTTCCCCCCACGAGAGAATGGCAGACATTTTGGGTGCCATGATCTCGTGAGATTTTGCACCACATTTTTCCTTGGGAGAGGGGAGATAGATAGATAGATAGATAATTTATTACGGCCGGAGGCCAGCTTATAAAACACACTTGGGGGTACAATCCCAGAGGGAAAACAAACATTTAAAACAATGTACAACAATAAATTTAAAATTTATAAATGCGATAAGTGTATAGACACTTAAACTTTAAGATAAGCTTCCAGCACCCATAAGGCTATTTCCCCCTTAACCTCACAAATTCCCCCTAACCTTTGGGTCTCATTCTTTCAATCTTTGTACGAGGACGCTGAACCTCTGTTACAGAATTATAATATAGAACAACTGGCTAAATGGCCGCCAGTTTCAGTAACTGAAGTCACATCATATCACAATCTCACACAGCACCAGAAAATGCACATTTTAGGCCACCATGCCCCAAAGAAACACTTTTTTTTAAAATTTCAGAGGGAAATCACAGCACAAAATTGTGTGAGATCACAGAGCCCAACATGGCCGCCATTCTCTCGCAGGAAAAAACAGGAAGACGGCGGCCAAGAAGATGACGCCACGGTTTTCACCTTGGCGTTGGAGGGCATGTAAAGATCAGCAGTTAAGAACCGCCCGGAGGTCTTTTAATGAAGGGCAGTATATAAATCTAATTAATAAAAATAAAGTAAATGAAAGAACTTGGTAGGACCACCACTATCAGAAGCTCTGTGTCTGAGAGACGCAGGAGAGGGCATTCTCTGGGGCAACTCCTAGGTTGTGGACTGTTATTGTGTATTTCTCTACTCTGGGCCTTGGTGAAACCGTGTGTGTGTGTGTGTGTGTGTGTATATATATATATATATATATATATATATATATATATATATGGATCCGTGCTATTATATTGACTGTAAGCTGGTTCAACTACAGTGGTACCTCTGGTTGCAAATGGGATCCATTCCGGAGGCCCGTTCACAACCTAAAAGGAACGCAACTCGCGTCTACACATGCGTGGATCTCGATTCGCCACTTCTGCACATGCGCGTGATGTCGTTTTGTGTGTCTGCGCATGTGCGAATGGCGAAACCCAAAAGTAACCCTTTCCGGTACTTCCGGGTCGCCGCGGGACGCAGCCTGAAAATGCTCAACCTTAAAAGCAAACGTAACATGAGGTATGGCTGTATTTTTAAATAGTACTTTAAACAATTGTAACCTGTTTGGGACTTTATGGTGAAGATGAGGCAAAATCATCATCATCATCATCATCCCATAACGTCCAACATTTCTCTGACGAAAATAGGGACATCCCATTCCATAATGATAATTTTACTATGTCTACCCCACACATCTTAATGGGTTTTTCCCAGTCGCTGCGGGCAGCTTCCAACATATATAAAAACAGAATAAAACATTAAACATTTTAAAAATGTACAAGGCTGGCTTCAGATGGCTTGGGGGGTCAGATAACCCCATACCCTCCAACATTTTCCCAATGAAAATAGGGGCATCCTAAGGAAAAATGGGATCAAATCAGAAACCAGGACGGCTTCTCTAAATCAGAGACATCCCTGGAAAACAGGGACACTTGGAGGGTCCATCGTTCCTCTTTTACATTTGGTCCCACTCTGATTTGGTCCTGGCCCTGCCCAGCCCTGGTGTCCTCAAGCTGAAAAAGGCTCCCTGACCCAGGTGTAGTGGTTACAGCGTCAGATTAGGAGTTTGGAGGTCAGGCTTCAAGCCCGTACAGTGGTACCTCAGGTTACATACACTTCAGGTTGCATACGCTTTAGGTTACAGACTCCGCTAACCCAGAAATAGTGCTTCAGGTTAAAAACTTTGCTTCAGGATGAGAACAGAAATCGCGTGGCAGCAGCAGGAGGCCCCATTAGCTAAAGTGGTGCTTCAGGTTAAGAACAGTTTCAGGTTAAGTACGGACCTCCAGAATGAATTAAGTACTTAACCCGAGGTACCATTGTATTCTGTTCAGAGGGTCACCTTGGGCCAGTCACTATCTCACAGGTTGTGAGGATAAAGTGTGTGTTTGTGTGTGTTTGTGAGCCACATATGCTTCCACTCCTTGGGGCAAGGTTGGGCTTAAAATCTAAGCAGCAAATACGAAAACAAACTAGATAGCGCATGGTGAGGAAGACGAGGCTTCCCCCTGCCCCAATTCCAATTTGCTTGCTCCCTAGCCCACTAGAGCCAGGCTGGGCCCAGCTTAGCCATAGCCGCTTAGCCTTGGAAGCCCCCCTCCCACCTCACTCCCTGCCAATGCGTTCAGGGTAATTGGCTAGAATTGATTACCCTTCACCAGCCTCTAATAGCTTTATAGCTCCTTCAATTAGCCACTAATTGGCCAGCGCTCATTAACTCGCCTTTGTTTAACTAACCAGGGAGAGGCCCTGCCTAATTGCCTGGCAGCTTGGTGGCGAGCGAGGAGGAAAAGGGAAGGGAGCATGGGTGGCGGGCATGGAAAGATGCCCACTGTTAGCTAGCAAGCCGCTCGCTTGCCAGTTCAAAAGGGGCTGCAGGCAGGGAGCCAGCAATTCCCCCAACTCAGCCTGCGTTGGCAGAAAATGGCGCCGTGGGCAGAAATGATCAGTGGCATGGCTGAAACATCGTCCTTTATTAAGGCCAGCTTTGGGCCCATTCTAATAATGGATGGTCCACATGCCTTGTTGTCGAAGAAAACCCCTGGGTAAAGCACGTTGGCATGAGGGATGGGCTCTCATTGCAGGGCTGTCCCCAGAATTAATAGAGCTGCCTCTGCTCTTCCATACCCTCCATCATTTCTCCAACAAAAATAGGGATATCCTAAGGAAAAAGTCCCATGGACTGCAAGAAGATCAAACCTATCCATTCTGAAGGAAATCAGCCCTGAGTGCTCACTGGAAGGACAGATCCTGAAGCTGAGGCTCCAATACTTTGGCCACCTCATGAGAAGAGAAGACTCCCTGGAAAAGACCCTGATGTTGGGAAAGATGGAGGGCACAAGGAGAAGGGGACGACAGAGGACGAGATGGTTGGACAGTGTTCTCGAAGCTACCAGCATGAGTTTGACCAAACTGTGGGAGGCAGTGGAAGACAGGAGTGCCTGGCGTGCTCTGGTCCAGGGGGTCACAAAGAGTCGGACACGACTAAACAACAACAACAAGGAAAAATAGGACGCGGGTGGCACTGTTGGTTAAACCACAGAGCCTAGGACGTGCCAATTAGAAGGTCGGTGGTTCGAATCCCCGCGACGGGGTGAGCTTCCGTTGCTCGGTCCCTGCTCCTGCCAACCTAGCAAATGCCGTTTACCTTCCCGCTGAAGCGGTACCTATTTATCTACTTGCACTTTGATGTGCTTTCGAACTGCTAGGTGGGCAGGAGCTGGGACTGAACAACGGGAGCTCACCCTGTCGTGGGGATTTGAACTGCCAACCTTCTGATCAGCAAGTCCTAGGCTCTGTGGTTTAACCCACAGCGCCACCCGTATCGCTATGTATGTATGTATAAATAAATTTATTATTACTATTATTATTGCTATTACTATTACTATTGTTACTATTACTATTATATACCAGGCCACCCTACTTGCAAACTGCCCTGTGAAAAGCATCCTGATGATATTGATATTGATCCTGATGATATACAATATTGTTTGTACCTTGATACTGCATGTTGTGGTGTGTGTGTGTGTGTGTGTGTGTGTGTGTGTGTGTGTGCGTGTGTGTTTAAATGTACTGTAGTTCAATCTCACTTGTGTAAGCCAACTTGGAAGGGTTTGTATCCTGAGGGGCAGGATATGAATAACTGCAATAAATAAATAAATGCTCTGGTGATAAAACCATTTAAAATACAAGCTCAACCCAGCTCTGGGAGGTGGGGGAGAGAAACAGCTAACCGCTGGGGAGACAGAGGTAGCAACAGCAACCACACAGCCTCTGCTTCTCCTCCACTTCGAAGTCCTGCGTAAAGATCACCTAGGTCTTTGCTGCTGCTCACCAAAATGGCAAGGGGATCAGGGAGAGAGGGTCCTCTCTGAAGAGGGTGCTGCGAAAAATAGAAGCCTTGTGCTAGGACCTTTCTGTTAAACGCTCCTTGCGGCTTCAGAAAACAAGTGTCCATGATCCCTTGAGCCAACGGAAGGGTTTGAAACTGGGTTAATTTGGGAGAGGGGAAACTGTGGCCCTCCACATACTTGTTGGACTACGACTTCCATCATTTGTGAATGTTGGCCATGCTGGCTGATGGGAGTTGGAGTCCATTCGGAGGGTCATGGGTTCCCCAGTCCTAGTTCTAGAGACAGAATACAGTGGTACCTTGGGTTAAGTGCTTAATTCATTCCGGAGGTCCGTTCTTAACCTGAAACTATTCTTAATCTGAGGTACCACTTTAGCTAATGCGGCCTTCCTCTGCCGCTGCGCGATTTCTGTTCTCATCCTGAAGCAAAGTTCTTAACCCGAGGTAATATTTCTGGGTTAGCGGAGTCTGTAACCTGAAGCGTCTGTAACCTGAAGCGTATGTAACCCGAGGTACCACTGTACAGTGGTACCTCGGGTTACAGACGCTTCAGGTTACAGACTCCGCTAACACAGAAATAGTGCTTCAGGTTAAGAACTTTGCTTCAGGATGAGAACAGAAATTGTGCTCCGGTGGCACAGCGGCAGCAGGAGGCCCCATTAGCTAAAGTGGTACTTAACCAGAGGTACCACTGTATGCTGTTTTCGCATATTTCGCAGCTTTTCCAGGTAAAACTGGGAATATCCCCCTTGCACAAAATGCTGGAGAGACTCGGCCAGTAGGGGCACTGTTGAGCCAGATGGACTAATGGTTTGATTCCGCATAAGGCAGTTCTCTATGATCCTGGCGACTTCCCTTCTCTCCTACCCTTTCCCTCCACAAAGATCCACGTTCTTACCGACAAGTGTTGGAATAGCCACGCACGCATAATGTTTGTGGCCACTTTGGGGAAGATCCCTCTTTTCTTGTTCCGTTTTTTGTCTCGGTCTAAGTCGTCGTCATCTCCCGTGCTGGGGGAGGCCACGCTGTTGTCTAGACAGTCCCCTGCGAGGAAAAAAGAAGCAGAAATGGAGAGAGAAAACCCTTTGAGAAAGATGGTCGGAGAAAGAGGCCCAGAAAGTTTGTACCTGGTGTGGGACTAAATCTGCTGTGGTTCCGTTTGAAAGAGGTTTTGGAGTCATACCACATGTGGCCACTAGAGGGAGACATGGTATCAAGCGTCGAATGCTAGAGGCCCTCTAGAGGCTGCTGGTGGAATTTCACCCTTGGGAGGACTGTTGTAAACTGAAATCTGTGATGAAATCAGGGTCTTTAAGAATAGTGAGCCTCTAGATAGTTTCCCCTTCTCCCTCTACTCACTTTGACCCGCTCACGCGCATAGCTGGCTGAACATTACAGACCCAGCTGCTACATCGCAGCTGTAAGAGCAGGAACGAGGTTATGGATATGAACTGCTTTGATGGATCCATATGGTTTAGAATACTGCTACACACAGCAACCAGACAGACACGATCGGGCATTCATGAACAGAATATAAAGGTAATATATGTCCTATATTTGTCCCTGCATCTGGCATGGAGGTCTTTTTAAATATCTTGGCATACAGTCCTTGATTTCTAAACCAGCAGCTAAAAGCAAATTGTGCCGGGAACACGTCTGAACTAGCCCTGAGGGGACTGAGTGTGTTATTTGGGGGCAGGAACAGCCGTCGTAAATTGATCATTTATCCTCCGTGAATTTGTCTAATCCCCTTTTGAAACTATTCACGTTGGTGGCCACCCCGGCTCTTGTGTGAGTGAGTTCCATAGTGTAACTGTGAAAAGGACTACTCTCTTTTGTTTCCTGGTTAGCAGGTGTTCCTCGGATCTGGCCACCATAGATGACCGGCTAACCCTGTCCATTAGGCAGGCATTAGCAGTCATGGTGGAGGGACACGGGTGGCGCTGTGGGTTAAACCACAGAGCCTAAGACTTGCCAATCAGAAGGTCGGCAGTTTGAATCCCCACGACAGGGTGAGCTCCCGTTGCTCGGTCCCTGCTCCTGCCAACCTAGCAGTTCAAAAGCACGCTAGTGCAAGTAGATAAATAGGTACCGCTCTGGCGGGAAGGTAAACGGCATTTCCGTGCGCTGCTCTGGTTCGCCAGAAGCGGCTTAGTCATGCTGGCCACATGACCCGGAAGCTGTATGCCAGCTCCCTCGGCCAATAAAGCGAGATGAGCGTCGCAACCCCAGAGTCGGCCACGACCGGACCTAATGGTCCTTTACCTAGCAGTCATGGTAGAGAATGTGTCTTGCATGCAAAAAGTGGCTGGTTCAAGCTGTAGCCTCTCTAGATGTCAGCACTGGTCTGGTGAGCCCTCATCAGTCAGAGCAAACAGCAGCGAGTTAAGAGGGATAAAGCAGACAGACGATCCGTCAATTTATGATGGGCTGCCTCCGTCCTTGAGGCAGAGCCAGTTGTCACAGGGTGATCAGTCAGGGCCCGTAACACGTCCACTGGATCAACACAAAAGGAGAGAGAAATGGCGTACACGATCAAGGGTCTAGAAGCCTAGCCTTATGAGGAATGGTTGAAGAAGCTGGGTATGTTTAGCCTCAAAAAGAGGAGATATGATGGCCATCTTCCAATAGCTAAAGGCTATCACATGGATGTATGGAAGTGAGAGCTGGACCATGAAGAAGGCTGATCACCGAAGAATTGATGCTTTTGGATTATGGTGCTGGAGGAGACTCTTGAGAGTCCCATGGACTGCAAGAAGATCAGGCTTATCCATTCTTCAGGAAATCAGCCCTGAGTGCTCACTGGAAGGACAGATCCTGAAGCTGAGGCTCCAATACTTTGGCCACCTCATGAGAAGAGAAGACTCGCTGGAAAAGACCCTGATGTTGGGAAAGATGGAGGGCACAAGGAGAAGGGGACGACAGAGGACAAGATGGTTGGACAGTGTTCTCGAAGCTGACCAAACTGTGGGAGGCAGTGGAAGACAGGAGTGCCTGGCGTGCTCTGCTCCATGGGGTCATGAAGAGTCGGACATGACTAAACCACTAAACAACAACAAATCACATGGAATATTCCAACTAAACACTAGGAAGTACTTTCTGACAGTAGGAGCTGTTGGACAGTGGGACGGACTATCTTGGAAGGCTGTGGACCCTCCTTCCTTAGAGGTTTTTAAGGTTTGGACAGACATCTGTCATGGATGCTTTAGCCAAGATTCCTGCATTGGAGGGGGCTGAACTGAATAGGAGTATAGCATCTAGATCAAGGGAAGTAATAGTGCCACTGTATTCTGCTCTGGTCAGACCTCACCTGGAGTACTGTGTCCAGTTCTGGGCACCACAATTCAAGAAGGACACTGACAAACTGGAACGTGTCCAGAGGAGGGCACCCAAAATGGTCAAAGGCCTGGAAACGATGCCTTATGAGGAACGGCTAAGGGAGCTGGGCATGTTTAGCCTGGAGAAGAGGAGGTTAAGGGGTGATATGATAGCCATGTTCAAATATATAAAAGGATGTCACATAGAGGAGGGAGAAAGGTTGTTTTCTGCTGCTCCAGAGAAGCGGACACGGAGCAATGGATCCAAACTACAAGAAAGAAGATTCCACCTAAACATTAGGAAGAACTTCCTGACAGTAAGAGCTGTTTGACAGTGGAATTTGCTGCCAAGGAGTGTGGTGGAGTCTCCTACTTTGGAGGTCTTTAAGCAGAGGCTTGACAACCATATGTCAGGAGTGCTCTGATGGTGTTTCCTGCTTGGCAGGGGGTTGGACTCGATGGCCCTTGTGGTCCCTTCCAACTCTAGGATTCTAGGATTCTAGGATTCTATGAATGACCCCCAGGGTCCCTACAGCTCTACGATTCTATACTTGGCCACAGACATCTCCTCCGCTCGCAAGTAGACAAGACAGGGAACAGAGCCTAAGGCTCCTCCAGACATGGTTGGACTCCCAACCGCTCTAGCCAGCATGGCTAGTGTTTAGCGATATTGGGAGCCTGTGGTCCAGCAATAACTGGGAGGCCAAAGATTAGCCACCAGATTCCACAGGGAGGCACCAGATAATGACCCATTCCAGATATCAGATAATTAACCAGCCTCGGAGGTGGTGAACCTGTGGCACTTTGCCGATGCCGTTGTATCTCTCATCACCCCTGACCATTAGGCATGCTGGCTGGTGCTGCTGGGAGATGGAGTCCAGCAACGCCACTCTTGCAGTGCTGGGATGGGATGTTTGAGTTGGTTAGTGTGGTGGTTGGATTCCCCACCCCTGACTGTTTCGTTTTATTCTATACTTTTTATGCTGTAACCCTGCTCTGGGGTTTGTCTTAGTGGAAAGAAAATTATGACGAATCGCCCTAAATCAACAGCAAACATCTTGGGGGAGGCACCTTTATTTGGGGCCGGGTGTGTGTGTGTGCCTTGTGTATTTCTTTCTTATGAACTGCATGCATTTCTCTGTACATCTGTTTGTTTGTTTGATTAATTCATAGAATTCATATCCCGTTGGACTGAAAAGTCCCAAAACTCTCAAAACCGTTTACAAGAAGAATTAATCAATGAAATTATCAATAAAAAACCAACATTTTAAAGCCTTTAAACAACAACAACAAGAAGAAGCTAAAATCCAGATTAAAACACATGCCAACGTCCTACATAGTTGCTTTATAATGTATGCTGTAATGTATGCTATAACTTATGCTTATGTTTTTAAATAGGCTTGGAGACCTTTCTGTATAACATGTACAGTGGTACCTCGGGTTAAGAACTTAATTCGTTCTGGAGGTCCGTTCTTAACCTGAAGCTGTTCTTAACTTGAGGTACCACTTTAGCTAATGGGGCCTCCTGCTGCTGCTGCCACCGCCGCACAATTTCGGTTCTCATCCTGAAGCAAATTTCTTAACCCGAGGTACTATTTCTGGGTTAGCAGAGTCTGTAACCTGAAGCGTCTATAACCCAAGGTACCATTGTACAGTCATACCTCATGTTACGTTTGCTTCATGTTACGTTCTTTCAGGATACATCCCACAGTGACCCGGAAGTACCGGAAAGGGTTACTTCCGGGTTTCACTGCTTGCACATGCGCAGACGTGCATAACAACATCATGCGCATGCGCAGAAGCAACAAATCACAACCCACACATGTGCAGATGCGCCGCAGAACGGATCCCGTTCGCAACCAGAGGCACCACTGTAACAAGTTTTAATATCATGAGGAGGCAAAGGACTTGGAAGTCCCACCCATTTTAAATCTCACCTCACAGAGTGGGCTTAGGGAAGGCACTCTCAGTCTCTCTCTCTCTCTCTCAGGGATGGCGGATTACTAAGGAAGAACATGATGTGCTGCGTTTATTTGAAATACATCCCATAATTCAGTGGCAGACTTTGGGCTCTGAAATTTCAGCGACGTAAAAATTCGGTGCCCCCTGCCTCTCACACTCCGTTCTACAGTATTGTTTCGGCGCTCCCTGCAGGGCGGCACCCGGTCGCACTTCCCTCAAACCGCCTCTGCATAACCATGAAAGGTTCTGAAGATGAGGCAGTGTGGTTCAGTGGTTGGAGTGCTGCTTTAGGACCAGGAAGAACCAGGCAGAGGGCCCTGCTCAGCCCTGATGCTCACTGAGTGACCGTAGGCCAGTGGTTCTCAAGGGTGTGGTGCGCCACACTGGTGTGGCAGGGGAGCAGAGCACGTGTGGCAGGAAGGTTCAAGGATCATTGAAGAAACACTTAAACATTTCAGTGTAGTAAGTATAGAGGGGGGAAATTATTTGATATCCCGCTTTATCACTCCCCTTCAGGAGTCTCAAAGCGGCTCACAATCTCCTTTTCCCTTCCTCCCCCACAACAAACACTCTGTGAAGGTGAGTGGGGCTGAGAGACTTCAGAGAAGTGTGACTGGCCCAAGGTCACCCAGCAGCTGCATGTGGAAGAGCGAGGAATCGAACCCGGTTCACCAGATTACGAGTCCACCGCTCTTAACCACTACACCACACTGGCTCCCACATAGTTGTGTTCTGTGTTATAAATCAAGCACGACCAGGAGCCATAGAATCATAGAATCCTAGAGTTGGAAGAGACCACAAGGGCCACTGAGTCCAACCCCCTGCCAAGCAGGAAACACCATCAGAGCACTCCTGACATATGGTTGTCAAGCCTCTGCTTAAAGACCTCCAAAGGAGGAGACTCCACCACACTCCTTGGCAGCAAATTCCACTGTCAAACAGCTCTTACTGTCAGGAAGTTCTTCCTAATGTTTAGGTGGAATCTTCTTTCTTGTAGTTTGGATCCATTGCTCCGTGTCCGCTTCTCTGGAGCAGCAGAAAACAACCTTTCTCCCTCCTCTATGTGACATCCTTTTATATATTTGAACATGGCTATCATATCACCCCTTAACCTCCTCTTCTCCAGGCTAAACATGCCCAGCTCCCTTTGCCATTCCTCATAAGGCATCGTTTCCAGGCCTTTGACCATTTTGGTTGCCCTCCTCTGGACACGTTCCAGTTTGTCAGTGTCCTTCTTGAATTGTGGTGCCCAGAACTGGACACAGTACTCCAGGTGAGGTCTGACCAGAGCAGAATACAGTGGCACTATTACTTCCCTTGATCTAGATGCTATACTCCTATTGATGCAGCCGTTCCATTTCATTTTCCAATGTATTTCTCAATAATAAGAAATTCTGTGTGGAGCGAGCCTTCCTTCTTCTTCTGAAAACATGGCCCAGATAAAGAAGTTTCAGAACCACTGCCTTAGGCCCATCAATCACGTTCTCAGCCTGGTCTACCTTACAGGGTGGTCGTCGTCGGGATTATTAAAAAAGGAAGGACAACACCTTGAGCTCTCGGGGGCGAAAGGCGAGATTTAAAAGCTAATAAAATAAGGTTTCTTATGCCACACAGAAGCAGAATTAACAAGGAAAAACCCCATTGACTTCTGGCCGTTTTGAGTCAACCTCCTTTCCTAGCGGGGCTCTCAGAAAATTGAAGATAGAACTTCCTTCCTCCTGTCAATGCCCAAGGAAAGGAGAGGGGGCCCTGCAGTGTGGAACCCCCTGCTATCACACGCTCCCCGCCTCCCTTTGCACACAAGCCTCGCCTAACAAACATAAAATCCCGTCTCTTTCCCCCCTACACCCGCCCAATCCTAGCCCAATGGAACAGCTGTCATGCTTTTATATCCTCCGGCTAAAAGGCAGCTTAAAAGCCCTGCCTGGAGGGGGACGTAAATTATGCATCAGAGAAAGCGCTGCTGTCGGGGGCTTCCAGCAGACATCACCCGTGTCCCCACTTGATCACCAGCCCCACCCTGCTTTCCTCCCCTCTCCCGCTCTCCACCCCCCCCCCAAAAAATGCAAAAAGTAAAACCCATTGCCCTCTGTTTCCAGAACTCCGCTTGCAGAGGGGTGCGCAAGGACAGTTCTTTGCAAAAACTGCAGCAGCTCTTTGCAAAAAGAACAAAACCAGGAGGGCGATGCAGTCGGGAGGTCAAGCTTTTCCAGGCAAGCCCAAAAGCCAAAATTCCAAAATAAAAAGGCTGCAGCAACGTCACTGCAGTGAGATTTGCACAACGGCAGCAGAGCCTCACCAAAAGAAATTTGGGCAAATTCAGCACTGTCATCATTTTATTTTTATATTTTTTTGCAGATCACAGGATTAGGGACTTTGATAAGGTCAGGCAGCACGCTTCTACACCTTTCTTGTCTGCTTACCACATTATACGTGGATTTATGGTTTATGATTAGACTAGGCAGAGCAGGGGTTGGGGAAATAGAGTGCTTCAACGAGGCTCTCACTTCTGTATTCTGCCACAGAACAGACAGTGCACATTCTTCCTAAATGAAGAAACACAATATCTGAACCTAGAAAAAAACAAGCTTTTGTATTCCGGGTGCTTATTTGATTAATTGTCTGTCTTTTATCTAATTAAGTTGTAATAAATGTGCACATTACCAAAAATAGATCCCATTTTGAAATGATTTGCAATTTAATAAATGAAAGCTGCTGCTCCTTGTTTCAGGAAAGAGAAGGCTTTGATTTTTCTACTTTCCCATTCCCCGTTGTTGGTCACATACAAGAACTAGTCTCAAAACATAAACAAGCAGGTTTCTTAACGTCCTAACCCAGAATTAAAATGTGCCTTTGATTCTTTTGCTTAGCCAGCACTAATCAAATTACAAAAAGATTTTGTTGACTAACCTATTAGTGAAAGGTTGCAGTCCTAAGATAAAAATGCAGCTCTCTCATGTGTCCTCACTGCAGTATTCCCCCATTTCACAGATAGGGGAAACCGAGGCTTAGAAATGGTGGCTTTCCAGTGGAACCGGATGTGGAAAGAGGTAGGACTTTAGCCCAGGCCTTCCCAGATCACCCAGAGTTTCCTTATCCAAAGTACAGTGGTGCCCCGCAAGACGAATGCCTCGCAAGACGGAAAACTCGCTAGACGAAAGAGTTTTCTGTTTTGGAGGTGCTTCGCAAAACGAATCTCCTATGGGCTTGCTTCGCAAGACGACAATGTCTTGCGAGTTCCTGCTGGGTTTTTTTCCTCCCCCCCTTTTTTCTAAGCCGCTAAGCCACTTATCAGCTGATCTGATCAGCAGATAAGCCGCTAAAAGCCGCTAAAAGCCGCTAATAGCGCTAATCCGCTAATCCGTCAATGGGCTTGCTTCACAAGACGAGAAAACCGCTAGACGAAGAGAATCACAGAACAGATTCTTTTCGTCTTGTGAGGCACCACTGTACCTTTAGCACCACAGGGGCACAGATCCCAGCCTAAGCTAGTTGTGTAAACACTTTGCTATTATTATTATTATTTATAATGGGATAAAGGAGCCTGATCTCCGAGGAAAATCCCTCTAATTTCTCCCCTCATCCCTAATTTACATACCCTCCACCATTTCTCTGATGAAAATAGGGACGTCCCATTCCATAATGATAATTTTACTATTTATACCCCACACATCTGATTGGGTTGCCCTAGCCATTCTGGGCAGCTTTCAAGAGACATAAAAACATTAAAACAAAACAAAACATTAAAAAAAACCTTCCCTGTACAGGATAACTCCATACCCTCCAACATTTCTCCAATGAAAATAGGGAAATCCAAAGGAAAAGCAGGACATTCCGGGATTGATTCAGAAACCAGGATGGCTTCTCTAAATCAGGGGCGTCCCTGGAAAATAGGGACACTTGTAGGGTCTGAATATATTCCCCTACTCTAAGAGTTGGCACCTGGAAGCCACCAGACCATGGGTAGGCAAACTAAGGCCTGGGGGCCGGATCTGGCTCAATTGCCTTCTCAATCTGGCCCACGAATGGTCCAGGAATCAGTGTGTTTTTACATGAGTAGAATGTGTCCTTTTATTTAAAATGCACCTCTGGGTTATTTGTGGGGCCTGCCTAGTGTTTTTGTATGAGTAGAATGTGTCCTTTTATTTAAAATGCATCTCTGGGTTATTTGTGGGGCATAGGAATAGGTTCATTCCCCCCCCAAAAAAAATAGTCTGGCCCCCCACAAGGTCTGAGGGACAGGGGACCAGACACCAGAATCTGCTGCTCCAGTGGACTTGCCGCCTGAGGCAGTTGCCTCACCTTGCCTCATGGATGGGGTGGCCCGGACTGGCCCACTAAATCTCACTCCCTTCCTCACAGCGGCCCTTCAGAAAAGCTAGTTTATCTGTCAAGGTGCCAATCGCTTGCAAATCAGCAGAAATTGACTAGACCAGATTTTGCGGCGCTTCAGGTCCAGTCAATTTCACTCCCCCATTCTTCCTTTTCATGGTATACACATTGGCACAAGCGCATACATGGATGTGCGGGTCGTATTTGCACACACAATGCAATCAAGGCTGCAACGCTAGTACACACTTACCTGGGGGTAAGTCCCATGGAATCCAGAGGAACACACTTCTGAGTTGCAAAACAGTTCCTAAATTTAGGTAAAGGGTAAAGGGGCCCCTGACCCTTAGGTCCAGTCGTGGCCGACTCTGGGGTTGCGGCGCTCATCTTGCTTTATTGGCTGAGGGAGCCGGCGTACAGCTTCCGGGTCATGTGGCCAGCATGACTAAGCCGCTTCTGGCGAACCAGAGCAGCACACAGAAACGCCGTTTACCTTTCCACCAGAGTGGTACCTATTGATCTACTTGCACTTTGACGTGCTTTTGAATTGCTAGGTTGGCAGGAGCAGGGACCAAGCAACGGGAGCTCACCCCGTCGTGGGGATTCGAACCACCGACCTTCTGATCGGCAAGCCCTAGGCTCTGTGGTTTAACCCACAACGCCACAAGTGTCTCTTTCCTAAATTTACCAAGCCCTTTATTCAGTACTCAGTAGCACAGTGTGCTTCAAATGTGCTTTAGAGGTGTACACAGTAAAGAGTTGGGTTAATGCACAGGAACTTTTAAGTGCTAAGTGCCTTGAGATAGAGGCAGAGAAGCAAAGCTCACCTAGGGTGAGAGACTAGGAGAGGGAAGGAAAGCCCTCAGGTGAGAGCTGGGAGACTCTGTTGTTTTCTATAGGTAGCTAGGATCCAGAGCTACCTTTGACAAAAGATTCTGCATCTGTGGGATGTCTTTGTAGTTTAGATACCCTGCTGCTGATTTTCTTGTCTATTTATGCTGTTGCTTTTATGAGAATTTGCGTTTCATTGTGCATTCCTTGGGACGCGGGTGGCCACAGAGCCTTGGACTTGCCGATCAGAAGGTTGGCGGTTTGAATCCCTGCGACGGGGTGAGCTCCTGTTGCTCAGTCCCAGCTCCTGCCAACCCAGCAGTTCGAAAGCATATCAAAGTGCAAGTAGATGAATAGGTACGACTCCGGCGGGAAAGGAAACAGCGTTTCCGTGCGATGCTCTGGTTCGCCAGAAGCGGCTTAGTCGTGCTGGCCACATGACCCAGAAGCTGTACGCCGGCTCCCTCGGCCAATAAAGCGAGATGAGCGCCGCAACCCCAGAGTCGGCCACGACTGGACCTAATGGTCAGGGGTCCCTTTACCTTTTTATGCATTCCTTAAAATAATTGCATTTGTATAATTATTTTGAGTTGGATGTTACATAGATGTTACGTTGTGAAATTGGTCTTGCATGCTGCAGTTTTCTGGCGAAAGGTGGCATATTATTATTATTATTATTATTATTATTATTATTATTATTAAACCCATTGCTACTTAAGCTGGGGCTGGTGTGTGTTTGTGTGTGGCTTTTGTTGCATGCATCTGTCCCCCTGCAACTTCCCATGCGCAGCCACAGAAGCTGACTGAACCAGAGAAGGAATGGAATGTCGGGCAAAAATGTCGGCTGATCAAGTCGCTGGTGGGCAGGAAGAAACACCCCCCTCCCCCCCCTGCATTTCGCTTTGCAAAAAGCAAGCTGCCCCTCCTCTTCCCATTTAGGCGCCGACCCCTTGACCCTCGGAACGTCACCATTCAGCTTGGAATGAGATGAGAGGGCACACACACATACACACACGGGGCCGGCTATTTTCTGTTCCTGCCATGAGTAACCAGGCCTGTCTCTGGAGGCCTGCAGACAGGTTTATGGATGTCCGGTCGGACAAAGAGAATACAGGGCTGTCTCCAACCAAGCCGTGCTCCAAGTAGACCCATTGCAATGAATGGCCCAAGCTCAGACTTGTTCATTTAAGTGGATCTGCTCTGGGCAGGACTAGCGTTGGGATCAGGCCAATGCTTAGTGGTTAGAAGAGCAGGGTGGGGAACTGGGTCAAAAAATGGGTGGGTTTCAGCTGGTGATGGTCTCAATGGCTGGTGCCTTCAAAGCTAGTCTAGGCCAGGGGTCTGCAACCTTTAAGACAAAAAGAGCCACTTGGACCCGTTTCTGAAGAAAAAAAACCTGGGAGCTGCAAAACTAGTCATTATAAAAATAACTTTTTTGTCACTTTTTAAAATTATTTCTTTGTTTGACCCCTCAGAATTACTCCTCCTCATGGAAATAAACGTTAAATTAACAAGTTACCTTTTTGTGTGTGTGTGTTCTTCACTCCCCTTCAAAACAGTGACCAGCGTACATGCCCCCTTTCAATGCAGTGACCAGCGTACATGCCCCTTACAATGTAGCGGGCGGGCGGGCGGGAAGGTGACGTCGGGACGGTGCGTGACTAACGCACGCACCGCCCCATGCGACGTCACAGCCAGTACAGCGCCTGCTACAGTGGGGAGTGTCAGGGCGCACAATGCGCCTCCTCCCCTCGCTAGTTTCCGCCCCGGAGCCGCGGCAAAGGTGTAAAAGAGCCACATGCGGCTCCGGAGCCATGGGTTGCCGACCCCTGGTCTAGGCTAACCCCCACCCACACTTAGGAATTCCCTGCCAATTGATCTCAAGCAGGAACCTTCACCGAAACTTTTCCAGCACCTGCTGAAAACATTTTTTCTTTTGGCAAGCCTATCTAGGTACGATGAATGCAGATGGGTGTTTTAATCTGGTTTAAAAAATTAAAAATTAAGTGGTTGTTTTGAACTTTTCCTGCCTAGAAGAACTGATGTAGCCGGCTTGTGCCACAGAAGGAGAGAGGTTGGGTAGAGCAGGGGTCAGCAAACTTTTTCAGCAGGCGGCCAGTCCACTGTCGCTCAGACCTTGTGGAGGGCTGGACTATATTTTTTTTGGGGGGGGGTGGGTGAACGAATTCCTATGTCCCACAAATAACCCAGAGATGCATTTGAAATAAAAGCACACATTCTGCTCATGTAAAAACACCAGGCAGGCCCCACAAATAACCCAGAGATGCATTTGAAATCAAAGGACACATTCCACTCATGTAAAAACACGCCGATTCCTGGACTGTCCGCAGGCTGGATTGAGAAGGTGATTGGGCCACATCCGGCCCCCGGGCCTTAGTTTGCCTACCCATGGGGTAGAGCTTAATTCACATTCACCATCACCCTATTTGCTCCCAAGCTCTCCAAGCAGTCAAAGGAAGCCAAATTCTCTAGGCCAGAAGCATCTCAAAAACTGGTCCAGCCAATTTCACCACTCCTTGCTGATTTGCAAGGGATTAGCAACTGGGCTGATGACTAACTTTCCTGAAGGGCACTGTGCGAAAGGGAATGAGGGGGTAGTGGACGGAAATGTTAACTCTTTGTCCCTTAAAAGCCCTGCACGCCAGGCCTCCTAACACTCCTCTTTTACCAGCAGGCAAGGACCAGGATGGAGGGTGTCCATTCTGCCCAGACACTGAGGTCCAGCGCCGAGGGCCTTCTGGCGGTTCCCTCGCTGCGAGAAGCCAAGTTACAGGGAACCAGGCAGAGGGCCTTCTCAGTGGTGGCGCCCGCCCTGTGGAACACCCACCCACCAGGTGTCCAAGAGAGAAATAGCTACCTGACATTTAGAAGACATCTGAAGGCAGCCCTGTTTAGGGAAGCTTTTCATGTTTAATAGGTTATAATATTTTAGTGTTTTGTTGGAAGCCGCCCAGAGTGGCTGGGGAAACCCAGCCAGATGGGCGGGGTATAAATAATAAATTATTATTATTATAAGACAGGCCATTTTGTGGGGAGGGGGTGGGAAGTCAGCAGGCTAAATCTCCTTCCTTCTCCTAGGAGGCCTCGCTCACCCCATCGCCTCTAAAACCTGGATGCTGTTTCTCGATTTTCCCAGGGCAATCTACCCCTCCTCCCACTCTGGTCCTCCCTTCTCGTCTCCCCCTCGCCCGCTCCCCCCTTGCAAACCCTCCCATTGGAGGCTGACTTCTGTGCTCTGCAAGGTCTGGGGAGGAGGAGGCTCCACGGGGCGGCTTCCAGCTCCGCCGAAGTGACTCCCAGGGCGACCCCCCAGCTTCGAGGGCTGCCAGCACCCCCCCTCCTTTTGCCTTTGCTTTCCCTTTATTCAGTTGGATGCCCCCATTCTCAGGGTGTTTGCTCAACAGATGGCGACTGCTGGAATGCAGAGGCCCGTGTGTGTGTGTGTGTGTAAACGCTCACACTCTAATTAGCATAACTGCGATCCCCGGCTTTCTGCGGAACACGCTCGCAGGTGTTGTAGGCGGGCTCACGCCCTCTCTGCACATGCGCGGGGATTGCAAAACGCAGATGGGAGGCCAGGATGAATCTCCTTCCTGGCTTAGGGCACGGGGAGGGAAAACATAACGTTGGTACGCAGGGGTGCCTCCCTTGCAACGCTCCAGAATCTGGATGAGAGAGCATAACACAAGCCAGTTTGTATCCTCCCCCCAGTAAAACACCCCACCTTAGCACGGGTTTGGCCATAATTTCTTGCGATGGAGAGATCTGGTTTCACACATTTTTGCTCATAGGCCTGTTCTGTTCTTACAGTTGCCTGTGGGATGGTTTGTTTTTTTAAAAAAATCAACGTGAAAATTCATCCTTAAATACTTGTTTTCATTTACCTTGGGTTGAATGTGCTTCAGGTTGAGCGCTTTTGAGTTGCGCTCTACGGCAACCCGGAAGTAATGGAGTGTATTACTTCCGGGTTTTGCCACTCGTGCATGCACAGATGCTCAAAATGACGTCACGCGCATGCGCAGAAGTGGCGAATCGCAACCCACACGCGCGCCATTGCGTCTTACGTTCCATTCAGGATGTGAACGGGGCTCCGGAACGGATCCCGTTCGCATCCCGAGGTACCACTGTACTTATTCCAATACTTGCTCTCTCGCAAAACGAGCGTTTCGGAACACACCTCATCTGAAGGCATGCCCGTCGAAATCCATTTTATTCTAAATGAGACATTTCTTTCGTCCGAGAATCGTACACCGCAAAATTCAAAGGACTGTCGAATCCAAAGAATAATTGTGTCCCGATCAAATACATTGGCTGATAAGATACACATTACATCGTTCAGTTCACAGAGCTCAAATTCCTGAAGCACTGCTGATAATTTCTGTGCTAGGTTTGGGTGGCCTTGGCTCCAGAAGCAAACTTTGGGAGTCTGGCACCCTGAGCGAGGCCAACATTTGCTGCCCGCAAATGGATCTTCTCAATCATGGATCTTCTCAATTTTGAACCCCTTTGGCTCAGTGCCCTGTGCAGGGGAACCAACCACAGCGCTCTAAATACAGAACTGCTTGGCACAGTTTAAGGGTATGCAGGTAAGCTGGGGTATGTTAGGAACCCAAAGGTATACCCCCCCCACCTTGTCTCTGGTCGAGACCACTATGCAAAGCATAGTTTCTCTGATGTGCCCTATCTTCTTATTTTCTGAGAGCCTTTGGTCCTACAACTGGGGTCCCAAAAGAAGTGCAAGTAACTGGATGTGCTCACATTCCCCTCTGCTCAGCCTTCCCTCTGCCCTCCTCTCCAACTTTTACTGACTTTCCCACATAATACACTGCTTAAATTTAGATGGAAAACTCTGTAAGGCCCTCTTTGCTCTGCAAGCAGCTGCATATGTTTTAGAAAAACAAGACAAGTGCCGTATTTTTCGCCCTATAAGACGCACCAGACCATAAGACACACCTAGTTTTTGGAGGAGGAAAACAAGAAAAAAAATATTCTGAATCTCAGAAGCCAGAACAGCAAGAGGGATCGCTGCGCAGTGAAAGCAGTGATCCCTCTTGCTGTTCTGGCTTCTGGGATAGCTGCGCAGCCTGCATTCGCTCCATAAGACGCAAACACATTTCCCCTTACTTTTTAGGAGGGAAAAAGTGAGTCTTATAGAGCAAAAAATACGGTACGTCCCTCTATTCCAGACTCGACTGGCCCCCCTCGCTTCATCATAACCGGCATCTTAGTCCCAGAAGCATCCATGTTCAAATATATAAAAGGATGTCACATAGAGGAGGGAGAAAGGTTGTTTTCTGCTGCTCCAGAGAAGCGGACACGGAGTAATGGATCCAAACTACAAGAAAGAAGATTCCACCTAAACATTAGGAAGAACTTCCTGACAGTAAGAGCTGTTCGACAGTGGAATTTGCTGCCAAGGAGTGTGGTGGAGTCTCCTTCTTTGGAGGTCTTTAAGCAGAGGCTTGACAACCATATGTCAGGAGTGCTCTGATGGTGTTTCCTGCTTGGCAGGGGGTTGGACTCGATGGCCCTTGTGGTCTCTTCCAACTCTATGATTCTATGATTCTATGATCTCATCGCTGGGTGAAAGTTTGCAGTTGCAACATACAAATTACTACAGTGTGCCATTGCTCTTTTGCTAAGGGACCGCGATTTTACAGAGGGACTCCCCCCCCCCATAGCCAGCTCGATGCAGCTCTCCTGTACAAATCCTGACTCAGTTATAATCTTACGAGGGGGGCTCTGCCGAGCCACCATTTTCTTTGCCTCAGCCTCCACCCTTCATTATTATCATTTTGCAAGACCAGTCTCATAAATAATGGCCTGACACACAGGGCTGTGGCGTAGATGGCTGAGTTAATACGAAAGCAGAAATGAGGAAGAGGAGCACTGTCTGCAGACAAGTCTGCTGCGAAAAGCATTGCTGGCTACAGAGATTTTGGAGAGATTTGGAGATTCAGGAAGCCTTGCTCTCACTCAGGACTGACTTTGCTTGCCTTCAGTTAAGTCCTTCTACAGCACCACTCTTCCCAGACTGAAGGCAAATGAATTAAGCTGGATCTGATGGGAGTTATGGTTCAAAACATCTGGAAGACCCCGGGCTGAGCAAGGCTGCAGTGTTTAAATGCTAAGAACAACTATCACGATTATGGTAATCGTAACTGACTTTTTCAACTCAGTTTCTGAACTTTCGTTGCCATGTAACAATAGTTTATTGTCAGGTTACCTGGTTCATTGTTGGTACAGTGGTGCCTCGGTTTTCGAACATCTCTGTTGACGAATATTTCGGTTTTCGAATGCTGTAAACCCAGAAGTAAATGCTTCAGTTTTCGAACTCGCCTCGGAAGTCAAACATGCCACACACCTTCCGTATTGAGTTTTCCATATTCAGTTTCCGTATTGAGGCTTCCATACTGAGTTTTCGGTTTTTGAACGTTTCAGAACTAGAATGGTCTTCCAGAACGGATTATGTTTGAAAACCGAGGTACCACTGTATTTTGTTATACAGTTATTTTTCTTGAGCTTCCCTATTTTGTTGGCCCGTGTCAAATATTTTTATTTGAGGTGGATGTCTTTTCTTTTTCTACAATTGTTCCCTTAAATTCTTTCTTTGCTGTATTAGCGCTGTTGGTCAAAGACATCACCTTTCGCACCTTCTTTAGATCCTTAATTCCACCTAAAAGGCTCTCTCTGCAATGCTCTCCTTACCTTGAGCCCACACAGAAAATCCAGGACCACGGAAGCAGAGCCTTTCTCCTCCCTCCAGCATCCACTAAACCTACCTTGTTCGCTGGAGTTATCGCCGCTCTGCGACGCAATCCCACCGCTGGAAGGTCCCGGCGTTCCCGAGTGCGTGGATCCCGTCTCATCGTGGTCCCGGATCCAAGAGTTGTTCTACAGGAGAAAGGAGCACATGTGGCAAGGTTAGCTGTGTGAGTGGGCACCAGGAGGTTACCCAGATCCATGTTTTCCTTTCATTCCCAACCCAGGAAGAATGGTTATCAGCAGAAGGGTAGATTAGATAGATAGACAGATAGTGTTATGGAAAAAATCTAGGTGCGAGGCTGCTGGTCGGGCCCGCGGGTCCCTGCGGAATAAAGGAAGGAGTCCAGCCAACCGGAGCAAATAGGTGTAGACCAAAGTTTATTGCGCAATAGGTTCAAAGAGCAAATTTGAACCCCGAGGATGGGGTGACAAAGACTTTTAAAACTTTCCCACCATATCCCAGAATACAGTTCGTACAGCATCATTGCTACATCACTGACATGTCACAAAAGGGGAGGGGTTAACCTTGGCAAACATGTCCAGACAAGTCCTTGGTACAAGATTATCATAAGCAGACATGGCAGGGCAAGACTCAGGTATAAGATTAGCATAGACAAATATGTCTTAAGTACCCACTACCCAAAAGTACAATAGAAGTTCCTTTGCATGTCTGGAGCCTGAGGCGAGTCAGATGATGAGATTTGGCTTCCTTTAGCTAACAGGAGCCCAGCAATTGTCACCTCTGGGAAGTTCCTGGAGTCCTTTTTCAAGGGGAAAAGCTTTGGAATGGGGGGAACTGGGAAAGGAGATGATTTTATATTATTTTTAAAGCTAGGTAACTTCCCTGAGCTGTCAAGTTGAAAGGATACATTCAGGCATAATATTTGTAATATTTAACTTTAAAGATGTGCCCCCCCCAGTATTTCCGTAACAATAGATAGATAGATAGATAGATAGATAGATAGATAGATAGATAGATAGATAGAACCCTTCATCTGTCACCTGCAAGGCAATTCTTATTCCTTGGGCGTTCCGTGAATGGCTTGGAAGAGAAGCTTTGCAAGAACTGAGCCAAACCTTGAATGTCCTCAGTTGTCCCAAAGGCCATGCAACCAGAGTCAAATCTATATTGTATTCTTTATTAAACTAATTAGCTAACTATTTCACCTCCCCCACCCATACCTCAAGGCAAGGTACAAAATGCAATGAGCGTGGCGTGGAAAACCAGCTAAGCACAACACAGAAAATAAGAGCAGATGAATGTAAAGGCCATACAAAATAGATGCCTGTGGCAGAGACCCAGCTAGGAAAACTTAAGACGGTACATGTAAACCAATTAGAACACCTTGCAATTGATTCTTTATTGACCTTGAAGCATCCCTCATCCCGGAGCATATGACAAGGAGAAGAAAAAAAGTTCTCTAGGAAAGTTTCTCTCTTTCCACCACCCCCATTGCCCAGTCCTTTTGGCTGCTCAGTATGGAAAGTTAGCCATGTGGCCCCCCGTTATGGGAACTGTAGTCCAACAATGATTTGGAAGGCACCAAACTGCCTGCCCCCAATCTGGACCCCCTCAAAGGTCCTCCCAATATCCCTGCAAGGTAAAGGTAAAGGGACCCCTGACCAGTAGGTCCAGTCGTGGCCGACTCTGGGGTAGCGGCGCTCATCTCACTTTACTGGCCGAGGGAGCCGGCGTACAGCTTCCGGGTCATGTGGCCAGCATGACTAAGCCGCTTCTGGCGAACCAGAGCAGCACACGGAAACGCCGTTTACCTTCCCGCCGGAGCGGTAGCTATTGATCTACTTGCACTTTGACATGCTTTTGAGCTGCTAGGTTGGCAGGAGCAGGGACCGAGCAACGGGAGCTCACCCCGTCGCGGGGATTCGAACCGCCAACTTTCTGATCGGCAAGCCCTAGGCTCTGTGGTTTTAACCCACAGCACCACCCGCGTCCCGTCCCTGCAAAGTAGGCTGGTATTATTAGTATCCCTAGTGTGTTTGTAAACAGGGACAATCAGGAGGCAAATTCTTCCCTACCCTGACCCTGTGCAGACAGGAAGAAATGAACGGACAAAATATAGCTCAGTTGGTTAGAGTCTGGTGCTGATAACGCCAAGGTTGCAAGTTCGATCCTCGTAAGGGACAGCTGCGTGTTCCTGATTGCAGCAGGGTTAGACTAGATGATCCTCAGGGTCCCTTCCAACGCTACGATTCTACGAAATTTGTTTTTCCTGGCAAGGGTGGCAACTTCGCCGGTTTGACTTCCACCTGTCCAGAAGCTGCTGCCGGCTCAGGGAATCCCTACCATGGAGCAACTCCCTTATCCGCAGCTCCCAGTTCCTTCTCCCATGCAAGCCTTTCCCTCCCCCTCCCCATAAATCCTTTAAGGAGGAGGCCAGGATTTAGCAGGGATTTCCACAACGCCTCCGCTGGGGCTGTAATTATTTTGACCCCCCCGTCCCTCCCCTTCCCTTGCCCAATTGAAGAGAGTTCAAAGGGGGACACCGGGCCTCTGGCGCAGCTACCGAAGGGGCTCAGATTGCAGCCCCCCGACTTGCCGGGGGACTAAAACAAAGCCCCGGGGCCCCCGCGCCCCCGCCCCGCCCTCTCATGCCCTCCCTGATTAACCTGGCAGAGCTGATCACAGGAGCCCCACAAACGAGAGGCCTAAGGGGTTCAAGGGGTTAAGGAGCTGCGGATTTCGAAAGCGAACCTAACACTTGTAGACCACAATAAACGGGAAGGGAGGGGTCAGGGGGTCGCTGTTTCAAACTCTAGGAAGCGAAGGTAGCAACACTAGCGGTTAATTAAGTGCAGGCCCAGCAGCTTCTGCCCAAAGCGGATTTCACAAGAGAGCCGCTTAAGAGTCAAGTCCAGGGCTGAGATTTGGCTCCCCATCTTAAGGACGGAGGCTTAAGCATGTTAACGGGGGTGGGATTTGAATTTCCAACAATTATTATTTGGGATATTAGCATTCCCCACCTGCCCACCCCGCGCCCAATCGTGGAACTGACGGCTGCAGCAAAAGCCACTACCTTTATTTTTTTTAAATTTACAGTGGTACCTCAGGTTACAGACGCTTCAGGTTACAAACTCCACTAACCCAGAAATAGTGCTTCAGGTTAAGAACTTTGCTTCAGGATGAGAACAGAAATAGGGCTCTGGCAGCGCGGCGGCAGCGGGAGGCCCCATTAGCTAAAGTGGTGCCTCAGGTTGAGAACAGTTTCAGATTAAGAATGGACCCTCCAGAATGAATTAAGTACTTAACCCGAGGTACCACTGTATTAAAAATCACACTTTCATACAAGAAGATAACACACAGTGCTGCAGTAAGAATCTCAGGTTTTGAAAGGCACGTTACCATTTTTAGAAGGCATTAAAAAAAAGGGTAGGGATGGCTCCTGCCAAACTTCTATTGGCAAGGAGTTCCACAGGGCATGGCCTGCCCCAGTCAAGGCTGGGCCCTGGGTAAAAGCCAGGCAAACGTTACACGCCATGGAGGCCCACCCAAAGCGCGCTTCTTACCTGCCCTTCATTAGAAGGTCCCACAGCAGGTGTAAAAATAATAAAAATGCAGTATTAAAATTAGCCCTAGCAATTTACAATTGGGAGAACAGGACGGGTCTAAATATAGATGCCTTCAGTGTCAAAGGGTAAAAATGGGAAATTCAGATGACTTGTTTTTTAAAAAAATAAAATGAGGGGGAGGTTAGGCACATATTGAAAGCCCTCGGATGCGATAGCTAATGCATTTTAAATTGCATTTTAACCTGTATTTTAAATTGTCCCCCCCTCTTTTTCCCTATTATGTTTTTACTGTGATTTTATTGGTGTTAGCCGCCCTGAGCCTGGCTCTGGCTGGGGAGGGTGGGGTATAAATAAAATTTATTATTATTATTACCATGGTACCTCGGGTTAAGTACGGTACTTAATTTGTTCTGGAGGTCTGTTCTTAACCTGAAACTGTTCTTAACCTGAAGCACCACTTTAGCTAATGGGGCCTCCCGCTGCTGCTGCGCTGCCAGAGCACAATTTCTGTTCTCATCCTGAAGCAAAGTTCTTAACCCGAGGTACTATTTCTGGGTTAGCGGAGTCTGTAACCTGAAGCGTATGTAACCTGAAGCGTATGTAACCCAAGGTACCACTGTAGTATTATTATTATTATTATTATTATTATTATTATTATTAATCAGAACCTCCATGTAGAGGCGCAGTGTACCTGCGATAAAGCGGGGTGTGGGGTGGAAAAACAGGGTCAGGCCACCAGGCCTCGCTTACAGGCCCCCTTAGGCAGTCGCTGGAGATGGGAGAAGGCTGATCTCCATCCAACACTGACTTTCTTTCCCCTTCATGTTCAGTGTGGAAGAGGAGATGAACGGCTAAGAAAGGAGTCGGTCCTCAGATGCTGGGCTGCGGATGTTGCTAGAATTAGCCTCCTCCCCCCCCCATCTGCTTGCGCCAACCCCCCCCCAAAAAAACCCTCCACTCTGCGAAGCTTCCAGCCCGATAGCCCCGGGGCACATTAAAAATGCAAGGAAGTTGCTATAGGCAAATGAATGTGTTGACTGCATTAGCGGGGCTTGGGAAAAAATGAAAAAGTTGGCGGAGCAGGGAGGGGAAGGGAGAGATCAGGGGCATTGCAAGAGGCGACCACGTCTCCTTCATTACCAGCTAACTGTCAGGGGTAATTATTTTCCAAATGTACGACCCTTTTCTTTCAAACTCATGAATGTTGCAAGGAGAGCTGGGTTCCCCTCCTCCCCCACTTCCCTTACAGGGGAAGGGGCGAGAGTAGCCATACGGGCTGGGAGAGGAGGGGTTATATTTATTTTACACCATTATTAATCACTTCCCCCCCCAAATTATGGTAGACCAAAAAGAGCGGATGTATGGAAGTGAGAGCTGGACCATAAAGAAGGCTGATCGCCGAAGAATGGATGCTTTTGAATTCTGGTGCTGGAGGAGACTCTTGAGAGTCCCATGGACTGCAAGAAGATCAAACCGATCCATTCTGAAGGAAATCAGTCCTGAGTGCTCACTGGAAGGACAGATCCTGAAGCTGAGGCTCCAAGACTTTGGCCACCTCATGAGAAGAGAAGACTCCATGGAAAAGACCCTGATGTTGGGAAAGATGGAGGGCACAAGGAGAAGGGGACGACAGAGGACGAGATGGTGGGACAGTGTTCTTGAAGCTACCAGCATGAGTTTGACCAAACTGTGGGAGGCAGTGGAAGACAGGAGTGCCTGGCGTGCTCTGGTCCAGGGGGTCACGAAGAGTCGGACACGACTAAATGACTAAACAACAACAAAAAGAGCGGGAAGCGGCTTGAGAGATAAGCTCGATTTTGTAGGATGCAAAAGGCTCACCGCCCATCAAAAGGCTTTTTGAAGCAAGCAGAGGCTGGCTAAACCTGTTAGGAGACAGGACAGGGTGTGTGGGGTGTGGGGAGGGATCCCAAAGTCAGCTATATTTCAAAATGCTTTATGTGAGACGTCGGGTTGCCTGAGGATATCCAAGTGTGATTTCTGCGCCTCCGTCTGCCTCGGCAAAAATTATCGCCGCGTGGCAAAACGCGCACTTGCAGGCAAAAGGTTTGCACCCTCGAAACTCCAGCTAGGGCTGCGAACAGCCTCTGTCCTAAACATTGGGGAGTCATCGGTGGTCTGTGGGCAAGATGGACCCTTGGCCTAATTCTGTATGGCCTGGTTTCAAGGGCCGCCTCTCTGCAAGTGGTCACTTCAGATCTGTGGCAAAAGCGAGCTCTTCCCTTGTCTGACAGCCTGTTGGGCGGAGAGGAAAACAGGGAGGGCGTCGGCACCCCCCACATTTGCTTTGGCCCCACCTATAGGAATAAGAATTTTATTATTTCTTTGCCTCTCATCTGACTAGGTTGCCCCAGCCACTCTAGGCAGCTTCCAGCAAAATATAAAAAACACAACAGAACATCAAACCTTAAAAACTTCCCTAAACAGGGCTGCCTTCAGATGTCTTCTAAAAGTCAGATAGTTGTTTATTTCCTTGACATCTGGTGGGAGGGCATTCCACAGGGCGGGTGCCACCACAGAGAAGGCCCTCTGTCTGGTTCCCTGTAACCTCACTTCTTGCAGGAAGGGAATCACCAGAAGTCCCTCGGAGCTGGACCTCAGTGTCCCGGCTGAATGATGGGGATGGAGACGCTCCTTCAGGTAGACAGTCAAATCTCAATTGTCGAATGTAATCCGTTCCGGAAGACCGTTCGACAACCAAGGCATGGCTTCTGATTGGTTGCAAGAGCTTTGGAACGTTCAGGTTCCAAAAAAATTTCAAAAACTGGAGCATTTACTTCTGGGTTTCCGGCGTTCGGGAGCCGAAATGTTCAAAAACGGAGCCATTAGAGAACCAACGTTTGACTGTACTGGGCCAAAGCCATTTAGGGCTTTAAAGATCAGCACCAACCCTTCGAGTTGTGCTCAGAAACGTACTGGGAGTCAATGTAGATCGTTAAAGATGGGTGTTATATGGTCCCGGCAGCTGCTCCCAGTCACCAGTCTGGCCACTATATTCTGGATTAGTTGTAGTTTCTTACAGAATGAGTATTAGGTAGCACTTGTAACAGACTGAAGCAGTAGATTGGGCATATTTGCCAGGTCTCCCAGCAGAGAAATCAGGTTAGGTGAGGATCGCCACACTTTCACGCACAAAATAGCAGGCCCTGGATAAGAGCAGGATTTGAGACTAGAAGGGACTCTTCTGAACTCAATATGTTTGGAAGAAACAGCTGCACAAGAAATATCTGTGGATATCATTCCCTAAACTGAAGAGGGTGGGATCACATCATTGCAGCAGCAAATTTTATGTCCCCAGTACAACAACTGGGTTCTGAAAAGTTGCCATTAACTCTCAGAAAGAAAAAGGGGAGCGCAGTGAGGCCAGACAAGATTTCTTATAACTCTTGCCCAGCATAAAGAAAGCTGACCCAAGCAAGTCGGTCAGAAATGGTAAGAAAACACAAGGTCACATGATGGATTACTTATTTATTAAAGTGATTGTTTCAACCTGCCCTTTTCAGGGATGGGAAGAACAGAATTCCAGCATGTCAAGAGAGCAGAGAAAACGACGAACACGGACTTAAAATTTCATCACAAAAGGCGGTGCAGCTAATGGTAATAAATAACTAATTATAAAGGGTTGTTTCCACAGGAGAAAAAGAGCTATGTGCCATTGTAAAATAAAAAAGGAAATAAATGAAGCATTAAGCCAGATCACTATCCTCTTTAACTAGCACAACAACTCTAGCATCCCAAATTGCAATGTGAAATAACGATCTGGAAATTCCTGCTGTTACCCCAATTGCACATTGGCTATAGGGAAAATAGGAATTTGCTGTATTGCAAGTCCGACCATTGGTCCATGTAGCACATTATTGTCTACACTGGCGGTAGTAGCTTTCCATGGTTCTAGATAAGGGTCCATCTTGTGGGATGTAATCCACTGGGAGCAGTCAAATACAACATTCCTTGTCTTCCTAGAGTGGACATGCAAAGGGATGTTTGGTCCAGCCAGTTGAAACTTCCTGTTCCTCCTGGCTGGACCATCCTTCCTTTTGCATGTGATAGAAGGTGGGCGTGACCTAACCTGTCCAGGTAACAAAAGGATGAGTCACACAGCACTCTCTCTTTTTCACTTCCTTCTTCATTTGACCAGCTTCTAGCTAGGACTGCTCTGCTAGCTCTCAGCTAGCAGAAGTTCTGGGATTATCCTCCAATATGGGGTAGATCCACATGTACATATTTGTAACTAAGTCTGCCTTCAGGGGTCCAACTGTGAACTGATGTAAGTAAACTTCTTTTATTGACTTTGAATAAGATTGTGGCGTCTTTATTCTTTTAAGAGGGATTCAAGGGAACTTACCAGGAACGTACAATACAATCTGAGACAGGTAATGTGAGAGGCTTACACAAGCCTGCAGCCAGCTATCTGCTGTACGTGTAAAAAGGGGAATGTAAACTCTGCTAAGTAAAGGAACTTGCTAGTGTGTGCTGGTCCCGTGGGCTAACCATGAGGTCGAGGTTGCAGTATGGAGGCAGTCCGTCAGAGCTGAAGCTGGGTCCAAGGCAGGGAGTCGGGTGAGGTCAGGAGCTCCGGCAGAAAAGCAGGACAGGGTGCAGGCAGGAACAGGCTACCAACAACTTGGGACTGTTCTGGCTGGCTTTTGTGTGCCCCGAGGCATAGGGCAGCCCCGATCCTCTGCAGCTCAGGAGAGGCTGGAGGGTTACCGGACCCAGAGGCGACCTCAGCTTCCTCTGACGGGGCTGAGAGTGGAGCACCTGAAGGCAATGGGTCCTCCATCACCTCAGAGCAGACTCAGCTGGTGCCTGCACCTGAGGATCCAGCACAGGTGAGGACCCTTCAGGCTCATGCCCCAGCCCCAGCTCAGCTGGTTCTGGAGGTGGGGAATCCTGTGCAGGCTGGGATCCCTCAGGTTCAGCATCCGAGTCCGAATCCCAGGCCATAACATAGCGCAAGTTAGAAGGATATTAATAATCAATATACAGTGGTGCCTCGCAAGACGAATTTACTTCGTTCGGTGAGTTTTTTCGTCTAGCGAATTTTTCGTCTTGCGAAGCACGGTGTCGGAAAAGTTTTGGGAAAGCTTCAAAAATCGCCAAAGTCTTCAAAAACCTCAAAAAAGGCTACCACACCGCGTTCTATGAGTTGCTCCTCGAAGTCAAGTCGCAACTGTATTAACGGTGTTAAGAAAAAGGAAACAAACTTGCAAAAAACGCAAGACGTTTTCGTCTTGCGAAGCAAGCCCATAGGGAAATTCGTCTTGCGAAGCAGCTCAAAAACCGCAAAACCCTTTCGTCTAGCGAGTTTTTCGTCTTGCGAGGCATTCGTCTTGCGGGGCACCACTGTATTATTATTATTGACCCTGCTTAGCAGCAGCCGAGTTGTGTGCCAAGAATTCTGTCTGGGTGACCTGACCTGCTTGTGTTCCGTTTTTTCCCTTCCACCCCAGGGATGAAATTGCCAACTGCATTGAGAAGGCCTATGAGAAGATCCTGTTCAATGAGGCCACTCGCATGCTCTTCTTCACCCCCAAGAAGATGACAGACTATGCCAAGAATGTGAGAATTTGAGTAAAGACTTCCAGAGTTAACGTTAAATACATTACTTCTGGTAAATGAGCCGCTGGAGGGCCGTGGAAATTTGTGTACCAGGCTTTTTATACTCCTCTACCCATGTACTAGACGGGGACGCAGGTGGCGCTCTGTCTAAACCACAGAGCCTAGGGCTTGCCGATCAGAAGGTTGGCGGTTCGAATCCCCACGACTGGGTGAGCTCCTGTTGCTCGGTCCCTGTTCCTGCCAACCTAGCAGTTCGAAAGCACGTCAAAGTGCAAGTAGATAAATAGGTACCGCTCCGGCGGAAAGGTAAACGGCATTTCTGTGCGCTGCTCTGGTTTCGCCAGAAGCAGCTTTGTCATGCTGGCCACATGACCCGTAAGCTGTACGCCGGCTCCCTCGGCCAATAAAGCGAGATGAGTGCCGCAACCCTAGAGTTGTCTGCGACTGGACCTAATGGTCAGGGGTACCTTTACTTTTAACCGTGTACTATCTGAAACCCAAGGGTTGGTTGCCAGATGTGAAATATATTGGCACTGGGAGATCTTCACACCATTCCACTTTTCCTATAAAACATTTTGCAATTTACTTGACTTTGCAATATAGTTGATGCCGCTGATCACAAGCACAACATTCAGACACACATCTGAGAATCTACATTTGCAAATTTCCAGGTCGGCAGAAAACTCCTTGAAAACGTGCCTCCTTTTTCTTAAAGTCAAATTATGATTGCAGCAGGCAAACGGTTTGGCTGCAGCCAGGGCTTGCTGCCCAAAGCTCATGCCCCGCAGGTGTCCTACCTGATCGGAGAGGCTAGCGCAGGAGCCGCCAAAATCTTCAAGGTCGGATTTCGAGCCTCCGTCTCTGTCGTCGATGACCAAGTCGATGGGCATCTTCCCCTTGAGGCAAGTGATGTAGCGGTGGCAAAAATTGTCACAGAGGTCATGTACCTGCCAAAAAGAAAGAAAAAAAGTGAAAATGAAAGAGTAGCCAGGAGTGGCTGGTTCAAAAGCCAGGAATTTCCAGCTGGTAAGTATTCTACCTGAACATTCAGGAGTTCTGGAAGCAACCAAGAACTCAGGGAAGGGGGGGGGGGAGATATGGACTTTCCCCTTCCTAATCATGGCATAACAGATAAGATCCTTTCCTGCATTAGTAACTGGTTCAAGAGCAGGAAGCAGAGGGTATATTTATATGCCCAGGATTTCCCTGCACCATAAGAAAAGCCCCCATTTTACATGTTTTTGAGTCCTCTGATTTTCTGTTTTGTTCGCTTTTCTGTGTTTTTATATTGCTGTTTTATCAGGCTCCGTTTTTGTTCCTGTTTATATATGTGTGGGTTTTGTAAAGTTCAGTCTTATTATTTCATTATCATTTCATTTGCTTTAACAGTACAGTGGTACCTCAGGTTACAGACGCTTCAGGTTACATACCGTATTTTTTGCACCATAACACTCACTTTTTTCCTCCTAGAAAGTAAGGGGAAATGTCTGTGCGTGTTATGGAGCGAATGCCTGCGGGTGGCGGGGGGGATCTGCTGCAGTCGTGAGCAAAGGATCCATGGTTCCCCTTCCTTCCCTCCTCCGTGGTTACAAAGCATGGATCCACATGGATCCTCAGGATTTTTGCATTGGGCTATTCCAAACTCACTGTCAAATCACATGTCTGTGGCCACAGCACGAACCACAAAAATCATATATCCACACTCCGCTAACCCAGAAATAGTGCTTCAGGTTAAAAACTTTGCTTCAGGATTAGAACAGAAATTGGGCTCCGGTGGTGCAGCGGCAGCAGGAGGCCCCATTAGCTAAAGTGGTGCTTCAGGTTAAGAACAGTTTCAGGTTAAGAACGGACCTCCGGAACGAATTAAGTACTTAACCCGAGGTACCACTGTATATTTGTTCGTTTTTTAGACTGGGAGATTCTTGAAATGCTGTGCGGTTTAGGAATGCTTTAACGTGAATAAATAAATGCCCTATTGCCCTTTTCAAAGCTCCTCTTGAAGCACCAGGGTCTAGAAACTTGGCAGGGCTTTTGTTTTTAACAAACAGGCCGCCGGACAGGGCTTATTCTGAAGGTACGTGAAGCCAGCACCTTGCTGAAACTAAGCATGTCTGAATCTGGTAACTGCCTAGTAAATTTTTGGGACCCCCTTAATGTTAGCATGTCACAGACCTAAGAGACTTCAGTGGTGGCTGAATGGGGCTGCCTCCCCACAGCCTTGTCTCTGATCCAGCAGAGCACCACCGACCCCCTTCTCCCTCTTCTGAACTCAGAAACACCCCTTTCCCCAGGACAAAGAATTAAACCCCAGCTTTTAGAGTCCGCCGCTTCCCAGCAGGTGCCCTCTGCGTGAATCAAAGGGTTAATTACATGAACAAGGGATTTATCAGGTTACAAACTCTGAGTTTTACTGCGTGGCTAACGAGCTCATTACCCTAGCAAAGAGCGTGCCTTTATTTCCACACACACACACACACACACACACACACAACCACATGCCCCACCTGTAGAGGCAAGCAGTGGGGTTTTCACATGTGGGTTTGGGCTGGTTAAAGAGGGGTAGACTTGACACCCACTCTTTTCCAGGGCCCCCCAAATAACTCAAAGAGGTGGGCAGCCTGTGTCTCGAAAGCTAGGGTGTCAGGGAGGAGACATGTCCCTGATGTGTTAGATTTCCAGGTGAAAGGATTGTTCTGTTTTCTTAAAGATAAATATTCAGGTTTCACATGGAAGTTGGTCACGTCAGGGAGAAGGGTTGTAGTCTAGTCCATCTGTCCCCCTGACTTGCTAGCTTTCTGGGGCCACATTTATTTATTATCTATTGGTTTTGTTCATGGAATTCCTATCCTGAGCTTCCTCCCACAGGAGCGCAGAGCAGCGAGCATCCAAACGTTAAAATGGTGCAATAAAAATAAAACATTTAGAACATACAGTGGTGCCCCGCAAGACGAATGCCTCGCAAGATGGAAAACTCGCTAGACGAAAGGGTTTTCCGTTTTGGAGGTGCTTCGCAAAACGAAAACGTCTTGCAAGTTTGTTTCCTTTTTCTTAACACCGTTAATACAGTTGCGACTTGACTTCGAGGATCAACTCATAGAACGCAGTGTACATAGTAGCCTTTTTTGAGGTTTTTAAAGACTTTGGTGATTTTTGAAGCTTTTCCAAAACTTCTTTTGCAGCCATTTGGTAAGTTAAGCTTTTAAAACTTTTTTGGGGGGGTTGGATTTTGGGTCGGGGTGTTTGGAATTCAAGGACTCGGTGTTGGGAAGGGGTTTGCAAGAATCTGGAAGCTTGTGGGGTTTTTTCTGCATTTTTATGATTTTTTGTGACCATTGGGCCACTCTGCTGTTTTTTTAAAAAAAATCTGGATTTGAATTTCTGTGTGCTGGGTGGCTGGGGGAACAGTTGGGGAGGGGTTTGCAAGAATCTGGAAGCTTGTGGTTCCCCCCCCCCCTGCATTTTTATGATTTTCTGTGACCATTGGGCCACTCTGCTGTTTTTTTTAAAAAAATCTGGGTTTGAATTTTGAAATGCTCTTTACAGTATGTGTGACTTTAAAGAGCACTTAATAAACTCTTGTTGTACCAAATTTGGCTTTGTTTGGACTTTTTTTGACCATAGGAACGCATTAATTGATTTTCAATGCATTCCTATGGGAAACCGTGCTTTGCAAGATGAAAAATTCGCTAGATGAAAAAATTTGCGGAACAAATTAATTTCGTCTTGCGAGGCACCACTGTAATAAAAAATAAAGCAACGACACACCCTCAGGTATTGATTTCATGGTTGCTACGGCCTGTGTCTATCAGCCATCAGCTGCTTGGGTAAACAGGAATATTTCTAACTTTCTCAACAGTGAGGGAGACAGGTGTACCTTGCCAGGAAAGGTGTTCCACACCCGGAAACCATCACCGAAAAGGCCCTGTCAAGTCACAGTAAGCTTACCAATCACAATCCGGTTGTGTTTTTTCTGCCTGCCCTTCTGCTAGCGCTGGAGAGACACAAGCCACGATCCCTATCTTAGCATCACATCCAAATCAGGGATTGTGGTTTGTTTCCCTTCCAAGGAACTCTGATCTGTAGCCAAGGTTTGTCCTTGGCTCACTGACCGTGGTTTGTTAGAGCAAAACAAACAGCGGTCCCCAGTTTGGACGTGACCCTAAGCCAAGGAGCAATGCCTGTCTCTTGCAGGGAGGACCCAAAAGGTTGCATTCAATGTTAGTCCTGCTCAGAGTAGACCCACTGAAATTAATAGGCACGGCTAACTTCAGTCAAATAATCACACTGGCTTACACTTGCCCGTGATCCGTAGGATGAAATTCTAACTGGGCTGACACACAGCCTGTGAATTTAAGTACTGTGACATCAACCACCCATATCCAAATTTCTGAACGCAGGAGGCCCAAGACACTGGTCCAAGGTGGAGCGGTTGCTAGGCAACAACCTCTGATGAACCCAGCTTCTTCTGAAGTTAAACGCATAAGCAACATGGACCCCATACACTTATTTCTGGGCCAGACCTCGCCAGGATATATAGACAGGCTATAATAATAATAATAATAATAATAATAATAATAATAATAATAATAATAAAATAATAATAATAATAATAATAATAATAATAATAATAATAATAATAATAAAATAATAATAATAATAATAATAATAATAATAATAATAATAATAATAATAATAATAATATTTATACCTCGCCCATCTGGCTGAGTTTTCCCAGCCACTCTGGGCGGCATCTAATCAAGTGTTAAAAACAATACAACATTAAATATTAAAAACTTCCCAAAACAGGGCAGCCTTCAGATGTTTTTTTAAAGATAAGATAGCTACTTATTTCCTTCACATCTGAAGGGAGGGCGTTCCACAGTGCGGGCGCCACTACCAAGAAGGCCCTCTGCCTGGTTCCCTGTAACTTCACTTCTCGCAATGAGGGCACCGCCTGAAGGCTCTCGGTGCTGGATCTCAGTGTCTGGGCTGAACAATGGGGGTGGAGACGCTCCTTTAGGTATATAGGAACGAGGCCATTTAGGGCTTTCAAGGTCAGCACCAACACTTTGAATTGTGATCAGAAACGTACTGGAAGCCAATGCAGATCTCTCAGAACCGGTGTTATGTGGTCCCGGCAGCCACTCCCAGTCACCAGTCTAGCTGACGCATTCTGGATTAATTGCAGTTTCCGGGTCACCTTCAAAGGTAGCCCCATGTAGAGCGCATTGCAGTAGTCCAAGCGGGAGATAAGCAGAGCATGCACCACTCTGGCGAGACATATAGGGTCTCATCCTGCGTACCAGGTGGAGCTGGTAGACAGCCGCCCTGGACACAGAATTGACCTGCACCTCCATGGACAGCTGTGAGTCCAGAATGACTCCTAGGCTGCGCACCTGGTCCTTCAGGGGCACAGTTACCCCATTCAGGACCAGGGAATCCTCCACACCTGCCCGCCTCCTGTCCCCCCAAAACAGTACTTCTGTCTTGTCAGGCTATGCCAACCTGGCGCACTCTAGCTGTAGCCCAAAATATTTACAGGGCACCATGTTGGCCGGGCCAAAGGTGATGGGCAGCAGCGGGCAGAAAGATGACTCTGCCAACACCCTCCTTCCTTCAGCTCCCAGTGTGATCTCGCTGGATGCCTTTCTGCAGCTTCGCCTTCAGTTACGTTTGCCTAGAACAATTGAAGCTGTCAACGTGGAGCTGGAAGGCGCGAGATCAAAGCAAAAGGGGAGCTGCGAAGGAGCTGAGCTGCGTGGCAAAGTGCCTCGTGGCGACCCAGCCAGCCAGCAGGCCAGCTCCTCTCAGCTCAGCTGCAGCCCTGGGATGAGGTTTGCGAAACCGGAGCCACTAAACTGAAGTGGCTTCCATTGACAAGGCCAGAGTGGCTTTGCTAAATATAGTGGCTCCATAGCTCAGATCTGAAGTCTCGCAACCTGTCCTGGGCATATACTGTATTTTTCGTCCTATAGGGCGCACCGGCCCATAGGACTCACCTCATTTTTTTGGGGGGGGGAATGAATAAAAAATATTTATCCCCCCCCACCGCGGCTGCCGCCCCAAGCCTTGCGCACACCTGCCCGAAGCACAGGGCACCCTCCGGAGGGCTCCCCATGCTTCAGGCGACAGGCTGCCGCCCCAAGCCTCACACGCTCGGTGGGACCTCCTGCTGGGCGCACAAGGCTTGCAGACACTCGCGGGGGCTGCAGGCTGCTGCCCGCAAGCCTTGTGAGCCCGCGGGAACTCCCACCGGGATTGCAAGGCTTGCGGATAGCTTCCTGAAGCCTGGAGAGCGAGAGGGGTCGGTGCGCACCGATGCCTCTCGCTCTCCAGGCTTCAGCGAAAGCCTGCATTCGCCCCATAGGACGCACACACATTTCCCCTTCATTTTTGGAGGGGGAAAATGCATCCTATGGGGCGAAAAATACGGTATGCCTAACTCAGAAATGGGCGGCTGTGGGATGAAAACCTGAGCGTTGTGGTGGCCAGGAGATTTGTGGATCGAGCCACAAAACCTACAAGATATACACAGAGAGACGTTGTTTCTATATTCTTTAGCCATCAGTATGACTGGGTGGGGGGCATCGCTAGATTAGCATTTATCTGAAAACCGATGAGTTCTGGTGCCGTTAAAAGCATAATGGAGAACTGGACTCTGAGTCTATTTTTAAAACTTCTCCCCCTCTCACTCCCATATGAGGAAATACTTCAAAATTGGAGACAGCTGTTGCTGACGCTTGTGAGAAAGGGAAATTATTTGCAAACTTTTTTCTTTTTGCTGGAGGATAACTTGGATTTTGATTTGGTGTTTTTTTTAAAAAAAGAATCTTATACTTTGAGATAGTGGGATTTTTCACCCTTTCATTTTTCCCAGGGACCACCTCAGGCTTTACTTCGAGCTATGTGAAAACTAGTTTTGCAGAAGCACAGAAGAAATATGTGAGATATTGCACTATGAGGCTGAGAATTCTGCTGTGGGGGACCTCAACTCCCCCTCCCCACCATCAACTTTCCTTTTATAAAGACAAGTTTCTGTCCCTCATGATGAGCCTAAAGGTGTGTGGGCAATGCCTGAAGTCTCAGGTACCAAGAGGTGGGCCTCAGTTATAGTTTTCTAAAGGGTTGGGGCAGGATATCAGCAGAACCAAAACAAGCCATGTGAAATGGCAAACATGTCAGAATAATAATAATAATAATAATAATAATAATAATAATAATAATAATTTATTATTTATACCCCGCCCATCTGGCTGAGTCTCCCCAGCCACTCTGGGTGGCTCCCAATCAAATGTTAAAAACAATACAGCATTAAATATAAAAAACTTCCCTGAACAGGGCTGCCTTCAGATGTCTTTTAAAGATAGGATAGCTGCTTATTTCCTTCACATCTGCTGGGAGGGCGTTCCACAGGGCGGGTGCCACTACCGAGAAGGCCCTCTGTCTGGTTCCCTGTTACCTCACTTCTCGCAATGAGGGAACCGACAGAAGGCCCTCAGCGCTGGACCTCAGTGTCCGGGAAGAACGATGGGGGTGGAGACGCTCCTTCAGGTATACAGGACCGAAGCCGTTTAGGGCTTTAAAGGTCAGCACCAATACTTTGAATTGTGCTCAGAAATGTACTGGGAGCCAATGCAGATCACCCAGGACTGGTGTTATATGGTCCCAGCGGCCGCCCCCAGTCACCAGTCTAGCTGCCGCATTCTGGATTAATTGCAATTTCCGGGTCACCTTCAAAGGTAGCCCCACGTAGAGTGCATTGCAGTAGTCCAAGCGGGAGATAACTAGAGCATGCACCACATGATTTATACAGAAGTCCCAGAACGCATGTAAAAAATAATAATGGTTCAATCTACCTAATTCATGCAGGTTTCAAAATCCAACTTTCTTCAGTGCAGGATTCTAAACTAGCCGCAGCAGGGAACACATACTGACCACAACTTGTCTTCTCAGTAAACTTGATTTGGCCCAACATTTGGTTTCAGCAGTTATTGTAGGAAACCACAGCTCTTTCCCAATCAGGGATGCCTCTAATAAAGCAGGGATCAATCATGTCCTTCTGCCTAACTTCCAAATTGCTAAGACTGGGGGTGTTTTTTGGGGGGGGGTGTGTAGGGTTTGCGGGTGGGAAAAGGATAAAAGAAATTGCAAAGCAAAGCAAACATCTGTACCTTTTCTAATTCCAGAAGGTGGAATCTCAGAACTTGAATAGCTTGGATCATCTGCAATTATAAAGAGAGAGAAAAATAAGTCGTTGCTAAAGATTGGTGACTGCATTACTTTTCTGTGATATTGTTGTTGTTTCAGCCTGCTGTTTTCCCTGACAGGAGTCAAGGCGGCTTACAGATAAAATCAAGAACTGCTGAAAACATAGAATAATCCACCATTAAAAAGCAATTAAACATTGATAGGATTAAAACTATATGCATATATAAAATATGTTTATAAATACACCAATATTTACAATGAAAAAAGCATGCCACCAGTCCGTTAACTAAAAGCAGTCAATTCCCAAAAGCTTGTTGGAGCAAAAAGGTCTTCACCTGCCAGCGGAATGACAAGGAGGGAGCCAGGCGAACTTATTTAGGGAGATAACTCCAAAGTCTGGGAGCAGCCACTGAGGAGGCCCTGTCCCATGTGTCCCCCAAGCCTTCCTGTGAGGATGGCAGGGTGGAGAGAAGGGCTTCCCCTGAAGATCTCAAAACCCAGGCACGTTCATATGAGAGAATACGGTCTTTCAGAGAGCTTGGGCCAACATGCTGTAGGGCTTTATAGATCATAACCAGCACTTTGAACTGTGCCTGGAAACAGACCGGTAGCTGGCGGCGCTGTTCCACCAAAGGAGTCTTCTGCTCCCTGGTCAACAATCTGGCAGCCGTTCTTTGAGCCAGTTGAGGTTTCTGAGCATTTTTCAAAGGCAGCCCCATATAGAGCATGTTACAGTCATTCCAGTGGGATGTAACTTGGGCCTGTGTCACTGTGGCCAAATCAGATACACTAAACCCTCAACTTTGGTGTATCTTGTGCACACAGGGCTGTCTTAAGCATATGCAACACCAGGGTGCAAAAATCCACCCGGCGCCTCCCTCCCCAGGTTGCCCAGTCCCAGGTGCGCAGGAGGGCGGAGCCGGCCGGCCGCCTCAGCATCTCATTGGCTCGGTCACCCCCGAACTTGCCCAGGTGCCCCGCACCCCTAGTGCCTATGGGTAATATGGCCCTGTGTGTACATTCAGCTTTCACGGCCTAGGACCCTCGTACCTATGGGGCCGCCTCTCCCAATATGCCCCACGGAGGACCTTAAGGTCCATAAATAGAAACACCCTAGAGGTCCCGGGCCCTACGGAAGTTAGCCTCAACCAGAGACAGGGCCTGTTCAACACTGGCCCCGGCCTGGTGGAACGCTCTGTCTCTTGAGACCAGGGCCCTGCAGGATCTGATTTCTTTCTGCAGGGCCTGCAAGACAGAGTTGTTCCGCCTGGCCTTTGGCTTGGAATCAATTTGACTCCCTCCCCCTCTTTCTTTTTCCCTTTCTCCTCCTGCGATGAGGCTGCATTTTAATGTTTTGATGTTGTATTTTAATCTTGTTTTTTAAGTTGTATTTCAATCAACTTGTTTTTATTATTGGTTGTTAGCCGCCCTGAGCCCGGTCTTGGCTGAGGAGGGCGGGGTATAAATAATAATAATAATAATAATAATAGTTGTTGTTGTTGTTGTTGTTGTTGTTCTTGCTATCATTTAAAAATATATTTTAAAATTAGAATGCCAGTGGGTATCCATGAGAAAATATTCTGGCAATCCCACCCGCCATTGAACCCAATGTGCTCTGACGATGCACAATTTTGACTTTAGGCATGATCCCCGGAACATAACGCTCGTGTAAGTTGTGGGATTACTGTATCTCAAGCAAGGGGTGCCGCTGGTGCCCTAGTTTATTATGTACATAAAGTACACAGAGTAAGTCTCACTGAAGATCCTGGCTTCCTTCTGAAGAAAACATGCATGGACTGAGGCAAATGACTTCTTAAATCCATGTTCAGAGTTAACCCATTTAAAGGCAGTACAGTGGTACCTCGGGTTACATACGCTTCAGGTTACAGACTCCGCTAACCCAGAAATATTACCTCGGGTTAAGAACTTTGCTTCAGGATGAGAACAGAAATCGTGCTCTGGCGGCACGGCGGCAGCAGGAGGCCCCATTAGCTAAAGTGGTGCTTCAGGTTAAGACCAGTTTCAGGTTAAGAACGGACCTCCGGAACAAATTAAGTACTTAACCCGAGGTACCACTGTACAGTCAATCCTTGGGAAAGCGTCGCCCATCTCATCTGCTGTGGCAAACACATCCTTCTGGGAACCCGGGTGCAGATATCAGGAAGGCCACGTTTGTGTCGCCAGAAAGGAGGAGATGCGCCACAAAAAAGGGGAAGGCGGAAATAAATTCGGCAACTGTCGATTGATATGGAGATACCTATTTTATGAGCAATAACTATAATGTTGTGGTTAGAATAGTAGGTGAGGACCTGGAAGAGCAGGGTTCAAATCCCTGCTCAGCTGTGAAATTCACTGGGTGGCCTTGGGCCAGTCACTGTCTCTCATCCTAGCCTACCTCACAATGTTGTTGAGAGGATAAAACGAGGAGGAAGAGAACCACGTAAGCCACCTTGAGCAATTTGGTGGAAACCTGGGCAAAAATGAAATGAAAGCATCTCACCAGAGTGAGGAAGACTGTGACCAGGTGAGCTGTGGGCCTGCTCAGTCTGCTGGCCAGGTGTTGCTAACTGCTGGCAGGCAGCTTCAAGGCCTCTTCCTTCTTAGAATTATTTCTCTCTAAACTGGGCTTGGACCAGACAGCCTTTCAAATAGAGATTCTCCTTTGTAAAGGAGGATAAAGCCAGAAAGCTATAAAGTGGTACCACGGGTTAAGTACTTAATTTGTTCCGGGGGTCCGTTCTTAACCTGAAACTGTTCTTAACCTGAAGCACCACTTTAGCTAATGGGGCCGCCGTGCCGCAGGAGCACGCAGTGGCGTAGCGTGGGGGGTGCAGGGGGGCCCGGCCGCACCGGGCGCAACATCTGGGGGTTAGGGTTAGGGTGCGCAAATTACTTGCCTTGCCCTGGGTGCTGACAACCCACGCTACGCCACTGGGAGCACGGTTTCTGTTCTCATCCTGAAGCAAAGTTCTTAACCCAAGGTAATATTTCTGAGTTAATGGGATGCAGGCGGTGCTGTGGGTTAAACCACTGAGCCTAGGACTTGCCAATCAGAAGGTCGGTGGTTCAAATCCCCGTGACGGGGTGAGCTGCCATTGCTCGGTCCCTGCTCCTGCCAACCTAGCAGTTCGAAAGCACGTCAAAGCACAAGTAGATAAATAGGTACCACTCCGGCGGGAAGGTAAACGGCGTTTCCGTGCACTGCTCTGGTTCGCCAGAAGCGGCTTAGTCATGCTGGCCACGTGACCGTACGCCGCTGGCCACGTGACCGTACGCCGCCTCCCTTGGCCAATAAAGCGAGATGAGCACCGCAACCCCAGAGTCGGCCACGACTGGACCTAATGGTCAGGGGTACCTTTACCTTTAATATTTCTGGGTTAGCGGAGTCTGTAACCTGAAGCATATGTAACCTGAAGCGTATGTAACCTGAGGTACCACTGTACTTCTGAATACCAGTTGCTGGGTAGATGGCTCTTGTGCTGGGGTCCTCCTTGCACAGGCATCTGGGTGACCACAGCAAGAACAAGACACCGGACTGGATGGGCTCCCTTTGGCCTGATCCTGTAGGACACGTGGCTACGCTAGTTAAGGCTGAGAGGCAGCGGCTTGCCTAAGACTTCCTAGCAGACCGACGGCTGCAGCAAATCTAGAGCCAGGGATTTTATTTGCTTGGTTTTGCTGAGCAGCTGGTCTCTGCTTCACCCTCAACGGGAAGGACCGAAGTTGTGTCCAGTTGGCTAGCAGGCAGTGAGGATCACTGGTGGAATCATTGGCAGGCCAGTTATTCAGAATCCAGATTTGTCTCTGCTGGCTGCCACTTGTGTAAAGCTGTGAAGGAATGATGGTGTGGGTCTAAGATGGGCGGACACCCTTCATGTGTACAGTGGTGCCCCGCAAGACGAATGCCTCGCAAGACGGAAAACTCGCTAGACGAAAGAGTTTTCCGTTTTGGAGGTGCTTCGCAAAACGAATTTCCTATGGGCTTGCTTCCCAGGACGAAAATGTCTTGCGAGTTCCTGTGGGTTTTTTTTTCCTTCCCCCCCTTTTTCTAAGCCGCTAAGCCGCTTATCAGCTGATCCGATAAGCTGATAAGCCGCTAAAAGCCGCTAATAGCGCTAATAGCTCTAATCCTCTAATCCGTCAATGGGCTTGCTTCACAAGACCCAAAAACCGCTAGACGAAGACAATCACAGAACGGATTCTTTTCGTCTTGCGAGGCACCACTGTACTCCCATCATCCTTCATGGGTTGCGGGACTACAACTCCCATCATCCCTGACCATGGTGGGTGCATAGCTGTCAACATTTCCCTTTTCTTGCGAGGAATCCTACTCGGAATACAGTGGTACCTCAGGTTACATACACGTCAAGTTACAGACTCCGCTAACCCAGAAACAGTGCTTCAGGTTAAGAACTTTGCTTCAGGATGAGAACAGAAATCGTGCTCTGGTGGCGCAGCAGCAGCAGGAGGCCCCATTAGCTAAAGTGGTGCTTCAGGTTAAGAACAGTTTCAGGTTAAGTACGGACCTCCAGAACGAATTAAGTACTTAACCTGAGGTACCACTGTAAGGGAATTTCCCTTTAAAAAAGGGAAACGTTGACAGCTATGGGTGGGTGAGGCTGCTGGGAGCTGGAGTGCAACAACATCTGGATGGTGCACACATATTAATTGATTTATTAATTGATTCATCGGCTTTCCATAACAGCTTTTCCTCCAAGGCGCTTGAGGGGTTTACCTGCTTCTTCCCCTCCTCGTTTAATCCCCACAACAATCTTGTGAAGTAGGATAAGGCTGAGCGGCCATGACTCACCCAAGGACCTTGAACCTTGGTCTCCCGGATCATGGACCAATACTCTAGCCACTACACTACACTTTCTCTGAATGGAAATGTGTGTGTGTGTGGAGAAGTGATTACTAAAAGTGAATGTGAGAAAATACCTCGTTGCTCCTATGCGCAGTAGACAAGGCTGGCAGACGGACAGAGGAAATGCAGTTTAAAAACTTAAAACGAGAAAAGTAAGAAGCGTCCTTACCAAGTTATCCAGCTCAGGATTGGAAGAAAATAAAGGTTTTTCTGTCCTAACCTAAAAAATGGGCATTTCGGGATGGGAAGGGGGGGGAGAGAAGAAAACAGAAGGAGCGTTAGTACAGGGGGAGAAAACATGATAGAGAGAAATGTAAGGAATCGATGCGCATCACTGAAAAATCTGTTTCTCTCATTTCCCAGAAACTGTAAAGAAACGGCAAAAAAATGTGACTCTCGTCCCCCGAGAGCAGCAGCTGGCAGGAGAACATATATTTCACTTTCAAGAGTTTGCAACCTCCCTCTCTCCACCCCACCCCTACCCCCACCCCAGGAGCCCCCTGTGCTTTTAAAATTCCTCAACATTTCCCCTCCCTGTATCAAAATGCAAAAGTGTAGTTCCCACCCCCTCCACATGTCTCATTTAAGAAACGAGAGAGACACGAGAGAGAAATCGCGGCAGTAAATAGTTTCAGGGCACTAAACAGACCCAGGCGTCTGGCCTCGTCCTCTCTGTTCTGGGACAGGGCTCCGCCAACTTGGAGAATCAAAAATTCTGGTACCCGGGTGGGTCCTTTAAGAGGAGATCCAGAGGCAGCTGCAATAGGGGTGTGTGTGTGTGTGTGTGTGTGTGTGTGTGTGTGTGTGTGTGAAGTCCAGTTTGGGCAGGTCTGGGGTTGGAGCAAAAGTTGTTTACTCACCTAAGGCAAAGTTTGCCTTGCTAGTGCCTTCCAGATGTGTTTGGACTACAAATCCCATCATTCCCAGTCATTCCCAGGCATCTGGAGGGCAGCAGCTTGGCAAAGGCTGACTTTGGGGGGTACCGTTTTATTATTTTATTTTATGACGGCGAGTGAGGAGGACTCCTCCATTTCCCCTTTTGTTGTTCTGGCAACTGGCTGAAAAGATACGAGGGTGGGGGGGGGGAGCAGCTAAAATCCCAGTAAAAGGAATTTCCTAATTCCCAGCTGCGTCTCAAGGACAAACAGCACATTGCTAACACATATAACAATGCCTTATGCCTTTTTAAAAAAGAAGGGGGGGGTTAGAACTGAGAAAGACCAGTTTCTTAACCATTTCTTGGCTCGCCGTTTCTCTGCATCAGTTTGCTTGCCTGCACTGCCCCCACCATTTTCCCCAAAGGTTTTTCTCCCCATTGGGGGCACTGCCAGACTGGGATTCCATCACACAGTGGCAAATTCAGGTTCCACAGTTTATTTTACTTCAACTGGCTCTATATGCTGCTTAAGAGAGCCAGTGTGGTGTAGTGGTTAAGAGCGGTAGACTCGTAATCTGGTGAACCGGGTTCGCTTCCCCGCTCCTCCACATGCAGCTGCTGGGTGACCTTGGGCCAGTCACACTTCTCTGAAGTCTCTCAGCCCCACTCACCTCACAGAGTGTTTGTTGTGGGGGAGGAAGGGAAAGGAGATTGTGAGCCGCTTTGAGACTCCCTAGGGTAGTGATAAAGCGGAATATCAAATCCAAATTCCTCTTCTTCTTCTTCTTCTTCCTAACATCATAAAACTCAGGTCACACAGCTAAAGTTCATTAGGACCACTCGTGCGACAAACTCGCTTGTTTTTAAGAGCTTCTGGACACCCTGTTTGTCAAGCATTCGTTCCGATTTGCTTGCAGGGGCGGTTAGATGACGTTAACATAGAATAATAGAGTTGGAAGGGACCTCAAGAATCATCTAGTCCAAACCCCTTCAATGGAGGAATATCAACCATAGCATTCTTGACAGATGCCCCTCCAACCTCTGCTTAAAAACATCCAAGAAAGGAGAGTCAACTACCTTCCATCCCTTGGTCAAACAGTTCTTACTGTCAGAAAGTACCGTATTTTCCGCTCTATAAGACGCACCAGACCACAAGACGCACCTAGTTTTTGGAGGAGGAAAACAAGAAAAAAAATATTCTGAATCTCAGAAGCCAGAATAGCAAGAGGGATCGCTGTGCAGTGAAAGCAGCGTTCCCTCTTGCTGTTCTGGCTTCTGGGATAGCTGCACAGCCTGCATTCGCTCCATAAGATGCACAAACATTTCCCCTTGCTTTTTAGGAGGGAAAAGGTGAGTCTTATAGAGCAAAAAATACGGTACTTCCTGATGTTAAGCCAGAATCTCCCTTTCTTGCAACTTGAATCCCACCGTTTCCAGTGCCCGCTGCCTAAGCTTATTCCTTGCGCTAGAAAGTCTCATTTGGGAGGGGGCAAGTGGGTTTGTGCCAAATCAAGGGTGCCAAATCAGCGCTGATTGTGCCTCCTGAACTTGCCACTGTGTGGTGGAAGCCCACCTATAATGAAAGCAACACTACAGAGGAGTGTAGGGCAAGTAGGAGATGTACTGGAAAGGGTGGGATAACACGTGCTGGACGCAAACAGTGCTGGATTTACGTATAAGCTAAGCAAGCTATAGCTTAGGGCCCCACTCTCTTGGGGGCCCCCAAAAAATTTAAAGGGAAAAAAAAACTGGATGCACATTTCCAAAATATAAGATAAACATAAAATAAAATAAAACCTAAAATACAGCAACAGTGTTTTGTAGGCTCCTGTGATGTAAGTAGAGGGACGCGGGTGGTGCTGTGGGTTAAACCACAGAGCCTAGGACTTGCCGATCAGAAGGTCGGCGGTTCGAATCCCTGCGACGGGGTGAACTCCCGTTGTTTGGTCCCTGCTCCTGCCAACCTAGCAGTTCGAAAGCATGTCAAAGTGCAAATAGATAAATAGGTACCGCTCCAGCGGGAAGGTAAACGGCATTTCTGTGCGCTGCTCTGGTTCGCCAGAAGCGGCTTAGTCATGCTGGCCACATGACCCGGAAGCTGTATGCCGGCTCCCTCAGCCAGTAAAGCGAGATGAGCGCTGCAACCCCAGAGTCGGTCACGACTGGACCTAATGGTCAGGGGTCCCTTTACCTTTACCTTTAATTGCAATAAAGGAGGAAAGGGGTTAAGCTCCTCTTTCCTCCTCCCCAAGCTGTTTTTCCACTCTGTATTCTCTACTCCTGAGAGAGCTTTTTCTTTTAAAGTGTAGAGACCTCGTTACAGACTTTACAACCTGCTTTGCTCCCCCCACCCCCCAAAAAACACACACTTTTTTTCTTCCATCCTAGGCTATTCATTTGATACATCTTGGCTTTTGAGTTCACCTTCCAACGAAATGAGGGGGAAATTGACCTCCATTGATTCATCATATTGGTTAACTGAGCAATCATCCCAACAGTGGCCTTTTAGTCAAAGAGGTCCCCGTCGCAAAACCTTGCGGGAACCTACCAACACTGCTACGAGCTTTGCCAGACCTTCACCCTCTTCTGCCCGGCTGCCAGAACGGAAAAGATATAAAGGCAGTAGGACGATAAAAACGTGGGATTAAAAGAACATAAATGTCCCTAATTTCCATACAATTAAAAGACTACAGAGGATTTTTTTTAAGGCCAGACTACATGTATGGCGCTATGCATGTCCCTTGAGGCTGGGCAATTGCTTTTCATGGAGAAACAGCAGGCAAGGGAACTCCACCAGCCAGGATCAGGACAGTCACATGGGTTTGGGTGGGTGTAACGCTTTTCTCCTGCATCCTGGTCCTAATGAAAATCACCTCTTACCTTAAGCCATGGAGCTAAGCAAAAGACCAGCATGACTTTCTGCACTGCACAGAAAATCTGCCTTCAGCGGAAGGTGCTCTGCTCTGTCTACCTGAAGAAGCGTCTCCACCCCCATCGTTCTGCCCGGACACTGAGATCCAGCGCCGAGGGCCTTCTGGCAGTTCCCTCCCTGCGAGAAGCCAAGTTACAGGGAACCAGACAGAAGGCCTTCTCGGTAGTGGCGCCTGCCCTGTGGAACGCCCTCCCTTCAGGTGTGAAGGAAATAAGCAGCTATCCTATCTTTAAAAGACATCTGAAGGCAGCCCTGTTTAGGGAAGTTTTTAATGTTTGATGGCTTCTCAGCGGTGTAAACCAACCTTGAAGGTTGAACCTTCCTCAACCTTCCTCTCCCTCTAGCAGTGGGACTACAACTCCCATCAAATGTGACCACTGGCCAAGCTGGCCTGCTAAAAATAAAAACCTCCTCCTTGTTTAGGCAAGTCTACCCAGACATGTGATTTGATTATGCATATTTATTTATTTTTAAACCACTGGTTTTCTCTGCAATTTGGTCATTTTTTCCTGCTTCCTGTTTTGAAAGCTTGTTTTTCTTAATGAACGTTATACACCATTTCGTGCAAACAGCTTTGAGCCAAGTACAGTATATAACTCTTTGTTAAATGAAATAAAAATAAGAAATGGCTAACCAATTTATGGCGGCCTGAGCTTTCACGGGCCAGAATCCAGTTTGTTGGATGCATGAAGTCTCGAAATTTTGCCTCGATAAAGAAGTTGTTTTGAAGGAGCCACAGGACTCTCCACTGCCTCTGGCGAGTTAAGAGCTGCCTTTGGACAACCAAGTCAGGAATATTTTTCTAGAACCTGGTTCTGAATTATTTTTTTAAAAGACTACAAATACAGAGTAAAGGTAAAGGGACCCCTGACCTTTAGGTCCAGTCGTGGCCGACTCTGGGGTTGCAGCGCTCATCTCGCTTTATTGGCCGAGGGAGCCGGTGTACAGCTTCCGGGTCATGTGGCCAGCATGACTAAGCCACTTCTGGCAAACCAGAGCAGTGCACAGAAACGCCATTTACCTTCCCGCCAGAGTGGTACCTATTTATCTACTTGCGCTTTGGCATGCTTTCGAACTGCTAGGTGGGCAGGAGCAGGGACCGAGCAACGGGAGCTCACTGCGTCGCAGGGATTCGAACCACCGACCATCTGATCAGCAAGCCCTAGGCTCTGTGGTTTAGACCACAGTGCCATCTGCGTCCCTCTACAAAAACATACAAGTAGGCAATTTGGCTAAGGAACATTTTTAAGGAGTGGTAACTTAGAGATCACTGCACATGTTGACAGCAGTCACAAAATTAAAAGACGCCTGCTTCTTCGGAGAAAAGCAATGACAAACCTAGACAGCATCTTAAAAAGCAGAGACATCTCCTTGCCAACCAAGGTCCGTATAGTTAAAGCTATGGTTTTCCCAGTAGTGATGTATGGAAGTGAGAGCTGGAGCATAAAGAAGGCTGATCACCGAACAATGGATGCTTTTGCATTATGGTGCTGGAGGAGACTCTTGAGAGTTCCATGGACTGCAAGAAGATCAAACCTATCCATTCTCAGGGAAATCAGTCCTGAGTGCTCACTGGAAGGACAGATCATGAAGCTGAGGCTCCAATACTTTGGCCACCTCATGAGAAGAGAAGACTCCCTGGAAAAGACCCTGATGTTGGGAAAGATGGAGGGCACAAGGAGAAGGGGATGACAGAGGACGAGATGGCTGGACAATGTTCTCGAAGCTACCAGCTTGAGTTTGACCAAACTGCGGGAGGCAGTGGAAGACAGGAGTGCCTGGCGTGCTCTGGTCCAGGGGGTCACAAAAAGGCGGACATGACTAAATGACTAAACAACAACTTAGAGAAGATTTATTTGCACGTTCCTACTGCCCAGCATTCCCCAGCTCTGCCCTCCCTCCATCACCTCTCGTTCTCCAGAAACCAACCTGTTTGGCAAAGACGGCAATGTCTTCATTGAAGGAATCCGACGAGCAGACGTCTCCTCCCGGGTAGGAGCCAGAAGTGTCCCTGGGAGAACAGGTTGCCAGCTCACATTTTTCAAAGACCAGGGCCAGCAGCGGGAATAAGGGATGCCTGTTACACAAGAGGAGATGTTTAGGGCCTACCAGAGTGGGAGATCCAAAGCGAACAGCCAACATTTCAGCTCGGAACAGAAACTGGGACACAGCAGGTTTGGAAAGGAGTCGGAGGCTCGGAGTATAAGCTCTTCTTACAAAGCCTGGTGCTTTCCCCTCATTTCCTGACTAGCCACGCTGCCAGCATAAAGTGAGGCAAAAGGGCCCTTCGTGTTTGAGGCCATTTGAAAGGGAAAAACAAATTACTGTACATTAAAATTCATGGAAAATTGGGGGGGGGGGGGAGTTGCATTGGTTCTCATTATTTACTTTCCTCGGCAAGGCAGTGGTGGGAATGCTGCCTGGGGGTCATAGGGTTGTCTCCACCCAAGGTCTACTCAGAGTAGACTTATTGAAAATAATGGGCCTTAGTCATGCTGCCCAATTTCAGTGGATTATTCTGAATAAGACTTGACATTGGATACAACCCATAACCTGAAAACCCATATTGCTGCCATCGTCACTGATTTATTAACTGCCTTCTAAACCAGCATCTCCAGCCATATAAGACAAAAACAGAAAAACAACAATAATAACAGCAACAATTTTATTTTTTACACTCTGCCCATATATTTAACGCAAGACTAAAATCTTAACAAGTGGACATTTGTGGTAAAGACCCATTTGCCCATCCGGGAAGGCCTGTTGAAACAAAAAATTATTGGAGAGACGGTTGGAAACAATAAAAAATAAAAAATCATCTTCATATGCCCTGAGACCCACTTTTCCCCCATCTCAACTTCACATATGGGCCCCAGGACCCAGCCTTGGCTGTGAGAGGCTCTGTAGGCAAGCTCTCGTTCAGTAGAAGACACGTGGGAACCCAGAAAACTATAATCACGAATCGTGTCTGCCCGTATTATGGATCTGTTTGTCGTCTCTTACATCCCCTGACCCTGCCTTGGCCCACCAGCGCTGGAGACCTGTAAGCCGAGTTTGTAAACTGACAGACTCCATCAAACAGTGTGTGTGTGTGTGTGTGTGTGTGTGTGTGTGTGTGTGTATCAAGCAGTGTGAAGGCTGCAGAAGTCCTGTCTGGGATACGGCATATGACACGGCATGTTCACACCTCAAAGTCAGCACAGTGTGGCATCCTCGAGATATCCACCTTGCATGTGTGAAGGGAACTCCCCACCCAGTGAATAAAAACAGCAAGGACCGTGTGTGTGTGTGTGTGCAAGAAACAAAACCCAATTCCACAATACTTAAAATCCATGCAAAAAAATGCGATTTGGAATCTTGGTCTACGTGCCAAGTAATGTTCTAGAAGAAGAGCAAATTCTGAAAAAACGAGAGAGAAGTCGTTCAAAGGAGGGGGGGAGGCAGTATGTGGCTCTAAGAAACCGTTTCTGCTAGGATCACAGTTATTTCAAAGAGCTCATTTGGGGGTTCGGAGGGGAGCTCACTTCCATCCTGTTCTGTGATTTATGTCTTATGAGCAATGTCAACTGCAAACCAGTAACGGCCATCCTTCGGCTGCTTCCCCCCCCCCCCCAGCACACACATTTCCCCCCTAGATTTGGACGGATAGCTAGCAAGACAGAGTGTTCCCAGCCATACATTATACAAGTTCACGCACCATATGTTACACAAATATTTGTAGCTGAGGCCCAGCACGGTGTAGCTGTTAAGTGAGCGTCTCCACGGAACTTTTAGATCTCGTACGCAAAGCAAAACAAATCCCCCGCTACCCCCCAAGAAAGATGGGGAGGCAAAATCCTGCAACATTTCATCTCCTCTCTCCCTCTCTGCCCCGCTGCAAATTCCAAGAGGGGGAGAAAAAATTGCAAATTTAAACCATTGCCAGCTGGAAGTAGGGATCTGGGGGTAGGGTGTTGCAGGGCTGGGCATGGCGGCGGGAGGGGGGCAAATAACTTTTATGTCTCGCAGGGTGGAAAAAAAATATACTTGCTCTAAGACGACTGGAAAGCTTCAAACCGCACAGCGCAAGTCGAAGACGAAAGGAAGGGAAATCCATCACATTCCTCTTAGGCCAGTTGCTCCCCCCACCCCCAGTGACACTTTTAAACCAGTTTCTGCATTTCCCAACCTTGCTGGGGAGGGGGCAGAGGACTTTTGATTTAGGAACCAGATTCTACAGTGATTTCTGTCCTGGGCTAGAACTGGCAAGGGAGCGGAAAACATTATGAAAATGGTTTACAGGTGGTACATGACCCCAGTCAAGCTGGCAAAAATTTATCACTTGCCCGATAACAAATGTTGGAAATGTAAGGAGACTGAAGGTACCTTCTATCACCTTTGGTGGACATGCCCAAAGATTAAGGCTTTCTGGGAATTGATCTATAATGAAATGAAAAAGGTACTTAAAAGTACTTTCTATAAAAAACCAGAGGCCTTTCTCTTGGGCATTGTCGGCCAATTGGTGTCAAAGAAGGATAGAACTTTCTTTATGTATGCCACAACAGCAGCAAGAATACTCATCGCAAAGTATTGGAAGACACAAGATCTACCCACTCTGGAAGAATGGCAGATGAAAGTGATGGACTACATGACGCTGGCCGAGATGACAGGCAGAATCCGTGACCAAGGAAAAGAGACGGAAGAAGAATGGAGAAAATTCAAAAGTTATCTTAAGGACTATTATAAACTTGATGAATGTTAGAGTGTTGTGGTTTTCAGGAACAAAGGGATACAGTGATATAAGGTCAGATTATAGAGATAACTAAGATGACAGAGGTTGGAAAGGTTTATTTAGAAGTTGCTAAAAAATACTTTGGACATTGGGATGCAGAAAGGGGGGGTATGGGGGAGTCCCGGAAAAGAAGTTTATGAAAAAATGTTATGAAATTATACGTGTTTGTTGGTTTTTTATGTGTTTGTTTGTGTTTAAAAAATCTGTAAAACCAATAAAAATTTTATATATAAAAAAAAAAAGAACTGGCAAGGGAGCAGAATGTACGCCAAAGGGCAGTTTTTCGTGAAAATGAGGACCAGTCGCTAGGAATCACAAGTGCTGTGAGTGCTCTTGTGTTCAGATTGTGGGGCTTCCCATTGGGACATCTGGTTGACCCCCATGTGAACAGGATGCGGCCTAGCCAGACCTCAGGCCTACAAGGTTCTTCTGACGTTATTGTGCCGTCTTCAGAATCCGATTCCCAAATACTCTGGCTGATAACCCACAGCTAGGAAGAGAATTTTGAATTATTGGTTTTGAATTCTGGTGCTGGAGGAGACTCTTGAGAGTCCCATGGACTGCAAGAAGATCAAACCGATCCATTCTGAAGGAAACCAGCCCTGAGTGCTCACTGGAAGGACAGATCCTGAAGCTGAGGCTCCAAGACTTTGGCCAACTCATGAGAAGAGAAGACTCCCTGGAAAAGACCCTGATGTTGGGAAAGATGGAGGGCACAAGGAGAAGGGGACGACAGAGGACGAGATGGTTGGACAGTGTTCTCGAAGCTATCAGCTTGAGTTTGACCAAACTGCGGGAGGCAGTGGAAGACAGGAATGCCTGGCGTGCTCTGGTCCAGGGGGTCATGAAGAGTCGGACACGACTAAACGACTAAACAACGACAACAGGAAAAGAAACACTGGTTTTATTTGGGGTTGTGTGGATCGACCTGAGCTTTCCATACAAAAGTGCAAGAATTCGGTTCTCAGTGTCCTTCCCCTTAAGCTTGTCTTCTTAAAATGTAATTTCCTTTACACTTGAAAAGAGATATTTATATAATTATTCAACACAGCAAATATTTAACCATTCGCTCTATATAAAAAAAACCCAACCATGCAGAAATATTACATTTCCCAATAATCGGGTTGCTGAGAAGCTGAAGAGGGTGGGAGGATCTGAATTGCTTTTTTTTTCGATGGGCAAAGGGAGGGGGGCTTAGAAAGGGGTAATTCTTCTCTTCCACACCAGCCTTTCCCCCTCAAAAAAAACCCTACACCTTTCTCCTCCTAAGGACAGAGCTGTCAATTGGCTGGGGTGTGGGAGCGAGAAGACACAGCCCTGATACGCCAGCCCATAAGTCTCCCCGCAGGGGCAAAGATGTTAGCTGTGAGAAATTTGGTCATGAGAAGAGATCTTCTGACACTCCCCCCACCCCAAATCCTAGACAAGGTCCCATCGAAATCAGTGGGACTTACATCTATATAAACATGCATGGGACGAGAATGCTCCATGGGCTACATTGTGTGTTGTATTTTAAGCACAAACTTTTTTAAAAAAATGCAGTATGTTTACAATAAAGTTATGCCCTATACAGGGAGCTGGGATTGGCTGCAGATCTGCAATGGCTTTGGCCCCAGCCTGGAGGAACACTCTATCACAGGAGACCAGGGCCCTGCGGGACTTGACATCTTTCCACAGGGCCTGCAAGACAGAGCTGTTCCTCCTGGCCTTCGGTCCAGGCCCAGTTTGACCCCCCCCCCCATCTATGGGACCCTGTAAGTTACCTCTTTGGCCGTTTTATTGGCTCATGTGGGACCAACATGGATAGCTGGCCCTGGTGAATATTTGAGGTTCCTGAACCCTATGGTTGTAATTCGTGGGCAATTGTTTAATTTTACCCTGATTCTAATTTTTAAGCTGTATTTTAATCAACTGTTCGATTGTGTTTTAATGTATTTGATATTTGATGTTAGGTCATGGCCGGGGAGGGCGGGGTATAAATAAAAAAATATTTACTTACTTACTTACATTTGGTAAAAGGTAAAGGTAAAGGGACCCCTGACCATTAGGTCCAGTCGTGGTTGCAGCGCTCATCTCGCTTTATTGGCCGAGGGAGCCGGCGTTCAGCTTCCGGGTCATGTGGCCAGCAGGACTAAGCCACTTCTGGTGAACCAGAGCAGCGCACGGAAACGCTGTTTACCTTCCCGCCGGAGCGTTACCTATTTATCTACTTGCACTTTGACATGCTTTTGAACTGCTAGGTGGGCAGGAGCAGGGACCAAGGAACGGGAGCTCACCCCATCGCGGGGATTCGAACCGCCGACCTTCTGATCAGCAAGTCTTAGGCTCTGTGGTTTAACCCACAGCGCCACCCGCGTCCCCTTACATTTGGTAGCAAACCCCAAATCTACATCTGTGCGGTGTGAGCAAAACAATTGTTCATTAATGAGTCACCACAAAGTTTAGTCCTGTGCGTTTTAAAGAAGTCCTAGTCCTAACCCACGTTGACAGGGGATTTACTCAAACCCCATGGAACTCTTCAAGACTTAATTCTGAGTAAATGTACTGAGGATGCTGTCATTGCCCTTCGTCACAACTAAAGCTGAAGTCGTGGTTTAGGGCTGCAGCCCAGTGGTATAGCATTTGCCTTCCATGCAGAAAATTCCAGGTTTGATCCCAGAAGGAATCTCCAGGTAAGGCTAGGAGGGATCTCTGCCTGAAACCCCAGACCCAGAGAGCAGCTGCCAATCCGTGAAGACAATACCAGGTGAGACAGTGGCCTTACCCAATAGAAAGCAGCTTCCTAAGTCCTACACACTGTAACTGGGAAAGACGTTCCACTGAAATGAGCTGGACGTTGATTGCACTGCACATTTTGATGGATCATGTCCATTGTATGGAAGTTAAGTGGCACTGGGTTGTCTGCAACTGAGTCTTACGAAGTCCCATTGAAACCAATGGACCAAACTTAGTTTCAACAAGTCTCCTGTGAGTGGGACTAACATGAGATGCCACCCATGGAAGCAAATGGGACTTGCTTCCAAGTAAGGCAGAGACATCACCTTGCCAACAAAGGTCCGTATAGTTAAAGCTATGGTTTTCCCAGTAGTGATGTATGGAAGTGAGAGCTGGACCATAAAGAAGGCTGATCGCCGGAGAATGGATGCTTTTGAATTCTGGTGCTGGAGGAGACTCTTGAGAGTCCCATGGACTGCAAGAAGATCAAACCTCTCCATTCTGAATGAAATCAGCCCTGAGTGCTCACTGGAAGGACAGATCCTGAAGCTGAGGCTCCAATACTTTGGCCACCTCATGAGAAGAGAAGACTCCCTGGAAAAGACCCTGATGTTGGGAAAGATGGAGGGCACAAGGAGAAGGGGACGACAGAGGACGAGATGCTTGGACAGTGTTCTCAAAGCTACCAGCATGAGTTTGACCAAACTGCGGGAGGCAGTGGAAGACAGGAGGGCCTGGCGTGCTCTGGTCCAGGGGGTCATGGAGAGTCGGACACGACTAAACGACTAAACAACAAGAAGGCAGGTGAGGTCCCTAGGGTGCAATCCAAAGCCACGTGATGCCACAACCTTGCTGGAGCTTAAGCAGGCCAATGTCTGGTCAACACCTAGGTCACCTGAGAACTGTACAGACTTCCATCATGGGGGAAAACACTCAACGCGATCTCACAAATTGCCACCTTGCAGCTCCATCTTGTCCCCAGGTTCAGAAATAGACTGCACCTTTCCACCGTCACCCAGCTTCTTCCTGTTTTCTCTCTTGAGACACTCATTTGAAATTTGCCTCCTCCCTCCCAATCCCAAGAGATCAACGCATGGGACAATACATCCAAGCTGGAGTCCTCCAGATGTTCTGGACTCCAGCTCCCATCACTGATAGGACTGGGAGTCTAAAACATCTGAGGGGCCCCAGCTTGGACAAGGCTGGTCCACTCTTTTTACTCACAGAAGAGCTTGTGGAAGAGAGATTCCAGATGAGCAACGATTAAGTGTAGCTCACAATGAGGAGCAGAAAGAACACCTTTGCAACTGGAAGCTGGCATAAAAAAGTACCATATTTTTCGCTCTATAAGACTCACTTCTTCCCTCCTAAAAAGTAAGGGGAAATGTGTGTGCGTCTTATGGAGCGAATGCAGGCTGCGCAGCTATCCCAGAAGCCAGAACAGCAAGAGGGATCACTGCTTTCGCTGCGCAGCGATCCCTCTTGCTGTTCTGGCTTCTGAGATTCAGAATATTTTTTTTCTTGTTTTCCTCCTCCGAAAACTAGGTGCGTCTTGTGGTCTGGTGCATCTTATAGAGCGAAAAATACGGTACTTGGAGAAGGCTTATCTAGCCACCCAACCCATCTAAGCGGCTCCTCGGGCCAGCAATGTTGCTATGGGCTCTGAAGTTGTGTTCATAACCAGCATGCCAGCTTCCCAAAGTAATCTGGCCACTGTGCAACACAGTGGCGTAGCGTGGGTTGTCAGCACCCGGGGCAAGGCAAGTAATTTGCGCCCCCTAACCCTTGGATTTGCGCCCCCTAACCCTAACCCCCAGATGTTGCGCCCGGTGCGGCCGACCCCCCTGCACCCCCCACGCTACGCCACTGGTGCAACAGGAAACTGGACTAGCTGGGCCATTGGCCTCATCCAGCAAGCTGATCTGATATTCTTATGTTCTTACAAGGACCCTGTTCGCAATCCAGATATATAGGAACCTCTGCAGTATCACAGGGACCTGACTGGGGTGTGCTGTGCCAATCACACAGTGTTTCCTGCATGAGCTGGAGGCAGGGCGTTTGTGGTGGCCTGGGAAAAGCCTACCGAAGTGGCTTCTCCCACATGGCCACTGCGCATGGGAAACTGAGAAGCACACTGAAGCATCTACCTCAGCCTATCTCTGTGGGGCGGCCATGATGGTTGCACTGACAACCTAGAAGAGTGGTTTATGGTCACCCAAGCTGCTTGTGGGACATAGCCTGAGAACCCAAGAGGAAGCAACCAGCAAAAAGCCAGAGGTTAACGGAGCTTCCTTCTTCAGTGGCAGTGTATCCCAGGAAACACTGCTGGCAAACAGACAATTGGGGAGGACAATTAATTTCATTAATTAATTGTTGGTCTTAAAGGTTCTCAGACCTGGGTAACCACCTTGAGCCAAGCATACATTTGGGGACCCATTTCTCTATTATTATTATTATTATTATTATTATTATTATTATTATTATCTCTTCGGTGGCAGTGCTGCCGTTGCGACCCATCTTAGATCAGGCCTTGACCAGTTCAGCAGTGAAAACATATATGAAATGGATGGAAATGAAATATAAAATAGATTTAGATTGGGATATGCAGGAAAATAGAGTAAATATAAAGAACAGCAGAAAGAGGGGGAGTCAAAATATGATATGTAAAGATGGTTCTGTTTGAAATGTTTATTTGTCATAAATGTAAATAAATAAATAAATAAGTAAGTAAGTAAGTGACCAGGCCTTGACCAAATAGTGAGCCCTGACCCAGTGGCGTAGCGTGGGTTGTCAGCACCCGGGGCAAGGCAAGTAATTTGCGCCCCCTAACCCGGTAGGGGCAGAGAGCTGCGAGTGTGAGCGCGCCCCCCCCATGTTGCGCCCGGTGCGGCCGGCCCCCCCTGCACCCCCCACGCTACGCCACTGCCCTGACCAACCAGCCGAATGCCATTGAACTAGACCTGCCACTGTCGGAAACAGGACACTGGGCAAAGCGGACCTTTTGTCCGATTGAGCCGGGTTTGTGTTCTAATGCCAAACTAGCTCTACTCGCAGTCAAAGTGCTCCAAGAAGCACATCCCAGAATCAGGTTTTGAGTCAACTCGCTTCAAAAAACGTAACAAGGGAAAAAACCCCAAAACGCCTACTAAACTTTTCAAAACTGTCATTTGGATTTTTCCTTCTTGGGTGCTCAAATAATTCCAAATCCATGAGGGTGTGGGTCTGGGTGTGCCGCATCCATGCCCACTCACAAAATCATGCCTGCACCTACACACACACACACACTTCACCTCTGCCATGAAAAAAAACTGCAGCACAAAGCCCGATCTGGAGATCCCCACCTGTTCGCTGGGACCGATCCAGCGCAAAGAGCAAGAAAAGGCACTTTGTAAAACGCTGCATGCTCTCTCTCTCACACACACACCGCGGTGAAAAATAATTTTAATGCCCGTATTAATAAATGCCTTTTTCAACTGGGGGTGGTGGTCTGTAGGAACTCCTTGTGGGGATTCTACAAGGATCATGTGGGATGAAACGAAAAGACCCTTTAACACTCAAGCTCCCCTTTTCCGGAGTGCCCAGCCTTGCGCCTCTGGGAAGCTCACAGCTTATAACGGAGCTGGCGACTCCGTCTTTGGATCCAGTTCACACGGGATCCAGGAATTCGTCACACATCCCGAAACAGATTCCTCCTCCTCCCGCTCAAAAGCTCCTGCTGCAAATCCTCTCACCCCTCGCAAACTTGCTCTGAGGGGTGCTGTTGGTCCCGTTTTACAGACGGGGGGACTGAGGTTGGAGCTGGTGGGGGGGGCGAGGAAAGAGAAGAGAGTGGCTGGACTGTTTTCCCCTAGGACACAGCTGCCTCCCCGCCTCGCCATTCCTTCGTTGATGCCCCAAATCTGAGTCAGCTGCCTCTTCTCAAACCGGGGAGGGGCCACGTCTGCAAAGCACACCGGGGAGGGTCTGATCCTTGTCTGATTCACACGGAAGCGCTCTTATTTTCAGTCACTCTCTATATTTTTTTAATCCTCTCCACCAGCCTTTCAGCTGAGCTGCGCACTTTGGAGTCCCTTTCTGCTGGGATCTCAACCGGAGGATGATAATAGCAGCAATGATGATGATGATGATGATGATGTGGAGGAAGAGGAGAGGCTGAGGCTCAGTGGCAAAGCACCCGCTTTTCACGCACCCCGGCATCTCCCCTTGGGGTGCGGGTTCGAATCCTCCCCTGCCCGAAACCCTGAGAATCATTGCCGCTGCCAGCCCGAGCGGGCAAGACACAGCCAAATGGATGGGGCCTGACTCAGGATAAAGCAGGTCTCGGTGTCCCTGTGCCCTCCCATCCCGCCTCCCCGGCGTCCTCCGCTTTTGCCAACCTGCCGCCCTCCGGGCTCTCCACAGCTAGCCGTGGCTCAGTAGATGCGCATCTGTTGCGCATCGAAGAAGGTCCCGGGTCCGATTATCCATGGCATCGCCAGGTAGGGCTGCGGGGAAACCCCGTCTGAAACCCCGGAGAGCCAGGTTTCCGAGCTAGCTGGACCCGATGGACTTGGAATAAGGCACCTTCCTCGTGTTCTGTCATCTGCCTTTCCGAGGTCTTAGTGAAATCCGGAGATTTCAAGAGTATAAACCTCCGTCGCTCGCCCGCTTCTTATTTCTTACGGTCGTCGGAGGGTTCGCCCCTATTCCTCTGAGTCTAGCAGGAAACAAAATGACTTTCAGAAGCGGGGGGGGGGGGGCTATACTGTAGTATTGGTGGAAACTAAAAAAAGAGGCCGGGGAATCTCGAGAGCATTTCATCTGCTGTGGAAATCCTGAGACGCGCAGCCAAAAAGAGGAACGGACCTTTTGGAAAGGAGGAGGAAAGACCCACCTGAGACTGGGAGTCGTAAACGCACAGCAGGAAGGAAAATCTAGCTAGCCAGCAACAGGAGACGCGAATCCTATCATTCCTTGGCATGAAGAAACATGCGGAATGGAGAGCGCGCGAGAGAAAGATCTACAGCACAACCCATCCTTTTCGCCCCACGGAGAAAAGCGCGAGGATAAAGTGAAGTCTTAGAAACCGCAGACGCCCAAATAAATCTCGAGGCGCGCAGATGTGCTAGAAATCCCACGCACCTTGAGCGGATTTCTAAACAAGAAGAGCCTGCGAAACCCAGGCAGAAAATGCCGCTGTAAATCAAAGTCTGTCTGGTTGGAGTCACCAAGCAAACCAATTACGACCTTAGAGGGAGAGGACAGTTAATTCAGGCTGCGGTCCTCGGCAGACTTACTCGGGAGCACATAGGAAAAATACTAACGAATAAACACCCAGAGGATCCGGCTGCAAAAAAAAGGATAAAGTGTGCGCGAGACTGGGGGGTGGTGGGGTGGGGGTGGGGGACCCCACTATTTACGCTCCCTGGGAAAAGCAAGACGGGGAGACCCGCAGGGAAGCCACGTCCCACCGAATCGATCAATTAAGCAAACACGGTAATAAGCCTCTTTCACGGGGGAAGGGGGGGAGCCTGAGGACAGATCTACCGGAAGGGAACATCTTCGATCCGCTAAGAGTTTGTGTGTGAGAGCGAGATCCAGCTGAATTTAGAGAAATATCCCGGTAGGAATATATCAGATTTGCGGTCGGGTCGCCTGCACGTCTATCTTGGAAGCAACCCCTGTGGCTTCAGAGAGGCTTCCTTCCAAGTGAGCGCAGCACGATTCCTCGGGAGTAAGTCCTCCGTGCAAGCAGGAGCAGGATCCGCCTGGTTCACCCCGAAGTAATCGAGCAAGCGGCGGGGGTGCAGCCGCTGCAAGCAAGTTTTGAGTCTTCCTGCGGCCCGTTTCCTTGGGTGGAAAGCCCCCTGGAGCACAGAGGCATTTACTCCCGAGGAGGCAGGCTTCGGATCGAGGCGCACATGTTCCTACCCTTCTCCTCCCTTTCTCCAATATCCAAAGAGGGTTTGGGGAAGAGGAGGGGGACCGATCCCCGATGCCAAAGAGTTGCGCGCACAAGTTTTCAAGGCGAGTTGGGCTCATCATCCGAACCTCTGCCAAACCCCATCCTCCCCCCCCTCCCGCCGTCCTTCCTCGAGGGACTGAGCGGGATCCGGACTCACCCATAAATCTCATCCTTCTCTCTCTTCAAGGCGTCGTTGGTGCCCAGCCCCGGGGGCAAGCCGGGCCGGTGGTTCACTCCGGCGGATCCGTAAGGGCCCCCCTGGTTCAAAGCGTGGTGTTGCAGACCCCGGCCCGTGTGTGGGTCTCCAAAGCCCGGCAGAGAGACCCCGTCCATTCCGGCGTAATGTACCAAGTCATCGTACTGGAGGTAAAGAAGACCCAGGTGCGAAAACGGGGCAAGGTGTGGGGCAAAGAGAGACAGACACAGAGAGAGAAAGTTTAGACATCCGATCTAGGCGCATTCAGCCAATTTCGCATCACCAAAGGACGAATAAATGCCACAGCCAAACACCAGGGAAACCCATATCTGAGCACGCCTAAAAAGTCACATTCGTGTGTGAGATATAAAGAAAGATGCCTTTTAAATGACCGACTTTTAAAAAGCAAATTTTTGGAAGGTTTTCATCTCAGAGAGGAACTTGGGGCGAAGTATTGAGGGGGGAGCACAAACATACAGACACAAGCCTTGGTTATTATCTAAATCTCCCCGCATTTTGATCTTTTCCCACCGACTTCCCCGAGTTTTCCACTTGGGTCGAGCATTTGCTACTTTTGTTTGTCGTTCTTCTGCACCCCCTCAAAATAAATTAAAATTAAAATAAAGCTTAGCAGCAGCAGCGTCCATACACGAACGGCCAGTTTTGCCCTTAATCCTCCACTCAGGAGACCCCCGGCCATTTCTTCCCAGCCGCCCCTCACAACAGCCCCCAAACTTTCGCCATCCCTCGCCACAAATGTGCCCTCTTTTGTGCCTTCGGCCACTTAAGTCAATTTCACGCCAGCGCTCGTCAATTTCACGAAGCCGGCCTTGTTAATTCCAGCCTCCGTCTCCAAGGCCTGCGCGCAGCGTCGCGCTCCCAAGTACTGGGCGCCGTAGTCTCTATCCCCCCCCCAGCCCCCTACAAAACACAGCCGCTAGAAGAAGACCCCCACCAGTTCTCCCCCTCCCTAAAAAAAAGTTACTTGCAAATCAGGTGGGGAAAGCTGCTAATTTCGCTTGCAGTTTGACGCACCCTCAAACTGCAAAACACCTTCCGCACATACAAGGGAAAAATAATCTAGCTTCCTTAAACCTCAGTTGCTTTTGTTTTTTCTAGTGGCTGCATCGCTTCTCTGCAAACTTTAAAAGAAGTGAGAAAGCCTTTCTCCTAGCCGGGGAGGCACTGAACTTTGGAGATATCAAACTCACGCACGCACACAGCCATACTCCTGTCCTGGGACTGGACTGTCCAAGAAGGAATTTTTAATTTTATCATCATTTTAACACTGGGAATCTGCCTGATTTCCACGCTTCCTGCAAGCGGGCTTTTAAATAAGCTTGTATTTAATTCCTGAATGAACTGTCCCGTCGTCCCCCCCGGTTACTCGCAGGCCATCTTCATCTTTTCCCCGACTGGCTGTCCCCCTTAAGAAGAAATCAACACCTACATCTTTTTGCCCCAATCTCTCTCTCGCTCGCTTTTTTTTTTCCTCCTTAAAGGGAGCACAGTCAACCCCTTTATAACTCCTTAAACCCCGCCAGGCACTTTTCGAAACTTCAGTGTTCTTTTTAAATAGAACAAAAACATTCTCTTCTTCTCCCATCTCCCGCCCCCCTTTCGTGGGGAAAGGGAGGGGGCAAAAAAAGAGAAAGTGTGAAATTTTTTCACCCTGCCAACTATTCTTATTTAAATCATGCCGTATCTCATGCTCTTATGGGCCGCTTGACGTTATTTTTCTCTCTCTCGTTTCGCAAAACCTCGCTTGAAACTCCACAGACCTCTCTTTCAACGGGTGCAAAATACACAATTTCAAATAAATAAATGAACGGATGCCTTTTAAATGCCCCACATAAGCTCTGTGCATGGGACTCTTGAACAACAACAGCAACAGTAATTTAAATTGTTCAGGTGTAGGTGATGGTAACAAATGCTGGCTGCAAAACTATTAAGCACACTCATATTTTGAATTATCTTAGAGTTTCTCCTAGGTGCAAGTATGTGAAGGATTTCCAACACACTCACACCCTTCCGCTTTTGCCTAGAGAAACAGTCGATTTCTAAAGTTTGAAAACTTAGTCAGAATGGACAGGATTTTTTTAATAAAGCGGCAGAGATTCTCTTTGAATTAAAAAATGTTGGTGCAGGCTTGCTATAGAGAAGTTGGGTGGGTGGGGAAAAAATCGAGAGACTTTTTTGCAGAAGGAAGTAGCTCGTTCTGTCTCTGTTGCAAGGAATTGTAGTTCCTCCAGTCCCCAACGCAATGGATGAATTTCAAAATAGCGGGGAGGGGGTGGGTACTGAAGCGTTCCCCCATACAAAATAAATGGTGGCGGTTTGGGAATTAGAGTCCCATGAAAAGTTTCCTGAATTTCTTACAACCGGCCACATTGAAGACACATTAACCTCAGCCTTTCAGACCGGCCAGATCTTTTCTGCCGCTCCACGGAGGGGGGTCAGAGGAGAAAAAAAGGAGTCGAAAAACTTCAGAAAGGCATCGCAAAATGCCACAAAGCAGCCCCATTGAGGCTTTCAAATGAGCAACGTGGAATCAAAGCAAAAAGGCTAGACTGAGAAAGTCAAGGAATAGTTTGCCCTGCCTGAGAGAGGTTTTGTCCCCGGCTGCTTTTTCGGTTTTGTTCTTAAGTGGTATACCCAATGCATCTATTTTGCTCAAATTTGCTATAGGGACGCTTCAAAACACCGCTCAATATTTAGTTTATTTTGTTGTTTTTTAAGCCATCTCTCTTAAACCACAAAGTTAACCCGTGAACAATGCGTGCCTCTATTTATACCGACTAGGGGTGACAGCTAATATACTGGAAATGAAAATGTTTTTAAATATATATATATTTCCAAAGTGGCATTCCTCTCTCTTTTCTTTTTCCCCATCCAAAAAAATTTCATTTGACACTTGCCAATCAAACCCCGGGGTGGGCGGAGGAAGGGAAGAGATAAATATTTACAAATAAGAAGTTGAGATGGGAAGTGTTGAAGGAAGGAGGGATGAAGGCTGTTTTAAAGGCAGCAGACAGGTTCAAGCCCTGTCTGAGTTTATCGCTGTGAGTTCTAGAGTTACTAACTTCACAAGCCACAAAGTTATTTTTTCTTTTCCTAAAGAGCAGGCAATAAGAAAACTATATATCTATAAACACACACACACACACACACACACACAGATCTATCATTCCTTTTTTTTTACTTGTTGAGTTTTTGTCGTGTGCTTCTAAGAGTTTAGGCCAGAAAATAAGACATCTTTCAGAACAGATTTCGCAAACAACACCGAGTTCTATCCCCAAAACACATTATTATCACCGTCCTCCTCCTCGCCATCACTTACCCTTTGTGCCATCAGACGCTGGGAAGTTTGTTCTCTCGGGCTTTCTTTCCTTCTTCCTTCTCCCCCTTGGGGGGAGGCGGCTCTGGGGGGCCAGAGAAACTTCAGTCCTTTCCAAAGAGGAGATCTTTCATTTTGGGTTCCTCTCTGACCCCATCGCTCCAAGAAGACCAACCAAGTGAGAGATGGAAACTGTTTCAAACAGTTTGGCTTTTGTTGCTTTCGGGTTGGGTTTTTTTGTTTTGGTGGGTTTAGGAAACAACCTATTTTCCTTTCAGGGACGGCCGGTTTCTCTGTGGATCGCTCAGCAGCAAGAAGAATGTTTTTTTTTTAAAAAAAAAAAATAGCCCCCCCAAAAAAAGAGAGAGGGGGAAAAAATCTAACCTTTTACACTCACACACACGTACAGATATAGAAAACAAACCTAAGCCAGCTTGCTAGTGAGGTTGCCGGGATGACAGATCTGCGTGGATGTGTTTGCATGTGGGGGGGGGGGGAAGGCTAGAGTTCCTTATTTCCTTCCTTGCGGGTATCTTCTTCCTCCCAAGTAGACCCTTTCTTCTGCCTTTTGGCTGTCGTAGCTGCCCATCAAGTGCTGCGAGGTGTCAGACTTCAAGTGACTGATGGTCCTCGTAGGGGGAAAAAAATATCAACAACCCGGTGGTAGTTTGAAATTGGAAGGGGGGGGGGAGGAGAGAGAGAGAGAAAGAGAGAGAGAGAAGGGGTGTGTGTGATGATCAAACACCACCACCCCCTTCTCCAGAACACTCCTTTCTCTCTCTCCCCCCTTTCTTTTCTTTTCTTCCCCCCTTCTCCTTCTCCTCTCCTTTTAAAAGATGGACATCGACTCTCTCTTCTTCTTCTTCTTCTCTCTCTCTCTCTCCCCCCCCCCGGCTCCTTTCTCCTCCCTCTCCCCTTTTAAATGGTCGTGGCTTCAATCCTATCAAAGCAAGGAGACAGGAATGAAAAGGAAAACCGGGTGGGGGGGAGGATGGAGAGAGAGAGAGAAGAAGAAGAAGAGGAGGAGGAGAGTAGGTGCAAGAAGGGAGGTGTGGGGGGGCTCAGAGGTTCCAAAAAGCCCCCCCACCCAGCATCTCCACCAAGGAGGATTCAGCTCCCACAACACACCCCAGCCCCCTCTGCTCAGCAAACAGAGGAGCTGGGGCGGGGAATTTGGGGGGGGGGACGCACACAGAGAGAATATGGGCTTGTCAGTTTCCCCTCCTCTTAAAGCAGCAGCGGACCTGGCGAGGAGGATGAAATTGACGAGGCGCCCTCTCTCCTGGCTGGGAGTTTGGATTCTAAAAAAAACCACGATGGCTATTTTTAATCTATCTATAGATATATCTCTTTTTTAAAAAGAAAATAATCAATCAAATCGGTTGCCTGCGGTTTCCCTTCGTTGCCTGTCTCTGTTCCTTTGGTGTCTGTTTTGCCTTCTGTATATGTGGAAAGAAGAAGAGGAGGGGAGAGAGAGGGAGAAAGAAAGAAAGATGCTCTCTCTCGTGCGCTCTGGTTCTCTCCCTCTCTCTCTCTCTCTCTCAGCTTCACAGCCCTGAGCTATGAACACATCCGGAAGTAGAAGGGTTTTTTCTTTAACTCGTTCTCTGCCTGCCTGCCTCCTCCTCCTCCGATGGGAAAGAGAGGAGGTTATCAGCTGAGCGAGGGGTCCTTCTGGCGGACGAGACAGGCGGCAGGGAGACTCTCCCTTCTCGCCCGAGTAGCGTCAGGAGCCGGCCTGCCTCCTTCCCCTGGGCTGGCCCCAGTTGCTCCCCGAGATTTCCCTCTTTTGGACTTTAGGGGCAGCCGCTCCCCAGAGTTTTTTTAAGCCCCGGCACCTATTTCTGAGGTTGCCGCTAAAAAATAATAAAATAAAATAAAATAAAATAAAATAAAATAAAATCCAGCCCTGGTAGGTCAGGGTTGTCACCTTGTTGTGGGGTGCTTCCCCCCCCCCAAAAAAAACTGGCATTCAGGATTTTAGCAGGTAAAGGCTTTCCCTAGCAAGGAGATGTGCCGATCTTGTTATGCTCCGCAGTGCCACTCAAAACACCTGGCACCCCGAGCCCTAGACAAGTGAGCAGGTCTTGCCGGGTCAACGCTGAGCCACAGCCAACAGAACCAGGCAGGTGCCTGTCAGGGGAGCCACAGAAGTTAAACTACTTTCTCTCGGGAGTGTAGACACACCCAAGACACCAAGGAGCAACCAGGAGGGGGAGAGATCTGGATTAACACCCAGCAGGGAGAGAGGTCTAGCTCCTGATCCTAACTGCTGGACCCAAGTCCTGTCGGCCTGGTGATGTTGTTCCCTAAAACCATGGACTATGTACTTCCCGCAGCTTAACTGTGGTTAGTTAATTAGTATGGCTTGATCATTGTGCATGCCCCTTTGCAGATGGGCCAGGGTATAAATTATTATTATTATTATTATTATTATTATTATTATTATTATTATTATTAAAGCCAAATCACCAACAGCGTCATCTAGGGGAGTAACTGTCACAGCAAGTACAACCGTTTTGTATCTCCGGATGAAGGGTGGGTATACAAATTTAAATCATCATCACCATCATCATCATCATCAAGTTAACAATTTTATTGTAGGAAGAGTTTTCTCTGGTTAATCCAACTTAATCAGATGTATAAAGTGGACAGTGAAGAAGTTGGGGCATCCAGATGAGCTGACTAGGGAGGGTTTTCAAAGTGAAATTAAGATATGCACAAACACTTTCTGAAATCAAAGATACTGCGCACAGGAAGCAAACAAGATCGGAACATGAAGGATCTCCAAGTCTTGCCAGAGAATCAGGCACATTAAACTATGTGGAGGGAAGTGAAGTGTGGCCCTTTGAAGATTAATTCTCGACACTGTGTTTGAGGTGCGTGTACGATGGAAAGAGAGGATCAGTGTGCGTACAAAATGTAACAAAAGAGGCCTCTGCCCCAGGAGTTTAGAATCTAAAATTTGACATGGGGAAGCAACGGAGGAGTAGGCAGAAAACGGAAGCGAGACCTGTAGATGGGACCCTATGAACTGAAAACACAGACATTAAAAGTACCTTTGTTATCCACAATAATCTTCCTATAAAAAACAAAGAAATTGTAAGCAAGAGCAAACAGGGGGGAAATAATTACACATGTTTACAATGTAACACGGGGACTAAATTTCATGAATCTGCACAAGATATTATGTATTTTATTGACTCGTTTTTAAATACATAAAAACAATAAATATGAACACTTCTATTCTTTTCTTTTAGATTTATTAAGTTATCTCAGAATAGCAGTCAATTATATGAATTTGGAGGAGAGGATGGAGCCGGTTTACTAATTTTCTTCGCAGAAAGCAGTACCAGGAAACATCCGCCAGTCACTTCTCTGAGAAATTACCACCTAGGTTTGCTTTGAATTAAAACAGGTTTTTGCTTCTTGCTTTTTCCCTCCCCCTGTTCCTTTTGGCCCCTGTTCCCTGCCACGGATGAGGGAGAGATAAGTGTCTGTCAAGGCAAAATTGGCCTTGGCTTGACGCGCTGATTACCCAAGATTGTTAGTTTCAGATTTGAGGAGTACCCATGATGGATAACAGTAATCACTGCTTGGGTCTTTAGCAGGGATGGACAAATTTGCCAGTTTTGGTTTCTCTCAGATTCTCATTGTTCTAATCTTAAATTCAGTTCTCCACATTGCAGCGTTGGTTGGCAATTTTAAAAAAGAATCCTCATGAAAATTTGCAAGCATTTTAGTGTGTTTTTCTCTCAATTATGTATTTTTCTCTCAATTATTTTCTCTCTTGGTATTTGCAATTTTGCCGGACACACATTTCTCCAAGTGATTTCCTTCAATATAATGCATTGTTCCATGCTATCACTGACACACGCTCTTCGACGCACACTTCCTCGTATCTGAAGTAGTGTGCATGCACACGAAAGCTTATACCAAGAACAAACTTAGTTGGTCTCTAAGGTGCTACTGGACAATTTATTTTATTTTATTTTATTAGATATTTTGACTTCCCCTTAAATTTTGAACATTTTGCACGATTTTTTTCAGGCAGGATTCAGTTGGAGAACTGCATCGCAAAATTCAGAGAAGCGCAAATTTCAAAGGCTGGTTTTGGTTTGCATATTGCATATTTCAGGAAGTATGAACATAAGAACACTGGAAGAGACTGCTGGATCAAGCCAGTAGCACAACTTGTCTAACATTACTCCATCCCAGAAGCTAACCAGATGCCTTAGTCTGCAGACAGCTTCCGGGTCATGTGGCCAGCATGACTAAGCCGCTTTTGGTGAACCAGAGCAGCGCACGGAAACGCCATTTACCTTCCCGCTGGAGTGGTACCTATTCATCTACTTGCACTTTGAGGTGCTTTCGAACTGCTAGGTTGGCAGTAGCAGGGACCGAGCAATGGGAGCTCACCCCATTGTGGGGATTCGAACCGCTGACCTTCTGATCGGCAAGCTGGGCATGTTTAGCCTGGAGAACAGGAGGTTAAGGGGTGATATGATAGCCATGTTCAAATATATAAAAGGATGTCACATAGAGGAGGGAGAAAAGTTGTTTTCTGCTGCTCCAGAGAAGCGGACACGGAGCAATGGATCCAAACTACAAGAAAGAAGATTCCACCTAAACATTAGGAAGAACTTCCTGACAGTAAGAGCTGTTCAACAGTGGAATTTGCTGCCAAGGAGTGTGGTGGAGTCTCCTACTTTGGAGGTCTTTAAGCAGAGGCTTGACAACCATATGTCAGGAGTGCTCTGATGGTGTTTCCTGCTTGGCAGGGGGTTGGACTTGATGGCCCTTGTGGTCTCTTCCAACTCTATGATTCTATGATTCTATGATTCTATGATTCTATGATTCTATGAAGTCCTAGGCTCTGTGGTTTAACCCACAGCGCCACCCGCGTCCACATGTGCACTGAACCAAATTCCTCCTCTAACCCTTCTATTTAGAAAGTCTTGATGGATAGTAGCATTGGGCCCCGGAGTTTTGTTCTACAAGGGTTAATTCACTCGCGCATAACTTGGTCACTCCACACATGTGAGCAAATGCGTGGACTGCGGTGCACTGAAAAGCATGGAGCTTGAAATTAGATGATGAGAGTCAAAACCCACATCATTCTGCAGACACATTTGTGTGACAATGTGTAGTACCTTCTCTGTATCTAATCTGCTTCATCCTCTCTTTCTCTCCGACATACACACACCCAGAGCTACAGCAGATTGTATACTCAAGAGTTGACCCATTAAAATTAGTTGGCACGGCTATCTGAATTTCGTCTGTTTCAATGGGTCTGTTCCGATACAACTCGTACATCCTGTTCTACGTGTCTACACAAATCTCATTTGCACAATCTAACAGTTGGCTAATATTTATTCCCCCCCCCGGCTTTCCTTATTGAATCCTTCCACGAGCTCTTCTGCTCCTAGGAATTTTGCAACAGCTTGTTCTTTTATTTCCATTTTTTTAAATAAACAAAAACTCCTGAGCAATTGGAATGTTCGTGGACATTCCGTCACCCATCAGCAGCTAAAACCAGATATCTATACAGCGCATATATATGTTGACAAAGTCGCAGCCAATAACTATGGGGATTTTAAAGGCTGCAGCTTATATTTACTTCATGTGTTGGTCATGTTTGTCTGATTTGGAGAGGGATTCCCCCACCCCCTGAAAATCTTCACATTCTGAGATTTGAAAATCTCAGCTGTCTCTCTACCTAAAAGATGCAGCCTAGGTCCCACGTACCCATGGGACCACATCTCCTGGTATGCCCCGTGGAGGACCTTAAGGTCCACAAATGGCAACACTTTGGAGGTCCCAAGTCACAAGGTGGTTAGGTTGGTCTCAACTAGTTGCCAGGGCCTTTTCAGTACTGGCCCCGACTTGGTGGAACGCTCTGTCACAAGAGACCGGGGCCCTGCGGGACTTGACATCTTTCCGCAGGGCCTGCAAGACAGAGCTGTTCCACCTGGCCTTTGGTCGGGGTTCAGTCTGACCCTTATGTTTTCCCTCCCCTTATGGTTTTGATCTATGGGCTACTTTGAAAATGAGGCTGCATTTTAAATTGCATTTTAACCTGTATTTTAAATTGGTCCCCCCCCCCCATTATGATTTTACTGTAATTTTACTGGTGTTAGCAGCCCTGAGCCCAGCTCTGGCTGGGGAGGGTGGGGTTTAAATAAATTTTATTATTATTATTATTATTATTATTATTATTATTATTATGCGTATGCAAATAACTGTAGAATTTTGAATAAGTTCTTGTTGTGTGGAATGGCAAATTGTATGCAGTTCGTTAAGCATGGGCATAGCCAGGAACTTTGTTGCGGGGGGGGGGTAGAACGTCAGTTGGCTATGTATTTTTATTGATATAGGCTGCCCCCTTGGCTACGCCCATGTTTTTAAGGGTGTTTAAAAGGGTTTTAAGTTTGCCTTCTCAGGAACCATAGCTCCCTGAGAAGGCAAACTTCCATTCACATTTTTGTCATTGTCTTGTCGGGCTATGTATGTGATAAAGGGGAGCCATACCAGGGTGAAGGCATCTTCTTCTATTTGTCCCCGTGTCAGTTTCAGTTTATTGGTTAATTTTTCTAGTAAGGCTGTTTCCCATACTGTTTGGTACCATTGGTCCAGGCTTACTCCTGACAGGTCTCTCCAGTGTCTGGTTATGATGTTTCTGGCTGCTGAGAGTAGCTGGGTTATGAGTTCTTTTTGGTGTAAGTGGGCATTGTTGTCTTGGAAGATGTTTAGTAGGACCATTTGTGGGGTGAATTCTAATACAGTGGTGCCTCGCAAGACGAAAAGAATCCGTTCTGTGATTCTCTTTGTCTAGCGGTTTTTTCGTCTTGCGAAGCAAGCCCATTGACGGATTAGCGGATTAGCGCTATTAGCGGCTTTTAGCGGCTTTTCTGCTGATCGGATCAGCTGATAAGTGGCTTAGCAGCTTAGAAAAAGGGGGGGAGGGAAAAAACCAGCAGGAACTCGCAAGACATTTTCGTCTTGTGAAGCAAGCCCATAGGAAATTCGTTTTGCGAAGCACCTCCAAAACAGAAAACTCTTTCATCTAGCGAGTTTTCCGTCGTGCGAGGCATTCATCTTGCGGGGCACCACTGTACTTGCTTGGTTATTTTACATGGTGGGTCATGCATTTAAAGAAGAGGCAGTTGGAGGGAGATACCTGTTTCTACGGCTTCTCTATACTGCCTTCGAAAGTGGAGGTTGCTCTTCTGAAGATCACAGGTCGATGAGAACTAGGTCATACTCAGAGTAAAAGGTAAAGGTAAAGGGACCCCTGACCATTAGGTCCAGTCATGGCCGACTCTGGGGTTGCGGCGCTCATCTCGCTTTATTGGCTGAGGGAGCCGGCGTACAGCTTCCGGGTCATGTGGTCAGCATGACTAAGCCGCTTCTGGCGAACCAGAGCAGCGCACGGAAACACCGTTTACCTTCCCGCCAGAGCGGTACCTATTTATCTACTTGCACTTTGACGTCCTTTCGAATTGCTAGGTTGGCAGGAGCAGGGACCGAGCAACGAAAGCTCACCCCGTTGCAGGGATTCGAACCGCCGGCCTTCCGATCAGCAGGTCCTAGGCTCTGTGGTTTAACCCACAGCGCCACCCTCATACTCAGAGTAGACCCACTGAAATCAATGCACCTAAGTAAATAATGTTTAATAAGTTTTCTCTGAGGGCTAGCACTGGATACAGCCCCCATGACTAGTAAATGCTGACAAGTGAGAGCTGCAACAAAGTGTTGTGGTATAGAGTGCTCAGGATTCCACCCATTCACTACTTCTTCAAGGATACCCTTTCTGTCTACTCCCTAGTTTTCCAACTTTTATTTCTCTCCCAGTCAAAATGCCAGCCTTCTGCGACCACTGAGCACACTCACTCAGTGGCGTAGCGTGGGGGGTGCAGGGGGGGCCAGCCGCACCGGGCGCAACATCTGGGGGTTAGGGTTAGGGGGCGCAAATCCACGGGTTAGGGGGCGTAAATCCATGGGTTAGGGGGCACAAATTACTTGCCTTGCCCCGGGTGCTGACAACCCACGCTACGCCACTGCACTCACTCCTCAGTGGGATATGCTTTTGCCTCCTTCTCACATTTCTCCCCCAAATATTTTTATCCTGATGTCTCCAATCCTTAGGGGACTCCCACGAGCACGCTTATATTTAGCTCTTATATGTAGCGCTGTTTCACCTACAACGAGGATCCCTGCTTGGAGAAACGAGTTTGCTATTAATATATACGATCAATGTCTCCACTTACGTATTTTGCTAATCTTTTTTTTAAAAAAATAAAAAGGAGTCATTGATGCCTCACGGCACCCTGAGGCCATGCAATCAATCAATCAATCAATCAATCAATCAATCAATCAATCAAAATGTTTATAAGATTTACAGCCTACCATTCCATTGGATGAATGGCAAGATGGCTTACACTTAAAGACTGGATACAAAGGTGGCTTTTGGGTTAGGGAAAGCCTTTTATACATAACCTTTTAGGAGATATCTGAAGGCAGCCCTGTAGAAGGAAGCTTTTTAAGGTTTAATGTTTTACAGTGGTACCTTGGGTTAAGAACTTAATTCGTTCTGGAGGTCCATTCTTAACCTGAAACCGTTCTTAACCTGAGGTACCACTTTAGCTAATGGTGCCTCCCACTACCACCGTGTGATTTCTGTTCTCATCCTGAAGCAAAGTTCTTAACCCGAGGTACTATTTCTGGGTTAGCAGAGCCTGTAACCTGAAGCGTCTGTAACCCGAGGTACCACTGTACTATGCTTTTATACATGCTGGAAGCCGCTCAGAGTGGCTGGGACTGTCCCCGGGAAACGGGGACATCTGGTAACCATAGTCAAAACAACAATTCAAGTTTTGCTAGATAGGTACAGAACAGGGGTGATATGATAGCCATGTTCAAATATATCAAAGGATGTCACATAGAGGAGGGAGAAAGGTTGTTTTCTGCTGCTCCAGAGAAGCGGACACGGAGCAATGGATCCAAACTACAAGAAAGAAGATTCCACCTAAACATTAGGAAGAACTTCCTGACAGTAAGAGCTGTTCGACAGTGGAATTTGCTGCCAAGGAGTGTGGTGGAGTCTCCTCCTTTGGAGGTCTTTAAGCAGAGGCTTGACAACCATATGTCAGGAGTGCTCTGATGGTGTTTCCTGCTTGGCAGGGGGTTGGACTCGATGGCCCTTGTGGTCTCTTCCAACTCTAGGATTCTATGATTCTAGGAGCTGAAGCTCACTAGAGTTTTCCTGTAAACTTGCTAGAGGAACTCTGTGAGAAACACTCCCACCGTGCCCTGACAGGGGGAGCACATAGCTAAATATTGTCCTACCTGCCTGGGCAAACTCTCTTCCTCTTTCCATCTCAGGACATCTGCTAAGCTTGAAGTCCTTGCTCAGTCTACATCTTAAGCTAGACTTAAGGATGTCTTTGTAATTCAATGATCATTTTAAGCCTGTCTGAACAAAGCTGCTGTATCTGTTACTCTTCAACAAGTATTCCTAGTGAGTAAATGTCATTTTCATGTTTTGCAAGACTGTGCGATTATTGTTTTAAGGGGAAGAAAGGGAGGAAATACCAGGAGAATGCAGTCTGCCTTAAAGCATTCAGGATTAGTTAAATGGCTAAAACTAGCCTAAGATTCCCTTTAAGCTGCAAAGGGATAGCACTCTGTTGAATTCACAAATGTGAGGAAGGAAGGGAAATTTGTAATAAATACAGTGTTATCTTTCAAGAAAAAGAGGTACCAGAACTCACGAAAAACACCTCCCTTGTTCTCAACCAGAGCCAGGGCTTTTTCAGCGGTGGCCCCGATCTGGTGGAACGCTCTGTCACAAGAGACTAGGGCCCTGCGGGACTTGACATCTTTCCGCAGGGCCTGCAAGACAGAGCTGTTCCACCAGGCCTTTGGCCAAGGCACAGCCTGACTCCCTCCTTTGGCAATCCTCACAGAACTCTAGCCCAATGGTTGCCATTAATTTTATTTGAATTAATTTTATAATGAAATGCTTTTAGAATGTTGTATTATTTTGTTGTTGTTAGCCACTCTGAGCCCGGCTTTGGCTGGGGAGGGCGGGATATAAATAAAAAAGTATTATTATTATTATTATTATTATTATTATTATTATTATTCTCATATAAAGGCAATGGACTTGCCGATCGCATGGTCGGCGGTTCGAATCCCCATGGCGGGGTGAGCTCCCGTCTTTCGGTCCCAGCTCCTGCCCACCTAGCAGTTCGAAAGCACCCTTAAGTGCAAGTAGATAAATAGGTACCGCTTTATAGCGGGAAGGTAAACGGCGGTTCCATGTGCTGCAAGTTCCACCTGAAAAAAAAAGCCCTGAATAAATATATCCTCTCCTAGGATCTATTCACATCCCAACATACACAAGGAAAGGAGGAGAGTGCCACCTTGTTCTTCTGGGAGCAAAATGCTCAGTCAGTTGAGTACGAGACTCTTAATCTCAGGGTTGTGAGTTCGAGCCCCACATTGTGCAAAAAAATCCTGCATTGCAGGGGGTTGAACTAGATGACGCTTGTGGTCCCAACTCTTTGTTGTTGTTGTTTAGTCATTTAGTCGTGTCCGCCTCTTCGTGACCCCCTGGACCAGAGCATGCCAGGCCCTCCTGTCTTCCACTGCCTCCCGCAGTTTGGGCAAACTCATGCTGGTAGCTTCGAGAACACTGTCCAACCATCTCCTCCTCTGTCATCCCCTTCTCCTTGTGCCCTCTATCTTTCCCAACATCAGGGTCTTTTCCAGGGAGTCTTCTCTTCTCAGGAGGTGGCCAAAGTTTTGGAGCCTCAGCTTCAGGATCTGTCCTTCTAGTGAGCACTCAGGGCTGATTACCTTCAGAATGGATCAGTTTGATCTTCTTGCAGTCCATGGGACTCTCAAGAGTCTCCTCCAGCACGACAATTCAAAAGCATCCATTCTTCAGTGATCAGCCTTCTTTATGGTCCAGCTCTCACTTCCATACATCACTACTGGGAAAACCATAGCTTTAACTACACAGACCTTTGTTGGCAAGGTGATGTCTCTGCTTTTTAAGATGCTGTCTAGGTTTGTCATTGCTTTTCTCCCAAGTAGCAGGCATCTTTTAATTTCGTGACTGCTGTCACCATCTGCAGTGATCATGGAGCCCAAGAAAGTAAAATCTCTCACTTCCTCCATTTCTTCCCCTTCTACTTGCCAGGAGGTGATGGGACCAGTGGCCATGATTGTGTATACAGAGGGCTTAACCACACCTCTGCTTGCTCCACCATTTCGTAGTAGGTTTTCCAGGGGAAGTGGCAGGGAAAGGGAAAAGCCGCAGTGGCTCTCTGGGCTTTCAGACAGGAGACATTTCCATCTCTACCTGGAGACACTGGAGGAGCCCTGAAAGGCCTCGGCCCAGTATACCTGAAGGAGCGTCTCCACCCCCATCATTCTGCCTGGACACTGAGGTCCAGCGCCGAGGGCCTTCTGGCGGTTCCCTCATTGCGAGAAGCAAAGCTACAGGGAACCAGGCAGAGGGCCTTCTCGGTAGTGGCACCCGCCCTGTGGAACGCCCTCCCACCAGATGTCAAAGAGATAAACAACTACCTGACATTCAGAAGACATCTTAAGGCAGCCCTGTTCAGGGAAGTTTTTAATATATGACATATTAGTGTATTTTTGGTCTTTGTGGTAGCCACCCAGAGTGGCTGGGGAAACCCAGCCAGATGGGTGGGGTACAAATAATAATAATAATAATAATTATTATTATTATTATTATTATTATTATTATTATTATTATTATAGCTGAGACCTTTTGCACGCAAGACCACTGAGCTACAGTCTTGTCCTCACCAGGCAAAAGGAAGCTTCCTATATTACTCCTGAGTCAATCCTGGAAAGAGGAAGGAAACGAAGTGGGGGCGAGAAAGGAGACCTTTGAAAGTCATTGGAAGAATTTATAATACAAGGGAGCCCAGGTAAAACGGAATAGCAGCGTTAAGAGGATCATAATGACAAGCTGCTGAGATCATGTGAGCTGAAGGAAAGAGATCTGAGGGACACAAGACGAAGAACGGACAATAGTAGCGAGAGAAGGAGGCGAGGGGATGTAATAAGCAAGAGCTTTAGTTGCATCCAAAGAGAGAAAAGGGCAAATTTTATAGACATGACAAAGGTAAGTTCATCTTGGAATGCCAGCAAAAAGAGCCTGGAGGTAATATGGTGGACAGGCTAAACTGTTTTAGGCCAGTTTAGCAGCCAAGTCTTCCCCCTCAAAGCATTCTGGGAACTGCAGTTTGCCACGGGCTCTGAGCATCCTCTGACAGAGACCTTTCCCATCACAGAGAATTGAAAAGGACTGCAAAGGATTCGCCAGGAATGACTGTCAACCCATATTCTATTCTATTCTATTCTATTCTATTCTATTCTATTCTATTCTATTCTATTCTATTGTGGTACCTCGGGTTACAGACGCTTCAGGTTACAGACTCCGCTAACCCAGAAATAGTGCTTCAGGTTAAGAACTTTGCTTCAGGATGAGAACAGAAATCGTGCTCCGGCAGTGCGGCGGCAGAAGGAGGCCCCATTAGCTAAAGTGGTGCTTCAGGTTAAGAACAGTTTCAGGTTAAGAACGGACTTCCGGAACAAATTAAGTACTTAACCTGAGGTACCACTCTATTCTATTCTATTCTATTCTATTCTATTCTATTCTATTCTATTCTATTCTATATGCATCATTGAATATTACTTTATTTGATCTAGGTTGTTTATTTTATAGCCATATTTTGATAATGACTTATTTGCATTGCATCAGATTGCTATAGGGTGATCTTGGATGTACTGTATATTTTGTCGCCTCCCTGGCTTGTAAACTGCCTTGTGTATAGCAATATAGAAAGGCGGTATACAAATGAAAAGTGAAATGAAATCTGAAGGCTAGGGATGGTCTAATCCAGGCATGTCCAAAGCCTGTTTTGGGGGCCTAATTCGGCCCACCAGTCAGTTTAATCTGGCCACTGTGGCAGTTTATTTCCTGGGGTAAAATCCTAAAAAACCCTCAACAACTTCAATCCTAAAAAAAGGTCAACAACTTGGCTCTTTGGTCGGCCCTCACAGCCCTTCACTTCATCAAATCTGGCCCTCTTTGAAAAAAGTTTGGACACCGCCATCTGTCCATTTTTGGTTTCTCTCCCTTTAATTTTTCAAAGTTTATGTTCATTTCTTCTTGTTTCCTCAGCAATTTGCAATCATTACTATTATTATTTTTTAAATCCTCATGAAAATCTGTCAGCTTTTCAGTCCGAATTTCTCTGCCGGTTTGACTACTTTACATGCTGCTTTGACTCACACAACAAATGTTTGAATTCTATTTTCACCAGCGCATGCACCCCCTAATTCATGCATTTCTGTACGTGATGGCTAAACAACCGCAACGCAAAATTTGGAGACGTGCACAATTCAAAAGACAGGTTATGTTTCTGTTTGTGAATTGTTCCGGGAAATGTGTGCTGGGGAGCTTCACATTAAAAGGCAAACAAAAACCAAAGTTTTCCCTTGCCCCAGTCTAAGGCTGTCATGAAAACAGAGAGAATGGACTGCAGCTTAACCCAGGCTGGAGCAAAGTCAATAGGGGAACAGGCTCCGTAGCAGGAAGAACAGGGAAAACTCTTAAACTGCACATTCTCTCTCGTCAGGAGTGGCTTTTAATTGGCACTTTGTTACATAAGGCTTCATTAGGGGGGAAAGCCACTGAAGGTAATTTGTCACTAATTGCTCAATTATCTTCCCTGAGAGGAGGCTTAGGAAGAAAGCACTCGAAGAAGTGCTCTCTGTCTTTTTTGGTGCAAACTTTAAGGTGAAAATATTATTAGTTGGGGAGCGGGCTGCGGGGGGAACCAGGCAACCCAAGTCAAATATCCATGTCTCTTCGTTCGACAAGAATTTGAAAAATCTTGTGTGATGGAGCTCAAGCCCTTTTGTGGGTTGGCAGCTACCAAGAGCTGAGAAACAGGAGTGCTGGGTTTGGGTCCGGATTTTCCTGGACATTACTGGGATTTCTTTTTTTTAAATACATTTTTTATTAATTTTAGCATACAAATTATAAAACATACCCCGCATATTATAACGAATACATTCTTTTTGGACTTCCATCAGCACCTGCGATGATCTTCCGTCTTAATCACTTTTTATGCATTACTTAATTTTATATTGTCTTTACCTCTTTTAACCTGTCATCTCCCCTACTCCAATTTTACAATATTTCTAACAATATTCCTCACATAACTTCTTGCAAACCTACAAACGTCGTTTGTTCATCACAGATACTTTTCATATACATCATAAATTTACTCCAGTCTTTGGTAAATCTCTGGTCCCGTCGGTTTCGGATCCTTCCTGTTAATTTATCTAATTCTGCATAGTCCATCAACTTCATTCTCCATTCTTCAATTGTCGGCAATTCTTCTTGCTTCCATTTCTGGGCTAATAATATTCTAGCTGCTGTTACTGCATATATAAAAAAGTTTACATTCTTTTCTATTTATACCACTTCCCACCATTCCCAGTAGAAATGCTTCTGGTTTCTTTGTAAAGGACATTACTGGGATTTCAAAGGTGGAACCGACATCTGGGGGGAATTTCTGAAAGCTCAACAACTTTGGGGTTTTCCTTTAAAAAAGCTCAGTAATTTTGGGGTCTTTCTAGGTGTCCTGATTTTTCCTTTTTGAAATATGGCAACCCTAGTTTTGAGGGTTACCAGGCTATTTTTTTTTTTGCCAGCCTTTAGCTGCAGCCCACTGTGCAGAAAGGTAGCAGGCAAATCTTTGGCCTCGCTTTAGCTGCTTGCCAGGAAAAGCTCTTTTGGACTGCTTTTAAGTTTATTTCCTCCATGGTGGAACCCAAGGCTGCATTCCCACCTCTCATCCATTACCAGCACTGGTCAGATCCAGGCTTGCTTACAAGGCGGCTGCATCCTGGGTTCAAATTCTGCATCCAGGTTCAAATCAGCAAATACATTTATGCCTAGAGGCTCTGCTGGCAGCATACAACTAAAGGCAGCTGTTGCCTGGGCCTTCTTTCAGGATCCTTGAGAGTTAGCAGTTCTGTAAGAACCTCTGTGGGTTAAACCACAGAGCCTAGGACTTGCCAATCAGAAGGTTGGCGGTTCGAATCCCCGCGACGGGGTGAGCTCCCGTTGCTAGGTCCCTGCTCCTGCCAACCTAGCAGTTCGAAAGCACACCAGTGCAAGTAGATAAATAGGTACCGCTCCGGCAGGAAGGTAAACGGTGTTTCCGTGCGCTGCTCTGGTTCGCCAGAAGCGGCTTAGTCATGCTGGCCACATGACCTGGAAGCTGTACGCCGGCTCCCTCGGCCAGTAAAGCAAGATGAGCACCGCAACCCCAGGGTCGGCCACGACTGGACCTAATGGTCAGGGGTCCCTTTACATTTACTAAGAACCTACTGCCTAAGTGTTAAAATTCAGTTAAGAGGCTGGAAGTCAGGTCTTTTCTTTCTGTCCCTGCAATCCAGGGTTCAGGCTGGCAGGTAGCTTGGAACTTGCCTGAATCTGAATCTCAAGGCTGGTTACAGGTCAAGACAGGAAGGGGTGGGCCTTCACATCACACACACGCTTAAAAACAACAACTCCAAGATTTTAGCACGATGACAAAGCATAGAGTAGAATCCAGGAGTCTTGCACCCTGGTCTACCTTATCTGATCCCAGTTTCAGAAAGCAAGGAACAGAACTTAGAAACAAATTTCTAAAGGGGGAGGGATGTCGTAAGACTTTTTAACTCCCCAAAAGCCTTGTGTTCTTGTGCTCCAGTGAGACTCCAGATTCAGACCCAGTCTTTGCCACGTCACCGAAAACAAGCCTCCATCCCTCCCCCTCCCCCTCCCCCCCATCCCGTGCCAGGCTCTGAGCAGACGGCTGTTAGGTTCTCCCTACAAAAAATGATTAATGATCGTCCCTTGCACCCCTCACCCCTGTTGCTATGTAAGAGCGTTTGAATCTTCCCCTCTCCCCTGCTGCAGCCGTGCCAGCTGTTGGGATCACATCTGGACTGAAGAAGGAAAGGGGAGGGATGGCGATTGGAGGGGAGACTAAGAAAACATCCAGGAGAGCAGTGATGGGATCAGAGGAAGTAATATTCTAGTAGTGGTGGCGGGAGCTTAACAAATGCCCAGCATGGTTTCTGAGCAAGATCATCCAGTCTTTTGCTTCCAAGAGTCTGATCCTCTCTCCAGCCCTAGAACATCCTTGCATTTAAGCACCAGCCTGGAAGCCACAGGTGCCCTGAAATTGCACACAGGTGGGTGAGAGTGGGCTGACAAAGGAAGGGCAGAGGGCTCCATCCTGCCTCTGTGCTCAGCAGGGGAATCAAGTACAGGGCACGGGAGGGAGGGAAACCCCCCTACTCTGTGCTCAGCGAAGAAAAGCTTCAGGCTGCAAAGGGGCTGCTATAGGAGCCATAGAGCAATTCCCCCCCCTTTGACCAGACCCCAGCATTTTTGTGGACCTATTTGCCAGGTTGTTCTAGCACCTGGCCTTCAAGGGTAGACTGCCCTTGCACCTGGAGGTTCTATTTATCATGATGGCTTCTGATAGGTCTGTCCTTTCCTACAAAGTTACCATCATGATTAAAGCTAAAAGTCTGTCACCATCATGATTAAAGCTAAAAGTGGTAGACCAGGCTTCCTCAGCCTCGGCCCTCCAGATGTTTTTGGCCTACAACTCGCATGATCCCTAGCTAGCAGGACCAGTGGTCAGGGATGCTGGGAATTGTAGTCTCAAAACATCTGGAGGGCCGAGGTTGAGGAAGCCGGTAGTAGACACTGCCTCATCTTGTGGCACTGAGTTCCACAAGTTACATTAAATAGGGTGTGAGTAAGGATTTCATAGATTTTTAGAGTTGGGAGGGTCATCTAGTCCAATCTAGGAATAAATGCAGGATTTCTATTATCATCATCGTTACTATTATTAAGCTTGACCTTCCAATCCCTTCCAGTAATATGAAAGAATAATTTACCTCTTTCTATATCTTCCATAGGGACGTGGGTGGCGCTGTGGGTTAAACCACAGAGGCTAGGACTTGCTGATCAGAAGGTTGGCGGTTCGAATCCCCGCGACGGGGTGAGCTCCTGTTGCTCGGTCCCTGCTCCTGCCAACCTAGCAGTTTGAAAGCATGTCAAGTGCAAGTAGATAAATAGGTACCGCTCCAGCGGGAAGGTAAACGGCGTTTCCGTGCGCTGCTCTGGTTCGCCAGAAGCAGCTTAGTCATGCTGGCCACATGACCCGGAAGCTGTACGCCGGCTCCCTCGGCCAATAAAGCGAGATGAGCGCTGCAACCCCAGAGTCCGCCACGACTGGACCTAATGGTCAGGGGTCCCTTTACCTTATACCTTCCATAACATTACAAAACTCCATCAAAGCCAACTTGGTGAGCCCTCCAGAAATTTGGGCTAAAAGCCCCATCAGTCCCAACTAGCATGGCTGATGGGCCAGGGCTGCTGGGACATGAGCCAACAGTGTGACGCGGCAGCTAAAAAAGCCAATGCAATTCTGGGCTGCATCAATAGGAGTATAGCATCTAGATCAAGGGAAGTAATAGTGCCACTGTATTCTGCTCTGGTCAGACCTCACCTGGAGTACTGTGTCCAGTTCTGGGCACCACAGTTCAAGAAGGACACTGACAAACTGGAACGTGTCCAGAGGAGGGCAACCAAAATGGTCAAAGGCCTGGAAACGATGCCTTATGAGGAACGGCTAAGGGAGCTGGGCATGTTTAGCCTGGAGAAGAGGAGGTTAAGGGGTGATATGATGGCCATGTTCAAATATATAAAAGGATGTCACATAGAGGAGGGAGAAAGGTTGTTTTCTGCTGCTCCAGAGAAGCGGACACGGAGCAATGGATCCAAACTACAAGAAAGAAGATTCCACCTAAACATTAGGAAGAACTTCCTGACAGTAAGAGCTGTTCGACAGTGGAATTTGCTGCCAAGGAGTGTGGTGGAGTCTCCTCCTTTGGAGGTCTTTCAGCAGAGACTTGACAACCATATGTCAGGAGTGCTCTGATGGTGTTTCCTGCTTGGCAGGGGGTTGGACTCGATGGCCCTTGTGGCCTCTTCCAACTCTAGGATTCTATGATTCTATGATTCTGTGATTCTATGATTCTATGAGTTGTAGTCCAAAGCATCTGGAGGGTACATGGGCAGTTTGTGAGTGAGTATGGAGCCAATTGGGGAAGTGCTGTAGCTCTGTGGAGGAGCATCTAATCTACCTTGCTAGGACTGGGAGACAACTCTGTCTGAAATCAGGGAGTGCTGCCCATTAGTGTAAACCAGGGGTCAGCAAACTTACCGCACCTTGGGCCAGTGTCTCCAGCACCGATCGCAAGGCGGGCCAGAGGGCAGGGCAGCACAGCACATGCCCATATGTGTACGCACATGCTATTTCTGGCACACTTCCAGGTCGGAGGAGCAACAGAAATAGCTTGTGCACATGTGCACAGGCCTCCTCCGACCCGGATGTGCACTGGAAATAATGCTTGTGCATGTGCAAATAACGCTTGTGCATGTGCAAAGAACACTTGTGCATGCACAAATAACGCTTGCACATGCGCAAAGGACACTTGTGCATGCACAAATAATGCTTGTGCATGCGCAAAGAACACTTGTGCATGTGCAAAGGACACTTGTGCATGCACAAATAATGCTTGTGAGTGCACAAAGAACGCTTGTGCATGTGCAAATAATGCTTGTGCATGCACACAAGCTATTTCTGGTGCTCCTCCACCCGGAAGTGGGCAGCCGCACAGCGCATCGCCAGTAAGAGCAGATGGCGGGGGTCGCCGTGGGCCGGATAAACGAGTCCCTTGGGCCTTATCCGGCCCGCGGACCTTAGTTTGGGGACCCCTGGTGTAAACAGTGCTGGACCAATGGCCTCTCTTCACACCAGGCAGCTTCTGAAGCACCTTTGAAATTCCTTGGGTGTCCTTTGGCGCCAATCCCGCTCTCCTTCAGCCTGAGCTACCCAGCTGGCTTCTTCAGCAGACATTTTATACCATTTAAAGTGTTGCATATTTTGGCTAAGTTACCGTTAGTGAAAGGAAGGGCAAGGAGTAGATTTGAAAAATAGGGTTAGATTCAAAACAAAAAGAGAAACTTGGTGATTCAAGTTATCACCAACGCCATTGCACCCCCTAATCCGCAGCCTTTCATCCTGGGAACCCTGTCTTCCAATCTCCCCGCCTTCCTCCTCCAAGCTATCCTCCCCTACTCCCAGCCAGCTTTGCCCTCACTGGGGTGCCTTCTGCCTGAAGTTCCCACCTACGGCATTTTCCCACTTCTCCCTTAGGCTCTCCACTTAACATTAACTAATAATCGAGTTTATTTATAGGCATGAACAAGCTTAGGGTTTCAGTTAATTTTTCTTAGCAGTTTCTTAATCTTAGTTCCTAAACTGTCCTATGCGTTCCTAACCAGTGGCGTAGCGTGGTGGGTGCAGGGGGGGCCGGCCGCACCGGGCGCAGCATCTGGGGGTTAGGGTTAGGGGGCGCAAATCCACGGGTTAGGGGGCGCAAATTACTTGCCTTGCCCCGGGTCCTGACAACCCACGCTACGCCACTGTTCCTAACACTACCAGGAGAAAACAGGAGATAGGGAGCTCTGCAGGTTGTTCTGAGCTTCTTGGAGCAAGCAGGCCAATGGCTCTTTACAAGTCCGGAGCACAGTTTCACCAACACGCCAGCAGGCCAGAACAGCCTGCACCTTGGACGTCTTAAAGCCTCCGGGATCGCGGCCTAATTTAATCCGCCACCGCCATTCTTTTTAAGCCTTTCATATGGTTTCAGATTTCAAGTAATGCATGCTTGTAATTCCGCCCCCCTATTATCTCCCCCCTTTCTTTCTCTCCCCCTCTAACGCCCCCCTCCCCAAAGCCATCCAGAGGTGCCCGGTGCTCGGATACTTTATCATAAATTACAGGCGTGCTAGTCCATAAAATCAACAGGACCCAGAGTGTTTATGTTGCTGCGTTAAACCAGCCCCTCCATTATAGACAAGAAAACACGCCAGGAATGCCGCCTTTGAAATGCCCCACCACGTAAAATATATTTATTGCATGGCAGCTGTGAATTTAAAGGTGCAGTACTCACATTTATGACCTCTCGTTACATACAATTTTCAGTTAAAAGAAATCTTTTCTCTGCTCCCCCCACCCTCTCTTTCTGCCCATCCAATAATTCATTCTCAGGCTGAAAGCAAGGGGGCAAAGGCATCTCTCTCTTCCCCCCCCCCCCTGGTCCTTTTCCTGCCTTGGGAATCACTTTTCTGTCCAGATAAATTAATAAAAGGGAGATTACTGGTGTGGCTGTAGTTGTTTTTAAAGGGGGGGTGGATGTTTCTTCGTCCCCTTGCAACTTTTTACAGGGCTACCTAATTGGGACAACAAGATTAAAAATACTAAAAAAGGTGCTTAAAATATGAGCGAGCAAGCATTGTACATTAATAAGTTAAATGGTTGGAAAATTAGCAAGCGGGAGAGAAAAGATAAATAGGGCTTGTCAAGCCTTTTTAACTGGCTTGGCTCCTGTATTCTGAACAACCGTCTAATAATATGCAGAGATTTAAGAGGCAAACATCTAAAGGCTTGGGGATGATGACTGGGTTCGGACATCATGATAAACCATGGTTTACTGTGATAGGAACAAGCCCCGTCAAGCACCGGGCTTTTATGCCTGCCTCTGCTGTGGCTGTGGGACACGGGTGGCGCTGTGGGTTAAACCACAGAGGCTAGGACTTGCCGATCAGAAGCTCGGCGGTTCGAATCCCTGTGATGGGGTGAGCTCCCATTGCTCGGTCCCTGCTCCTGCCAACCTAGCAGTTCGAAAGCACGTCAAAGTGCAAGTAGATAAGTAGGTACCACTCCGGCGGGAAGGTAAACGGCGTTTCCGTGTGCTGCTCTGGTTCACCAGAAGCGGCTTAGTCATGCTGGCCACATGACCCGGAAGCTGTACGCCGGCTCCCTCGGCCAATAAAGCGAGATGAGCGCCGCAACCCCAGAGTCGGCCACGACTGGACCTATTGGTCAGGGGTCCCTTTACCTTTACCTGCTGTGGCTGCAAGGAGGTGTTTGGAAGGTTTTGTTTCCATTTTAATAAACCTTGCTGTGTTATCCAGATCCAAGAAACTGTGATTACTGTTAACTCTGGTTTGCTGAAACAAGTCAAACCATAGGTTATTGTCAGGGAACTGACATCAGAGACACAGGAAAAGGAGAGGGTCTCTGATTCTGCAGGAGAAGGTCCCAGCGCTAGGGGGAGACTCAGCTGGGAAGAAGGGGAAGGGAATAAGTGTAACACCAGGGATCCAGGAGACCAACGGGACGCGGAGGTGCAGGGGCTCCAGGACTCTTCGCTGGAAGTTAGTGAGGAGAGCCCAGGCACCCCACTACCCACGCCCACCCTGCGCAGGAGACTCCCGCGCAGTGAGAGGCGGAGACGCTTGGGCGTCAAACAGCTCTTATGTTGGCAGCGCTTTAAGAAACGCCCACAGACAGATTCTACGAGTGACTAAGGGCAGCCACGCTGAGATGGGCTGTGCAGTCCGAAGGGTTTAACCAGGCAATCAAATGCCCAAACGGGGCAGGATTACGCACGAGTAACTCCCAACCACTACAGTTATGAAACTGGCTTGTTTCAACAAACTAAAGTAAGGGTTTACCAGAGGTGGCCCAAGACATTTTTCTGCCAGAAGCAAAGGGCAAGATGGTATCCTCTTCCATTTCCACTGTCTTAACTGGCACTTGAATTTTCCTTCAACGCTGACCATGGGATAATTTTTTTTGCACTGCCCTTGTGGGTAGATATTAGGCCACATGGCATGCTCTCCATCACCTCCTTCCCCAACCACCACCCCAACTCTGCCGCCTAAGGCAGCCACCTCATTCTGCCTAATGATAGGACCGGCCTAGAGATTCACCAAAGTTTAGGATCTGGAGATAATACTGAACTTAGAGAAGGAGCCCTGCTGGAGGTTAAGTTCCTTTCTGTCCAAATCCAGGTGAAGGGAGAAGCTTCACTCAATTTCTGTGAGTCAGGCTGACGATGATCATGTGAAAAAGGTGACACCACAACGAAGACATGATACATTACATTTGATTAAGGCTGCAGCATTTCTTCAATTAGTCAGTTAGTTAGATTGATAGTTTTGAAACTGCTCGATGGATTGAAAAGGTGCCACAAGTAATCGGGCAGCCAGTTTTACGAAAGATTAAGGGATTCGGATCGCGGATGCAATTCTATGGGTGCATCTCCACCTCAGTTCCATAAAGCTGAAGAAAAGCTTCTTGCGAGGAACAGCTCGTGATGAGGCACGTGGGACCTTGTGTCTGGCGTAAGGGGAGCTGGTGGAAAGTGGAGATCCCACTCCTGTGAACGGAATCCCCTTTCACTCGTGTAAGGACCTCTGTAGGTGCAAACCATTGTTTACAGTGCAAGTCCTTACAATATCCATGTGTGGCTGGGGCCGCCTAACAAGATGTATGCTCATTTTGTATTTTTCTGTTATGAACCGCCCTGCAATCTTCAGAGGAAGGGCAGTAGACAAATAATAATAATAATAATAATAATAATAATAATAATAATAATTCCTTCTCATCCTCTCCCATGCAGGAGTGAAAGCCTCTTCTAAGAGGGCAGCTTCTGCCACAAATAATGCTGCAGCCCAATGTATATGCAGGTATGGCTGAGATATCTTTGATCAGGCAATAGACTTATCTATACAGGAAAAGGAACTTCTGGAGACAGGACCGGTTTAGAGACTCTAAAGTCTATATTGTTGTTGTTGTTTAGTCATTTAGTCATGTCCGACTCTTCGTGACCCCCTGGACCAGAGCATGCCAGGCACTCCTGTCTTCCACTGCCTCCCGCAGTTTGGTCAAACTCATGCTGGTAGCTTCAAGAACACTGTCCCACCATCTCGTCCTCTGTTGTCCCTTCTCCTTGTGCCCTCCATCTTTCCCAGAATCAGGGTCTTTTCCAGGGAGTCTTCTCTTCTCATGAGGTGGCCAAAGTCTTGGAGCCTCAGCTTCAGGATCTGTCCTTCCAGTGAGCACTCAGGTCTGATTTCCTTCAGAATGGAGAGGTCTGATCTTCTTGCAGTCCATGGGACTCTCAAGAGTCTCCTCCAGCACCAGAATTCAAAAGCATCCATTCTTTGGCGATCAGCCTTCTTTATGGTCCAGCTCTCACTTCCATACATCACTACTGGGAAGACCATAGCTTGAACTATACAGACCATTGTTGGCAAGGTGATGTCTCTGAGTTTTAAGATGCAATGTCTATATTACATTCCAGGAATTATCTTTATTAAATCAACAGGATTTCTTTTGTGTGTGTGTGTTTTAAAATAAATGAGAGAAAAGGGAAAGATAATACACAATTCTGCGTGGGGTTTCTTTCGTAGTTTAGCCCATCGCCCCCATTTCCAGTTCTACCTGGAAATGTCTAACATTCCCCCCATATCATAAACTTTACAAAAAATGGAAATTGCAGTAATAAACCTTTGCCAAAGCAGCTCTGTAAGGCTGTTAGCGATTAAAGGTTTCTGTAGCTGAACAACCTCCGCACTTTTAACTGATTCATCAACTAATTTGCCAGTTCAAATAAATGTTACATTATCTTCATACAGGTGATCATCTAGTGATAATTTATATTTCAACAGGTTGGAGGTCTTTTTTCATTGGTAGATTTAAGTCATGGGTAGGCAAACTAAGGCCCAGGGGCCAGATCCGACCCAATCGCCTTCCCCCTCCAGCCCTTGGACGGTCCAGGAATCAGCGTGTTTTTACATGAGTAGAATGTGTTCTTTTATTTAAAATGCATCTCTGGGTTATTTGTGGGGCATAGGAATTAGTTCATATATATTTTTTCAAAATACAGTGGTACCTCGCAAGACGAATGCCTCGCAAGACGAAAAACACGCAAGACGAAAGAGTTTTTCGTTTTTTGAGTCGTTCCGCAAGACGAATTTCGCTATGGGCTTGCTTCGCAAGACGAAACGTCTTGCGAGTTCTTGCGAGTTGGTTTCCTTTTTCTTAAAGCCGCTAAGCCATTAATAGCCGCTAAGCCGCTAATAGCCGCTAAGCCGCTAATAGCCGTGCTTCACAAGACGAAAAAACCGCAAGACGAAGAGACTCGCGGAACGGATTAATTTCGTCTTGCGAGGCACCACTGTATAGTCCAGCCCACCACAAGGTCTGAGGGACAGTGGACCGGCTCCCTGCTGAAAAAGTTTGCTGGCCCCTGATTTAAGTGATCTGGGGGCATCTTCGGTTTGTTTGGGGAAATGGCCTTGAAGAGAGAAAAAATAATATCCCCCTGTGGGAAGGCAGGCCATTCAAATCCTTATGGAAATCTCTTTGCAAGGAAAACACCAATTAGGTGCTGACACCTTGAACCTCTGTTTTATGCAAGCAAAAACCCTTGTAACCTAGGAAGCCATAAGTTGTTTGTTTGTTTTCAGGGTGGCAACATCATGCCAACTGATTGCTTCTGAGACCTGTGCTGCCCACTCATTAACTAGCTTTAGCCAATTAATTATCAACCTAAATGAATTGATCTTAGATTATGCTGAAAATAAATATGCGTATTCCAACTCAGTATGGGCACCTTTCTGACAATATTGTCAGCAGTGTGAAATTCTAACCTGTATTCTCAGAGGCAAAACCTACCCATTCCTCTCCGAGAGGAAAGTCTACCGTTCAAATACTTGTTTTCATTCCCTACTGTGGCAATGCACCAGAACGAAATAAATAAAAAGAAGCATGTTTTGTGGACAGGTTTTGTGGACAAACTCCTTCAGCTTGTTTCGTTCTTTGAAACGGATACATTTGTTAGGGCTGCCATACGTCTGGATCAGGGGTCAGCAAACTTTTTCAGCAGGGGCCGGTCCACTGTCCCTCAGACCTTGTGGGGGGCCGGACTATATTTTGAAGGGGGAAAAAGAAAGAACAAATTCCTATGCCCCACAAATAACCCAGAGATGCATTTTAAATAAAAGCATACTTTCTACTCATGCGTTAAAGCTCTGGTTTTCCCAGTAGTGATGTATGGAAATGAGAGCTGGACCATAAAGAAGGCTGATCGCCAAATAATTGATGCTTTTGAATTCTGGTGCTGGAGGAGACTCTTGAGAGTCCCATGGACTGCAAGAAGATCAAACCTACCCATTCTTAGGGAAATCAGCCCTGAGTGCTCCCTGGAAGGACAGATCCTGAAGCTGAGACTCCAATACTTTGGCCACCTCATGAGAAGAGAAGAATCCCTGGAAAAGACCCTGATGTTGGGAAAGATGGAGGGCACAAGGAGAAGCGGACGGCAGAGGATGAGATGGTGGGACAGTGTTCTCGAAGCTACCAGCATGAGTTTGACCAAACTGTGGGAGGCAGTGGAAGACAGTAGTGCCTGGCGTGCTCTGGTCTATGGGGTCACGAAGAGGATTGAGAAGGCCATCGGGCCGGATCCGGCCCCCGGGCTTTAGTTTGCCTACCCATGGTCTGGATTTTCCCGGACATTAAGGCGGAATTGATGTCCGGAGAGAAATTCCAAAGTCTGGCGCAAGTGAGGAAAGTTGGAATCGCAACTGGGGAAACTGGTTTAGGGAAACCCCACAGATTAAATGATATATAATGAGTTTTAAAAATGTTTAAAATAACCTTTTCTTTTAACCCCCCCCCCCGAAGTATTCCTTTTAGGAATACTAGGTGCCAAAATCCCAAGGGAGCAGAAAAGTGACCACAGCTGCACGGATGTTACTGGAAAGAAGATAAAGTCCCTTACAGAGAAAAATAGCAGATCAAGTTGATGGGTTATGCCGAAATGACTAAAATGACCAGAAGAATCAGAAATCAGGAAGACCAAAATTTGAATAAGGAATGGGGAAAATTTTAAATTTATCTTCAAGACCATTGTAAACCATTACAATCGTTAGTAGGGACTTCCGGGTTGGCGCCTCTGGCAATGGCGGATTTCCTCCGATCGGGAGGAATCCGCTCCGTGGAAAACAGGGTCTGAACCGCCACGGCGAGGCGGAGACCCATCAAAAACCACAGGCGGGAGAAGCCTGTGGACGTGGGATTCGGCTGGCACCTTTGCGCCCCCCTACTCGCGGGGAAACCCTGTTTTGGGGATCCGGAGCAACGTGGGGTGAGTGGCGCGGTGCTTTGAATCGACTGCTTCTTTCACGGAGTGAAGCCGCATTGCTGTTGCTGGAGAGCACTGACTTTTTCCTGTGGACAATTGGATTTTAAACAACTGCCCGTGAGTAGAACGGAAAATTGGACTATGGAATTTCTTAATTAGGCACCGAAAGCGGGAAGGTCTAAACAGGAAGTCCGCCTTCCGCTTTTGTAGATAGATTGAAGCAAAGACACGGCAAGCTAGAGTTTAGAAAGTCATGTGTAAAGGATTAAATTTTCATCATTTAAAATTACTGAACCCCGCTTGGAAGCAGGAGAAGAGGGGGGAACCTTTTTTAGACTGTTTAAACCTGCAGAAGAGAGAGTAAAGAAAGGCAATTTTCCACCGTCTTGAACCTGGGAGCGGGGTGTCAGGACAGACGTTTTGGGGAAGTTCATTGACTGTGGACAAACGTTTTTGACAGATAGTTAAAAGAAGAGAAACATATTGACTCCATTGTTACCTTTCGCATTTAAAAGGAACAAAATATCAACTAAATATCCGAAAAAGGAAAATTTTGTTGTTAGATCTGCTTTTAATAAAAAAGATGGATACAAATAGAAATTGTTTCCCCTAGAGGGAGCTTGTGAAACTGTTATTAAAGTCGAGCTGGGGAGCTTTGCAGCTGTAAAGATTAAAGATCGTGGGACCAGACTTTGACCTTGAACAAGAATGTGCTCATAGGCTCTGGTGCTTGCCTTTTGCAAGACAAGTGCTTTATTGGAACAGTTACATGAGAAGATGGATTTGATGACTGTTGCGATCGGAAATTTTGGACAGGCAATGGGTACCTATATAGAACCCACTCAGGAATTAATCCAGGAATGTGCTTTGACAGATGAGATGAGGGAGGAGGTTGTTGCTGGACCTCGGGTGGCAGAGATGGAGGGAGCTGTGGCCCAGCAGGAACATGAGTTGGTGGATTTGACGAATGAACCTGGAAAAAGTCAGATTTGGAGAGATGGAGTTCTGTCTGGCTTGGAGATGGGGGGCTGGATGGACCCCCCTATGCAGGGATGTTTTGACCTTTCAAGTCTGACTTTGGGCTGGGGGGAGTTCGGAGTTGTGGGGGCCCTTAACTTTGGGGGGACCTTGAAACATGCCTTTAAATACCACATGGATTTCAGTGTTGACTATGGAAAAGGGGCTGACTTGTCGAGAAGGGACAAAAATATTGTCAAGCTGGAGTTTCCCCGAGTGAAAGGAGCAGAAGACAAAGTAAAGTACGGGTATAAACATGAAGAAGACCTGCGGAAGGGACATGGAAAAGACTTAAGAGCCTCGGATACAAGGTCACCAGGTTGATGGACTAGATGGATGGGATAGAAAGGACTGACAAAACCCGAGACCAGGAAGAAGAGACGATGGATGAAGATTGGAAGAAAGTTTTAAAAATGTATTTAGAAAAGTATTGTAAAATTAATGAGTATTAGAAAAATGTTGGAATGACAATATTTGGCTTTAGCAGAAATGTTAAAAAGAATTACCGGTATGTAAGAATATGTTATGGTTAAAAGAATTTGGTATAAATAAGATTTAAGTTTTAAGTTTTAGGGTTTTTTATGGTAAGATAAGGTTAAAATAGATTAAGGTAATTTAATGACAGAATATTGTGAAAGATGCAAAGGATTTGCTGAGATAATTAATAACTAGAATACAAAAAAGGGAGGTGTGAGGAGGTCGAGGAAATAAGTTAATGAAAGTTAAGGATTTGGGAATATTGGATTTGTTTTAAATTTTTTTGTTTATTTTTGGCTTTTTGATTTTGATTCATTGTGAGTTTTGTTTTTTCTTTTTGACTTTGGTTTTTATTGATTTGTAATTGTTACTTTTATCTACTTTTTTCTTTCTTTTTCTCTTTCTTTTGTTTTTTCCCCTTCTTTTTTCTTTGTAATTTTAAAATTCTCAATAAATATCATTTAAAAAATAAAAATAAAATCGTTAGTAGGGTTGGAATAACACTTGTAGTTTAATGGTGGGTTTTGGACACAATGGAGAGGTAAAAGTTTTGGATTGTTATAAAAGATGCAGGAGGAAATAATTAACAATAGGACCCACAAAAGGGAGGGGGAATCTTGTTTCTATGTTGTATGTTGGATATATGATTGAAAAACCAAATAAATAAATTTATATAAAAAAGGAAAAAACCCCAAAATTGTTGAGCTTTCTTTAGACAAGCCCAAAGTTTTTCAGCTTTTTTTTTTTTTTTTTGAAACACCAAAAAAAGGGAAATTCCGGGTGTATGGCAACCCTAGGACCGGATGACATCAGCACTTTTCCCACTTGCGATTGCGAGCAACTGGTATTCAGAGGGAGGAGTTTGCTAATTTGGGTATTTATTTTGCTCTATACCAGGGGTCTCAAAGAGACTCTTGAGAGTCCCATGGATTGCAAGAAGATCAAACCTCTCCATTCTGAAGGAATTCAGACCTAAGTGCTCACTGGAAGGACAGATCCTGAAGCTGAGGCTCCAAGACTTTGGCCACCTCCTGAGAAGAGAAGACTCCCTGGAAAAGACCCTGATGTTGCGAAAGATGGAGGGCACAAGGAGAAGGAGACGACAGAGGACAAGATGGTTGGACAGTGTTCTCGAAGCTACCAGCATGAGTTTGACCAAACTGCAGGAGGCAGTGGAAGACTGAAGTGCCTGGTGTGCTCTGGTCCAGGGGGTCACAAAGAGTCAGACAAGACTAAACAACAACAACAAAACTATCCTCAACCTGTTTACTCTGGATAAATCCAATGGAGTTGGATGGATCTACTCTGGGGGGTGGGGAAGGTAAAGAGGCTGTGGGGTGTAGTCCCAAGAACAAGGGAAATTTCAGCCTGCCCAGATCCTGTGAATGTGGAAAAGGACATTCTGATCTAGTAGTAGCCTAGAGTACTCATGAGTGGGATCAGCTGATGGGTGGGTTAATGTGGTTTGGGGAAAATGGCCTTGCAGGCCAACTTGTACCCCTTGCGTTTGGCTTTGGCCCATAGACTGTAGGTAGCGCACAGCTACTGGATGCTCCTTGGGGTGGAAAGCAGTCCATTGTACCATTGGAAGTACCGTATTTTTTGCTCTATGAGTCACTTTTTCCCTCCTAAAAAGTAAGAGGAAATGTGTGTGCATCTTATGGAGCGAATGCAGGCTGCTCAGCTATCCCAGAAGCCAGAACAGCAAGAGGGATCCCTCTTGCTGTTCTGGCTTCTGAGATTCAGAATATTTTTTTTCTTGTTTTCCTCCTCCAAAAACTAGGTGCGTCTTGTGGTCTGGTGCGTCTTATAGAGTGAAAAATACGGTATTTTGGCTGCTATGGCAGTGCCACCATTATCGCTGTGGCCATCGTCGCTTCAGCTCAGCTGAGTCCCACAAAGCAACTGTAAACTCTTGATTAGAGTTTCCCCCCGGCAAGTTTAGTTTAAGAGTGCAAACTTGTTGAGAGAAAGATGAATTTTTTAAGCTCTCAGGGTCTCGAATGACAGAAATGTGAGCACATCAGAATCCCTAGGAAATAATAGAATGGGGGAAATATCTCTGTGTGCCACCCCTGGTGTTTGAAAATTAAAAACTCCTTTCCTGCTGCGTATAGGTTCCCCTCCTTTCCCCCCAAAGAGTCTACATGAAATACTGCCGGTATCCCAGGCCCTTTCCTTAAGAATTCTGTAACATTCCCTCCCAACTGCTCACACCATTGTAAGCGAGAGAAAATTGCGTCTAAAAAAAAAAGATTTAAAAAATAAAACAAAAACGGGGGAGATAGGCCTGTTCTCCATTTTCATGTTCCTTGTGGTTTAAAACCTCAGCGCGTTGGAGAATTAAATAACTGTTTTCAAAAAGAATATAAAACACATTCCCCTGCCCCGTATTTCATTCTTTCTTTCTTTTTTTCTCCCACCAAAGCTAAAGAGTGAGATTTGACTCCAAATCTGATGCTGAAATCTTTGAGCAAGGTGGTAGTTTTCAAGCATTCCTAGGAAGCTTCTGTGGAATAGTTCAGTGAGAAGACAAACTGGAACGTGTCCAGAGGAGGGCAACCAAAATGGTCAAAGGCCTGGAAACGATGCCTTATGAGGAACGGCTAAGGGAGCTGGGCATGTTTAGCCTGGAGAAGAGGAGGTTAAGGGGTGATATGATAGCCATGTTCAAATATATAAAAGGATGTCACATAGAGGAGGGAGAAAGGTTGTTTTCTGCTGCTCCAGAGAAGCGGACACGGAGCAATGGATCCAAACTACAAGAAAGAAGATTCCACCTAAACATTAGGAAGAACTTCCTGACAGTAAGATCTGTTGGACAGTGGAATTTGCTGCCAAGGAGTGTGGTGGAGTCTCCTGCTTTGGAGGTCTTTAAGCAGAGGCTTGACAACCATATGTCAGGAGTGCTCTGATGGTGTTTCCTGCTTGGCAGGGGGTTGGACTCGATGGCCCTTGTGGTCTCTTCCAACTCTATGATTCTATGATTCTAAGATGGAAGGAGAATCTTGCACAGCCTGCTGATTAACCCCCACCCAATTGCCTTACAGATGCAGGAGCTTGGAATCATAGAATTGTAGAGTTGGAAGGGACCCTGAGGATCATCTAGTCATGCAACCATGGCATTTTCAGCACCATGTCAAGCCAGCTGAGCTGTCCAGGTGTTTTGTGTCCTGGGTTTGGGGCAATGGATGATGCCCAGCTGTTGGTGCTTTGGTTAAATAATTTTAGACTCTGGGCTTAATGGTTTGGAGTTTTTTTGCAGGGGTGGGGAGGGTGGCTTACTTTAAATGGTAATGTGTATCACTTCCTTCAACATGTGGCATCATTGTTATTTTTATCGTCATTTAAGGTGCTGGTTTTAACCTTTAAAGCCCTATACGGCCTAGGACCCTTGTACCTACGGGACTGCCTCTCCTGGTATGTCCCACGGAGGAACTAACAGTCTTCAAACAAAAATATATTGGAGGTCCCAGGCCACAGGGAGGTTAGGCTGGCCTCAACCAGAGCCAGGGCTTTTTCGGCATTGGCTCCGATCTGGTGGAACGCTCTGTCCCAAGAGACTAGGGCCCTGCGGGACTTGACATCTTTCCACAGGGCCTTCAAGACGGAGCTGTTCCACCAGGCCTTTGGCCAGGGCACAGCCTGACCCCCTCCTTTTGTAATCCTCACAGAACTCTAGCCCAATGGTTGCCATTACAGTGGTACCTCAGGCTACAGATGCTTCAGGTTACATACGCTTCAGGTTACAGACTCCGCTAACCCAGAAATAGTGCTTCAGGTTAAGAACTTTGCTTCAGGATGAGAACAGAAATCGCGCAGCAGTGGCGCGGCGGTAGCAGGAGGCCCCATTAGCTAAAGTGGTGCTTCAGGTTAAGAACAGTTTCAGGTTAAGTACGGACCTCCGGAATGAATTAAGTACTTAACCTGAGTAATTTGACTCTTGATTTTAGAATGAATTGATTTTTATCTGAAGACCGTAAGTTCCTCTGTGGGACATACCAGGAGAGGCGGTCCCGTAGGTACGAGGGTCCTAGGCTTTATAGGGCTTTAAAGGTTAAAAGCAGCACCTTAAACCTGATCCTGTACTCCACCGGGAGCCAGTGCAGCTGGTATAGCACCGGGTGAATGTGATCCCGCGGCGAGGACCCCGTAAGGAGTCTCGCCGCGGCATTCTGCCGCGGGATAAAGCCAGGGATGGGGAAATCTGTGGGGTCTAGATGCTGCTAGAATCTATCTCCCATCCACCCCAGAGAACATGGCCTATTGTAGCTCAATAATATCCAAAGGACTGCAGGCTCCCCAGCCTTGGCTTAACCCAGGTGTAGGCAAACTCGGCCCTCCAGATGTTTTGGGACTACAACTCCCATCATCCCTATCTCACAGGACCAGTGGTCAGGGATGATGGGCGTTGTAGTCCCAAAACACCTGGAGGGCCGAGTTTGCCTATACCTGGCTTAACCCCTCAGCCCTTGGCCACAACTATATCCACACCCTACATTTAGAAACACATGGCTCTCCCCCCCAAAGAATCCTGGGAAATGTAGTTTTCCCCTCACAGAGCATTCCCAGCACCCCTCACAAACTACACTTCCCAGGAGTCTTTGCAGGGAAGCCATGCTTTTTAAACAGGCTTTAAATGTACGGTCTGAGGGTGACCCACCCAGTGACTCCATCTGCCCCTATCAATCCTTAGTTTGCCTCTCCTCTCCTCTCCCTTTCCTCCTTCCCATCCCCTTTTTCCTTAAACTTGCCAAGATTAATATTGTAGGCTCCTTGGAGCAGAGACCTGCCCTTTCTCTGCCAATGTCAGTCCAGGGAGGGCGGGTGGTGGCACTATATAAGTAATTAAATGATAATTGAAAATCAATGGGGCTTACTTCAAAGGAAATGCGCTTACGAACAGGAAGAGGAAGAAAGAGGAGCTGGGGTCAGAGAGATATCACGATGGGAACATGTTTGATCATGAAATTCCACCCCACTCGTCTCTCCTCCGCCCCCTTTTCTCTCCCAAACTGCCTTGTTCTCCAAGGAAGGGTGATTATCACCCTGCTCTCTTCTGCATGATCTATTTACCATACTAAAGACAGGAGCCTTTGAACTTTTATTATCCAATACCAAGGCTGACTTTTCTTCTTCGTCTTCTTCTCTCTTTTTTGGAATCCAATCCTTAAAATACTCAAAAGACTTTCCTCTAGAGATTTACTTTAAGAAAGATGTTGAGCTGGGACAAGGGGAGGGGGGAGGGGGGCTTAATTTCCAGGACTCTTGAGTTTCTTCCCTTTCATGGCACTCAAAGGGGAAAATTGATTTCAGCAATATTACACCTTCTCCCCACCTTCCGAAAGAGCGGCAGTCTCCATCAAGTTCGCTGCAGCAGATTTGGTTTAGGTGGGACATTGTCCTCATTTGCAGTGTGGGAGAGTTGAATTACAAGGCCACAGGCAGACACATCTGCGTAGACTATGAGGATATAGTATAGAGCAGGGGTCAGCAACCATTTTCAGCCGGGGGCCAGTCCATCGTCCCTCAGACCATGTGGTGGTTGTTGTTTAGTCGTGTCCGACTCTTCATGACCCCATGGACCAGAGCACGCCAGGCACTCCTGTCTTCCACTGCCTCCCCCAGTTTGGTCAAACTCATGCTGGTAGCTTCAAGAACACTGTCCAACCATCTTGTCCTCTGTCGTCTCCTTCAGGATCTGTCCTTCCAGTGAGCACTCAGGGCTGATTTCCTTCAGAATGGAGAGGTTTGATCTTCTTGCAGTCCATGGGACTCTCAAGAGTCTCCTCCAGCACCACAATTCAAAAGCATCAATTCTTCGGCGATCAGCCTTCTTTATGGTCCAGCTCTCACTTCCATACATCATTACTGGGAAAACCATAGCTTTAACAATACGGACCTTTGTTGGCAAGGTGATGTCTCTGCTTTTTAAGATGCTCTCTAGGTTTGTCATTGCTTTTCTCCCAAGAAGCAGGTGTCTTTTAATTTCCTGACTGCTGTCACCATCTGCAGTGATCATGGAGCCAAGAAAGTAAAACCTCTCACTTCCTCCATTTCTTCTCCTTCTATTTGCCAGGAGGTGATGGGCCCAGTGGCCATGATCAGTTTGATCTTCTTGCAGTCCATGGGACTCTCAAGAGGACAGTAACGTCACCCGAAAGCATTTAATTTGGATCAGCCCCTTCATCGGTTGTGATCAGGCGAGCAGCCACTTAGGTTCAAGGGAAGACATTTCCCTCGAAGGTCAAGCTTTCGGAAGAACCCATACAAAAGAAAAGACCGTTAGCTCAGCTGCTTGGGAGAGTGAGCAAGATCTCCCTCTCCCTCTTTCTCCCCCTCTCTCTCTCTCACTTTCAGGTCCTCTCCATTTCACAATCCCTTTGGCAAGCCCACCCCCCCACCCCCGCCCGGCTCCCTCCCTTTGTGTTTATTGTTGGGGAGCTTAGCCAAGTGGCTTTGTTGTCCGAAGAAAGGGACAGATGGAGGGTGACTTCTGTTTTCTTAACTTTGTTTTTCTGTTTACGGGACATGCACTTTTTTCTTTCCAGGTTGGAGTGGGGTGGGGTGGGGTGCGGTAGGGGTCAGACGGCAGTCAGATCTTATCAGAGCCCTCTTGAAAAATCTTACAAAGACTTCGAACTATATAAAAATAAATAAATTGCCCAGTAGCACCTTAGAGACCAACTAAGTTTGTTCTTGGTATATAATAATATAATAATAATTTATTATTTATACCCCACCCATCTGGCTAGGTTTCCCCAGTCACTCTGGGTGGCTTCCAACACAATATTAAAATAAAGTAATGCATCAAACATTAAAAGCTTCCCTAAACAGGGCTGCCTTCAGATGTCTTCTAAAAGCCCAGATAGTTGTTGTTCTCTTTGACATCTGGTGGGAGGGCGTTCCACAGGGCGGGCGCCACCACCAAGAAGGCCCTCTGCCTGGTTCCCTGTAACTTGGCTTCTCGCAGTGAGGGAACCGCCAGAAGGCCCTCGGTGCTAGACCTCAGTGTCCGGGTAGAACGATGGGGGTGGAGACGCTCCTTCAGATATACTGGACCGAGGCCGTTTAGGTATAAGCTTTCATGTGCATGCACACTTCTTCAGATGCACAAAGACCTGTCTGAATACCTCCCTACAAAGAAGACCACAGCCTGTGAGCCGAAAACACATCAGAACAGCTTTTGCCAACCTGATGCCCTCCAGATTTTTTGGACTACAGCTCCCATCAGCCCCAGCCCGCCCCAAACATCTGGAGGACAGCAGGCTAGCTGAGGTTGCTCTTTGGTAATGAAGGTAATTCAATGAGTTCTGGGTGGTTCAAGACCACCCAGTAAGATGGACTCCTTACGGTCTCATCCTGGACACAATATCTCTGTGGCTGCCCTTTGCCACAAGTAGTAAAGTTTAAATGTCCTGCAGCCGGAAGTTTGGCACACTTCTCTCTCCTCTCAGTATCCCAAACTAATGTGTAATACAAGATCCCTCTCCTGAACACCGAGATATTGGAATGAAATTTGGTATTATTATTATTATTATTATTATTATTATTATTATTATTATTACCCACCCATCTGGCTGGGTTTCCCCAGCCACTCTGGGTGGCTTCTAACAAAACACTAAAATACAGTAACCTATTAAACATTAAAAGCTTCCATAAACAGGGCTGCCTTCAGATGTCTTCTAAAAGTCTGGAAGTTGTTGTTCTCTTTGACATCTGGTGGCAGGGTGTTCCACAGGGCAGGTGCCACCACCGAGAAGGCCCTCATCCTGGTTCCCTGTAACTTGGCTTCTCGCAGCGAGGGAACCGCCAGAAGGTGTTCATGTTCAGGACATTATTCTAGGTTTGAAGTACAAACACTGACACAATCTCTCCACCTTTTTCTTTCTTTAAGGTCTAGGGCTAGGCACCAAGTTTGGGAAGGGTGTTAATGCGTTTAAGGTCTATGTTTCTATGACCTTTGCCTCCTTCATCCAGAACATCCAGACAGATCTGTTTTAGAATCTTCAACAGGCCTCTGATGCGATGGAAGATGAGGCTATCAGTAATAACTAGTCATGATGGCTACATTCTACTTCCACTGCTGGAGACAGGATGTCTATGAATGGGAGTAACTGGGAATCCCAAATGGGAAGAGAGCAGTTGCTCTCAGGTCCTGCCCGTGGGGTAGGTCACTATCAGAACAGGATTGTGGACTAGGTCTTCTTCTTCTTTGGTGATCCCTCGTAGCCGAGTAAGATTGTCTTCCATAAACACGGTTTTAACAATGAGTCTGTAAGTGACTGTGGAGGCCAATTCTGGATCCACACGTCCTTCCACAGTGGGGACATTGGTTTCTGGGTGGGAGTTGATCACGGTGTGGATTTGCCAAACATGCCTTCCTCTTCACACGTTTCTCCCTTGCGTCCTGTGTTCTAGCGTCTTCAAAGCCCATGACACCTTTGGTAAAGGCTGTTCTCCAACTGGAGCGCTCGCAGGCCAGTGTTTCCCAGTTGTCAGTGTTTATACAGTGGTACCTCGGGTTACAGATGCTTCAGGTTACAGACACTTCAGGTTACAGACTCTGCTATCCCGGAAATAGTACCTCGGGTTAAGAACTTTGCTTCAGGATGAGAACAGAAATCGTGGGGTGGCAGCAGGAGTCCCCATTAGCTAAAGTGGTACCTCAGGTTAAGAACAGAATGGATCTCCAGAACGAATTAAGTTCTTAACCCGAGATACCACTGTACTACTTTTTTTTAGATTTGCCTTGAGACTAGGAGGGCTTTGGCCGGATCCAGCAAACAGGCTGTTTTGTTCTTAAAGCAATAGACTGTCTAAGGGAAATAACAAAATATAGAAACTGCGCAACGTGCATGGTTTTAAAAATAATAATAATAGAGTTCACCAATAAAGCTATCACTTTAAATATCACCTTGGGGTATAGTGAAGTTTCTCTAACCCCAGATAAAGGCTGCTTTTAAAAAGAACATGCAACACTGACTCCACCTTTACATTTCATATTCATATTTCATTAAACAGTTTTCAGTGGGGGGGGGGGACAGGATTGCTGGACTCATTGGAGTATTGGCCAGATCCAGTAGGCCCTTCTCATGTTTTTATGTTCATCTCTTCAAGCCTGGAAGGCCAATCCCATCTACTCCTCCCCACAGTCCCAAGAGGCATATCTCAAGGGGTGCACTGACTAGTAGACTGCTGGTTCAAGTCTCTGTCCTGGGTCTCCAAAGACAGCTTGCAACCTCACCCCCATTTCACAGCCATCATTTCTGCCCCAGCCGCTAAGGGCTTGGGCTCAGGTGGGAACTGTCTCCCCCAGAAGACAGATGGAGCTCTGCTACGCCTCTACGTTCTCAAGCGCACCTTTGCTTCAGAAGAGAAAAGTTCGTTTATTTAGCAGATCCTCCATACGCAGAGTGTAAGTCACATCACATGGTTTCATTGCAAAATGTGTTCGGGAGTTGCAGGCAGAAAGGGAGAAGCTGGGTTGTGTCAATCTATCTGTGTGTTTATAAATCACCAGTGGAAAAACTAACAGGCATGCAGAATAAGAAATACATACAGTGGTGCCCCGCAAGACGAATGCCTCGCAAGACGGAAAACTCACTAGACGAAAGGGTTTTCCGTTTTTGCGTTGCTTTGCTAGACGAATTTCCCTATGGGCTTGCTTCGCAAGACGAAAACGTCTTGCGCTTTTTTATTTTAAAGCCGCTTGAAGAGGCGCAGTTGCGACGGACCGTGCTTCGCAAGACGAAAAACATCGCAAGACGAAAAGACTCGCGGAACGAATTCTTTTCGTCTTGCGAGGCACCACTGTATCTGAAAAATGCTGGACCACAGGAACATGAGTAAAATCCAGTCCGTGTTTTATGGATTGCCAGCCCAACGGTGTGATGTGATCCTTGCCAATGATTGATGGCCCAGTTCTGAGACGCCTGTAACTCATAGCCTCTGGCCTCTGGAACCTAGTTCCTTCTTGTCATGGCAAACTCTGCACATGCTCAGAGCCCCTCTGTCCCTTGTTATTACTTGGGCTGTGAGCCTTAATCGGTTTAATGGGCAGACGAATCAGCTCAGGCTTCAGTTAAATCAATTGGTGGGGGCCGGTTTTAATTAATTTTAATTAATTCATTAAAACTGTAATTCATCAGTGGGGCTGCAAATCAAAAGAGCAACCTCATTTGGTGAAGCTATTCTGGTCTTCCTAAATTACTGCAAAAGGGGGAGAAAAGCCAAATGCGGAAGATTTTGTTTACGGAACTGCAGAGTTATCTTGCATTTCTATCAATAACCCAAAGAGGTGTCTGTATTTTTTTTTGGGGGGGGCGGCCCCATATGCATAAATATTTAAATGCAAAACAATGAAGACAGATGATTAATTAAGACAAAACATTTAATCAGTCAAAAGTGCTAATTATTATTACTCTTGTTGAGGGAACGATGCTAGGATTGAAATTAAGTTCTATTCATACTGGCAAGGAGCCTTGGTCTTTTGACCCAAAGGTTGTGGGGGGGGGGAATGTTGCTTTCAATGGGGCTGGAGAGGATTTTTGTGCTATAGGTTCTGTCTCATGAGGAAATGTGTTGAAAAAGAACGAGAATAGCTGGGGGGGGATTGATTTTTTTAAAAATGAGGCAGAGCTATTTCTCTCACAAACCTTTACAGAGGATAATAATAATAATAATAATAATAATAATAATAATAATAATAATACGTGCTGTAATCATGTATTATTTCACCAGATCAGAGGCCTGTTGTTTAGAATATGGCTCCGTATGAACAAGAATTTTTTCTCTCTGCGTGCTTCCCGCTCTGAAACCCATGAGAAACAAGTTTTAAGTTTCAAAGAGGTAGGAGTGGAAATGAGTGGTGTGTCTTTCCACATGCACACGCACTCTGACGGGAGAGAGACACTAAATCAATGGCACTGTGCCAAATGGGCCCCATACGGCCTCATTCACACATCAAGATCCCTTTGTTCACACAGTGTCGGCTCTTTAACACCCCTGTGCTAAAGAGTTTGCCCTCCACCTGTGGCAAGTGGTCCAGGATGCTCCCACTGAAAAGAACTTTCTCACACCTGGGTTAAGGAGGCCTGCCGGAGCCTGAGGCCTCCTCAGGAATATCCCACCCAGGCTCCTTCCTTTACTTAGTAGGAACTTTTGTTGTTGTTCTTTAGTCGTTTAGTCATTTAGTCATGTCCGACTCTTCATGACCCCCTGGACCAGAGCACGCCAGGCGCTCCTGTCTTCCACTGCCTCCCGCAGTTTGGTCAAGCTCATGCTGGTAGCTTCGAGAAGACTGTCCAGCCATCTCGTCCTCTGTCGTCCCCTTCTCCTTGTGTCCTCCATCTTTCCCAACATCAGGGTCTTTTCTCTTCTCATGAGGTGGCCAAAGTCTTGGAGCCTCAGCTTCAGGATCTGTCCTTCCAGTGAGCACTCAGGGCTGATTTCCTTCAGAATGGAGAGGTTTGATCTTCTTGCAGTCCATGGGACTCTCAAGAGTCTCCTCCAGCACCAGAATTCAAAAGCATCCATTCTTCGGCGATCAGCCTTCTTTAGGGTCCAGCTCTCACTTCCACACATCACTCCTGGGAAAACCAGAGCTTTAACTATACGGACTTAGTAAGAGAAAAGATGCAAGCATGATTATGTCCTGTTGCACGGGTGGGCGTGGCACACTGAACGTTTTAAGTGCAGAAAAGCATTTATTTAATTATCTGCGGTTACATTTATAGCCCAAGTTTCCTCCAGGGACCTCAAGGTGGCGTGGGGTGGATCCCCCCCCCCCCATTTTATCAATACAACAACTCAGCAAGGTAGGCAAGTCAGACTGAGACACCGTGACTGGCCCCAGGTCACCCAGTGAGTTTCACAGCTGAGCAGGGACTTGTCCAAAATGCTAACCACTACACCTCTCTTCTTAAACAAAGCTTGCGCAAGGCGGTGACACACGTGTCGTGTATTCATTTATTTTATCACAGGGTGGGTTTTTGGTTTTTTAAAAAAATTAAATACCAAAATTCATTCCTATGATTGCTAGGTATTCATGTCAGGGCCTAAACAGGTGAGCACCCTTAGGCACCTTTGGAAGGTGGATGGCATTTCTGGACAACACCTGCTCTCTGGGTTGTGGGGCCCTGAGGCTGATCAATTATTTTTATTAATTATTATAATTAATTAATTAATTAATTATAATGATAATTTTATTTATACCCCTCCCTCCCCAGCCAAAACCGGGCTCAGGGGCGGCTAACACCAGGTATAAAAACAATTGATTAAAATACAACTTAAAATACAACTTTAAGTACAACATTAAAATGCAGCCTCGTTTCAGTAGAAACTCGAACGTCAAATGATGGAAACGTCAAGTCTTCACCGAGGCCAACTATCCAGACTGGTCCTACGTGGGCCAGAAAAAAGCCAGGGAAATCTCCAAATAGGAGTTGATTGTTGATTGCATTTTTATCCCATCTTTTCTTCCAATGGGTGCATGTGGCTCTCCCCTTACTCATTTAATAATAATAATAATAATAATAATAATAATAATAATAATAATAATAATAATAATTTATTATTTATACCCCGCCCATCTGGCTGGGTTTCCCCAGCCACTCTGGGCGGCTTCCAACAAAACACTAAAATACAATAACCTATTAAACATTAAAAGCTTCCCTAAACAGGGCTGCGTTCAGATGTCTTCTGAATGTCAGGTAGTTGTTTATCTCTTTGACAACTGGTGGGAGGGCGTTCCACAGGGCGGGTGCCACCACCGAGAAGGCCCTCTGCCTGGTTCCCTGTAACATGGCTTCTTGCAGCGAGGGAACTGCCAGAAGGCCGTCGGCGCTGGACCTCAGTGTCCGGGCAGAATGATGGGGGTGGAGACGCTCCTTCAGGTATACTGGGCCGAGGCCTTTCAGGGCTCCTCCAGTGTCTCCAGGTAGAGTCTTCTAATCCCCACAATGACCCCGTGACACAGGTTAGGCAGAGAGTAAGCGAGCAGAGGACTGGCCCAAGGTCAGCCAGTGAGCTTCACAGCCAACTAGGAATTTGAACCCTGGTCTCCCAGGCCCTAGTCCAACACTCTAACCACTACACCACACTGCCTATATGGAACGTTCTTGAGGTTCACTTGCCCAGAAGCACTCACCTGCAGAATGCATTTAGCGTGCCAGTTTCTGAGGCCCTAAGGGACGTGGGTGGCACTGTGGGTTAAACCACAGAGCCTAGGACTTGCCGATCAGAAGGTCGGCGGTTCGAATCCCCACGACGGGGTGAGCTCCCGTTGCTCGGTCCCTGCTCCTGCCAACCTAGCAGTTCGAAAGCACGTCAAAGTGCAAGTAGATAAATAGGTACCATTCCGGCGGGAAGGTAAACGGCGTTTCCGTGCGCTGCTCTGGTTTTGCCAGAAGCGGCTTAGTCATGCTGGCCACATGACCCGGAAGCTGTACGCCAGCTTCCTCGGCCAATAAAGCGAGATGAGCGCTGCAACCCCAGAGTTGGTCACAACTGGACCTAATGGTCAGGGGTCCCTTTACCTTTTTTTTCAGAGGCCCTAGGAGGGGAAGCTTCAGAAGGAAACAACTGCCTGTTGACATACCTGGATTTTGCTGTCCCCAGATTGCTAGCTTACCAGCACCGTGCCCTGGCAGCATTCTGGCCGAATGAATGCAGAGGCCAAGAGATGGAGAGATGGGGGCGAAATTTAACGATGGACCCAGCTAATTTGCACTTCCCAAGTCAATAAACGAAGCAAAACACCGGCATCCTTTGAGATCTGCGCTGCTCCAAATTTCGCAATACTGCTCTCTAACCGACTTGTGCAAAATTGCAAATACTGCCCTAGGGTAAGCTGCACATAGAAACGCTTGCGTTTATGGGGGGAAATGCATTCTTTTAGGGGAAACTGCTTTGCAAAAATGTGTGCAGAAGGCAAAACTGCATACAAGCACATGCGTATTAGTTGAAATTTGCTGGCGAATTTTAATGAGGACTTTAAAAATAAAATTGCAATCTGGGCATGTGGAGAACTGAATGTGGAGAAATGAGATACTGAAGTTGACAGATCCGCCCATCCCTACTGGGTTGACCGAGAAACAACTGGGTGCTTTGCATTTAAGTTATTCAAAAATTTTGAGGCTGCAATCCTATACACACTTCCCTGGGAATAAGTCTCACTGCGCCCAATGGGACTTCTGAATAGACATTTTGTAGGATTGCACCATTGAGTAACAGTGCAATCCGACTCATACATGTTCAGATATGAACTCTGTTTGGTTCAGTACATCCGATTTTATGTCCTTAAAGCAATTTTTGAAAGGGGAAGAAATGGAGGCAGTGAGAGATTTTACTTTCTTGGACTCCATGATCACTGCAGATGGTGACAGCAGCCATGAAATTAAAAGACGCCTGCTTCTTGGGAGAAAAGCAATGACAAACCTAGACAGCATCTTAAAAAGCAGAGACATCACCTTGCCAACAAAGGTCCGTATAGTTAAAGCTATGTTTTCCCCAGTAGTGATGTATGGAAGTGAGAGCTGGACCGTAAAGAAGGCTGATCGCCGAAGTATTGACGCTTTTGAATTCTGGTGCTGGAGGAGATTCTTGAGAGTCCCATGGACTGCAAGAAGATCGAACCTCTCCATTCTGAAGGAAATCAGCCCTGAGTGCTCACTGGAAGGACAGATCCTGAAGCTGAGGCTCCAAGACTTTGGCCACCTCCGGAGAAGAGAAGACTCCCTGGAAAAGACCCTGATGCTGGGAAAGATGGAGGGCCCAAGGAGAAGGGGACGACAGAGGACGAGATGGTGGGACAATGTTCTTGAAGCTACCAACATGAGTTTGACCAAACTGCGGGAGGCAGTGGAAGACAGGAGTGCCTGGTGTGCTCTGGTCCAGGGGGTCAAGGAGAGTCGGACACGACTAAACGACTAAGCAACAACAACAAAGCAATTTTGCAATAGCAAAACTGCAATGCGACACCGTCTGTAAAAGAAAAGAATGAAAAGCTCATAGAACCTCCATATGCAGGGCTTGTCTACCTCTGAATAAAAAATAAGCTCATGCGCATTAATTTATATACCCCACTTCTCAGAGGACCCTGGGTTGACCACAAGGTGCTGGGAATGAGGAATATTTTGCCTAAACCAGCAGAACTCTTTCATGTGTTCTTATCCGCAAGATTTTCAACCCAAGACGGTGTTGCGAGGCAGTTTCCCTCCCCCCTTTTTCCCCTCTTTGCTGCTGCACAGTTATTTTCTCCACCCTGAGCCCCCCCACCTCCCCACCACCCGCCCCTCCTTGCTCTTTTCCAAGTCAGGGGAGAAATTTCCAGCTAATGTAGAGATAATTACCGCCTCTCAGCCAGGCCAAGGCAATTAGTGGAGAGATTTGGGGGCCTCGTTTGTTCAAAGATAAAATGCGTTAACACTCAATTAATTCCTTCAGATCCGGGGCTGATAAGGCGATGGGAAGTTACAGGCTGGCAATTAAACAAACAAGTCCATGTTCTTTGAATTTCGGTGGGGGGGGGAGCTAGGAAGGTGGGGGCAGGAATCTGAGAGGGGAGAGAGAGAGAGAGAGAGAGAGAGAGAGAGAGAGAGAGAGAGAGAGAGAGAATATTCATACGCACACACATGCGTGCTTATGCACAGATAGTGGTAGAGAGGGAATGAATAGGAGAAAGAAGGAAGATGCCATGACTAACAGCCGTTGACAGACGTGTGAGTAGCAGCCACTTTCATATCATGTGGCAGGGAATTCCACAAGCTAATTGTGGGTCATATGTACAGCCGGCCCAAACACCTGGTAGAACATGGGTAGGCAAACTAGGGCCCGGGGGCCAGATCCGGCCCAATCACCTTCTAAATCTGGCCTGCGGACGGTCAGGGAATCAGCGTGTTTTATTTAAAATGCATCACTGGGTTATTTGTGGGGCCTGCCTGGTGTTTTTACATGAGTAGAATGCGTGCTTTTATTTAAAATGCACCTCTGGGTTATTTGTGAGGCATAGAAATTCATTCATTTCCTCCCCCCAAAAATATAGTCCGCCCCTCCCACAAGGTCTGAGGGACAGTGGACCTGCCCCCTGCTGAAAAAGTTTGCTGACCCCTGTGGTAGAGTGAGGTGGCCTCCTCTAGTAGCTGGTGCTGGAAGGTAGAGAATGGCCTCAATTTGGAGGGGGAGCCATGGGGACCACGTGGATCTGCCCTGCGCCCCCTAAGCTAGACAGCTGCCCTCAGGAGATGCCCTCAGGAGTTGAAATAAGGTTCATCTTCTAGTATGATCACCTTAGATGTTTGCGGAATGGCAGATGCGTGGCACCCATCTTGGTGTTGTTTTTTTGTCTCAGCAAAAATTTATTGTGCCTCTTAATAAGGAAGGAAATTATTATTTTATTTATTTATTTATTTATTTATTTATTTATTTATTTATACCCCGCCCATCTGGCTGGGTTTCCCCAGCCACTCTGGGCGGCTTCCAACAAAATATTAAAATACAATAGTCCACCAAACATTAAAAGCTCCCCTAAACAGGGCTGCCTTCAGATGTCTTCTAAAAGTCTGGTAGTTGTTTTTCTCTTTGACATCTGGTGGGAGGGCTTATTTGGGAGACGCAGAAGGTGCTGGGATCCAGTGCTGGTATGCCTACTTGCCCATTGGCAAACGGGGGCGCACAGGTTTGCATAACATTTGCATAACATTTACATGCACTGATTTTCACACACAGGGGCAAATATAGAAGCAACTAGTATAACTTAAGCAGAGATCAAAATAAAAAAATTCCTTCCAGTAGCACCTTAAAGACCAACTAAGTTAGTTCTTGGTATGAGCTTTCGTGTGCATGCACACTTCTTCAGATACACAGATAAGCAGAGATGCAATTCAGGAGAAACTTGCTGCAATTTAAGATGAAATATGGGGGGGGGCAATTTCAAGCCCCCACCTCCCTTCTAAGGAAGACCTTCATTTAGAGGGGGGCTTTGTTGGACTGGACTGTCCCTCTGCTACAGAGGCCGTCCCTCGCTGCCTCTTAGGTACAGAGAGCACTGCTTTCTGGATCCTCCTAATGACATTTCTGTTCTAAACAGCCAATTTGGCTGCATTGGCGCTGGGGCCAGTCCTGGAAATTAGCCCTGGGGAGTGGTTTCGGAGGGATCCCCCCAATTCCAAAGACATAAAGGGCTTTGTTTTAAGATGCTTCTACCTTGCCGAAGGATGTGAGCGTTTGCCCCCCTCCAGTGGCCTCTGCGTAGCAAGAGAGAGGAACAAGCGAAGGCAGGCGGGAGGAAGAGAGAATGGAGAATACGATAAATAAATCACAGCTAAATGTCAACACAGCGAAGACGCAGAAGGCAAGGAGGGAATGCAGAGCGGAAGGTGGAGGAGAGAGGAAACTCGCGAGGTCTGTCCAGGGAGGATGAGAGCCACAGGTCTGGAGAAGAGAAGGCCAGGCCAGGCAGATTGGAAATGAACCGTCCAGGAGTTTTTCTAATGACTCCGAAATCTGTATGGTCAGCCACCAAGCAACCCATTTGGATGGAGGTTTTCTGAATTAGCACTGAATTAGCGCTGTTCACATTTCTTTGTACAGGAACACATACCATATTTTTTGCACCAGACCACAAGACGCACCTAGTTTTTGGACGAGGAAAACAAGGAAAAAAAATATTCTGAATCCCAGAAGCCAGAACAGCAAGAGGGATCGCTGTGCAGCGAAAGCAGCAATCCCTCTTGCTGTTCTGGCTTCTGGGATAGCTGCGCAGCCTGCATTCGCTCCATTAAGACGCACACACATTTCCCCTTACTTTTTAGGAGGGAAAAAGTGAGTCTTATAGAGCAAAAAATACGGTGTGTGTGTGTGTGTGTGTGTATAGTGTGTGTGTGTGTGTGTGTATTTGTTGAAGCAGGCCATTTTCAAGAAGTAAATAAAGTTGATTATTTTCAGCAGCATCTTTCTGAAAAGATGCTTGGTGCTTTATTCTGGGGGTTTTTTGGGGGGGGGAGGAATAAGGTTGCAGTTTATTAATTGTGGCCTTTGGAAATTGCCCCAAGCCCAGGCTAAAACTAAGAGATTTCTCCAATATGATAATTGAAATGAAGGCATTCTCTGAAAATATTCTGAATCTTGCCTAGCACCAGAGATAAGGAGCTCGGGAAAACACTTTGGACCATTGACTTTGAAGTCCAAAAATGGCACGCAAGGAATCCACGAAGACCACCCCTTCCCAAGGTGTTCTCCAGTGTGAGCCTGACTGAATTGAGTGGGAGCCCATTTGTTTCAAGGAGGCTTGCACAGGAATGAGTGCCGTTCTGCCATAGCTGTCAAGCGTCCCTTATTTGGCGGGACAGTTCCTTATCCCAGCGCCATGTCCCGCCGCTGTCCCTTATTGATGATGTCCCTTAAATAAGCTACTGAAGGTAATGGGGCCCTTTCTATGTCCAGCTGTGCTTTGTCAACAACAAATTGTTGCTTTTTTGTGTTGAATATATGCTCTATGGTAATTTATGGACCTAAAAGGCATCTAAAGCCATTTGCATGCAACAAAATATGTATTTTATCAAAGTAATTGTTGATCCCTTATTTTGGCTGCTGATCTCTTATTTTCGAGGCTGCTGGTCCCTTATTTTCAAATCTGTAAGTTGACAGCTATGTGTTCTGCAAATCCTATCCATTTCGCTTGTGCACTTGAAACGCATGCCCAGTGTTTGTTTCAGAGTGCGTTACAACAAAGGAAGAAAGCCAAAATTCTTCATGCCAACGTTCAGGCAGAATTCAGCAAGTTGATTAGTGAGAAGGACCCTGTGTGATTCCTCCCCCTTGAAAAGGGAGGGGGAGAAAAGGAATATCAACCCACACAATGGGATAGGCAAATGATATTTTTAACCCCCTAGCAGCAAAACCCGATCCATTTATTTTGTTTGGCTGCTATGACTGGAGCGTTCGTTTTACCGCCTTCTACGTTTTTCCCGACGCACTGTTAAATATTTATCAGACCCGTTTATTTAGGAAGACAATTAGTGTCAGGGTTCCTTTAGGAAAATAAACTCTTTCAAAGATGGATAGAACTGCAGAGGGAGAGAGAGAGAGAGAATGAGAAAGGGTGGTGGCGAAGAGATGGGAAAGGGCACAGCTAAACGCATACAAAGGATCTTCAGTCGTACAAAATGATTTTTATTGCTGTAGGGGGGAAATTGCAGCAATTCTCCTCCCCATTTGCAATATTTCTTTCTATTCCCGCACCCTCCCTTCCTTCGTTCTTTCAAAGGAAGGAAAAAGAAAAGAGTTTGTTGGCTCAGTTTTGGAAGGAGAGTCGAGAGGTATGGCGCTCAAAGGTCTGCTGGGATAAATGAATGAAGCGAATCATTCAGATCAGATCCCAGTCTCTCAAAGCAGTGCAGGGCTGGCAGGGTGGCGTCAGGAAGCGCCCCCTTAAAAAATGTACCTGGGGCCATCGCCTTGGCAGCCCCCCCCCGCCACGCCCCTGTAAAGCCGTGGTTCTCAAAGGGTTTGTCATGCCACCCTGGTGTGGCAGGAGACGATGGCAAGTGTGGTGGTAAAATTCAAGGACAATCAAAGAAACATCTAAACCAGGGGTCAGCAAACTTTTTCAGCAGGGGGCCGGCCCACTGTCCCTCTGACCATGGGGGGGGGGGCGGACTATATTTTGAAAAACAAAACTGAACGAATTCCTGTGCCCCACAAATAACCCAGAGATGCATTTTGAATAAAAGCACACATTCTACTCATGTAAAAACACCAGGCAGGCCCCACAAACAACCCAGAGATGCATTTTAAATAAAAGGACACATTCTACTCATGTAAAAACATCCACGGGTTGGATTCAGAAGGCGATTGGGCCGGATCCGGCCCCCGGGCCTTAGGTTGCCTACCCATGATTTAAATATTTCAGTGTAGTATCAAAATAATTGTATACTTTCTGGAAGTCCCGTGATCATATTATAAAGTTGTTGTGTTCTATGTTACAAATCAAGCATAGCTAGTTGTTGTTTCTTTTTTGTTTTCCAATGTATTCCTTATCAATAAAAAATTTGGTGGGACACAAGGAAATTTTTATTCTGAAAGTGTGGCCCATCCAAGTTGGTGGCTACATCTTGCGAGAACTAATTCCACAGATGAAAGGCTGTAGCCCAACACGTTTGAGATGGAACCCCTTATTCAGAGGTAACCATTAAAAATTCCGTATTAACAGTGATTTGGCCAAGAGGAGCCTATTCAGAACAGGTCAAGACAGAAATGTACCATTCTACAAACACAAATATATGAATCATATTATTACAAATTGAATCGCTGCTGTCCTATTGAAAACAATTTGTAAAAAAACCCTTTAAAGAATAGTTAAGGTAATAATGAGATGAACATGACTTGGTATTTTCTTACTCATTTAAGGCAAGACTCCTCCTTACAGAGAATGTGGGAAGAGAATATAAAAAAAATGGCAGACCAGTGTCAAGTCCTGGCTCCCCCCTCTGGCACCTATTGCTTGCCTTACCCTGAGACGTAAATGCAGGCTTCCTAGGAGCCCAAAATATAAGCCCAAAGGCAAGTGTGTGTGCCGCAACACTGTATGATGCCCTGTTCTGCACTCACCTCCCTTCATACAACCTTTGTCAGGAGTACGAAGTGCCGCCGCTTCTCTGCACGAGGTTTGATGGACCCATTCAGTCAACATCAATGTAGAGACATGGCAGAATTATCACCCTCAGAGGAGGCTGTCTGCTGTATCTCTGTGCGATTCCCTGTTCTCGGCATGGATCCTCTGCTGGAAGCAGTTGATTCTGTGGCACCGCTGGGTGTGATTGAAGCAACTGTATCATTTGCAGTGCAGAGACACAACAAATTTGCTCCCTCTCACACAGGATTGCCTGTTGCCTCCCAGAATTAGTCACCACTATGGCCTTGCCCTATAAAGAAGGCTGATAGCCGAAGAATTGATGCTTTTGAATTATGGTGCTGGAGGAGACTCTTGAGAGTCCCATGGACTGCAAGAAGATCAAACCTCTCCATTCTGAAGGAAATCAGCCCTGAGTGCTCACTGGAAGGACAGATCCTGAAGCTGAGGCTCGAATACTTTGGCCACTTCATGAGAAGAGAAGACTGCCTGGAAAAGCCCCTGATGTTGGGAAAGATGGAGGGCACAAGGAGAAGGGGACGACAGAGGACGAGATGGTGGGACAGTGTTCTTGAAGCTACCAGCATGAGTTTGACCAAACTGCGGGAGGCAGTGGAAGACAGGAGGGCCTGGCGTGCTCTGGTCCAGGGGGTCACGAAGAGTTGGACACGACTAAACGACTAAACAACAACAATGGCCTTGCCTCCTTCCACTCGCATCCACAGCAGTGACTCACTCAGGCTCCTGTGAAAGCAAGCAATCCTTCAACTAAAATAGTGAGCCTTTTCCCCCGCTGAATGCATCAGTCGTGCCTCTGATTTTAAGGCAGAAAAAGTGCACTTTGGAGGTAAACTGCTTTGTGGGTATATGGGTGCCTACACGGGGGCACGCGCACACACACACACACACACACAGAGAGAGAGAGAGAGAGAGAGAGAGAGAGAGAGAGAGAGAGAGAGAGTTTTCAGATGAATGATAGGCTTCTTACCACCTGAGTTACATCATCCACGCACGTTAATTCCAGGCCTTTTCTGTTTTACATTATCTCTCCCTGCACCCCCACTCCCGCTTTCTTTTTTAAATAAATTCAAAACTTTTCTCCTTTCTCAGAAATGCAAGGGACGCTTTGGACAAGAAAGTCTTGATGTTTTAAACCCATATTTTCTCCATTTTGGACTTGGTGCCCCACCATTTCCCCAAATCCAGGCGCCCTTTGACCCCCGCGGGGGGGAAGGGTTCTGTTTTGTGATCCTTGGACATCATCTGAAGGCGAAACCACGGGAAGTCTGGTTTCTGTACATTTCAACAAAAGGACAAAAACGCCCCCAGCTGTGTCGAATTTATCACTCGCTCCCTAATTGATAATAGGGTGGATGGAGTGTTGGAAGTAGCAGATTTCTCTCTCTCCCCCATATGCCAAGAGGCTCTGCCAAAGGGGGGAAAGGAGGGGCGGGGAGCTCAAGTCGGAACGCAATGAAAAGCCGAAGCCACAGCAGTGACCGGAGGGTGGGACGGTTTAATCCCAGGGCATCTCCAGTTTTGCCAACATGTTAAACAAAATAGCCTTTGAAAATGCGCAGGAGAACAAGAGGGAGGGCAGGGCAGGGGGCAGGTGTTAAAAGATCCGCGTGCAAACTGCATTTTCAAGAACAAAAATCCCTCGCTTTCCCCCCCACCCTATTTCTCCCTTGATCCCAGTGTGTGAGCTTATTAGAGCTCATCTGTACATGTTGTGGACCCAGAAAATTAATGCCCACGCCTCCATTGCATTCTGGACTGTACCATTTCAGGCTGGGGATATTTTTTAGTTGTTGTTGTTGTTTTTTACTGTCCTCCCTTCCTCCCAAAGGAGGGCAGGTAAGTGTGTCAATAATATTGTTGTTGTTTAGTCGTTTAGTCGTGTCCGACTCTTTGTGGACCAGAGCATGCCAGGCACTCCTGTCTTCCCCTGCCTCCCGCAGTTTGATCAAACTCATGCTGGTAGCTTCGAGAACACTGTCCCACCATCTCGTCCTCTGCCGTCCCCTTCTCCTGGTGCCCTCCATCTTTCCCAACATCAGGGTCTTTTCCAGGGAGTCTTCCCTTCCCATGAGCTGGCCAAAGTATTGGAGCCTCAGCTTCAGGATCTGTCCTTCCAGTGAGCACTCAGGGCTGATTTCCTTCAGAATGGAGAGGTTTGACCTTCTTGCAGTCCATGGGACTCTCAAGAGTCTCCTCCAGCACCAGAATTCAAAAGCATCCATTCTTCGGCGATCAGCCTTCTTTATGGTCCAGCTCTCATTTCCATACATCACTACTGGGAAAACCAGAGCTTTAACTATATGGACTGTATTTTCATTGGAGAAACGTTGGAGGGTATGCAATTATCCAACCCCCAAGCCATCTGAAGGGAGCCCTGTATAGTGGAGGTTTTTTTTAATTTGATGTTTTATTTTTTAATATGTTGGAAGCGGCCGAGAGTGGCTGTGGCAACCCAGGCAGATAGGCGGGGTATAAAAAGTAAAATCATTACTGCTATGACGACGACGACTACTACTGTTGAATAGGATGTCCCTATTTTCATCAGAGAAATGCTGAAGGAGATGATTTCTACACTGTATGGTGGGCCTTCGTAATATATGCTCCAACTGCAAATCTACAGGACTCTTTCCCTGCACCGCAAAAGGAAATCTGGAACTCATAATTGCCACGTGGATGCAGACTTGCTCCATCCATGTTTATATGTACATTTTAACCTGCAATTCTACTGCGTTAAGAACCGTTGCTCTTGGTTAAGACTTATGATAAATAAATGGAGTTTTTTAAGAAGAAGAAAATGCAGGGATTTTGCTGGATATAATCCATTTTTGTGTGTTATTTTTGCCAATATATGGATAGTTATGCATTGCACAGCACAGCGCATGTGTTTCTACACACATTCATGAGCTGGGGAAGTGCCCTGCAAAATCTGTAGAATGTGAGTTTTGAGGGATGTTTGTTTTCAGTTCTTGAATTGTTTTGAAAAGTGCAAATTAGGTGAGCATGCCTTTGAGGAGACTCTTGAGAGTCCCGTGGACTGCAAGAAGATCAAACCTCTCCATTCTGAAGGAAATCAGCCCTGAGTGCTCACTGGAAGAACAGATCCTGAAGCTGAGACTCCAAGACTTTGGCCAGCTCATGAGAAGAGAAGACTCCCTGGAAAAGACCCTGATGCTGGGAAAGATGGAGGGCACAAGGAGAAGGGGACGACAGAGGACGAGATGGTGGGACAGTGTTCTCGAAGCTACCAGCATGAGTTTGACCAAACTGCAGGAGGCAGTGGAAGACAGGAGTGCCTGGCGTGCTCTGGTCCAGGGGGTCACAAAGAGTCGGACACGACCAAACAACTAAACAACAACCTTTGAGCACGATCAGAATCAAATTTTCTCCTCCTACTATTTCTCCCTGTTATTATTACATTTATATCCCACTTTCGCTTCAAGGCAGTGGCGTAGCGTGGGGGGTGCCAGGGGTGCCAGCCGCACCGGGCGCAACATGGGCAGGGGGCGCGCTCGCACTAGCAGCTCTCTGCCCCTACTAAAATCCACGGCTTGGCGAGGAGGTCGCGGAAGGGGGAGAGCGAAGCCTTCTGCCGCGGGCAAAAAAAGGAGAGGAAGCCGGGCGGGCGGGCGGGCTGGCTGGCTGGCGGGGGTCTGGCTGCGCCTGCTGCTGCCTTTGCCGCTGCTGCCGGGGCTTTGACAGCTTGGCGAAGCGGAGGGAGAGGAGCTTTATGGTAATTGCGGCTCTCTCTCCACTGGCCGCCTGGGTAGTGAGCCGAGCCGAGCAGGGAGTCTGGCGATGGGGCGGGAAGAGACTTTTCCACCTCGCCTGGTCAAAAAGGAGAGCGGAGTCTCCTCAGGGCACCCTCAGGCAGGGCAAGGCAAGCAGAGCGAGGAGGAGAGAGAGGGGAAGGGGGGGGGAGCAGCCAGGAAACGCTGCGGTAAGGAATGAAAAGAGGCAGCTCCAGGAGAGCGCGGGGGAAAGAGAAGCCTCGCTGCTGCTGCTTGGGAGGGTAAATTACTGTACTTGCCTTGCCCCGGGTTAGGGGGCGGCGGGCGCAAATTAATTGCCTTGCCCCGGGTTAGGGGGCGCAAATTACTTGCCTTGCCCCGGGTGCTGATAACCCACGCTACGCCGCTGCTTCAAGGAGCTCAATGGGGTGTGCTTTAGCTGGTTCTTCTCCTCTCTGCATTTTATCCTCGTTGCAAATTCTGTGAGGAAGGCTAGGCTGAGCAATGGTGGCTGGCCCCAGGTCATACAGTGAGCTTCATAGCAAGTGAGGGTGTGGCCTCAAGGGTCTCCCATGTCATAGTCCAGCCCAGGGGTCTGCAACCTTTAAGACAAAAGGAGCCACTTGGACCCGTTTCCGAAGGAAAAAAAACTGGGAGCCGCAAAATTCATCATTATAAATATAACTTTTTTGTCACTTTTTTATTATTTCTTTGTTTGACCCCTCAGAATTACTCCTCCTCATAGAAATAAACGTTAAATTAACAAGTTACCTTTTTGTGTGTGTGTATGTTCTTCACTCCCCTTCAAAACAGTGACCAGCGTACATGCCCCCTTTCAATGCAGTGACCAGCGTACATGCCCCTTACAATGTAGCGGGCGGGCGGGCAGGAAGGTGAGGTCGGGACGGTGCGTGACTAACGCACACAACGCCCCCATGCGACGTCACAGCCAGTACAGTGCCCGCCACAGTGGGGAGTGTCAGGGCGCACAATGCACCTCCTCCCCTCACTAGTATCCGCCCCGGAGCCGCGGCAAAGGTGTAAAAGAGCCACGTGCGGCTCCGGAGCCGCGGGTTGCAGACCCCTGGTCCAGCCTTTACCAAAGGTGTCATGGACTTTGAAGACGCTCAAACTCAGGACGAAAGGGAGAAACGCGCTAAGAGGAAGGCACGCTTGGCAAACCCTCACCAGGATCAACTCCCACCAGGAAACCTATGTCCTCACTGTGGAAGGACGTGTGGATCCAGAATTGGCCTCCACAGTCACTTACGGACTCACTGTTAAGACCGTGTTCATGGAAGACAACCTTACTCGGCTACAAGGGATCGCCAAAGAAGAAATTTGACACTCTGATCACTACACCACACTGACTCTCAGGATGTGAACTGAAGCACAGCTATTCTTCAAAGTTCGCCATTGTCCAAATTTTGCAATGAGTTTCTCCAGCAAAGTAGGCATCTGAAGGCAGCCCTCTTTAGGGAAGTTTTTAATGTTTAATGCTGTATTGTGTTTTTAACATTCGGTTGGGAGCCTCCCAGAGTGGCAGGGGAAACCCAGCCAGATGGGTGGAGTATTATTATTATTATTATTATTATTATTATTATTATTATTATTATCTATAAAGTAGCACATCCAAAAATGCATATCCAAAGTGTGCCGACAAATGCATATAAATTAGTGAAAATATCATACAAAAATGCATTGCTTTCTGGGAAATTGCTATGCAACAACGTACATTCAAAGGCATTCAAAGATACCTATATTGGGAGACATCTGCGCTAAAATCATGAAGATCTTCATGAAGGCTTTTTTTTTTTTTAATGCAAACTGATGCAGAAATGTGAAGAACTGAATTTAAGATGGGAAAGATGAAAAACCAAAACTGAAACATCCGCTCCTGTCCCTGTACGAAGCTGTGACTCAAAGTATTTTTCCCTGATCATTGGCCGACTGTGGCTCTTGCTGGGAAGAAGTTGTTCCGAAACGCGGATTGTTTGGTTGGCTCCCCCCTAACCCCCATTTAAGTAAACTTTAGACATTTCCACTCCTGCAATAATCAAAATAAAACAGCAGTGGAATTGCCCAGCGCCCAGCGGTGGGATTTTGATCCCATTCCCAGCACCTGCCAGTTGAAGGATGCCTCCCCTGATCTATTAATAATACAGTTGGCGGCAACGGTTATCCATCACGGTGATTGATTTATTATTAGGTAAGAGGGCCGTCGAGATGGATTGCGAAAATTACATGTCTGCCAATACATTCTCCTGGCCTGGATTTGGAGCTTGCTTACAGTGGTTTTACATCTGCTGAGACTCCCATTTCTCCAGTGGAGTTACTAGAGATGTAAGCGAGGTGGAGGGCAGGGGGGCGGAGAGGCAGGGGAACCCAAAACCTAAGAAGAAGCCTGTTGGATCATGCTAAAGGTGTATCTACTAGCCCAGCACTGTTCACTCAGTTGGTGCTGATAATGCCAAGGTCGCAGGTTCGAGCGTCATATGTGATGGCCTGGGATTCGGACTCGGAGGCTGAACCTGAGGGATCCCAGCCTGCACAGGATTCCCCGCCTCCAGAACCAGCTGAGCCGGGGCTGGGGCATGAGCCTGAAGGGTCCTCACCTGTGCGGGATCCTCAGGTGCAGGCATCAGCTGAGTCTGCTCTGGCTCCTGAGGTGATGGAGGACCCATTGCCCGCAGGTGCTCCTCTCCCAGCCCTGTCAGGGGAAGGTGAGGTTGCCTCTGGGTCCGGTAACCCTCCAGCCTCTCCTGAGCTGCAGAGGCTCAGGGCAGAGAGGCGGAGGGAACTAAGTTCCCACAGAAGGAGTGCTCGCCTCCAAGCCAGGAGAGGCAAGTCACCAGAGGATCGGGGCCGCCCTGTGCCTCGGGGCAGATAAAAGCCAGCCAGCCCCAGTCCCAAGTTGCAGGAGCAATGTTGTTGGTTGCTAGTTCCTGCCCGAAACCTGTCTTGCTTTCCTGCCTGAGCTCCTGACCCACCCTGGCTCTCTGCTTGCAAGCCTGTTCCTGACTTCACCTGACTCCCTGCCCAGCAGTGTGAGTAGCCCAAGGTCACCCAGCAGCTGCATGTGGAGGAGTGGGGAAGCGAACCCGGTTCACCAGATTACGAGTCTACTGCTCTTAACCACTATACCACACTGGCTCTTGCTGGGCAGCTCCCAACAGAATAATAATAAGAAGAAGAAGATAAAACATCAAACATTAAAAACCTCCCGAAACAGGGCTGCCTTCAGATGTGTTCTAAAAGCCAGATAGTTGTTTATTTCCTTGAGATCTGCTGGGAGGGCGTTCCACAGGGTGGGCGCCACCACTGAGAAGACCGTCTGCCTGGTTCCCTGTAGCTTCGCTTCTCGCAGCGAGGGAACCGCCAGAAGGCCCTCAGAGTTGGACTTCAGTGTCCGGGCAGAACGATGGGGGTGGAGACGCTCCTTCAGGTATACTGGGCCTTTGAGACCGTTTAGGGCTTTAAAGGTCAGCACCAACTCTTTGAATTGTGCTCGGAAACGTACTGGGAGCCAATGTAGGTCTTTCAAGACTGGTGTTCTATGGTGTCTTATTATGTTCTTAGGATGGCAACAGGAGGCAGAGGTGGGCACCTCAGCAGTCATGAGGCCCCAGTGCATGCCAAATCCTACTGCCGACGCCATCCGAACTCCCTAAAGCCCCTTCTCCCTCTCTCCCTTTTGCAGACATTCTGGTTGAGTGAGGGGCAAGCCCCACATTGATTCTCTTCCATCGACTTGGCTCCCTGCTTACCCCAGAAGGAATCAGCAACCGAGCCGGTGGCCTCCTTCCCAGCGACTCGGCGCGTCCAACGAGCTGGGTGGCCATTTTCAAAGGAAACTTCTAATTACGAGCTTGAGGATCAATACGCTAATTAGGAACCAATGAAAGCCACCTGTCTGTGATAAACAAGTCCTGGAAGGTGTTCATTGGGATTTAATTACAATCGATAAGTCCCCAATACCCCAGAGGTGAAAGTTGTGCTTTAGAAGAGATTAAGAACATATCAAAACCACCTCCTGAGCCATGAGTCTTTGTTTCCTCTGGAGAGGGTCATGTTTAGGACACACAAGCACACACTCACACGCATCTAGGAAGCAGTCTGGGGTTTTTTTACTTCACTAGGGTGACAAGAAGTTCTTCCTTCTGGGGGCCTAGCTAAGCGAAACAGTGCAATGCACGGAAATGTCACGGATGGGCTTGACATCTATGGGGCTCAAGCTGGCACAATTATGCCAGTAATTCCCAAAACTGCATGCCATGGAAAAGAAATGGATCAAACAAGGAACAGCTCCTGTGACACACACACACACACACACACACACACACACACACACACACACACACAAAATAAGAGTCTCACTGCATTGTCTCAGAACAATTCATTGCTCTGACCTTCCATTCAACTTCCACTGAGTAATTCTTCTGCCTCTGAATGATTTTGTTGTTGTTTAGTCATTTAGTTGTGTCCGACTCCTAGCGAACCCTATGGACCAGAGCACGCCAGGCACTCCTGTCTTCCACTGCCTCCCGCAGTTTGGCCAAACTCATGCTGGTAGCTTCGCGAACACTATCCAACCATTTCGTCCTCCGTCGCCCCCTTCTCCTTGTGCCCTCCATCTTTCCCAACATCAGGGTCTTTTCCAGGGAGTCTTCTCTTCTCCTGAGGTGGCCAAAGTCTTGGAGCCTCAGCTTCAGGATCTGTCCTTCCAGTGAGCACTCAGGGCTGATTTCCTTCAGAATGGAGAGGTTTGATCTTCTTGCAGTCCATGGGACTCTCAAGAGTCTCCTCCAGCACCAGAATTCAAAAGCATCCATTCTTCGGCGATCAGCCTTCTTTATGGTCCAGCTCTCACTTCCATACATCACTACTGGGAAAACCATAGCTTTTACTATACGGACCTTTGTTGATTCAGTCACTTCCAATGCAGAAGCACATAGGAATCTCCTGCAGTCAAAGGAGGGTGGCCGTTGTGTCTCTCAATGAGTCACTGCACTCTGCTTGCATCTTCCCAAACATGAGGCATGCCCAGAACAGTGACTTGTGTACATACACAGGAGGTTAGTTCCTCCAAAGGTTTTTAATTCTTACTCTTTCCCACTCTAAAAGCAAAGCCTATTTGGATGCAGTTATAGAGGGTGCCACCCATTTTAATTCAAGGGAGGGAGGTGTAGGGTCGGCTACCAGATGTTTGTGAACTTATACGTTTTGATCCCATTATTTCACTGGGATTTCAACCGTGGTCGCTATTCAACATTTCTTCCTGAACTGCAATGGGAGAGCCGGGAAGCAGAGCTCACTCCAGCGGCTCTGCTGTGACAGGCCACCCCCATCAGGCCTCTTCTCCCCATAACTGTCATCTAGGGCCAGCCATTCCACCAGACAGCTTCAGTTTGCTTGAGGCCCAGCTCCATCAAGCACCTCCTGCCCCCGAACTGGTCAATATAGGGACAACCATTTAGAAACTGATGCCTGAGTTTTGGTTTTTGCTTTTCCTCTTCCCTCCCTGTCCCTTTTCCCTTGTGTGCTGTTTTTGTTTTTTTAGATTTTAAGCCTGCAGGTAGGGGCTGTCTCCTTTTTTTTTTTTTTTTTTTTTTTGAGAGCTTCCCTGGGATGTTTGCCAGCTGAAGAGCGCGCGACAAATCCTTTAAATAAATATATAAACTAGCAAACAGTAAAATTATAAAATACTTCTGTAGCCCATCCTGGCTCTGTAGATGAGGATGACTAGAAAAGTCTAATAATAATAATAATAATAATAATAATAATAATAATAATAATGTTGTTGTTTAGTCGTTTAGTCATGTCCGACTCTTCGTGACCCCATGGACCAGAGCACACCAGGCACTCCTGTCTTCCACTGCCTCCCGCAGTTTGGTCAAACTCATGCTGGTAGCTTCGAGAACACTGTCCAACCATCTCGTCCTCTGTCGTCCCCTTCTCCTTGTGCCCTCCATCTTTTCCAACATCAGGGTCTTTTCCAGGGAGTCTTCTCTTCTCCTGAGGTGGCCAAAGTATTGGAGCCTCAGCTTCAGGATCTGTCCTTCCAGTGAGCACTCAGGGCTGATTTCCTTCAGAATGGATAGGTTTGATCTTCTTGCAGTCCATGGGCCTCTCAAGAGTCTCCTCCAGCACCAGAATTCAAAAGCATCCATTCTTCAGCCTTCTTTATGGTCCAGCTCTCACTTCCGTACATCACTACTGGGAAAACCACAGCTTTAACTATACGGACCTTGGTTGGCAAGGTGGTGTCTCTGCTTTTTAAGATGCTGTCTAGGTTTGTCATTGCTTTTCTCCCAAGAAGCAGGTGTCTTTTAATAATAGCTTAGTTCTTTGTAGACAGAACCAGAGGATTCCCAAAGGACATCATTATCCAGTCTCCAAGCTAGAAACCACAGATGAAATCCAGGGCGGAGCCATCGGCACATTATCCCCGACCCTACCCCAACTGGCTTGGACTGAACATTGCCCATCAATAGGGGTGGGGCTCCTGTTAGCCCCTCCCATTCCCACCACCAGCAGGGTCTCCTCTCTTGCTGCTTCCACCTCCCAAGGACCTGACCTCTGCGGTGCCTTTCTCTTGTGTTAAGTGTAAGAATTTCAAAGGGGTCCTTCTCCATCAGCAAATCAAAAGCCCAAACAGAGCGGGAAGGAAAAGGCTGGAACCCACACGCACCCCCACAGCTGTGGCCCATTTAAAAGCCTTTGAAAACCTTTTGTTTTCAAGAGGGATGCCTCGATGCCTGTGTATATGGATGCAAACATATGTATATATGGGCTTACTCCCTCATTCGCACACTTTCCCACACTTTCTCCTGGAGCAGAAGGTCACAAACTGTGGTCCGTGTTCCATGGAAAGTTCGTAGTACAGTCAAGAAAATTTGTACTTGGCTCATTTTATTCTGATAATGGGAAATGCCCTTTGGGCCAGGGCCAGATATACTGAACAGAGTAACAAAGCCCAGCCCCATGGTAATAATAATAATAATAATAATAATAATAATATATTTATACCCCACCGATCTGGCTGGGTTTCCCCAGCCACTCTGGGTGTCTCTCAACAGAATGATAATGATAATAAAAATAAAAATAAAAAAGCAATAAAACGTCAAACATTTAAAACTTTCCTAAACAGGGCTGTCTTCAGATGTCTTCTAAAAATCAGATAGTTGTTTATCTCCTTGACATCTGATGGGAGGGTGTTCCACAGGGTGGGCACCACTACCGAGAAGCCCCTCTGCCTGGTTCCCTGTAACCTCACTTCTCGCAGGGAGGGAACTGCCAGAAGGCCCTCGGAGCTGGACCTCAGTGTCCGGGCAGAACGATGGGGGTGGAGACGCTCCTTCTTAACACAACATGGGTGGAGTCCACTACATTTCCTTATAAGTTTACCAGTCATTATTATTATTTTTTAATTAATTTTTAATAAAGATTGTCTTGGTTTACAAAAGCATATACCTTGTCTCTTTTTATCGGGTTGTACAGTCTTTCTTAGGACGCAGGTGGCACTGTGGATTAAACCACAGAGCCTAGGACTTGTCAGAAGGTCGGCGGCTCAGCAACTCTTGAATTCCACTATAAGCAAAGGATTGGGTCAAATATATAGGCATGAAGAAACTGTGGCCCTCCAGATATTATCAAACTGCAGCTCACATCAGTTTCAGCCAACATGGCCAATGGCCAGGGATGATGGGAGATTTAGCTCAGGATGCAAGGTCCTGGAAATCTTGATGTCAAGCTTATCCACATGGTTCTTTTTCCTAAATTGTCTCACTACTTAATCCTGAGAATTAAGTGAGTCATTCCGACCCCCATCCACCACCAGCTCTGCTAAAAATATGACCAAATCTCATATATGAATTATCTTACAAACTATAGTCTGTGTAAATTATATGAATACACACTCCAGGTTCTCTAAAACAACCAGCCCATAAACAGATACATACAATAATGCATATATTTATATAGAAATACATATATATTAATATAAAGTTAAGCTAAAGAGGTTTTCAAAAAAGTAAAGGACCCCAAGACAATTAAGTCCAGTCAAAGGCGACTATGGGGCTGCGGCGCTCATCTCGCTTTCAGGCCGAGAGAGCTGGCGTTTGTCCACAGACAGCTTTCCGGGTCATGTGGCCAGCAGGACTAAACCGCTTCTGGAGCAACGGGACACCGTGACGGAAACCAGAGCGCATGGAAATGCTGTTTACCTTCCTGCTGGTGTGGTATCTATTTATCTACTTGCCCTGGCATGCTTTCAAACTGCTAGGTTGGCAGGAGCTGGGACCAAGCAACGGGAGCTCACCCTGTTGCGGGGATTCGAACCTCCGACCTTCTGATCAGCAAGCCCAAGAGGCTCAGTGGTTTAGCGCCACAGTGCCACCCGCATCCCCATTTACCCTTTATGCTAAAGAAATGTAGCCTAGCATGGGGCTGGACTCTTTTATAAATTCCATACCTATAACATGAGTACTTTGCATATAATTGGTTGGGCTTTTGCTTTTTTTAAAAACGAAACCGGTAAGAACACATGAAGAGCATTGTTGGATCTGGCCAATGGCCTGCCCAGCACAGCAACCTGTTCTTCAGATGTCCATGGGATCTGCTGGGACACAAGCAGGCACCACTTGATACGAGAGACAGTCAGTGGTGAGCTAAGCTTATCCAGAGGAGGGCAACCAAAATGGTCAAAGGCCTGGAAACGATGCCTTATGTGGAACGGTTAAGGGAGCTGGGCATGTTTAGCCTGGAGAAGAGGAGGCTAAGGGGTGATATGATAGCCATGTTCCAATATAGAAAAGGATGTCACCTAGAGGAGGGAGAAAGGTTGTTTTCTGCTGCTCCAGAGAAGCGGACATGGAGCAATGGATCCAAACTACAAGAAAGAAGATTCCACCTAAACATTAGGAAGAACTTCCTGACAGTAAGAGCTGTTTGACAGTGGAATTTGCTGCCAAGGAGTGTGGTGGAGTCTCCTCCTTTGGAGGTCTTTAAGCAGAGGCTTGACAACCATATGTCAGGAGTGCTCTGATGGTGTTTCCTGCTTGGCAGGGGGTTGGACTCGATGGCCCTTGTGGTCTCTTCCAACTCTAGGATTCTATGATTCTATTCTAGGTCAGCACTGCCCAACTCTGCACGTTAAATCATTTAAAACACATTTCTCCTCCATCTCTAACACCCAGAAGGCAGCAGTTTGCCCTCACCTGCAGCATACCTTACTTGCTTGTGGACTTTTTAAAAGCTGTCAGGCTGACCTCTGGTGGAAGGAGAATGCGGGACCAAGTAAGCCTATGGTTTAACATCATGGGAGGGGTGTTTCTAGGACGAAGGTAAAACTGTGAAGCTCCCTTGTTATTTTTGCTGCATGTTGGATGCTGTCTAAGTCACCTTGCTATAGTATTCAAATATGGGTGTGGGTTTTTCCATGTTAGTATACTTGCTGTTGTTTGGATGTTACTATGCAACTGTTAGGGACGCGGGTGGCGCTGTGGTCCCAACCACAGAGCCTAGGACTTGCCGATCAGAAGGTCGGTGGTTCGAATCCCCGCGACGGGGTGAGCTCCCATTGTTCGGTCCCAGCTCCTGCCCACATAGCAGGTCAAAAGCACATCAAAGTGCAAGTAGATAAATAGGTACCACTCCAGCGGGAAGGTAAACGGCGTTTCCGTGCACTGCTCTGGTTCGCCAGAAGCAGCTTAGTCATGCTGGCCACATGACCCAAAAGCTGTAGGCCGGCTTCCTCGGCCAATAAAGCGAGATGAGCACCGCAACCCCAGAGTCGGCCACGACTGGACCTAATGGTCCGGGGTCCCTTTACCTTTATGCAACTGTTACTATTTTATTATGAAATTGCTTTGGTAGTGTTCGTTCGAGAAGCGTACCTGATTTGTTTGCGATTTTTTGTAAGCGGCTTTGAGCACGATTTTGCGTGTGGAAAAGCACCATACAAATATAAAGGAGGAATGAATGAACTGGAATGGTTTAATCAGTGCCACTGATCTGGAGGGGGGAGCAGCTGCCCCCCTGGCTATGCCCATTGCATCCAGGTTTTGCTACCTGTTGATTAAGGGCACCTTCAATGCCCCTCCTGCTCTCCCTTAGGGTTCTTGATTTTCATGGAATCATAGAGGGAGCCACAAAGGTCATCTAGTCCAAACCCCAGCGATGCAGGAATCTTTTGCCCAACATGGGGATCAAACCCACAACCCTGAGATTAGGAGTTCCGTGCTCCACCGACTGATTTTAAATTGAACTCTTGGGCCAGACATCTCTTCAGATGGTGAGCTGCGCCCTATAAAGTAGATCGCACGGCCACCTTACCTCTCGTAAAGAAGATGGATGCCTTCCAGCCGCAGCTGACTCGCTTTTCTGCCCCGCGGAGTAGCCTTTGCCCCAAACAGCTCAGCAGGCCGGCTGACTTCAAGGCCTGAATATGTAACAAGGTCGGAGCGCTGCAGAACTATCCTTTCGTCCAAGGCCATCAAAGCAAAACTCAATCCATCTCGGTGGGGCAGCAGCCGAGGAGTCACGCGAGGAGAGGTTTCGGCCTGGAGTCCCTGACATCATAGGATGGTGTCTGCTTTTGCTGAAGGTTGGACTCTTCTCTTGGCACCATTCATTTCATGTAGCATCCACAGATCTATGTCGGGTGAGAGCGTTCGGTGAGACCAAAACCAGCTCCAAAAGGAAAATCCACAGTCAATGGGACAGGCCTTCCCCCACTCCCAAACTTGGCAAGACTTAGTCTTGGATCGTCTGTGTTAAGTTGTGGGTGAACATATCAGACGACACAGCGATTCTTCAACAGCTCTTGTTTATTCAGAGGCCAGAACAGAACTGAACTGAAGGGTTCAGCCAGCCTGCTTATACAGAGCTCCACTACAACGCAACAGTAACAACTTTCTGTAACTATCCAATCACTGAACGTCACTTTCGATCCCTTATTTGAATATGTGGACCTGAACTATCTACAGTATCCCCCTGCTGGCCCAGGGTGAGAACTTCAGTACATAACAGTCTGACTCTACCATTTTGTAGGCATTTGGAGTCTGGTGGCCTGAAGGCGATGGCTGGCCCCACAGGTTACAAAGAGGGAGAGTGGCCTGGACCTCTCCGGGACAACACCACTTTATAGTGCCGTTTTGGTACCCAAATTGGTACCTTGTACCACCTGACCCCTGTAGGGTTTTGGGAGTGCAGTACCACTCCTGACCACCTGCAGCGCTGCCACTGCAGAACTGCTAAGGTTAGAAAAGCCATACCTTCTGTTTTACCTGCCATACTTGGGTAGAAGGAGTAAGGTGCCCAGAACCATTGCCAAGAGACCAGAGTTTGAGCCTGATGGCTCACAGCACAACCTGATATGTAATGTATTGTGGATTTTTAAAGGATATACGTTGAGAGCTTCCATGCATGCCATAGGTCATGGGTAGGCAAACTAAGACCCGGGGCCCGGATCCAGCCCAATCGCCTTCCAAATCCAGGCCACGGATGGTCCGGGAATCAGCGTGGTTTTACATGAGTAGAATGAGTGCTTTTATTTAAAATGCATCTCTGGGTTATTTGTGGGGCATAGGAATTCGTTCACCCCCCCCAAATATATATATATATATATATATATATATATATATATATATATATATATATATATAGAGTCCGGGCTCCATACAAGGTCTGAGGGACAGTGGACCAGCCCTCTGCTGGAAAAGTTTGCTGACCCCTGCCATCGGTGATATAGGTGCCCTCGGGCACCATGTTGGCAACTCCTAATCCACAAAGAAGAGGTACACAAGGTTGCACTTATAAAAAGCACAGGAACCTTCTCAGGCTTTGGATCAAGAACCCCACAGCACCTCACACCCAAGTTATTCCTAATATATCTTTCCTTAATCTCTGCCGATTCCCCCTCTAGCATCATGCAAATCTTTTAAAATACTCTTACACATATTGGCAAGGCAGTAGCCCTCCCCCCCCCCCCGGCAAGCTGGGCGAAAGCATTCCTCGACTTCAGTAGCAACCTTTATTTTTAAAATTCATGCAAACTCCCCACCCCCCACCCCATCTCCCAGTGCAGCCTTGATTAATGATCAGAGCTTGGGAGAGAGGGAGAGAGAGAGAGAGAGAATTAAACTCACAGAGAGAGAAATATAGTGGGTGAGTAGAGAACACTGGGCCATGAATAGAATGGAGATTTTAACTCATTGCTAGCTGCCTGGAAGCCACAGGACTGGGATCTCTTCGGCTGGGGTAGGAACACTATTCGATTAGTGGGGAGAGCCCACCTGAGTCCCACTGCGCTGTGATTTTGACCTCTCGCTTCTCTTTTTATTCCGGCATGCATTTATTATTTTAGCGTGTTTCTCTCTTCTTCTTTTTTAAAAGATATTTATTAGGAGTTTGCAAATTACAAAAAGAGAAAAAGAACAATAGAAAATTAAACGAAACAAAACAATACCTTACAGTACATAAAAAAGGAAAAAACAATACAAACAACAACAACAAAAACAGAACAAAAACATTTAAAAACACATCCAGCCTTTCCATGTCTTTACCTTTCATATACTTGTTTCATCGACCTCCTCACGCCTCCCTTTTTTGTATTCTAGTTCAATTAGCTATTTCAGCAAGTCCTTTCCATCTTTCTCAATTTTCGTTCTAAAATTTAACTTAAGACACTCTAACCTTAAATTTTTCCACTTTGGTCCATTAACAATCTATTTTTACTTAATTCTTTATAACATTTCTGCTAAAGCCATATAACTTCGTTCCAGCATCCTTCTAACATTCATTAATTTTGCAATGTTTCTGTAAATATACTTTAAGTTTTTTCCAATCTTCTTCCACCGACTCTTCTCCCTGGTCTCAGATCATTTTTAGTCTGTTTCTCCCTTTCCTCCTCCAGGGACCTCACGGGAGACACACACAAGCCTCTTCCTCCAATTTATCCATGCAACAACCCTGTGAGGAAGGTGACACTGAAAGACGGCAACTTGCCCAAGATCACACACACAGTGTTCTGTGCCCCCCCCCCCCAGTTGAAGACGGACTCTGCATTTGAGGGTTACATCCCCTCCAACTATGGAGGTTATACTCTACAATTTGGCTCCAGTCGACTCATTTTGTCTAGCACACCATCACAAATGTTGTCTAGTACACACTCACAGATTAATCCAGGTACAAGAATTCACCAGGCAATTTCCCTCCAAATAATTGTGATAGATAGATAGATAGATAGATAGATAGATAGATAGATAGATGACAGATAGATTGATAGATGATAGATACATAGATAGATAGATAGATAGATAGATAGATAGATAGATAGATAATAGATAGATGGATAGATGGATAGATGGATAGATGGATAGATGGATAGATAGATAGATAGATGATAGATAGATAGATAGATAGATAGATAGATAGATAGATAGATAGATGATAGATAGATAGATAGATATAGATATAGATATAGATATAGATATAGATATAGATATAGATATAGATATAGATATAGATATAGATATAGATATAGATATAGATAGATAGATAGATAGATAGATAGATAGATAGATAGATGATAGATAGATAGATAGATAGATAGATAGATAGAGATAGATAGATAGATAGATAGATAGATAGATAGATAGATAGATAGATAGATAGATAGATAGATAGCATGGTGGAATTTAAAGCTGCCATTGCATGTTGTCTGTAGTCCTCTTTCTGGTCTTTGGGTGGGGGGCAGACTCTTGCCAACTGAAAGCATTTTCAGTTGAAAACAGGTCTTTACATGTTGTCTTGCAAACATTTTGCAGGTTTTCTTTATACAGTGGTAGCTCGGGTTAAGTACTTAATTTGTTCCGGAGGTCCGTTCTTAACCTGAAAGTGTTCTTAACCTGAAGCACCACTTTAGCTAATGGGGCCTCCTGCTGCTGCCGCGCCACCAGAGCACGATTTCTGTTCTCATCCTGAAGCAAAGTTCTTAACCCGAGGTACTATTTCTGAGTTGGTGGAGTCTGTAACCTGAAGCGTATGTAACCTGAAGCGTATGTAACCCAAGGTACCACTGTATTTCCAAACCACTTAGAAGTCTATTGTGCCATTAAGCCCACCCAAAAAGTATACACATTAATAAATTATTACTGCTGTTATTATTATTTTGAGGACAAAGATGGGCAAAATATTCTCCCCTCAAAATCCTTGCTCCCTTTCTTTTGCCGCCCCTTTCTTCCTCAATCGTGTCACCATTATTTTCTTTCAACTGCATCTTTTTACTGCTGAGAACAGTGACCCAGCCAATCAGGAATTTGCAGTGAGTGCGATATTGCCATGACGCCAGCTACGCAGCCAATCAGATTTGGTTATGCAATGACGTTACAAAGCCGCCTGAGAGTGAAGGCAATGCTTCCTGCCTCAGGACTGTCCTCACTCAGAACTAGGGAGTATTTTGGCTCTCTTTTCCCAGTCACCCTCTTCCCAGCCACAACTGAAACACAAGGCAGCTTTCCAAGCTGATCAAACTTTCAGCAAAAGCTGCTCCCCCTTTTGGCTCTTTCCTAGAAGATGCTTTAGTCAGTTCTCTTCCCCCGGAATGTGCAGGGCAGGAAGTCTGTGCACACTTGTTTTCTCAAGGCAGGCTCCCATTTATTTAGCAAGACACGAGTTGGGTAAATTAAATTTCCCTTGATAAACAAGAGGGGAGGTCCAGTTACATTGCTGAAGAAACGGCACACACACAAAAAGCAGGAGGATGAGATATTTTAAGGCGTTACGGAAGATCGTCAGGGCTCATTTAAAACGATGCTGATGTGCAAAGCGCTTAATTTGTGGGTATATGTGGTGATTTACAGAAAGGAAAAGACAGAGCCCTGCTTGAAAGAGCTTGCAGCCTACATCCCAGCCTCATTTGCCCTCCAGAACAAAACCAAGGATGTTGCTAAAAGTTGGCAAATGACCACAGATGGGCCAGGCTAGCACCTGTGCCATTCAGGTAGTAGATGACCTTCGGGGTAACCCTTCCAGTTCTACAATTCTATGATTCTATGTATGCAGGTTGGCCTGCCAAAATCAGCCATTGTTGGGGCAGAACTGGCGACGAGCAATATCGTTTTTTTTAAAAAAAGATATTTATTAAAGTTTCCAATTTTTTACAAACAAAAGAAAAAACAAACATAAAAATATTAAAAACACTTAAATTTCACACCTTATTTTCTTGTAACTTATTTCCCCGACCTCCTCATACCTCCCCTTCTTGTACACCCAGTTTGAATTATTTGTACAGCAAATTCTTATCTCAACATCTTAGATTATTATAACTTTAAATTCTTGCTTACAAAAAGAAAGTCGTTTTATCATAGTTACAGCTTGAAACCACTTAATTTCAATCCAGCATCATTCAACATTCCTTAATTTTACAATATTTTTGTAAATAGTCCTTAATTTTTTTCCAATCTTCTTCTGCCGACTCTTCTCCCTGGTCCCAGATTCTGCCATTCATTTCTGCAAGTGGCGACGAGCAATATCAACTGCTAATGGCCGCAGACCAAACAGGGGGGGAAGCAGAGGAGCAGGTTGGCAGTGCTGGAATCATAGAGTCATAGAACTGTAGAGTTGGAAGGGGCCATGAGGCTCATCTAGTCTAACCCCCTGAAATGCAGGAACCTTTGGGCCAACATGAGGCTCAAACCCATGACCCTAAGGTTAAGAGTCTCATGATATACCAACTGATTAATTAATCAGAGTTGTTTTTTTTACTAAGCAGTTTCCAAATCCTTCTAAATAAATAAATAACCTATTCTCATTTTAAAGAAGGTTGCTCGCCGAAGAAGTGATGCTTTTGAATTCTGGTGCTGGAGGAGACTCTTGAGAGTCCCATGGACTGCAAGAAGATCAAACCTCTCCATTCTGAAGGAAATCAGCCCTGAGTGCTCACTGGAAGGACAGATCCTGAAGCTGAGGCTCCAAGACTTTGGCCACCTCATGAGAAGAGAAGACTCCCTGGAAAAGACCCTGATGTTGGGAAAGATGGAGGGCACAAGGAGAAGGGGACGACAGAGGACGAGATGGTGGGACAGTGTTCTCGAAGCGACCAGCATGAGTTTGACCAAACTGCGGGAGGCAGTGGAAGACAGGAGTGCCTGGCGTGCTCTGGTCCAGGGGGTCACGAAGAGTCGGACATGACTAAACAACAACAATTCTCATTTTATGCACTAGGAAAGTGGGAGGCTTCCCCCCAACTTAGACCATCTCTTTCTTGTTAAGGTCATTTTTTAAAAAGTGTTCCTTTCTCTACATATAACTGTTATAGTTAGGAGACTCAGCCTGGTGCAAGCAAAGTGCTATCTGCTCCAGCCAGCAGGGTGTAAAGTACTATCTTCTGCAAGTCCCTAGAGACTCCCTAACATTATTACTTCCCGACATTATTAGCAGCTATTCTAACTGCTCCGTCAACTGTTAATTCAGCGAGAGCTATAGGGAAATCCATGCAGACTCTATCCACCACAAAAGGGATGTTGAGGACCCATCTATGACAAAGCTGTGTTGCTTCGCCCCCTCCCTTTCTAAGAGTTTCGGGAGGGATAAATTTGGAGCACAGAAGTGGCAGGAGGAAGGACAGAAGGGAGTGCATGGGAAGTAGAAAAACAATTCATCAGGGGCCCCAACTCGTTTCTTTTCCAATTTCCCCATTCACAAACTGCATTTCTTCCCTCACCCTTTTAAGTACCGTATTTTTCGCTCTATAACACGCACCAGACCATAACACGCACGTAGTTTTTAGAGGAGGAAAACAAGGAAAAAAATATTCTAAACGAAATAGTGGATATATGATTTTTGTGGTTCATGCTGTGGCCACAGACATGTGATCTGACAGTGAGTTTGGAGTAGCCCAATGCAAAAATCCTGAGGATCCATGTGGATCCATGCTTTGTAACCACGGAGGAGGGAAGGAAGGGGAACCATGGATCCTCTGCTCACAACTGCAGCAGATCCCCCCCGCCACCCGCAGGCATTCGCTCCATAACACGCACAGACATTTCCCCTTACTTTCTAGGACAGGGGTCTGCAACCCGCGGCTCCGGAGCCGCATGTGGCTCTTTTACATCTTTGCTGCGGCTCCGGGGCGGATACTAGCGAGGGGAGGAGGCGCATTGTGCGCCCCGACACTCCTCACTGTGGCGGGCGCTGTACTGGCTGTGACGTCGCATGGGGGCAGTGTGTGTGTTAGTCACGCACCGTCCCGACGTCACCTTCCCGCCCGCTGTCAGATCGTGGCTCCGGAGATATATTTGTTTTAAATGTCGCAACGGTTTTGCGGCTCCCAGTTGTTGTTTTTTCTTCGGAAACGGGTCCAAGTGGCTCTTTTTGTCTTAAAGGTTGCAGACCCCTGTTCTAGGAGGAAAAAAGTGAGTGTTATGGTGCAAAAAATACGGTAGTTATCTGGACCCTGTAACATGCATTTGCATAGCCAGGCCTTTAGTGTAGTGTAAGGTTACCAGATTTTTCCCCAATGAATCCGGGGACACTTTTCAACTTCAATGAATTCAATGGATGGGGACTGATTTGTAAATCTGGGGACTGTCCCTGGGAAACTGGGAGGTCTGGTAACCTTAGTGTAGCGCACAGAAATTGTTATCTTCTCAAATCAGCAGGGTGCAATGCCTGAACTCCCTTTTGCAAGACCATGCCCCAAAGCGTCCCTCATCACTGCCCAAGCTGAAACTGGCCTTGCAAACCAAACTTTCCAAGCTGGGAATGCAGTTAGAAAATCCATGCCACTAGGCATCATTGTCTTTCAAAGCAGTGCTGCAGTTTAGCAGGCAGGCAGGCAGGCAGGCAGGCAGGCAGGAAGGAAGGAAGGAAGGAAGGAAGGAAGGAAGGGGAGGAGGAACATGCAACAGAAAACATCAATGAAAAATTGGAGGGAATGATGGCGAAAGTTGTTATGCATCTGCTGGATAAACTCTTGCAGGGAAAGGGTTAAGGTAGGATTTAATCAACAGCCACTAATTAATCCCCTGGATGACATTAGATTGTGGGCTACATTGCTGGGGGGGGGGGAGGACGAGGGGGGAGTCTAATTCACTCTAGTGATTTCTCCAGGGACCCTTGGGCTGTTGTGCCAGACAACATTCATAAATCACCATTTAAGGGCGGGGAGGGAGGTGCAGAGAAGGGTGGGGGGGTGCTGTGTTTGTCAGGATGTCGGGAGTCCTTGCTGCTTGGTTGCAAACACACCCCGCAGGGGTTTCTGGGGTGAGTTGTGGGGAGGAGGCAGTTGATATGGGGAAGACCGTTCAATGGACAAGCACAAGTCAAATGCCTTAGACTAAGAAGACCAAAGAATTTAATCTTCGGCCCCTCTCACTGCAACCTTTAAAGCCCCAAAGGCAACGATGATTCACGTTTATTGAACCAACCGCTATAGAGAAGGTTGCCACCCTTCCTTGCTGGCCATGCTCCTATGCTTTTAGGATCAGCCTGCAGATGCCCCTTTCCCCTTCAACCTCATCTCTGTGCCCAGAAATGGATTTCGTTTTTTCTTATTGGGCTGCTCCTAAGGGAAGAGGAGCTGGGTCACTTTTTAAAGAAGAAAGTTGGCAATTTTGTAGGAGTGAGGATTAAAGAGCTCGATGGGTTGACAACTTTTCCAGGCAAAGTTCCTTTGCTTTCAGCAGGTGCCTGGCTGGCGGGAAATCAATAGGTGCAGCCAAAGCTTTGCCTGTTGAATTCTTCTGCATGGCACTGCAACTCTCAAAGGCACAGGCTGCAACAGGGTGGGATGGAGGCATCACACACACACAAAAAGACGGTGGCACCAATTTCTGAAACCACAGGGGCAAAAGGTGGTTTAACTTCAAAAGGTGCCAAGGAAACAATTAATTAAAGCACTCTCAAAAGTTAATGGCTGGTACATTCCAAGCCTATTGTAACACTTCATTTAAGCAATGGTTCATTTCAAAATGTTTAGAATTAATAACAACACTTAGTATTTATATGGTGCTTTTTGAGTGAACAAAGCATAAAAGGTAAAGGTAAAGGGACCCCTGACCATTAGGTCCAGTCATGGCCGACTCTGGGGTTGCGGCGCTCATCTCGCTTTACTGGCCGAGGGAGCCGGCGTACAGCTTCCAGGTCATGTGGCCAACATGACTAAGCCGCTTCTGGCGAACCAGAGCAGTGCACGAAAACGCCATTTACCTTCCCGCCGGAGTGGTACCTATTTATCTACTTGCATTTTTTGAGGTGCTTTCGAACTTCTAGGTTGGCAGGAGCTGGGACAGAGCAACGGGAGCTCACCCCGTCACGGGGATTCGAACCGCCGACCTTCTGATCAGCAAGTCCTAGGCTCTGTGGTTTAACCCACAGCGCCACCCGTGTCCCACTGAACAAAGCATATACTGTATTTTTCGCTCCATAAGACACACTTTTTTCCTCTTAAAATCTAAGGGGAAATGTCTGTGCGTCTTATGGAGCGAATGTGTGGTGTCTGGGGCTGGGGGGGGGCCTGGGCTTCCCTCGCCAGACCCGACCTGCTCTTTGGGGCTGGCGGTGGCTTTCCACCTTTGGGTTGAGCAGCTCTGAGGTAGCCCACGAAGCCTCCGCTGGGCAGCGGGGAGCCTTCATCCCACTGCCCTGGGGAAGCTTTGCGTGGTTATCCCTGGCTTTTGCAGGAGGTGGGGGAAGGGACAGAGTGAGGCTCTCTCACTTCCCCCACCTCCCGCAAAAGCCCCCAAGAGCCGCATTTTTTCTCTCTTGAATTTCCCCCCCCCCAAAAAAAAAGTAGGTGCGCCTTATGGTCAGGTGCGCCTTATGGAGCGAAAAATACGGTACAGTGGTGCCCCGCAAGACAAAATTAATTCGTTCCGCAATTTTTGTCGTCTAGCGAATTTTTCGTCTTGCGAAGCACGAAATCCCATAGGAATGCATTGGAAATCAATTAATGCGTTCCTATGGTCAAAAAAAGTCCAAACAAAGCCAAATTTGGTACAACAACAGTTTATTAACTGCTCTTTAAAGTCACACATACTGTAAAGAGCAGTTCAAAAATTGAAGGGAAAATAAATTAACTTTATAAACAAAACATGTCTTTGTTTTTAGACAAAGGAAACAAAGTCGCGAGACGTTTTCGTCTTGCGAAGCAAGCCCATAGGGAAATTCGTCTTGCGAGGCAAATCGAAAACGGAAAAACCTTTCGTCTAGCGAGTTTTTTGTCTTGCGAGGCATTCGTCTTGCGAGGTACCACTGTACATCACTTTATAATCTTTACAACATCCCTGTAAGAGAGGTCCATGTTCCCGTCCCAGCTTTGCAAATGGCAGGACTTCTAGAGAATGTCACTTCATGGCAGCAGTGACATTTGAGAAGGTGATTTTCTGCTTCTTCTCCCTTCTACTCTGTTTAACAGGCATTGATAGCCCACCTTTTGCCTTGCAGATTCTGGGCGATTCAATGCAATTGCACCCTGTAACATTTCCCACTTCCCCAAAGCCTGTGCAAAGAAGTATCTCTTGACCTGACCTCAAAATTTATTATTTTTTGGGGGGGAGGGGGAGAGAAATTTGCTTCCATAAAATTCTCAGCTCTCAGCTACCTAATTTGCACCGCCTGAAACAATGTGCAAATACCTTCTGAAATCTGGGGACAGTCATTTAGGGTTCTGTATGGTGACATGAGGACCTTGAATTGGGCTGGGCTGGTTTAATATGCGCCTGGTTGGGATAGGCAAATCTGTCAAAAGCAGCTTTTCTCCATTTCTCATTTTTTTCCAATCTTTCATTCACATCTCCACATTTCCACATCAGCTTGAAATTGTTTTTTAAAAACATGAAAATTCATCAGCATCTTAGTGCTAATTTCTCCTTCCAAACACATTTTTGTATGTACTTTTGCCTAACATACACCTTTTATCAAACACTTTTCACTAATATATGCACACTTTACCATAGTATAAGGACGCGGGTGACGCTGTGGTCTAAACCACTGAGCCTAGGGCTTGCCGATCAGAAGGTCGGCGGTTCGAATCCCCGCCACGGGGTGAGCTCCCGTTGCTCAGTCCCTGCTCCTGCCAACCTAGCAGTTCGAAAGCACGTCAAAGTGCAAGTAGATAAAAAGGTACCACTCTGGCGGGAAGGTAAACGGCATTTCTGTGCGCTGCTCTGGTTCGTCAGACGCGGCTTAGTCATGCTGGCCACATGACCTGGAAACTGTGCACCGGCTCCCTCGCCCAATAAAGGAAGATGAGCGCCGGAACCCCAGAGTCGGTCACGACTGGACCTAACGGTCAGGGGTCCCTTTACCTTTACCTTTTTTACCATAGTATATGCACTTTTGCACACAGCACTAGCCAGCAGAACTGCACTGCAAAATTCGAAGAAGTGTGAATTTTGCACTGGTGGTGGTGGTTGTTGTTGTTGGTTTGTATATTGTTCTAGAAAGTTCACCTTTAAATGTGGGTTGAATCAAATTCCTCCCCTGCTCCTAATGCCTGGCCACTCTCCTGGTTCCCTGTGCAGTACAACCCATGCTTTTTGCATGAGACATCTGCTCCCAGCAAGTTTCTGGAGTTTTGCAACAAGATCCCGTGTTAGCACCTTTTGAGGATTGCCTCACTTGTTGAAGGAGCCGCCCCATTTTCTGAAACTAGGGCTGGCCCTACCATGAGGCAAGGTGAGGCAGACTGATTCAGACAGCAGAATTTGAGGCAGCCTTTGCCAAGCTGGCACCCCTAGGATGCTTTGGAGTTCAACTCCCATGCAGTCCAGTCCATATGGAGAGCACCAGGTTGACAAAGACTGGTTTAATGGGGTAGATGAAGCAGGAACTGGTGTGTGGATGATGCAACGAGGCTTCATATTTTTAAGTCTTTGCCCTTGCATGGAAAGAGTGGCATAATTTGATGCTCTGTTCCAGGCAGCACAATTTATTGTGAAATTTAGCTTAGAAACGACATCAAGGATGGGGCCTGTGACTCTTCGAATGTTGCTAGGCTACAATTCACATCATCCCTGACCACTGACCGTGGGAACTGTAGTTCGACATCTGGAGGGCTACAGGTTCCCTGATCTACATATTCCATCACTTCTAAAATTTAACAGTCATTTAAAGCCAACTGCTGTATCTCAGTGTAAGCAATATTTCCAAACCAAACTATGGTTTTGTGCTAGATTGCTGAAAGATGCATATTATTCCCATTCCATTAGAGAAACTGAAGCAGAGAGGGTTGACTTGTCCAAGGCCTCCCTCATAAAAAGTCTTCTCCAGTTTTTGCCCTGTTTGTAAGGTGTAACTTTAAAGTTTGCAAGACTTCAGTGGCAAGGCAAGCAAACTTGTAAGGCACTTTGGACTTGATGGATGGCTGTGTGTGTGTGTGTGTGTGTGTGTTCTAAGGTCTAATCATCTGCAACTAAACTCTTGCAAAGTTGTCCTTAACTTCAAGATAAACAATCTCGCAACGCGTCTTGGACATGATAAATTTTTGTGTGTGTTTCCTTTCTGTGAGACAGAATCCTTAAAAACACCACCCCTTCTCCCACAACTGTAGATTGAACCAACAATTCCCAGAACTATTGGCTTCTAGAGGATATCTCTTACATTAGCTGAGAACAGCAGCCAAACCATTACAAATCTACTAAAATACCACAGTCTGTCCAGTTTACACTACAGAACCAAGCTGTTAGGGAGCCTTCAATGGTCCATCTCAATTACACCATCCTCTGTCACCCTCCTCTTAGGTCAGCGTCAAACATTATGAAGCCACTGACCCAAGTTTGCCACCAACAAGGAGCTGTAGCCAATCTCTGAAAAGTGTATACTTGATAGCACATGTTTCCAAACACCTGTTTGCCAGATTCATACATATTAAGGTGTACAGCTGGGGGTGGGGGAAAACTTATGTCTACACCAAAAACAATTTGATGTGTGATGAGATCCTTAAAACTATAAAAGGGGCTGGTCAGGAGTATGACTGGAAATGCAACACACACTCTTCCTCCACTGCCCTCCCTTCCCCAGAGTTCTGGTTCCTTTCTATTTAAGATTTATGGGTAGCTTCTTATCATCTACGAACAGCCCACGTTCCACCTGGAGAGAGCATAGAGGGATCCCATCCATCATGGGGGGGGGACTGTCACTGCAGGAGCTGGGTGAGCAAGGGGGAAGGGATTGCTCCCAGCCACCCTGCCTTAAAAGGGTTTCGGCATTGCATCTTCCTTGCTGCGTACATGTTTCGCTCTTCCAGCCCTCCCCTCCCCTCCCCGTTTATTCTGCAGCGCTGGAATACCCAGAGCCAAAACTCCATCCATTATCAGGCGCAGCCATGAGAGGGCAAGCCAACCATCTCTTGGAAAATAAATCTCCATGAAGAGGCAGGCCGGCTTGTTGGAACAAACCTCCTCCGTTTAACCCCCTGCTCGTGGCTCCCACAACAACGTAACCACTAGTCCTTCCTTCTGCCTGTCTGCTGACGGTAGAAGCAGATCCTGGGTTTATCCTTGATTACTAGCTCAGGTGTTTCTTCCTATGTGCTCATTTGGCTGGCAAATCCATGCGCACTCCAATCTACCACTTTATAAACACAATGCGGGTTGTGGTGCAAACAAAGAGCTATCTTCCCCAATCAGTTGGGTGCAAGCAAAGCACTAGCTTCTGCAGTGGCTCAATAGGGTACTTGCTCTCAACTATTTTGGCCTGCGTTGTGCAAATCAAGCGATAAAATGTGCATGAAACAACGAAGGAAATAGTCGGTTTTGCACACGCACACACAGGGTATGTGTCCACCCCTGTGTCCTACTGTTGTTGTTGTTGTTTAGTCGTTTAGTCGTGTCCGACTCTTCGTGACCCCCTGGACCAGAGCATGCCAGGCACTCCTGTCTTCCACTGCCTCCCGCAGTTTGGTCAAACTCATGCTGGTAGCTTTGAGAACACTGTCCCACCATCTCGTCCTCCGTCGCCCCTTCTCCTTGTGCCATCCATCTTTCCCAACATCAGGGTCTTTTCCAGGGAGTCTTCTCATGAGGTGGCCAAAATATTGGAGCCTCGGCTTCAGGATCTGTCCTTCCAGTGAGCACTCAGGGCTGATCTGTGTCGTACTAGCAGGGTGCTTTTTCAAGCCTATAGCTACCACCAGGATCTATATTCACAGATGCTAACACACAATGGAATCCCCATAAGCATGTGCAGTACTAAACCCGTGGGGTCAAAGCTGTTTCTTTATACCACTCTTTAGCAACGGAGAGCAAATAAAATGGGAAGTAGCTCAATGCATGACTAATCTGCATTCATGCGGCGGCGAATGTGCACCCTTGGAGACCCTGGCCTCAGTCTTCCTGTCTGTGTAATAGGGAGAAACTAGAGGCCCTCAAGGGTCGCCCTGGGAAGGTCAGAGAGAAACGCAGGATGGAGTCGGAACCGCAAGAGAAAACAGGCCATCGTCCTCACCATGTTCAAGCTATAAAACATTTCTTCCCCTCCTCTCCTTGCTGGGCACCCAGCCAGGGTCTGCATTTAGCTGTAAAATCATCCTGAGGAGTGCCAGGGGAACGGCCCACCCCAACCCTCCCCGGCAGAGTCATTAAAAGCTTTCAGAACACTGTCCCCAGCACAGTACACAACCGCCCACGCAGTGGGTAACACGGTGTCCTTGCTGGGCTGTGCCCTTGGCGAAAGCCATTTCCATCCCTCCTGCAAACTTTGGGAAATGCAAGCTTTTATGTGGTTCGCTCAGCCCGCTTTAGACTGTAAGCTCCTTGGAGTCAGGGAACCAGTTTTATTGCGTATACAGTCATCGGTAAAAGTAAAGGGACCCCTGACCATTAGGTCCAGTCGTGGCCAACTCTGGGGTTGTGGTGCTCATCTCGCTTTACTGGCTGAGGGAGCCGGCGTTTGTCCGCAGACAGCTTCCGGGTCATGTGGCCAGCATGACTAAGCCGCTTCTGGCGAACCAGAGCAGCACACAGAAACGTCGTTTACCTTCCCGCTGGAGCGGTATCTATTTATCTACTTGCACTCTGACGTGCTTTCGAACTGCTAGGTGGGCAGGAGCAGGGACCGAGCAATGGAAGCTCACCCCGTCATGGGGATTCGAACCACCGACCTTCTGATCGGCAAGTCCTAGGCTCTGTGCTTTAACCCACAGCGCCACCCACCTCCCTATATACAGTCATACCTCGGGATAAGTGTGCTTCAGGTTGAGCGTTTTCAGGTTACGCTCCAGAAGTAACAGAGCACGTTACTTCCGGGTTTCGTCGCTCGTGCATGCGCAGACACTCAAAATGACGGAAGCGGCAAATCGTGACCCATGCGCACACAGACGCGGGTTGCGTTCGCTTCAGGATGCAAACGGGCCTCCGGAACGGATCCTGTTCACATCCAGAGGTACCACTGTATATCCCACTTTTCCTCCAAGGTGCTCAAGCACATATGGTTCTCCTCTCCATTTTTCATCGAAACAACCCGGTGAGATGGATTAGGCTGACAGTGAGGGACAGGCACCCGGGCACCCAAGAAGCTTCATGGCTAGAGAAGGATTAAAACCCAGATCTTTCTAGTTCTGGTCTGGCATTCCTCTGGAACTCTGCCTTGCATCCAAAGTGGTGCTGTCTCTCATCCCATCAACGCAAGGCTTTATGCTTGTGCAATTGATCTTTCCTCGCTCTCCTCTCCCCATGCAGACCCTAAATCTGTTCCGGGGGGTTCCCCCCAACCATCTGGAGCGGATTTGAGGAGGGTGTGGTGTATGCACGAAGCAGGCGGTGTGTTGGGCAAGAGAGATCCGTTGCACAACTCAAATCCTTCCGCTAACAGAACAAGGGCACTGGAACCTGCCTTCTGTAAGGCACCAGGGGAGCTTCCAGGTGGGGGCATAATACTGCAAACAGCTTATTCGGGTATTGCAACAAGTTTTTTTTAATAAAAAAACACACCATCAGATGCAAACTAGAAGGGGTAAACCCAGAATAAAGAGAGCGGGAAATTTGGGCTGGCATTCTGATGACAACAACGTTGTGCATAGATGCTGTAAGGGGATAAACGCATGAACACCTGTCTTGCAATGAGCACCCACCTGTAAGCACCTGAAATAAGTAATAAATGTGGACCTGCCTTCTGATGCAAACCAATAGCCCATCTAACCCTTATATTGTCTTCTTTGACTGCCAATGGCTCCCAGGGTCTGGGACTATTAGCTTTCATATTTCCGCTAACTAAGACCCTTTTAAACTGGAGGTGCTGCCGGAGATTGAATCAGAGATCTTACATTTGCAAAGCATGTACTCTTCCACCAAACTCCGACTCCACTGAACTCTGCACATGCTCAGGGGCAGTGCTGCTATTGGGGCCCTTTGTAAAACGCCAGGCAACTTTTGCCTCCCACATGCCCAGAGGCACTCAGCCTGGGGTGCCATTACAGTGGTACCTCGGGTTAAGTACTTAATTCATTCCGGAGGTCCGTACTTAACCTGAAACTGTTCTTAACCTGAAGCACCACTTTAGCTTATGGGGCCTCCTGCTGCCACCGCACTGCCGAAGCACGATTTCTGTTCTCATCCTGAAGCAAAGTTCTTAACCTGAAGCAATATTTCTGGGTTAGCAGAGTCTGTAACCTGAAGCTTATGTAACCCAAGGTACCACTGTACGGACTTAGCAGGGACATAAACTCCTTGTGGATAGTCAGTGCTGACGCAAATTCTCACACAAGTGGGATTTTTCTCCTTAATTTCCCTTTTTAGAAAAAAAAGAGGGGGGGTGTACAATGCCAGAATCTGACAGCAAAAGGAGGAGGGACCCATTAAGGAATTAGCGCTCGAAAGCTGTCAAGGTTCCCCCCCTTCCCTTCCCCTTAATGAGACGGCTCAATTAACCGCCTGGAGGAAGCCAGGCATGAAACACAGGGGGGCCCGCCCCCCACCCACCCTTGCCGTGTCTCTGCTGACGGCTTAATAGCCCCCTCCTCTTTTCCCAGACATCCTCTGTCATTTTCACAGGGCCCTCATTATAGCAGGGATGGTTGGTGGTGGAAAGCTCCTCGGCAAATATTCACCACTTTCTCCCCATCCTCAATTTGAGGCACACGCAGCCCTTGCCCTTCTCGAGTTCTGCCTTGCTCCTGTTCCCGCTTTCCTTAGCACCCTCCTCCCTCCTTTGCAACCCCCCCCCCAAAAAAAAATTAACCGGCAAAAATATTTGCGGGGAGGGTTGTGGTTCAATGGGAAGAGCCGTGGCTCAGTGACAGAGAACATGCGCAGCGTGCAAAAGGTCCCAGGGTTCAATCCTGGCAGCATCTCCAGCTAGGTGTGGGAATGACACCTGTCTGAAATCCTGGAGAGCCGCTGCTGCCAGTCTGAGCTAGACTGGACCAATGGTCTGCCTCAGTATAAGACAGCTGATTGTTCCTGTGACAACAGAATCATAGGGTTGGATTGGGTCCCTAAGAAGAAGAAGAGGAAGAGTTCGGATTTGATATCCCGCCTTTCACTCCCTTTAAGGAGTCTCAAAGCGACTAACATTCTCCTTTCCCTTCCTCCCCCACAACAAACACTCTGTGAGGTGAGTGGGGCTGAGAAACTTCAGAGAAGTGTGACTGGCCCAAGGTCACCTAGCAGCTGCATGTGGAGGAGCGGGGAATCGAACCCAGTTCACCAGATTACGAGTCCACTGCTCTTAACCACTACACCACACTGGCTCTCTGAGGGTCATCCAGCCCAACCCTCTGCAATGCAGGGATCTCAAGCATCCATGAGAGAGGGCCACCCAACCTCTGCTTAAAAACCGTCGAGGATGGAGAGTCCACAACCTCACGAGGGAGTCTGTTCCACGTTCAAACGCTCTTCCTGCCAGTGTTCAGTCATAATCTCCTTTCTTGCTATGCTGATGCCATAGACCTCACTCTCTTGCAGTACAGTGGTACCTCGGGTTACAGACGCTTCAGGTTACAGACTCCGCTAACCCAGAAACAGTACCTCGGGTTAAGAACTTTGCTTCAGGGTGAGAACAGAAATCGTGCTTCGGCAGCGCGGCAGCAGCAGGAGGCCCCATTAGCTAAAGTGGTGCTTCAGGTTAAGAACAGTTTCAGGTTAAGTATGGACCTCCAGAATGAATTAAGTACTTAAGCCGAGGTACCACTGTACCTGCTATGTGGGAGATGAACACCCACTGGAGGCTAATGAGTTAGCCTTAAGTCCTCGTCGAGCTTCAGCCTATCATATGCTCCACCAGGGTGGCGCAAAGTGCGACCATCTATGTTTGCAACACATGGGTGAAGCATAAATTCTAATCTGTGCTAGAAACCATGGATAGAAGTGACTCTTCCTCTGAATTCATTAACACGCAAAAGTAAGGTCCCAAATGCAGATCCATGTAGGTAATAATAATAATAATAATAATAATAATAATAATAATAATAATAATAATAAAATTTCTTTATACCCTGCCCTCCCCAGCCAAGACCGGGCTCAGGACGGCTAACACCAGGTATAAAGACAATTGATTAAAATACAACTTAAAAACAAGATTAAAATACAACATTAAAATGCAGCCTCATTTCAGTAGAAACTCAAATCAAAAACTTTTTGGGGGATGAAAACGTCAAGTCTTCACCAAGGCCAACTATCCAGACTGGTCCCACGTGGCCAGAAAAAAAGCCAGGGAAGTCCCCAAATAGGAGTTCCATCACAGAAGGAGAAAGGAAAAAGGAAAGAGGAAAGAGGGGAAGGGGATCAAGTTGATTCCAAGCCAAAGGCCAGGCGGAACAACTCTTGTCTTACAGGCCCTGTGGAAAGAAATCAGATCCTACAGTACTTCCCTGGTCACCTATGGGAAGTAAAGATCACTTCTATGAGACTAGAAGCAGCAATATCAGTCAACTAATTTCCAACCATTGTTACATTTCCAGGTCAGGAACTCGTAAGTGAGCAGTCCTCTCCATCTCTGTCCTCAAGACTGCAGCCAGATCGATTGACAGTCAGAAATTCCTATATATAAGGATCATCTCCAGTCTGGAACCAGGGCTATAGTTATGGAGGTGTGGAGCTAAGGATCTGGCTCCCTTGGCAATATTCTACGTCCCTCCCTGGACTTTTGCCATTCTTTTGGAGAAGTAAGCCTTTACTCTCTTTTGCTTGTGAAGATATAATGGGATAGGTGCATGCAGATGCAAGCCAACTGCTCACTAAATTGTAACACCATCAGAGAACTTTAAACATATTAAAGGTAAAGGTAAAGGGACCCCTGACCATTAGGTCCAGTCGTGACCGACCCTGGGGTTGCGGTGCTCATCACGCTTTATTGGCCGAGGGAGCCGGCGTACAGCTTCCGAGTCATGTGGCCAGCATGACTAAGCCGCTTCTGGCGAACCAGAGCAGCACACGGAAACGCCGTTTATACCTTCCCGCCGGAGTGGTACCTATTTATCTACTTGCACTTTGATGTGCTTTTGAACTGCTAGGTTGGCAGGAGCTGGGACCGAGCAACAGGAGCTCACCCCGTCGCGGGGATTCGAACCGCCAACCTTCTGATCGGCAAGTCTTAGGCTCTGTGGTTTAACCAACAGCACCACCTGTGTCCCTTAAACATATTAGGCTACCTGTATTTCTGTTCTGGAAGTTCTGCAGTTGTTTCCTCCGGCCCTTTAGGTCATGCGACCATAATTTTTTTGGCTCAAGGCCTACCCGGAATGCTGTTTGTGGTCCACACACAGCCAAATATGTCCTCTGCTGATGGGAGTTGCAGTCAAAAACATCTGGATGGTGATGTAAAGGAAATAGGTGGTGGGTTTTTGACCATTAGTCCCAGTTTCAACCCCAGAGCAGATTATGGAAGTTCAGAGCCTTAAATTCTGCCCTTAGATTATCAGACTTTGGATAGGCAGCAATCCATCAGTTATGAGAGAGGGAGAAATCTTGTGCCTGCTGCAATCCCCAACACACACACACACACACACACACACACACACACACACACACACTCTCCTACTCCCCCCTCTCTCTTTTTTTTTAACAAAACAAATCTAGTGAAATTTCTACAGGCCATAAATCTGGCTAAGATTGAACTGCACTCGGCACCCATCAGCAAGAGCCATCCATCTTGCCAATGAAGTTTCATTCCGAGGGAAGAATGAATCGCGCTGTGAGGGTACCTGGTAATTAAATTCCGTTCGCCACCCGTTCCAGCCTGGGCTGGTCAATGGAGAAAACATTTGTCTTTGGGAAAACCGCCACCCTTCTCCAAACTCCAAATCAAGACTCTAGGACGCTATTTCCCATCGTATGGATTAAAGCCATTGATTACTGTCTGGGCACATTTATCATGGGAAATAGCTTTATATTGCAAAGTTTAGAGCTCTAATTTGTCATCCACCCATCCCCGGCGCTAATCATATTTTTATTCAGATTTAATTTGTTTTCTCTTTGCTTGCTTTCCCAGACCCACACCCCCTCTTTGCTCAGCAACCTCGCTAAATTTACGCTTCTTTTGTGCTTATGGGTTGGATAGGGAAGCCCCACCTCGCCCAGGTATTTATGACCTGGTGAAATTGTGACATGCTGGGGGTGGGAGGAGATTTTTTTGTGGGGAGGGAATTAGCAACTGAATTTACACAGATGTTTCAAGAGCACATACTTGGAGGGGGGGTTGGCAACATTTTGACGGGCCCCTGATCCTATGCCCCGCATGGCACTTTGACCTGCAGGTGTTAGTATGCTACCAAGCTCATCTCTACGCCATGAAAAGTTTTTGTGGCCAAGCTGCCGTAAAAGGCACAGGGGCAGCCTATTTGCCGATCAGCTGGTAAACCCGTTTCAACACATGCTAAGAAGCTTTGTCTTTAGACAAGCCTACACCAGACACGCAACTGTTTCCTGCATATTTGTTTTATAAAACCATTGATTTTTATCTATATTTTGATAAATTGGATTATGCCTGACTCAGATCATAGAATCATAGAGTTGACGGTCATCAAGTCCAACGTTCTGCAGTGCAGGAATATGCAGCTGTCCCATCCGAGGATAGAACCTGCAACCTTGGCATTATCAGCACCACGCCCTAACCAACTGAGCTATCCACTTGTCTTCATACCTGTATTATGTCTTACTTGTATTTAATGCTATCAGTATTTTCTTGTTAATATTTTATATTGCTTAATGTAAACCTCTTAGATGGGTTTCTTTTATTAAGCAGTACAGTGGTACCTCGGGTTACATACGCTTCAGGTTACATACGCTTCAGGTTACAGACTCCGCTAACCCAGAAATAGTGCTTCAGGTTAAGAACTTTGCTTCAGGATGAGAACAGAAATCGTGCTCTGGTGGCGCGGCAGCAGCAGGAGGCCCCATTAGCTAAAGTGGTGCTTCAGGTCAAGAACGGTTTCAGGTTAAGAACGGACCTCCAGAACAAATTAAGTACTTAACCCGAGGTACCACTGTATATAAATCTAGGTAGAAGATAGATAGATATAGATAGATAGATAGATAGATAGATAGATGATAGATAGATAGATAGATAGATAGATAGATAGATAGATAGATAGATAGATAGATAGATAGATGATAGATAGATGATAGATAGATGATAGATAGATGATAGATATAGATAGATGATAGATAGATAGATAGATAGATAGATAGATGATAGATAGATGATAGATAGATAGATAGATAGATAGATAGACAGATAGATAGATAGATAGATGATAGAGATAGATGATAGATGATAGATGATAGATGATAGATGATAGATAGATGATAGATAGATAGATAGATAGATAGATAGATAGATAGATGATAGATAATAAATACCCTGAACTCCTTTCTACTGAAATAAATCTTTGGCAATGTGTCGCTGGCCACTACCCTTGCAATCCCATGCAAGCTAGATAGTAGTAGTCAAGCAGCTGTTTCCAGGGGCATAAGTAAAAGTGGAATTTGTGAAATTGGGACTTTGGGGAAACCTGCTGCCTGCGGCTGAGGCCTAGTCTGATGAATTTACCTGTATGTGATCTTAGTCTTCTCCAAATCCATATGAACATAAGAAGAGCCCTGCAAGTGGATCAAGCCAGAGGCCGATCTAGTCTAGCATCCGGTTCTCACAGTGGCCATTCCGATGGCCCTGTGGGGAGCCGCTAGCCAACAGGACCCGAGTGCAATGGCAGTTCTCCCCAGTCGTGGTTCTCAGCAGCGGACATTCAGAGGTCTTCCACATTGGAGGCAGAACACAGCCGTCATGGCTAGTAGCCAGTGATAGATTCAACAGCCATTAATTTGTCTCATCCTCTTCTAAAGCCATTCAAGTTGATGGGCATTACTACTTCCCGTGGGAGGCAGTTTAACAATGCACTGTGGGGAGAAGGACTTTGTTTTGAATCTTCCAACATTCAGCTTCGCCGGCTATCAATAAGTTCTAGGGTTAGGAGAGGGACAGCAAAACCTCTCTCTGTGTCTCCACAGTCTTCATGTTGTTTAGTCGTTTAGTCGTGTCCGGCTCTTCGTGACCCCTTGGACCAGAGCACACCAGGCCCTCCTGTCTTCCACTGCCTCCCGCAGTTTGGTCAAACTCATGCTAGTAGCATCGAGAACACTGTCCAACCATCTCGTCCTCTGTCGTCCCCTTCTCCTTGTGCCCTCCATCTTTCCCAACATCAGGGTCTTTTCCAGTGAGTCTTCTCTTCTCATGAGCTGGCCAAAGTCTTGGAGCCTCAGCTTCAGGATCTGTCCTTCCAGTGAGCCCTCAGGGCTGATTTCCTTCAGAATGGAGAGGTTTGATCTTCTTGCAGTCCATGGGGCTCTCAAGAGTCTCCTCCAGCACCAGAATTCAAAAGCATCCATTCTTCGGCGATCAGCCTTCTTTATGGTCCAGCTCTCACTTCCATACATCACTACTGGGAAAACCATAGCTTTAACTATACGGACCGTTGTTGGCAAGGTGATGTCTCTACTTTTTAAGATGCTGTCTAGGTTTGTCATTGCTTTCCTCCCAAGAAGCAGGCGTCTTTTAATTTCGTGTCTGCTGTCACCATCTGCAGTGATCATGGAGCCCAATTACAGATGGGTAGCCGTGTTGGTCTGCCATAGTCAAAATAAAAAAATTCCTTCCAGTAGCACCTTAAAGACCAACTAAGTTAGTTCTTGGTATGAGCTTTCGTGTGCATGCACACTTCTTCAGATACACGCATGCACACGAAAGCTCATACCAAGAACTAACTTAGTTGGTCTTTAAGGTGCTACTGCATGGAGCCCAAGAAAGTCAAATCTCTCACTGCCTCCATTTCTTCCCCTTCTATTTGCCAGGAGGTGATGGGACCAGTGGCCATGATCTTTGTTTTTTTTTATGTTGAGCTTCAGACCATGTTTTGCGCTCTCCTCTTTCACCCTCATTAAAGGGTTCTTTAATTCCTCCTCACTTTCTGCCATCAAGGTTGTGTCATCTGCATACCACTGTCTGCATACCATGTATATATAACCTTTCATCACGTCATGTAGCTAGGCACAACCAGTTGCGCCAGAACGTGGATGGACCATGAATCACGCTAGCATCCAGTTGGGAGTATGGGTGGATGGGTGCCATTCATTCAGTCATCTTTATTTAACATAAGAACATAAGCCTAGGCCAATGGCCTATCTAGTCCAGCATTCTGTCCTCATAGTGGTCAACCAGATTGCTGTGGGAAACCCACAAGTAGCATCTGAGCACAAGAGTCCTCTCCACACCCACCCTGGTTTCCAGCAAGTGGTATTCAGAAGCTGTGGATGCAGATCACAACCATCATGGCTAGTAGCCATCGATAGCTCTCTCTTCCATGAATTTGTCTGCTTCTCTTTTAAAGCTAGCTAGGTTGGAGACGCCTGCTTCTTGGCAGAAAAGCATGACAAACCTAGACAGCATCTTAAAAAGTAGAGACATCACCTCTCCATTCTGAAGGAAATCAGCCCTGAGTCCTCACTGGAAGGACAGATCGTGAAGCTGAAAAGACCCTGATGCTGGGAAAGATGGAGGGCACAAGGAGAAGACAGAGGATGAGATGGTTGGACAGTGTTCTCAAAGCTACGAACATGAGGTTGACCCAACTGTGGGAGGCAGTGGAAGACAGGAGTGCCTGGCGTGCTCTGGTCCAGGGGGTCACGAAGAGTCGGACACGACTAAACGACTAAACAGCAACAACAGGTTGGAGACAGGCCATCGCTGTCTCCATCACATTCATTTGAGAGAGTTACTTTTTTATGTGCCTTCAAATGTGCACCCAAATGTTCATCTGGAAACAGATGTTATCAGTCGAGATCAGGAAAAACCCTCAAGGCCTCTCTAAGACTCTCTGCAGATGCCTGTTGCTTTGAGGTCCACGATGGGAGGAAGGCAGGGCATAAATGCAACAAAATGAAGAATTACTTGAATAAGAAGATGGAGCAAGCTTGTTTTCTCCTGCTCTGGAGGGCAGGACTCGAACCCATGGCTTCAAGTTACGAGAAAGGAGATTCTGACAAAACCTCAGGAAGAATTTTCTGACGGTAAGAGCTGTTCGGCAGCGGAACAGACTCCCACGAGAAGTTGTGGGCTCTCCTTCCTTGGAGGTTTCTAAGGAGAGGTTGGGTGGCCACCTGTCATGGATGCTTTAGCTGAGGGGGTTGGACTAGATGACGATTGGAGTCCCTTCCAACTCTACGCTTCTATGATTCTAAGAACCTAAGATGATCCTCAATTACACCAAGGACCCATCTACGGCAGCAAGGTGCGTGGAATCTCTGTCCCTCCAGATATTGCTATACTCCCAACATCTTTTGGCCATGCTTGTAGGGCTGGTGGGAGTTGTTTGGCAACATCTGGAGGGACAGAGGTTCCCAACACCAACACTAATAATATTAATAATAAATTTTATTTATATCCTGCCCTCCCCAGCCGAAGCTGGGCTCAGGGCAGCTAACAACAATAAAATAATACAACATTCTAAAATCATTTCATTATAAAATTAATTCAAATCAAATTGATGGCAACCGTTGGGCTAGTGGTCTGTGAAGATTTACCAAAGGAGGGGGTCAGACTGTGCCTTAGCCAAAGGCCTGGTGGAACAGCTCTGCCTTGCAGGCCCTGCAGAAAGATGTCAAGTCGTGCAGGGCCCTAGACTCTTGTGACAGAGCGTTCCACCAGATCGGGGCCACAACCAAAAAAGCCCCGGCTCTGGTTGAGGCCAGCCTAACCTCTCTGTGGCCTGGGACCTCCAAGATGTTTTTATTTGAAGACCGTAAGTTCCTCTGTGGGACATACCAGGAGAGGCAGTCCCGTAGGTACGAGGGTCCTAGGCTGTATAGGCAGCATTCTGTTGCCCAAACAGTGTCCTCTGGGAAGCCCAGGAGCAGGAGATGAGCACAAGAGAGCTCTACCGCTCATTAATTTCCAGCAACTGGTCTTCAGAAGCATTGCATCTCTGATCCTGGAGGTCACACGTGCTCATGGTTGCACATGCTTCCATTTGCACATCCCGCCTCAAGCAGTGCGCCTAGTCGCCATCACAATGTGTAGCTACAGCAGGATCGGGGAGGCAGTCTTTGATCTACGGCCCTTCAGCAGGACCTGTCATACCGGTGACGTTTATTGTGCTTGCAAGTGGAGGCAGGCGGTGGAAAGGTCCCAAAAAATACGGCTGCTCTCTTGGCTGCATTTTTGAGGAGAATGATGCCACTTTCCTGGAAACGGAGACGCCTGCTCTGCCATAATTCTTAATTATGCCGTTTAATGGAACAAAAGGGGAACTCCGGCGTGGCTGAAGGTCACTCCGTGCCATAGTGGAGAAAAATGTGGCTGGGGTCCCATATTGCTTTTGACCTTCAAGTTCTGGGAAGTGGGAGAGGGAGGCGAAGTGGGAGGAGGGGAGGAGGAGGGGAAACGAGAAGAGGCAACTTTTTGGTCATATAAAGGCAAGATGGACCACGTAAGGAGGTTGAGTAGATTGCTGTGCTTTGGCGGCAGAGGGGTGGGGGAATGTTGAGTCAGTTTGAATGTGGAGGGGTAACCTTTTTGTAGTGTATAGTGGTCACATTACAGGAGGGCCCTGAATCCCCTTACCTTTTGTAACGGCTCCCTTAGCTACTGTTTTTAGCATACTATGGGGAGGAGTGACTTGGCTAAAACTGTTGGGGGTCAGGACTTTTCATTCAGGGTCTACATATTTTTCGAAGGTTGGAGGTAGCTGCACTTTAAGAGATAAGGTAAAGGTAAAGGGACCCCTGACCATTAGGTCCAGTCGTGGCCAACTCTGGGGTTGCGGCGCTCATCTCGCTTTACTGGCCGAGGGAGCCGGCGTACAGCTTCCGGGTCATGTGGCCAGCATGACTAAGCCGCTTCTGGTGAACCAGAGCAGCGCACAGAAACGCCGTTTACCTTCCCGCCGGAGTGGTACCTATTTATCTACTTGCACTTTGACGTGCTTTCAAACTGCTAGGTTGGCAGGAGCAGGGACCAAGCAACAGGAGCTCACCCCCTCGCAGGGATTCTGATCGGCAAGCCCTTCTGATCGGCAAGCCCTAGGCTCTGTGGTTTAGACCACAGCACTACCCGCGTCCCTACTCTTTAAGTGTTACGGGGGCAACAAATTCTGAAATGTAGGAAAGAGGTGGTTGCCTTATTTCATTTATTAATTTCCTAAATTTGTATACCGCCCTTCATCGAAAGATTACAGAGCAGATCACAATTTCAAGCCTTCGCCTTGGTGGGGTGGGGGCGACAGCAGAAAGTATTCAATTTGCTGTCATCACAATTGCTGTAGGGGTGAAATTAGGGGTGGCGCCTTTGGTCACGCGAAACATTGGACAGGTTGGGCAAAATAAATGACAGCTTGGGGTGGGGACTGGGAGAGATATACACACACACTATAATGACCCGAAACGCCCCTTTGTGGAGGGGCGTTCCTCACATTCAAACTCCTGCCTTTTTCACCACTCTGGCCACGGTCTTCCCCTTGATGCTCATAGATGGGCAGGGTCAGGGGTGCAAGGGGTGCAGGGAACCCGGGTGCCAAATTCTAGGGGGCGCCAGGCACCCGCTGCTGAAGCCACCTAAGCTCTTAACTATCTACCTGTTATGAAATAATAATTAATTTTGATCAAGCTGGAAAAACAAAATACATATATACCAAGGTATTACCGAAATGTATACCTACTGTTTCACTAAAGGACTTTCGACTTTGTGCGCTCATTTACCAAAGACGCACTGCGCTAGCGGCGGCGCTTGTCATTCACAACGACGGCGCTTGTCATTCTCAATGGCGCCGTGCATGCAAAATTAACTCTTACATCAAAATGTTATGTTATGTATTGTTTTGAGCTGCGCTGTTATGCGGCAGTGGGGTCAGTAGCACCTTTGACACGACTGATGTTTCTCCTAAGTAGGTGCCTATACAATACTTACAGTGGTGCCCCGCAAGACGAATGCCTCGCAAGACGGAAAACTCGCTAGACGAAAGAGTTTTCCGTTTTGGAGGTGCTTCGCAAAGCGAATCTCCTATGGGCTTGCTTCGCAAGACGACAATGTCTTGCGAGTTCCTGCAGGTTTTTCCCCCTCCCCCCCTTTTTCTAAGCCGCTAAGCCGCTTATCAGCTGATCCGATAAACTGATAAGCCGCTAAAAGCCGCTAAAAGCCGCTAATAGCGCTAATCCGCTAATCCGCCAATGGGCTTGCTTCGCAAGGCGAAAAAACCACTAGACGAAGAGAATCACAGAACGGATTCTTTTCGTCTTGCGAGGCACCACTGTATAAGTTTAAGTGTGGTGGTGTTGTATAAGTGCATTGTAAATGAGCAAATAAAAAAGTTTGTTTCTTTTTCCTCCCTTCTTTCGTAAACAAGAGATAAGGCGTAAGCGTGGCGTCTGACATAGCATAACGAAAGTTAATTTGGGAGCTAAACGAAATTTGGGGATGCTGGGCAGATCTTTGCACCCCAGCGGCACATATGCTAAAGACTGCTCTGGGCAGAGGTAGATGGAGGGGGCGTTCAGGTCAGGGTGGCAGAGGGGGCCAAGTGGCAGCGGACCCGCAGCATGCTACACTGGTGGGCAGCGGGTGTGGAGGAGCACCAGCAAGAGGGAAGGAAGGAGAGGGAGAGGAAGCCTGCCCCTTCCCCCTTCTCTCTATTGTTGCTTGAGTCAGGCCGGGCTCCTTGTCGGATGCACCAACGGCAATGCAACCGCAATTTGGGGCCGGCCGAGCTCAAATACAGGGGGGAAAGGCGTCTCGTTTGAAGTTCATAGAATCATAGAATCCTAGAGTTGGAAGAGACCACAAGGGCCATCGAGTCCAACCCCCTGCCAAGCAGGAAACACCATCAGAGCACTCCTGACATATGGTTGTCAAGCCTCTGCTTAAAGACCTCCAAAGGAGGAGACTCCACCACACTCCTTGGCAGCAAATTCCACTGTCAAACAGCTCTTACTGTCAGGAAGTTCTTCCTAATGTTTAGGTGGAATCTTCTTTCTTGTAGTTTGGATCCATTGCTCCGTGTCCGCTTCCCTGGAGCAGCAGAAAACAACCTTTCTCCCTCCTCTATGTGACATCCTTTTATATATTTGAACAGGGCTATCATATCACCCCTTAACCTCCTCTTCTCCAGGCTAAACATGCCCAGCTCCCTTAGCCGTTCCTCATAAGGCATCGTTTCCAGGCCTTTGACCATTTTGGTTGCCCTCCTCTGGACACGTTCCAGTTTGTCAGTGTCCTTCTTGAACTGTGGTGCCCAGAACTGGACACAGTACTCCAGGTGAGGTCTGACCAGAGCAGAATACAGTGGCACTATTACTTCCCTTGATCTAGATGCTATACTCCTATTGATGCAGCCCAGAATTGCATTGGCTTTTTTAGCTGCCGCGTCACACTGTTGGCTCATGTCAAGTTTGTGGTCAACCAAGACTCCTAGATCCTTTTCACATGTACTGCTCTCAAGCTAGGTGTCACCCATCTTGTATTTTCAGATGGGACAGGGGACACTTTTGTCCAAAAACGGAACAATCCCATTTTTCTAGGGATGGCTGGCAGCCCTAGGTGAGATCCTGGATAGTGCTCTGGCGCTCTGGGTTTGTAGCACATCCCAGGACACTGGGAGGCATAGGAAATGTGTTTTCCCCTGATCCCAACATTCCCTAGAGGAAACACGCACGCAGGGCCTGGGGCCTTTGTCCCAGCTCCAGCATTCCATCGAGGAATGGGGCCTCTCAGTTATCTTTCCAACCTCTAGTGATAAGAGCTCAGTGGGGAGAGGCAAAAAGACCCCAGTTCTTCCCAGGAAAACCTTGAGGTAGAGAGAGAAGCCCTAAGCCATGCAATTATACTATTGAAAGCCAACAAAAGACAGGCACCTGTTAGTTAGTTAGTTAGTTAGTTAGTTAGTTAGTTAGTTTAAAAAAATACTAAAATTGAAGTATGGAATATATATTTTTCTTTTTTTCTTTTTTTTCAAAAATTTTTATTAAGTTTTAACAATGCACAATATAAAAGAAAAAATACAGAGACAAGAACAAAAATACAAAATACATACTACCAAATACAACAATACAAACATTAAGCACAAAAATACAAAAATGCATACATTAAAAAACTAATAATAAAAAAGAAAAAACACATATAGGAAAAACACAAAAAAAATCCCTCTTTCTTAGTTTTATATCTTAAATTCACATATTTTCCTGACTTCCTCACATCCCCCATTCTTGTATCCCTTTTAAAAGTTGGTTCAGCAGATTCATAGCCATTAATTAATCTGTATGGAATATATATTTTTCAATAAGTAAATAGGCATGGGTCTCTTTTCCTTTTGAGCCAAACTGAAGGAAAATTTCACCACACCATCAGATCAAAGTCTGGAGGGGCAGCTAGATAAATAATTGGTTAGCCCAACTCCAATAATTGGGCCCTCAAGTTTCAGCCATTTTGAAAGCCCAATGCACTGAGATAGCACTACGTGGTAGGAACTCAAGATGGTGGGGGAAACTCGATTCAGTTTACATTTAAAGGCAAATGTACATAATTCGCACTTTCTGAAGCAATTAGAGAATCAGAACACAGTCACCGTTCGAAAACGGCACTCTCCCAAACTTAGCAGGGCAGTTCTCCAGCTGAATAATGTGTACAAAAATGAATTCACGGAGGCAAAGTGTGCCTATAAGGCATGTACAGTGGTACCTCGGGTTAAGAACTTAATCCGTTCCGGAGGTCCGTTCTTAACCTGAAACTGTTCTTAACCTGAGGTAACACTTTAGCTAATGGGGCCTCCCGCTGCCACCGCCGCACGATTTCTGTTCTCATCCTGAAGCAAAGTTCTTAACCCGAGGTATATTTCTGGGTTAGCGGAGTCTGTAACCTGAAGCGTCTGTAACCCGAGGTACCACTGTATTCATGAAAATAGCATACAGTAGGCCCACAATTTATGGGGTGGTTATTTTCCAAGGGTTGCTCCTAAAGCCCAAATCGCATAATGTCGAAACCTGTTGGGTTCAATGTCAGGTGGGATTGCCAAAGTCGTTTTCCTTGGAACCCCGCCTCCTTCCTAATTGATTTGATTTTTTTGGCCAAGAGCATAAAGCTGAATGCGCCCAAGTTAAATGCGCCCAAGGCTTACTGTGCAAAAACGCATTATATTGGAAATGTGAAAAATGTGCATATTAGACAAAGCTGCATGCAAAGATGTGTCTATTAGGATAGATTCCCCAATAAAATGCTGGTGAATTTTCATGAGGATTTGCTTTAAAAGGAATTCACAATCTGATGTGAACTGAACATTTAAGATTGGAAAAATGAGACGGGGAGAAACCGAACCCTTCAGATTTGCCCATCCTCACTGAAGGCACAACAAGGTGAAGAGAGTGGTTCAGGCTGGACTCGCCCCTTCCCTAAAGACTGCCCGCCCCGCTTTGGGGTGAGACCCACTGAGGCTTGGGTCCAGGCAAAAAGCCTCATTCCAGCCCCCCAAGCCTCTTGTTTCCTTGCCTCCCCAACCTCTTGGCCCCCTCTCGCTTTCTCCCTCCTCGGCACTTTTAATTTTCCAGGCTGCGCTCAACTCCTGGGTCAATCGCAACATTTTTCTTCCCTACTGTCAGCCGAGCCATCGCACTGAGCCAGAGAAGGCAAAGCCCAATCAACCGCTCTATGGATTGAAATCGTTGTTTACGGCTGGGGACCATTGATCACCTAAATGGCTTTATGTTAATGAAGGCGGTTTTCACTTCCATTTTTCTTAGCCGCCTTCTGAAAACCTTTGACAGGTGCCGCAAAGCTGCAAGTCTGCCTTTCCCCCCGCCTTCCTTTAAAGCCACAGCAGCCCTCTTCTTTTTTTTGTCCTTTAATAATAATCATTTTACTTTTTCTAAAAAAAAAAAGAGGAAGAAGATTTTGTAACAATAAGAGATAAGTCCAGACCAAAAAAAAAAAAAAGGAGAGTGAAAAAAGGAAAGCTTCGAAAAGGGGCAGCTCTTAAAGAGCTCCAGAGATGAATCGGAAATAGGTTACGGATTATACACAATTGGAAAGAAGCCGGAAGGCTGGTGAAGCGGCACAAGTATAGCTCTGGAGGGTGGTGAGGTTGGGATCCTGACACTGGAAAAGGGCCTACCCCCATTTCCAACAGCACCACCACACTCACTTTCTTCACAGCACCCAAGAAGTCCAGAGTCGATGGGAGGGAATTCTTTGTTTACATGACCCACCTCTTTCAGGTTTGAGGAGGCCTTGCTTGGGGAGTCTCCAGAACCCCATAGTGACTCTGCAGTTGCAATCCTACAGGGCAGGGGGGGAAAGGAGCTGCAATGGAAGGAGAGGGGAAGGGTCAGGAAGCTTGTCGTGCAATAGGCTTTCATCCCCTCCAACATTTCTCCGATGGAAATATGGACATCCTATTCCATAATCCATAATCCTTCCATAAGAAGGCTGATCGCGGAAGAATTGATGCTTTTGAATTATGGTGCTGGAGGAGACTCTTGAGAGTCCCATGGACTGCAAGAAGATCAAACGTATCCATTCTGAAGGAAATCAGCCCTGAGTGCTCACTGGAAGGACAGATCCTGAAGCTGAGGCTCCAAGACTTTGGCCACCTCATGAGAAGAGAAGACTCCCTGAAAAAGACTCTGATGTTGGGAAAGATGGAGGGCACAAGGAGAAGGGGACGAATGAGGACGAGATGGTTGGGCAGTGTTCTCAAAGCTACAAACATGAGTCTGACCAAGCTGCAGGAGGCAGTGGAAGACAGGAGTGCCTGGCGTGCTCTGGTCCAGGGGGTCACGAAGAGTCAGACACGACTAAACGACTAAACAACAACATTCCATAATCATCAACATCATCACCACAATTTTATTGTTTATACCCCACCCATCTGGCTGGGTTTCCCCAGCCACTCTAGGCGGCTTCCAACAGAATATTAAAAACATAATGAAACATCAAACATTAAAATAATCTTCCCTATACAGAGCTGCCTCCAGGTGTCTTTTAAAGGTTGTACTGTAATTTACTTATCTCCTTGGTTTGGGGGCTGCATAACTCCATACCCTCCAACATGCCTCTGATGAAAATAGGGATGTCCTAAGGAAAAGCAGAGGGATGCGGGTGGCGCTGTAGGTTAAACCACAGAGCCTAGGACTTGCTGATCAGAAGGTTGGCGGTTCGAATCCCTGCGACGGGGTGAGCTCCCATTGCTCAGTCCCTGCTCCTGCCAACCTAGCAGTTCGAAAGCACGTCAAAGTGCAAGTAGATAAATAGGTACCGCTCCTGCGGGAAGGTAAACGGCGTTTCTGTGCGCTGCTCTGGTTCGCCAGAAGCGGCTTAGTCATGCTGGCCACATGACCCAGAAGCTGTACGCCGGCTCCCTCGGCCAATAAAGCGAGATGAGCGCCGCAACCCCAGAGTCCGCCACGACTGGACCTAATGGTCAGGGGTCCCTTTACCTTTAAGGAAAAGCAGGGCATTCCGGGATCAAATCAGAAACTGGGACGGGCTTCTGTAAATCTGGGACTGTCCCTGGAAAATAGAGACACGGAGGGTCTGGGCTTTGAATCCAAAAGGCCTAGACTCAAATACCAGCTTAGCTGTTTTCACTGCCTTTCAGCCATAGTTGTTTTAGCTGCAACGTGGGAACAAGAGAGAAAACTCTAATGCCGTACCTGACAGCTTGAACCAGGGGCTTTCTGGGACCTGAACTGACCAGGGTGGCTTGGTTAAGAGGGGGTTGCATTCTGCTAGTGTTTCTTGGGAAACAGTGTTGGGGGATTCTGCTGGAAATGGAAACAGGAGTTGGAAGTCCCACAGTTCACATGTTCATCAGAGGGCAGGAATGGAAATTATGCAAGGGAATATGAGCAGCGTTCACTATCATTGTTCCTTTTCGTCCACAAATGTTGCATAAATAATTATGTTGCTTAACGCATTGCTTTCCTCCCACTAAAACGCCTTCAAATTTATTGCATAAGTAATTACATGTTTCAGCGGACAGCGAGGCAAATAATATAGGCTACAGCAGAAGCCAAACTGTAGCGGAACAGAAATAGCGATGATTGCAGTGAACGTAGGATAGCATGCAGATCACTGCCTCCTTTACATCCCTGTTCTTAGATGCCATTACAAGCAGTGGAGCAGGAGGGATAGACAGAGATGATCTTGGGGCAAGAGCTGTGCAAGGGAGACGTATTCCTGAGAACTTCCTGGTGGATTTATGGCCTACATAAGCCAGCAGCAGCAGTGGCGTAGCATGGGTTGCCAGCACCCGGGGCAAGGCAAGTACAGTGGTGCCCTGCAAGACGAATGCCTCGCAAGACGGAAAACTCGCTAGACGAAAGAGTTTTCTGTTTTGGAGGTGCTTCGCAAAACGAATTTCCTATGGGCTTGCTTCGCAAGACGACAACGTCTTGCGAGTTCCTGCTGGTTTTTTTTCTCCCCCCCCCCTTTTTCTAAGCCGCTAAGCCGCTTATCAGCTGATCCGATCAGCAGATAAGCCACTAATAGCGCTAATCCGCTAATCCGCTAATCTGTCAATGGGCTTGCTTCGCAAGACGAAAAAACCGCTAGACGAAGAGAATCACGGAACGGATTCTTTTCGTCTTGCGAGGCACCACTGTAATTTGCGCCCCCTAACCCCTGGATTTCCTAACCCTAACCCCCAGATGTTGCGCCCGGTGCAGCTGGCCGCCCCTGCACCCCCCATGCTACGCCACTGAGCAGCAGAGGTTTGGGTGCCCTGGCAGCATTCTTGCTAAAAATATTTTACTTGATAAATGTTTGCAGCCTAATACCAAAGGGATCAAACTTTAACTCACATAGCTCATTTGGTAGAGCATGAGACTCTTAATCTCAGGGTTGTGGGCTGGAGCCCCACATCGGGCAAAAGTCCCTTCCAACTCTACAAATCTCTATGACTCTAAGTGCTGGGTTCAAATCTTGGCAGGCCACAAATGAACAGAAGCTGGTGTGGGACAAAAGTTTCTCAGAGTAGCTTAGGGAACATTTTGCCTGCCATGCTTCATGTGGACATCACTCTGATCTGGCTGTTATCTCTGGTGAAAAACGCTTGCCAAGTTTTCGAATCAACACAGGTGGTGGGTGGTCCATTAGGGCAAATGGGGCACTGTTTAACCAACCTCAGTCTCCCCTTAACCAGCCCTCAGCTGCCTGCCTTCTTACAACCAGGCCTTTGGCTAATTCACCAAGGCCTTGTGGATAATAATCTGAGGCCCTCTTCATGTGCCTTCTCTGCAAGAGGTCTGGAGGGTGACAACAGAAGAATGGGCCTTTTCTGCATTGTCCCCTCACTTGTGGAATGCTTCCCCCAGGTAGTTTTGGCTAGCACCTTTAGGTGCCAGGCAAAAACATTCCTCTTCAACCAGGCCTTTGGCTGACTAACATCCTATGCCCTTTTAAATGTGTTTGTAGGAGGGGATTATTGGTCTGTTTTGTTTTGTTTTTAATATATATATTGTGTGTTTGTCTTGTGAAGGGCGGTATACAAAATTAATCAATAAGATAATTTTTAAAATTAAGTATACAGTGGTACCTCTGGTTAAGTACTTAATTCATTGCGGAGGTCCGTTCTCAAACTGTCCTTAACCTGAAGCACCACTTTAGCTAATGGGGCCTCCTGCTGCCGCCGCACCGCCAAAGCACAATTTCTGTTCTTATCCTGAAGCAAAGTTCTTAACCTGAAGCACTGTTTCTGGGTTAGCGGAGTCTGTAACCTGAAGCGTATGTAACCCAAGGTACCACTGTAATTATAATAACCAGTTCAAATGACCTGGCTCCCAACATCATCCTCCTCTGTTTCAGTGTTGCAGAACTCAGCAAGGCAGCAGGATGGAGACAAAGCCATAACTGGTTGCTTCTGGCTGTCATTGCCTCTGGCGCCACCTACTGTTGGGCTCCCTGCCTTCTGCCCTACCAGCAATTACTCTTGACTCTCTTTTTCTTGACTCTCAGAGGAAAAAGCTGCCGTCTGCCTCTAGCCTGAACGAGCCTGCATGTAAGACAAAATCACTCAGCTCCTCCTCACCGTCCATCTGCAACATGGGAATACAGTGGTGCCTCGCAAGACGAAATTAATTCGTTCCGCAAGTTTTTTCTTCTTGCGAATTTTTCGTCTTGCGAAGCACGGTTTCCCATAGGAATGTGTTCCTAGGGAAACCGCCTTCAGACCAGGTCCGGGGACAGTCTGTCCCCCGACCTCTTCTGAAGGCTGGGGTGGGGGGACAAGGACTTTTCTTCCCACCGCCAGCCTTCAGAAGGCTGTTCTGAAGGCTGGCGGTGGGAAGAAAAGCCCTTCTCCCCACCTCCCGCCCCGCAAGCTCCGGGGACAGGAGGGCTTTGCTGCCGACCGCCAGCATTTTAAAAGCCCACGCTGTCCCGGGGTGATTTTAAAATGCTGGCGGGCGGCAGCGAAGCCTCCGCTGTCCCGGGGCGATTTTAAAATGCTGGTGGGCGGCAGCGAAGGCTTCGCTGCCGCCCGCCAGCATTTTAAGATCGCCCGGGACAGCGGAGAAGTCTCCGCTGTCCTGGGAAGGCAGGCGGGGGGGAGCAAAGACTTTTGCCCCCCGTCGGCCTTCAGAAGAGGTCCAAGACCTCTTCTGAAGGCCGGCGGTGGGCGAAAGTCTTTGCTCCCGACCGCCAGCATTTTAAAAGAGGTCCCCGGAGATTTCCCTATGGGCTTTCTTCTTGTGAAGCAAGCCCATAGGGAAATTCGTCTTGCGGAACGACTCAAAAACGGAATACTCTTTCGTCTTGCGAGTTTTTCGTTTTGCGAGGCGTTCGTCTTGCGAGGCACCACTGTACTGTCCAACCTTCCAGGGTGATTGTAAGGAGGAGCTCATGTGTGTGAAAGCACTTTGTGCAGCCACAAGCTCTGTACAAATATTGAGGACAGCGATGATTAAACCAACAACAGAAAATCGGGAAGATTCCAAAGAGAAAAACCGAATTCTCAAATCGGACATGTGTGCGCACATGCGTTTATGTGTAGCGAGAGGACATATATTGTCTCTAATTGCGCTGCAAACACTCCTCTTGTGGGGATGGGGTCCCACGGGAAAGGTATGTGCACAGGGGGTGAAGGTGGGTGGTGGGTCGCTCAGTCGCTCGTCAAGCACAGCCGCGAAAGAAAGAACTCCGAAATCTTAAATCGCACAAAGACCCAAAGGAGATTGGCAAGAAACCCCATGTTCCCCGCCTCTCCCAATTGCGAGTTCAAGGATTCCCCCAGCAAACAATCTCTAAAGAGCTTAGAGCAGGATTAAGTTTGGGATGTACCAGCAGCCTTGGGATTAGGGCTCCAAGAGGCAGCGGGGGGGGGGGGGGAGGGAAGCTCACTTTTCCCCTAGAGCAGCGGAACAGAGGCACCAACATACAGAGGTGAAAGCGAGCAGGTATGGCCATGCGTGGAGTACCTGTGTAAGGTTAAGAGTGCTATGGTGGGGTGTTTTCTCTTTAACGGGGGGGGGGAGGATGGTTTGAAGCTAAAACAGATTACTGTAATTTGTTTAGAGATCAAGAATAATAATGAGAATAATAATAATAAAGGTAAAGGGACCCTGACCATTAGGTCTAGTCGTGGCCGACTCTGGGGTTGCGGCGCTCATCTCGCTTTATTGGCCGAGGGAGCCGGCGTACAGCTTCCAGGTCATGTGGCCAGCATGACTAAGCCGCTTCTGGCGAACCAGAGCAGCGCACGGAAACGCCGTTTACCTTCCTGCCAGAGTGGTACCTATTTATCTACTTGCACTTTGACGTGCCTTCGAACTGCTAGGTTGGCAGGAGCTGGGACTGAGCAACGGGAGCTCACCCCGTGGCGGGGATTCGAACCGCCGACCTTCTGATCAGCAAGTCCTAGGCTCTGTGGTTTAACCCACAGCACCACCCGCGTCAATAATAATAATAATAATAATAATAATAATAATAATAATAGGGTTCAGGCTTCTATGTTGGTCCCTCTTGGTCCCTCCAGCCCAGAATGGTCTCTTCTAGCCCCCAGCACCCAAACCTGTGATTCCCCATTTCTTGAGCAGCGACGCCAGGGATTTAATTTAACTGAGGTAGCAATCTTAACTGTTTCTACCCAGAAATAAATCCACCTGAATTAAATGGGGCTTACTCCCACGTTGGGGTTTACTTCCAGGGAAGGAGGGTTAGCACTGTGGCGTCATTATGCTTTTATCACTTCCTCCCACCAAAGAGCTCAAGGCAGTGTAAACGACAACCCTGTAAGGTAGCCTAGGCTGAGCGGTAGTTAACTAATCCAAGGTCAACCCGTGAAATTCCTGCCTGATTGGGGATTCAGCCTCCTCAGTCTGAGGACAACACTGCAAGCCACTCCACTGCCACACTGGCTCCCAATCTGAGACCCTCTTCGTGACCAGCGTATCCTCGGTCATCCAATGGATCCAAACTACAAGAAAGAAGATCCCACCTAAACATTAGGAAGAACTTCCTGACAGTAAGAGCTGTTCGACAGTGGAATTTGCTGCCAAGGAGTGTGGTGGAGTCTCCTTCTTTGGAGGTCTTTAAGCAGAGGCTTGACAACCATATGTCAGGAGTGCTCTGATGGTGTTTCCTGCTTGGCAGGGGGTTGGACTCGATGGCCCTTGTGGTCTCTTCCAACTCTAGGATTCTATGATTCTATGATTCTAGTTATTGGCTCTCCCCTGGAAAAAGAGAACACAATAGAATCATAGAATTGTAGAGTTAGGAGGGACCCCCCAGGGTCATCCAGCCCAACCCCCTGCAATGCAGGAATCTCAGCTGAAGAATCCCTGACCGATGGCCATCCAACCTCTGCTTAAAAACCTCCAAGGAAGGAGGTTTGGCAACAGGCAAAATATTTATTGCCACAAAGTTCTTTGTGTCTGCCCCTTCAAAGCTCTAAATGGCCTCGGTCCAGTATACCTGAAAGAGTGTCTCCACCCCCATCGTTCTGCCCGGACACTGAGGTCCAGCTCCAAGGGCCTTCTGGCGGTTCCCTCCCTGCGAGAAGCAAAGCTACAGGGAACCAGGCAGAGGGCCTTCTTGGTGGTGGCTCCCGCCCTGTGGAACGCCCTCCCACCAGATGTCAAAGAGAACAACAACTACCAGACTTTTAGAAGACATCTGAAGGCAGCCCTGTTTAGGGAAGCTTTTAATGTTTGATGCATTACTTTATTTTAATATTCTGTTGGAAGCCGCCCAGAGTGGCTGGGGAAACCCAGCCAGATGGGCGGGGTATAAATTATTATTATTATTAGTGCTGTGCAAACTGACAGTGCCATCCAACTCTACCATTCTTAGGACTCTATAATTTTATGATGATAACGTAGAGATGGAGAAAGGAAGATGACTTACACGGCAGCAGTCCACTCTTTTATCCAGGATGGCCTGCACTGATTGGCAGCAGCAGCAGCTCCGCAGGGTTTCAGCCAGGAGTCCTTCCTAGCCCTATCTTGAGATGCTGGGGATCAAACCTGGAGCCTCCGCTACAAAATAGAAAATAACAAGATTGGTGCCAATTAGTTCATGCGCCATAAGGTAAAGGTAAAGGGACCCCTGACCATTAGGTCCAGTCATGGCCGACTCTGGGGTTGCAGCACTCATCTCACTTTCTTGGCCGAGGGAGCCGGCGTACAGCTTCCGGGTCATGTGGCCAGCATGACTAAGCCGCTTCTGGCAAACCAGAGCAGCGCACAGAAACGCCGTTTACCTTCCCGCCAGAGTGGTACCTATTTATCTACTTGTACTTTGACGTGCTTTCGAACTGCTAGGTTGGCAGGAGCAGGGACCGAGCAACGGGAGCTCACCCTGTCGCAGGGATTCGAACCACCGACCTTCTGATCGGCAAGCCCTAGGCTCTGTGGTTTAACCCACAGCGCCACCCGCGTCCCATGCGACATATGCACACGCAATCTAGCAATTGTTCTCTAGGGAGACGAGTTGGTCTTTTAATATTGGGGATTTGTGAAGGGGAAACTGCCACACCCTCCAGTTTTTGGGAAATTGAAGATATTGTTTCATCTCATTTTTTAAAAATTAAGAATAATAATCCAAACATAAGGCCTGCAAAGATGTGTGTTTGAAGATACACATGCATAAATGCATATATACAGTCTGGCTACTTAGTCTGCACCCACCCCCCACCTTGCCACAGCCCCATAAATACATGCACAACACACACACACCCGCTTTAGATTCTGGCGCCCTGACTGAAACAATAGTCCTTTTGAACAAGGGCAATAGGACTTGGTAAGGGGAGCGAATAGCGAATATTCTCCTCTCATAGCTGACCCCCCCCCCCCGGTTGCTAATTGTGCAGTGTCTGCCCTTTGCAAGGGGGTGGGGGTGGGGGCAGGGTGCTTGGATTTCAGCTGGTTCCTAAATGATGCTATTTGTACTGTTTGGTTTGGCTGTTAATGGAGCCAGCCGGGGCAGGAGCTAACGCCTGGGGGTCACTCCCAGGCCTCTCCGACTTCTTCTCCTCGTCGCCTGCTTAGGCACACGGTCATCAGGCCTGACCTTCCGCTTCCTGTATTTAGTCTGGCAGAAGCAGGGCAATTAGGTGATGGCATAGGGTTGGGGCAAACGCTTTCTCACCCACCCAGTCACATTGCCGCTGTGCCATCTGGCTCAACACCAGGGCAACTAAATCTCTGTATTATTGTCTTAGGGTATTTTAAATGTCATTACGCCAGCAATATCGCTTTGAATTTTGCTTGGTTGCTTGTCTCCAACATTTTTGTATTGTCTTATTTTGCTATGGCTGTATGCTAATGCAATTAAATTAAATGATGATGATGATGATGACGACCAGGGTCATGACAGTCGACAACAGGGTGCATGTTCACGCCACAGCTGGGGATGAAGGTGTCACTAATGCATAGAAGAGCCATATAAGAAATGATTGCGCCAAAGTTGGGTGGAGGAAATGAATCCAGGAGTCCAAAATCCGAGCTTTCTGCAAGCGGTGCTTGTATAATTTCAAGCACATTTCCAGACCCTCCATGTGTCCCTGTTTTTCAGGGACAGTCCCAGATTTACAGGAGCCGTCCCGGTTTCTGATTCGATCTCGGAACGACCCTCTTTTCCTTAAAGGTAAAGGGACCCCTGACCATTAGGTCCAGTCGTGACCGACTCTGGGGCTGCGGCACTCATCTCGCTCTATAGGCTGAGGGAGCCGGCGTTTGTCCGCAGACAGCTTCCGGGTCATGTGGCCAGCATGACTAAGCCGCTTCTGGCGAACCAGAGCAGAGCATGGAAACTCCGTTTACCTTCCCGCCGGAGTGGTACCTATTTATCTACTTGTACTTTGATGTGCTTTCGAACTGCTAGGTTGGCAGGAGCAGGGACCGAGCAACGGGAGCTCACCCCGTCGCGGGGATTCGAACCACCGACCTTCTGATCGGCAAGTCCTAGGCTCTGTGGTTTAACCCACAGCGCCACCCGTGTCCCTCTTTTCCTTAGGACGTACTTATTTTCATCAGAGAAATGTTGGAGGGTATGGAGTTATGTGACACACACAACCCGAGCCAAAGAGATAAGTAACTATATCATCTTTAGAAGACACTTGAAGGCAACCCTGTACAGCGGTACCTCGGGTTACATACGCTTCAGGTTACAGACTCCGCTAACCCAGAAATAGTGCTTCAGGTTAAGAACTTTGTTTCAGGATAAGAACAGAAATTGTGCTTCGGCGGTGCGGCGGCAGCAGGAGGCCCCATTAGCTAAAGTAGTGCTTCAGGTTAAGGACAGTTTGAGGTTAAGAACGGACCTCCGGAATGAATTAAGTACTTAACCCGAGGTACCACTGTATAGGGAAGTTTTTAAATGATTGATGTTTTATTATGCTTTCATATATGTCAGATGGGCAGGGAAGAAGAGGAAGAGGAAGAGGAAGAGGAGGAGGAGGAGGAGGAGGAGGAGGAGGAGGAAGGAGGAGGAGGAGGAGGAGGAGGAGGAGGAGGAGGAGGAGGGAAGTCCCTGTTTTCACCAGAGAAATGTTGGAGGGTATTCATTTCCAGAATACTGAGGGCTAGGAGCTCACTAGAAAGAAGGAAGGCTAATATTCTGAGGAAGCTGAATTCTGTGTCCACATTCCATGCTTTTTTCTGCAATCCAGCATATCCTCAGCAATTGCAGAATCATGCCCGCGAGCATTTTGAGACTGAGCACTCTTTCCTCCTCTTATCTTATTCTTAGGAACACACTTGTTTTTTTTAAAAAAAGCACGAAGACGAGCTCAAAGGCTTTGGGATCTTTGGGCATACAAACCCAGCCCATATGGGAGCCATCAATTCCACATGACGCCAAAGGTGAAAGGTCAGCTCTGTGTCCATGCTGCCTGCCCAGGAAACACGACCTTTCCCAATTACACGCAGCCAAGCTGACCCCTAAGCCACTGGACTGCAGGCCTAGTCCTGACTGAGCTGACCTAGCTAAAGTACTGGCAACTCCAGAGCAGCCTTGGCTATCTATCCTACCCAGAGACAGTCTCTGTCCCCAAAGATCCTACAGTCAACATGGAGGCAATTCTGATCACCCCATTTTGGAGTATGCAGAAATAAGTGTTTAAAAACACTGCAAAATTGTTCAGAATAATATGGAATCTAACATGGTTCTTGAAACCAGCCTTCCAGGCCATAGCCAAAGAACATGTGGGGTGGTTATAGTTGCAGACCCTCCAACTGTCCCTATTTTCCAGGGACATTTAGAGAAGCCATCCCGGTTTCTGATTTAATCCTGGAATACAGTGGTGCCCCGCAAGATGAATGCCTCGCAAGACGGAAAACTCGCTAGACGAAAGAGTTTTCCGTTTTGGAGGTGCTTCGCTAGACGAATTTCCTATGGGCTTGCTTCGCAAGACGACAATGTCTTGCGAGTTCCTGCTGGTTTTTTCCCCTTTCCCCCCTTTTTCTAAGCCGCTAAGCCGCTTATCAGCTGATCCGATCAGTAGATAAGCCACTAAAAGCCGCTAAAAGCCGCTAATAGCGCTAATCCTCTAATCCGTCAATGGGCTTGCTTCGCAAGACGAAAAAACCGCTAGACGAAGAGAATCACAGAACAGATTCTTTTTGTCTTGCGAGGCACCACTGTATGCCACTTTTCCTTAGGACGTCCCTATTTTCATTGGAGAAATGTTGGAAGGTATAGAGTTATCTGACTCCCCAAGCTGTTTGAAGGCAATCTTGTATAGGGAAGTTTTATACACACACACACACACACACACATCTCTACGTATATATGTATAATATGTTGGAAGCCACCTAGAGTGGTTGGGGCAACCCAGTAAGATGTGTGGGGTATACAGTCATACCTCGGGATAAATACGCTTCAGGATAAGTATTTTCGGGTTACACGTGCAGTCGCGTCTTACGTTCTGTTCAGGATGCGACCGGGGCTCCGGAACGGATCCCATTCGCATCCTGAGGTACTACTGAAAATAGTAAAATTTTCATTATGCAATGGGATGTCCCTATTTTCATCAGAGAAATGTTGGAGGGTATGTAGTTGTGGTTGTTCAGGGCTGTTACAGTTTAGAAAGTTGGCTTTGTATACAGTGGTACCTCAGGCTACATACACTTCAGGTTACACACTCCACTAAGCCAGAAATAGTGCTTCAGGTTAAGAACTTTGCTTCAGGATAAGAACAGAAATCGGGCTCTGGCAGCACGGCGGCAGCAGGAGGCCCCATTAGCTAAAGTGGTGCTTCAGGTTAAGAACAGTTTCAGCTTAAGTACGGACCTCCGGAACGAATTAAGTACTTAACCCGAGGTACCACTGTAGACGCAGTTGCGAAAACCTCTGGGGAGGGAGAGAAGTTCAGTTTGGCTGGGATTTTGATGCGAATCTAATTTAACTGAAATACTGCTATCGCTTGAAATTCACACCCCGAATTTCGTGATGCAGTTCTCCAACCAAATAATGTGCACAAAAAAATGTGTTTGCTGTGGGAAAGTGTGCTTAACGATGTGTGTATTGGTGGAAATACTATATACAATGCATTAAGTTAGGGAAAACTGCCTGCAAGAATGTGCACGTCAGGATAAATTTGCCCTTAGATGCCGACATGTTTTCATGAGGATTTCTTTTTTAAAAAAATAAATGAACTAATCTGAAAACATGGAGAACCAAAGAGTAGGGAAATTAGAAATTGAGAGGAAATAAAATTGACAAATTTGTCCATCCCTAGGGGTAGGGGAAGCCCCGCCCATTGTCTACAGGACCTGCAAAAGGAGAGGGATGTGTTCCAGATTCTCGTGATTTTACTAGCAATCATGTCATGCCAAGGCAGAAAAGCATCAACTCAGATATAACCAACTATCGATTTAAACAGTATTTAGTTTCTTTTTTAAAAAAAGAAAAAAAAGAAACGGGGAAAAGTTTTCCCCATCACTTTTTAATATTATAATTATTTTTTTAAGAGAGAGGACAGAAGCATGTCATTAAGGACAATGGGGAACTTTAATCAGGTTTGCTCGAAATAAAATATATATAGAACCTCACTAAAAAGATTTGAATGAAGGTTTTAGGAGCGCCGGCATCAAAGCCTGGTTGCCTTTTGAAGTTGTTAATCCCTCTTGGAAATCATATTTTGGGCATAAAAGCTCACAATAGAAGGAGCTATGGAGGTCAGGCCCTGGATGTCGGCAAAATCATATCCCTCCGAGATGTCTCTATTATATCTCCCTCCTCGTCTCTCTTGGCTTCACAATCCCCCTATTGTTGCCAGAGGTCCCCACCGTTATCGTGTTATACGAAGCTGGGGTGAGACGGAGCTGGAGGGAGAGACAGAAAAGAATCTTGCAGAGGACAAATCAGGTCTAGCAAGGAGGTTGGAGAGAGAGAGAGAGAGAGAGAGAGAGAGAGAGAGAGAGAGAGAGAGGAGGGAGAGGGAGAGAGGGGGTATTTTGCCCAGGAAAGGTAGTTATCTGTTGAAGAAGGAAACCCCTCATTCTTCGGCAGCAAAGCCTCTGCCTGGGAGCAAAGCGATGGCCACAATGTTCTGTCACATTATTTATAGCAGCATAAGAATTAATGGCAGCACCTCGATAGAGAATGCAGCACAATATATAGGTAAAGGTAAAGGGACCCCTGACCATTAGGTTCAGTCGTGGCCGATTCTGGGGTTGCGGTGCTCATCTCGCTTTATTGGCCAAGGGAGCCGGTGTACAGCTTCCGGGTCATGTGGCCAGCATGACTAAGCCGCTTCTGGCGAACCAGAGCAGCGCACGGAAACACCGTTTACCTTCCCGCAGGAGTGGTACCTATTTATCTACTTGCACTTTGACGTGCTTTCGAACTGCTAGGTTGGCAGGAGCAGGGACCGAGCAACGGGAGCTCACTCCGTCGCGGGGATTCGAACCGCCGACCTTCTGATCAGCAAGTCCTAGGCTCTGTGGTTTAACCCACAGCGCCACACCTGGCACAATATATAGATTATCATAAAAAGGTCTCTGCCCCCCAAAAGCTGCAGAGTTCAAATACAAAAAGGGCAGGAACGGTCTCCTTTGGGAGGTGATGGACTCTCCTTCATTGGAGGTTTTTAAGCAAAGGTTGGGTGGTCCTCTGTCATGGATGCTTTAGCTGAGATTCTTGCATTGTAGGGGGTTGGACTAGATGACCCTTGGTGTCCCTTCCAACTCTACAATTCTATGATTCGGGCCCATAGGCACAAATCTGCATAAAATCTGCATGTGCTAATTTGCATGTGCAGGTGGAAATTTAGGATTTAAGTGTCACAGAACCAACCAATTCCCCATCCAAATAATTCCCAAGTATATTATTCGGTCAATTGGCACCTCACCCCAGAACAGTTGTTGCTGTTGCTGTTGCTGTTGTTTTATTAAATTTATATACCCGGAGGTCTTAGGTTCTCTTCAGTTTGCTTATCCCCAATTTGTTCCCCAACTGATTGTGCTCCAAACCAATTCCCTCTCCAAATCACCTATCAATAAGGTAAACTTAATTTATTTCCCTAAAATTAATCTCCTACCCAGTAATTCAGAACACTCCCCAATGCATTACTTCTGAACCCTACCCAGAAACATTTGTGGCACTTAGGGAGAGACCGGGGGCTGTCTACCAGGGGCCAACCCTCTAGCAACGCCCCTGATTAGACTTCCTTCAGTTCATTCATGGACGAAGGGTGTAAACCTCTTCAGAGTCATCAGAAGAACCCTGCTGGATGAGACCATCTGATCTGGCATCCTCTGTCCCACAGTGACCTACCAGATACCTGCCTGGGGAGCCCACAGGGAGGACTCAGTGGCAGTCGCCCTCTCCTGCTCTTGCCACCCTTGCCAATGGCGCCTTGGAACATGGAGGTTCTATATGGCCACTGCGGTCAGTAGCCACTGATAGACTTATCCTTCGTGGGTTTGTGTGGCTTCCTTTTGGAAGCTATCCAAATCAATGGTCTTCACTGCTTCTCACGGGAGCACATTTCTTAACTCCGTTGCGTGACGTGTAAAAAAGGGTTTTTATTTCGCCTGCCCTGAATCTGTAAAAGCATAACTGATTGAGATTTGGTATGGTGTGGGTGGGTGGGTGGGTGGGTGTGGTCAAAGGACTAAGTTTGGTGGTTGCTTATATTATTACCTGTTGCTTTTAAATTCCCCTGAGAAACACTGGATTGAAAGGTAGGGTATAAAACTTCCAAAGAAAGAAAGAAAGAAAGAAAGAAAGAAAGAAAGAAAGAAAGAAAGAAAGAAAGAAAGAAAGAAAGAAAGAAGGAAGGAAGGAAGGAAGGAAGGAAGGAAGGAAAGAAAGAAAGAAAGAAAGAAAGAAAGAAAGAAAGAAAGAAAGAAAGAAAGAAAGAAAGAAAGAAAGAAAGAAAGAAAGAAATGATGTCAGATTTCAAGCTCCCTCTCAGCTGCAAAGTTCACTGGGTGAACTTGGGCAAGTTGCCCTCCCTTGGTCTAAGGATGGCTGCATCTGCCCCCATTTTGGTTCCTCACAATTTTACATTTTTCCAGTCTCAAATTCAGGTCTCCACATTTCCACACCAGTTTGCGTTTTCTTAAAAGTTTCCAAGAAATTTTGTCTGCATCTTACGTTTGCACTTCTCCTATTATACACATTATCGTATGCAATTTCCCCCAATATAAACATTTTTGCAGCAATTTACTCCTGACATAATGTACTTGGTTGTGTTGTTTTCTCTAAAATGTGCATTTTAACGTACACTTCCCCCCCCCAATGTATGCATTTTGTACACTTTTCGGGTGTTTGTGTGTGTGTGAAAAACTGCACTGCAAAATTCTGAGAAGTGTGGATTTTGATGGCTAGCTACATTCCAGTTCATGCATTGCTTTGGAAAGTATGAACTGATTCTCTCCCCCGCCTGCCTCCTTCCCCCTTCCTTCACGCTAGCCAATGCCATCCATTCATTATACCTAGCCTCAACCCTGGTAGGGAAAAGAGATGGCAGTGGTGAACACTGGTGAGCCTAGGCACAAAGCACAACCATCGCCTCTGGCATGAACCTGTCAGCATCGCCCTTGAGCCAGTGCCACCAACTGGACTCATCCACTTCAGCCCCGACTGGGCTAGGCGAGCTGGGTAGCACTTCCAGAGACCACCTTCTGCACAGGAACAGGTCAAAGTGCTGTGGACTCACAGCTTAGAGTTGTGAGCACCGGATTCACTCCAACAAGAAGACAGTCGTCGCACAGCAGAGTATAGCAAAGCATAAACGACTCGGAGAGCAGCTCTGTAGAATATCTTCTTTTATTCTATCTACAACTATAATACACAACTATGTACAGAGCTAAATGAGGTATAAGCGAAAATGCTGAACTGCACAGAGTGTCTGCAGCTGCTCTTAGCAGCAACCTTATCTATACACACGATCTCTCTCTAACACTCAGTCTCTCTCTCTCTCTCTCTCTCTCTGATGTGAGGCTGGAGCGGAATAAGTAGAGAGCAGAAACCGCCCCCTCCTCTCTGGAGAATCAGCAGAGAACATCAGCAGATTCTTGGATATGGGAGGGGTGAAATCTCCTCAGAACCCACCCACTTTCTGGGACCATCATCTTTGGCTTCGTCCAGGGTGGAGACTGCCTATGTCAGAAATATTACCAGGGACAGGACCTTCTCAGTGGTAGCCCCCAAGCTACTGAAGAGTCTCTTGAAATATATTTGGTTGCCCCATGCTCTGTCTTCATCAAATCCCTTTTAGCTTTATAAATGTTTAGCTTTATAAATATTTAGCTGTTGCTGCTTTCTGGATGTACTTCATGTTTTTTCACTGGTGTGTGCATGTGTGTGTGTCTTAAACTCATGTTTTATATTGATGCTTGCCTGCTGCCTGGTAGATCATACTGTAGAAAGATATACCGTATTTTTCGCTCTATAACACGCAGATTTTTTCTCCTAAAAAGGAAGGGGAAATGTCTGTGCGTGTTATGGAGCGAATGTGTGGTCCCTGGAGCCGAAAAATAAGGCAAAAATCAAACCGCGCTTCAGGGAGAAGGGAGCTCCGTGAGACAGGAAGCTGCTGCTTTCCTTCATTCTGCCTCAGGGTCTTACTGCCCACCCTGCTCTGTTTCGTTGCTGTGTTTGCTCAAACGGAACAAAGAGCAGGGAAAGCCCCTCCCCTCCAGGCAAGTAGAGAGGAAGCAGAGCGTCCGAACAAAGAGCAGGGAAAGCCCCTCCCCTCCAGGCAAGTAGAGAGGAAAGCAGAGCGTCCGAACAAAGAGCAGGGAAAGCCCCTCCCCTCCAGGCAAGTAGAGAGGAGAGCAGAGCGTCGCTCTATCCTGTCCCTGCTCCGGAGGGAACAATGTATGTGAAGGGAAGAGAGATTACAGGTTCGGCTTAAAATTCTGATTTGACTTCCTGCTTTTTGTTTTTGGAGACACACAGCATTCAAATATGCTTTCTTCCATTTAAAAGGATGAAATCCTTAAACAGTGGCTGGCTTGTGTGGGTGGGTGGGGGGAAACTTTTGCCTTCCTTTCCTCACGTTATAGCCCTCTCCTGCATTCTTAGCCTTCTGTGTTTTTCCTTCCCTCCCCACTTAAAATGTGGTTACAAAGCATGGATCCACATGGATCCTCAGGATCTTTGCATTGGGTCACCCCAAATTCACCATCAGAGCACACAACATGTCCATGGCTACAGCCTGCCCCCCCAAAATCACACACCCATTGTTGCCTGGGGCTGCAATGGTGCAAAAACGTGGTTACAAAGCATGGATCCACATGGATCCTCAGGATCTTTGCATTGGGTCAGCCAAAATTCACCATCAGAGCACATAGCATGTCCATGGCTACAGCCTGTCCCCCCCCCAAAAAAAATCATGCACCCACTGTTGCCTGGGGCTGCAATGGTGCAAAAACGTGGTTACAAAGCATGGATCCACAGGGATTCTCAGGATTTTTGCATTGGGTCACCCCAAATTCACCATCAGATCACATGTCTGTGGCCACAGCATGAAGCACAAAAATGATACGTCCACTGTTTCATTCAGAATATTTTTTCCCTTGTTTTCCTCCTCTAAAAACGATGTGCGTGTTATGGTCAGGTGCGTGTTATAGAGCGAAAAATACGGTAAATATTTCAAACCAACCAACGAAAAAGAGAATTAAGAACCCTTGACAGCATGTGTGCACAAACACAATTTTTAGTTGTGTCTGTTGAATGCCCCCACCCAAAGAGAAATAAGTAACTAACCATTTTCTTTTTGGTTTGGTGTTATAACATATTGGAGTTAATTTTCTTTAAACTTTAAAGGAACAGACAATGGATGAAGGTTTAAAGAATGTGCCTGTCCAAAGATGGGAGGGGCCAGGGGTGGGTGGGGTTATAGAAGTGGGTGGGGCTACATACCGACGAAAGAAGAAAGGCAGACAAAATTAATGGACTACGCAGAATTGGATAAAATGACAGGAAGGATTCAAAACCTGCGGGACCAGAGATTTACAGAAGATTGGAAGAAATTATTTGAATTATTTGAAGAGCAACTGCAATCAACAAATTACGTTAGTAGGACTACAAGAAGTTTTGTAAGGAGAAATATATGAAATATTACAAAGTGAAAAATAATAGAGATATTAGTTATTAGATTTAAATGTAATAGTGAAAGTAAGAAACATATATTAAGTGATTAGATTGGAAAATATTCAGATGTGATTGATGGAAGTCAACAAAATTGTATAAGATGTAAAAGTATGTTTAATTACTGTTGAAAATGATATGTTAACAAACTAATAAAAATTTATATATATAAAAAAGAAGTGGGTGGGGCTACAAGACCAAACGACACAGAAAGAGTTTCAGAATAGGTAGTCCTGTGAGATAAGACTTAAAATGTCTATCTAGCACCCTCCTCACATGCAGAACATGAGAGCAAAAGCCTTCTCTCACTGTTTACCTCCAGCAGCTGGAATTCAGAGGTAGACTCTTTCTGAATGTGGAAGTTCCATTTGGCTGCGGTAGGTAAAAGCTAGATAGGCCCTTTCTGCACCTGAGAAGAGGTCCCTCCCCTGACTGGGTGAGGCTGTGGTGGAAACCAGGGCTGCCAATTCTGCAGTCCGGCACAGACCTCCACCCTTTCAGAGACATGGGTGCCTGCGCCTTTACGCCACCTTCCCAGTAATATTTATTCTTCTCCCCAGGGTCTGCCTGGGGCAATGTAAATAAGCAGCAGCATGGCTCTGTAGAGCAGGCACAGCCCTTTCCTTGCTGTACTCCACCAGCCCCAGGCCACTATATTAGGCTTCTTTGTCATGACATGCCTTGCTTTTACCTGTGCCGGGAAACCAAACACACACCCCAGATCTGAGAGATCTCGCCAAACTTTGCTAAGGGAGAAAGAAGTGTCATAGTGGAGAAGGCTCTTGAAAGTTGTTGTTGTTTAGTTGTTTAGTCGTGTCCGACTCTTTGTGACCCCATGGACCAGAGCACGCCAGGCACTCCTGTCTTCCACTGCCTCCCGCAGTTTGGTCAAACTCATGCTGGTCGCTTCAAGAACACTGTCCCACCATCTCGTCCTCTGTCGTCCCCTTCTCCTTGTGCCCTCCATCTTTCCCAACATCAGGGTCTTTTCCAGGGAGTCTTCTCTTCTCATGAGGTGGACAAAGTATTGGAGCCTCAGCTTCAGGATCTGTCCTTCCAGTGAGCACTCAGAGCTGATTTCCTTCAGAATGGATAGGTTGGATCTTCTTGCAGTCCATGGGACTCTCAAGAGTCTCCTCCAGCACCAGAATTCAAAAGCATCCATTCTTCGGCGATCAGCCTTCATTATGGTCCAGCTCTCACTTCCATACATCACTACTGGGAAAACCATATACGTATGGACCTTTGTTGTCAAGGTGATGTCTCTGCTTTTTAAGATGGTTTGCTCTTGAAAGTAGCCTTCCCCCAAACCAGTGCCCCCCACACCTTTGGGATTACAAAGCTCATAAGCGCCAGCCAGTTGTTTTGTGCTACAACTCCCTTAAGCCACAGCCAGAAGCTTTGGACTACAGTTCCCACCAGCTAGCTACTTGTGCTGGCTGGGGCTGGTGGGAATTATAGTCCAAAAATATCTGGAAGGCTCCAGGTTGGCTGATTTAAAGTCATGCAGAGCTCAGGGAACGGATAGCAAATCAATGGTGTGTGTGTGTGTGTGTGTGTGTAAAAGGAAGGGTGGTTTTCCTTCCCAGCAAAGACAGCAGTGGCAGACCTTGGTGTCTCAAATTTCAACGGTGCCCTGTGGAACACCAAAGTTTTGTGCCCCCCACTTTTCGTCTTCCATTCTAAATTATTATTATTATTATTATTATTATTATTATTATTGAACCCCACCCATCTAACTGGGTTGTCCCAGCCACTCTGGTCAGCTTCCAAAATACAGTGGTACCTCAGGTTACATACGCTTCAGGTTACAGACGCTTCAGGTTACAGACTCCTCTAACCCAGAAATAGTGCTTCAGGTTAAGAACTTTGCTTCAGGATGAGAACAGAAATTGTGCTCTGGCGGCGCGGTGGCAGCAGGAGGCCCCATTAGCTAAAATGCTGCTTCAGGTTAAGAACAGTTTCAGGTTAAGAACGGACCTCCGGAACGAATTAAGTACTTAACCCGAGGTATCACTGTATATAAAACCATAATAAAACATAACAAATTAAAAACTTCCCTATACAGAGCTGCCTTCAGAAACTTCATAGTTGCTGCACCCTCTGAGGCTTCATGCCCACTGCGACCGAACCAGTCACACTCCCCTAAATCCACCCCTGAAGACGTACCCCATAATTGTTTACAGGGCAGTGGGGTATCATGCACACCCCTCACCAGACCTGCTTTTCACCCTCCTTGAATGTTTTTGCCTGGCTGGAATGTGTCCTTCACCCTGGGGATGGAGGATATCATGGGCGTGAATAGGTAACATCTAGTCTACAGTACAACATTTAATAATAATAATAATAATAATAATAATAATAATAATAATAATAATAATAAATTTTATTTATATCCCGCCCTCCCCAGCCGGAGCCGGGCTCAGGGCGGCTAACAACACTAAAATAGTGCAACATTATAAAAACATCAAAGAATTAATTAAAATCAAAATTGATGGCAACCATAAACTAAAGTATTGTAAAGATTGCCAAAGGAGGGAGTCAGGCTGTGCCCTGACCAAAGGCCTGGTGGAACAGCTCTGTCTTGCAGGCCCTGCGGAAAGATGTCGAGTCCCGCAGGGCCCTAGTCTCTTGTGACAGAGCGTTCCACCAGGTTGGAGCCGCAGCCGAGAAAGCCCTGGCTCTAGTTGAGGCCAGCCTAACCTCTCTGAGGCCTGGGACCTTCAAGATGTTTTTATTTGAGGACCGTAAGTTCCTCTGTGGGGCATACCAGGAGAGGCGGTCCCGTAGATACGAGGGTCCTAGGCCAGTACATTTACCAGTACATTAATGGCTCCATCCACTTTTCCTGCTGCCCCCCCCCCCCATCATTGGCATGTGCCTTTCCACTCCCACCTCCTGAATGCCATCCTAGAGGAGAATGTGGCTGTTGGGCTAAGAAATGTCCCCTGCCTCTGACTTTGCACCTAAGAACAAGCGCCTGGGTATAATTTCCCCTCTTTCGCCCAATCCACTCCCCCTTCCTTTTGTGTTATGTCTTTTAGATTCTAAGCTTGAAGACACGGACTGTCTTCTTATTTTAAGCTGCTCTGGGATTTGGGGAGGGTAAAAGAGTGAGGTGAAAACGCTCCAAAAAAAAAGAGGGCTCTCTGGCTTGGACTCTTCTCGGAACTTGCTTAGCTAGTTCCCAACTTCTGACCATGCAGATTCTTGGTTTAAGCATCAGAGCTCCCAGCAAAACCCTCTCTGGGACCATGGTTAGCCTAATTTCCCCAGAGATATGAGGCATGCCATGCCATATATCCGCCAACTCTCATAATCAGGATGGATCCAAATGATCACACTACGACATGATCTAGTTTCTGTTTTCATTGGCAACGGGGAAGTAACCTCTCTCAGCCAACCTCTCAGTGCTTAGGCAAAACTGAATCTGTTCTGGGACTTCTGTGATTCCAGATGGAAAACACGGTTTCTTGGAGACCTCCAGTGGCTAAATGGAGAATAGCTATTGGCAACTGAGTCTCTCTTCTCACCAGGCCTGGGTTGACCAGAAGTGCTTTTGGTCCTTCCCTTTTTACACAGGTGCATCTGGGAAAGTAAGAGCTGGCGGACAGATTTAAGGATGAAAGGGGTTGGGTGGATGCTGAGGTCAGTGACGGATGGGTGGATGGATGACCTTGACGTTTGGTGGGATGCAATGCCATTCTAAAGTAGCCCCCTTTTCCTGTTCTGACCTCTTTTTCTTAGCTTCTCACACTCTTTCCAGCCCTCAGGGCTCTGTTTGGACCTTTTATCAGCTCCTGAAGCCCCTTCTACCTTACAGACCTCTCCTGTCTGTGTGTCCACGGATTGTGGGTGACACGTCTTCCCTGGGACATTTGCTTACACCTCACTTGGAGAACAGTAGGACATTCTAGTAGTAGTGATGTATGGAAGTGAGAGCTGGACCATAAAGAAGACTGATCGCCGAAGAATGGATGCTTGTGAATTATGGTGCTGGAGGAGACTCTTGAGAGTCCCATGGACTGCAAGAAGATCAAACCTCTCCATTCTGAAGGAAATCAGCCCTGAGTGCTCACTGGAAGGACAGATCCTGAAGCTGAGGCTCCAAGACTTTGGCCACCTCATGAGAAGAGAAGACTCCCTGGAAAAGACGCTGATGTTGGGAAAGATGGAGGGCACAAGGAGAAGGGGACGACAGAGGACGAGATGGTTGGACAGTGTTCTCGAAGCTACCAGCATGAGTTTGACCAATCTGTGTGAGGCAGTGGAAGACAGGAGGGCCTGGCGTGCTCTGGTCCAGGGGGTCACGAAGAGTCGGACACAACTAAATGACTAAACAACAACAACAAGGACATTCTAGAACGTCTTGATGCAGCTTGCGAGGATAGACTTGTGCAACTTTGGTCAGATCTGCTCATTTACACGCGTACACAATCACGATCCTTAGCACAGATGATCACCCCTGCTGCATTGAAATGAGCACGATATCCTTTGCAGGCCCAGGAATTAGCGTGGTCTGGTGATTAGAGAGTCAGACTAGGACTGAGGAGGCCCAGCTTCAAATTCCCATCAAGCTGTGAAGCTGACCAGATGACCTTGGGCCTTTCACACACTTTCTTTCTCAGCCTAACCTGCCGGACCAGGTTGCCAAGGGAATAAAATGGCTGCGGGGATTAACCATTTGTCTTGCTCTGAGCTCCTTGGAGGAAGGACAAGGCAAAAAAGAAGAATAAGAATAAATGACTCTATGCATATCTCCAGCTCACTGGCCAGGGACTGGTTATGAGCACAGAATGCTGATTAAACCATGTTAAAATGTAGTTAATCTGCAATTTGTTGAGATTAGCTGAGACTCTCTTGAGTTTAGGTTATGCCCCAGAGTCTTGATGTCACGTTAGTTCGGCACACACAGAAATATTGTTCTCCATTTATTGGGTGCAGTTTGGGGAGGGAAGAGGACACTCACCAACCCTCAAATACTTTTTTTTAAAAGCTTGCCTTTGGGATTTGCTTGGAAATAACCTACTAGGCCTCTTTCCTGTGCAAATCAAGCCCATCTCCAATTAGCCCAGGTCCTCCTCCTCAAGGCAGCGAAGTCTTCTTTTCCTTTGAACCCCTCCGAAGCCGGAACAGGTCTCCATCTCCGCTAATTCCATTTGACACCCGTGGCCAAAAACCTACCTTCAAAATAGGCGATTTCTCCTGCTTTAATTGGGGACACTTCTTCCTTAATTCTCTTTAATTAGACAAATTGGCCGCGGCCTCCAGTGACGGCGGAGAGGCCCTAACAGTGGGAGGCAGGAGGTTAATAGCAGCTAAAAATAGCTTGCCGGTAAGGACCTCAAGTAGGAACACAGAGCAAAATACATTCTTCCCTAATTCATCCTGGGGGAGAGGTGGAAGGTAGTGGCTTTTGAGGGCCTGCGGGTGTTTTCTGGAGGGCGCAGTCTTCCTGAACTCAGTGCTCCCTTATTTTGTTTACCGTCAAGTGAGTGGATTTTCTCCCTGGACACCAAGAATACTTTCTAGTAGAGACTGTGGAGACAAAGCCACTGGCAAATGTTCTGCCAAAACCCCACAGGGAAGCCAGTTACCGTATTTTTCGCTCCATAAGACACACTTTTTTCTTCCTAAAAAGTAAGGGGAAATGTCTGTGCGTCTTATGGAGCGAATGCGTGGTCCCTGGAGCCGAATTGCCCAGGGACAAAAAGCAGATCATGGTGGGGGTTTTTTGAAAGAGGGAAGGGTGTGTTGAAACAAAGCCACTGATCGTTTGCCGATCAGGGAGAGAGATAAGGGACGCTAGAGATAAAGGAGGCTGCCTGGGAGGGGGGAGGTAAAAGCCCATGGATCCTCAGGATTTTTGCATTGGGTCACCCCAAATTCACCATCAGGTCACATAGCATGTCCATGGCTACAGCCTGCACCAAAAAAACCACACATCCACTCTTTCGTGGGGCCGCAATGGTGCAAAAACATGGTTACAAAGCACGGATCCACATAGATCCTCAGGATTTTTGCATTGGGCTACCCCAAACTCACCATCAAATCACATTTCTGTGGCCACAGCATGAACCACAAAAACCATACATCCACTGTTTTGTTCAGAATATTTTTTTTCTTGTTTTCCTCCTCTAAGAACTAGGTGCGTCTTATGGTCAGGTGCATCTTATGCGGCGAAAAATACGGTAGGTGCCAACGCTGACTTTTCCAAACCAGGTTAAGAATTTTCAGAGAATTTTAAAGACCTGGGGATGGGGGAGTTAAGTTCCTGTGCTGCAATTGGCAGCTTTGTATCTTGTATGTAGTTGATAGTGCCTTAGCGTTTTATTGTACTGGTTTTGCATTTGAGTTTATGCGCGGGTTGTCTCTTAAGTTTATTGCGGTTTTATTTTTGTATGGTTCTACTGCTATATTTTTATTCTCCTTTTATTGTACGATGCCCAGAAATGTTGTTTTATGAGGCGCCTTGTAAATAAAATAAGGTCTAGCAGCAAGGCTTGCTGATGAGCTGAAACTTCCAACTACACAGACCCTATCTATATTGGGTGAATTTTTCACTTTTGGACATTTTCACACAATATCTTGTACCCAGAAATAATAATATTTTGAACTTCAGTGAAGAATGGAAAGGGTCTGAGTTCCCCTTATCCAAGAATATTGATGGAAGAGAGCCCTGGTGTGTATGAATAACAGCTGGCAGATCCATTGTTGTGTAGAAGGGGCTCAGATTACGTAGAACTTCTCGGTGCATTTTAAAGATCATGGATCCTCTTAAGTGTGATGCAATCTACAATGTGATGCACAATTTTTTATATATATAAATATTTATTAAGTTTTCACAAATTTTAAAAAGACATACAATACACACAATACAGTAACAAACAAACACGTATAATTTCCACTCCTTTTTTTCCCCTTAAACTTACTTCATCGACTTCCCCATACCTCCCCTTTCTGCATTCCAATTCCCAAAATTATTTCAGCAAATCCTTCCCCTTAATTTTATCCGATTTTTTCCTTTTCTTTACTTTTACTTAGCTGTAATCCCTTACTTTATATAACCACAACATTTTAGCATTCATTAATTTTGCAATATTTCTTAAGATAAATTTTAAATTTCTTCCAATCTTCTTCCACCGTCTCTTTCCCCCGGTCTCGGATTCTGTCAGTCATTTCAGCCAGTCCCATGTAGTCAATCACCTTCATCTGCCACTCTTCCAAGGTGGGTAGATCTTGTGACAATGTGATGCACAACTGCCACCTCACCATTGGATTCTGGCTTGCAGCTTTGGGTTGGAGGGCAAGTGCAGACAACTTCTTCTAAGTTCAGTTGTAATTGCAATCTTCAATTTGTTTGAAACCAATAAGTACCTATATTTAAGCGAAGTACGAAGCGAAGTATGAGAGGAAAGGGGGGAGAAAACAGAGGGTTCCCTAAGCAGAAGAACTGATTGTTAAGCCACTGTGTGAATTGTAGCTCCGTGAGGGAAATAGGCACCTCCTAACAACTCTCAGGGCCGCGGGTGGTGCTATGGGTTAAACCACAGAGCCTAGGGCTTGCTGATCAGAAGGTCGGCAGTTCGAATCCCCATGACAGGGTGAGCTCCCATTGTTCGGTCCCAACTCCTGCCCACCTAGCAGTTCGAAAGCACGTCCAAGTGCAAGTAGATAAATAGGTACCGCTCCGGCGGGAAGGTAAACGGCGTTTCCGTGTGCTGCGCTGGTGCCGGCTCGCCAGAGCAGCTTCGTCATGCTGGCCACGTGACCCGGAAGCGCTGGCCCCCGGCCTCTTAAGTGAGATGGGCGCACAACCCTAGAGTCGGACACGACTGGCCCGTACGGGCAGGGGTCCCTTTACCTTTACCTTTAAGAACTCTCAGCATCCTTAATAAACTACAGTTCCCATAATTCTTTTGGGGGAAGCCATGACTGTTTAAAATGGTACCGTGCTTCTTTAAATGGCTAGAGCCAATGGGGCCTAATTCAGCCCAATTTAGTTGACTAATCATCTGCCTTCTAATCCATTTGTTAAATAAATTTAAATACATTTGCTATTATTCCTCCTTGAAATTCTAAAGGAAGCATAAAGTGCCTTACTGTTTAACATGCAAACGCTCAGCCTTCTCTTGCCTTGTGCCCCCCCCCCGATGTTTAGGAATACAACTCCCATCAGTCCCAGGCCATATGACTACACTGACTGATGGGACGTGTAGTCCCAAAAAACAGATTGGGGAAGGCTGTGTGTGATGGAAATCTTTTATTAGTTGTTGTTGTTTAGTCATTTAGTCGTGTCCAACTCTTCGTGACCCCCTGGACCAGAGCACACCAGGCCCTCCTGTCTTCCACTGCCTCCCGCAGTTTGGTCAAACTCATGCTGGTAGCTTCGAGAACACTGTCCCACCATCTCGTCCTCTGTCGTCCCCTTCTCCTTGTGTCCTCCATCTTTCCCAACATCAGGGCCTTTTCCAGGGAGTCTTCTCTTCTCAGGAGGTGGCCAAAGTCTTGGAGCCTCAGCTTCAGGATCTGTCCTTCCAGTGAGCACTCAGGGCTAATTTCCTTCAGAATGGATAGGTTTGCAGTCCATGGGACTCTCAAGAGTCTCCTCCAGCACCAGAATTCAAAAGCATCAATTCTTCGGCGATCAGCCTTCTTTATGGTCCAGCTCTCACTTCCATACATTACTACTAGGAAAACCATAGCTTTAACTATATGGACCTTTGTTGGCAAGGTGATGTCTCTACTTTTTAAGATGCTTTCTAGGTTTGCCATCGCCTTTCTCCCAAGAAGCAGGCGTCTTTTAATTTCGTGACGGCTGTCATCATCTGCAGTGATCATGGAGCCCAAGAAAGTCAAATCTCTCACTGCCTCCATTTCTTCCCCTTCTATTTGCCAGGAGGTGATGGGACCAGTGGCCATGATCTTCGCTTTTTTGATGTTGAGCTTCAGACCATATTTTGCGCTCTCCTCTTTCACCCTCATTAAAAGGTTCTTTAATTCCTCCTCACTTTCTGCCATTCAAGGTTGTGTCATCTGCATATCTCTTATTTATGTTGAGCCATAATTTACAACAGAACACACCAGTACCAGAAATAGTGTAAACAAAGGTGGCTCCTTAACACTGAATTACTGGCACTTACTGAGTAGTCAAATTAAATTTTAGCCCGTTTGCTTTGAGAAGGAAGTGTCTATCATGGGCACAAAGGGAGAGGGGAGTGGGTCACTTGTTGCCACCAGCCCAGAGCTCCCTGGAAATTCTCCTGATCCTTCCCTGGATTCTTCTTTTCGACTCCACATCCAACAGCAATGTTAATGATCCTGTCTTGATTAAAAGTTCTGATCCGGTGGCCGTGAGCCCCGGAGGAATTGTGGAGTGCTGGTGGACAGAATTATGCAATGCAGACTTGGATTCCTTTATCTTTTCTTCCTCTCTACTCTCCTCCTTTTGGGAATCGAGACCTTCGTAATTCTAGCTGAAAAGGAGACTAAAAAGGAGCTACCAGAGGGCTGTCTGAAAGGCACTTCCCAGGCCCTTTATCTGTCTAGGAACTGCTGCGGATTAATAAATGGCAACCAACGATGAAAAGGAGTTGGCCCTTGAAAGGGTTTACTGAATGGAGAAACCTCCCTCTCTCGCTTTGGGTCTCCAGGGCCGGCAGTGTCGCTATCTGCCAGCGAAGATTCAGCACTGCTGCCGAGAGATAAAAACCAAGGCCCACAGAGCCAGAGCCAGTTCTTGTCAGTGATATCTAGGCTGCAGTTGGATGCAAGAAACAGAAAAGGGTGGAGTCACCACCCAGACAGCTTTACTCTTGGAACAGATCTAAAGTAATACAGTGGTACCTCAGGTTACATATGCTTCAGGTTACATACGCTTCAGGTTACAGACTCCGCTAACCCAGAAATCGTGCTTCAGGTTAAGAACTTTGCTTCAGGATGAGAACAGAAATTGTGTTCCGGCAGTGCAGCGGCAGCAGGAGGCCCCATTAGCTAAAGTGGTGCTTCAGGTTAAGAACAGTTTCAGGTTAAGAACGGACCTCCGGGACGAATTAAGTACTTAACCCAAGGTACCACTGTAATGCTGGGCTCTGCACTGGGGCTAGAGTAGCAGTGTGCCTTATACCAGGATGGATCAAGCCTACAAAGTCAGAGTAACGGTTCATGAACAGAACATGTAAGAAAGCAAGCAGCAGATTGCAGGGAATTGAGCAGCCTGTGTCAAATAGCAGAACCTGCAGGACCCTGGAGAGCTCCCAGGGATCACAGATGTTGCTCTATAGCCGGCATAGGCAACCTCGGCCCTCCAGATGTTTTGGGACTACAACTCCCATGATCCCTAGCTAACAGGACCAGTGGTCAGGGATGATGGGAACTGTAGTCCCAAAACATCTGGAGGGCCGAGGTTGCCTATGCCTGCTCTATAGCAGCATTTCCCAAACTTGCATCTCCAGCTGTTTTAGGACTATAGTTCCCATCATCCCTGACCACTGGTCTTGCTAGTTGGAGATGGTGGGAGTTGTAGTCCAGCAACAGCTGGAGACCTGTTTGGGAAGCACTGCTCTGTAGGATAGCAAACCTTCTTTAGTCAAAGGGCTGCATTTCCTCATGGTCAGCATTCCAGGGGCTGCATGGCAATGATTGGGGGAGGGAGCAGAGTAGTGGATAGGGCCAGAGGCAACAGGTAATAATAATAATAATAATAATAATAATAATAATAATAATAATAGTTTTTTATTTATACCCCACCCACGCCAGCCAAGACCGGGCTCAGGGCGGCTAACAACCAATAATAAAAAAGTTGATTAAAATACAATTTAAAAGATTAAGATGCAACATTAAAACAATTAGGGAGCAATCTCTTCATAGGAGGAGAAAGGAAAAAGAAAGAGGGGGAGGGAATCAAATTGGCTCCAAGCCAAAGGCCAGGTGGAACAACTCTGTCTTACAGGCCCTGCGGAAAGAAATCAGATCCCGCAGGGCCCTGGTCCCATGAGACAGAGCGTTCTACCAGGCCGGGGCCAGTGTTGAGAAGGCCCTGGCTCTGGTTGAGGCTAATCTAACTTCCTTAGGTAGACAGGGCCAGGGACAAAAGCAGGCTTCCTCAACCTCAGCCCTCCAGATGTTTGTGGCCTACAACTCCCATGATCCCTAGCTAGCAGGACTAGTGGTCAGGGATGATGGGAATTGTAGTCTCAAAACATCTGGAGGGCCGAGGTTGAGGAAGCTTGTACAAAAGCAATCAGAGTAATGGATGTGACTCTTTTACTTTCCTATAATCCAGCCAGGCAAAAGGGATTTCAGCACCTCCCCACACACAATGCTTCAGTCTCCATGCAGACATGCAATAATAATAATAATAATAATTTATTATTTATACCCCGCCCATCTGGCTGAGTTTCCCCAGCCACTCTGGGCGGCTCCCAATCAGTGTTAAAAACAGTACAGCATTACATATTAAAAACTTCCCTGAACAGGGCTGCCTTAAGATGTCTTCTGAATGTCAGGTAATTATTTATCTCTTTGACATCTGTTGGGAGGGCGTTCCACAGGGCGGGCGCCACTACCGAGAAGGCCCTCTGTCTGGTTCCCTGTAGCCTCACTTCTCGTAATGAGGGAACCGCCAGAAGGCCCTCGGCGCTGGACCTCAGTGTCCGGGCTGAACGATGGGGGTGGAGACGCTCCTTCAGATGCTCCTTCATGCAAGAAGCAAGATCCCAAATTCAAGGACATATTCCAGCCAACAAAGTCTAGTTCTTAGGCCAACCATTATTTCCACCCTCCTACAGCAATCAGCACTTACAGCATTCCTGGGTCTACCGTGGAGCTCCTTGAAGTTTTCAGGCAAGTTGGTATCTCTCTATCCTGGTTAAAGAACACGCTTTGGTTTCCCTCAAAGTCCACCAGAACCTTGCAGCTTCTCACCTGTAGTCTCTCTCTCCGTAGCAGACAAAATGTAAAGAGGAGGAAAAGGGATAGAGCAGGAGCAAAGGGCTTCGAAGTCATTGCTGTGAGGAATGCAAGAGGAATCCCAAATTAGGAACACAACGTCTCACCTTAAAACCTCTTACATGCTATGTGGATATGTGGCTGTTTTTTATTTATATACATATATTCTTTACTGAAAAATAAAAAGTACATAATTACAAGTGTACAGGTTAAGATAAGACACACAAACCATAGCACCCATGTAGAAAACAAAACAGAAAAAGAGAGAGAGAGAGAGAGAAATTTTATACATTACAAAAGAAAAAAATAAAATAAATGTTATTGTAGCTAACCAGCTCTTAACCTAATACAGTGGTGCCTCGCAAGACAAAAAGAATCCGTTCTGTGATTCTCTTCGTCTAGCGGTTTTTTCGTCTTGCGAAGCAAGCCCATTGACGGATTAGCGGATTAGCGCTATTAGTGGCTTTTAGCGGCTTTTAGTGGCTTATCTGCTGATCGGATCAGCTGATAAGCGGCTTAGCGGCTTAGAAAAAGGGGGGGAAGGAAAAAAAACCAGCAGGAACTCGCAAGACATTGTCGTCTTGTGAAGCAAGCCCATAGGAAATTCGTTTTGCGAAGCACCTCCAAAACGGAAAACTCTTTTGTCTAGCGAGTTTTCTGTCTTGCGAGGCATTCGTCTTGCGGGGCACCACTGTACAATACAGTGGTACCTCTGGTTGCGAACAGGATCCGTTCCGGAGGCCCGTTCGCAACATGAAAAGAGCACAATCCGCAGCGGCACATCTGCGCATGCACAGGTTGCAATTCGCCGCTTCTGTGCATGTGTGTGACGTCATTTTGCGCATCTGCACATGTGCAAGCGGCGAAACCCGGAAGTAACCCTTTCCGGTACTTCCGGGTCGCCGCGGGACGTAACTTGAAAGGACGTAACATGAAGCGGACGTAACATGAGGTATGACTGTATTTAGAAAAATTAATTCCAAATATTGTTAAATTTATCCATGGCAAGTCCACGTGGCTACGGGGCTGTTGCTGTTTGCTGCTGTCACTAGTGGTGTTACTCTTACATAGGAACACAAGAAGCTCCTTTATTCTGAGTCAGATGTAGCCCCGCCTTGCCATCGCTGAGTGGCAGAAGCTCTCCGGGGTACCAGACAAGGGCCATCCCCAGTCTTCAGGAAAGTGTTTACTTAATCTGTTCCGGAAGTCTGTTCCAAAGCCAAAGCGTTCCTTTTTTTTTTTAATGATATTTATTAATGTTTCACAAACAATAAAAACAAATTCCAACATTTAAACTACAAAAGCAAACAAATAAAAAATACACAGTAGAAAAACAGTTGATAGGAGAAAGAAGAAAAAATAAAGACTAAAGAATAAGGACAAAGAGAAAAACCAAAGATCAAAACTAAAAATAGATTAATATTTTCAAATCTTATATTTTCTTCCCTAGTTTCTTGACCTCCTCACACCTCCCATTTTGTATTCCAGTTCAAATATTAAATTCAGCAAATCCTTACCCTCTAACATTCATCCTTACTCCATATATTAACCTATTATTACAAATATCCATTTCCAATTATCAATCCCTTTGATCCGTGACCAAAGCCAAAGCGTTCCAAAACCAAGGCGCGCTTTCCCATAGAAAGTGATGCAAAACGGATTAATCCGTTCCAGACTTTTAAAAACAACCCCTAAAACAGCAATTTAACATGGATTTTACTATCTAACGAGACCATTGATCCATAAAATGAAAGCAATAATTAATGTACTATACTATAAAATAAATAAGACAGTATTGTAGATGATAAAAACTATAATTAATTTTTTTCCCCTTACCTGCACTGATGATCATTGTTTGGATGGGGGGGGGGCTTTTATCCATTTCCACAGTCACACCATCAATCGGTAGCTGAACTGGGTTCCACACAGTCACAAAAACAAATTAACCAAAAAAGCCACCAAAACAAAAACGGAAAATAAATAGCAAAAACAAAAGTGCCAAACTTAATCTGTTCCGGAAGTATGTTTGACTTTCGAAATGTTCGAAAACCAAGGCGCAGCTTCTGATTGGTGCAGGCGCCCCAGAAACAATAGCTGACCGGAATATTTACTTATGGGTTTTCGGCGTTTGGGAATCAAGGCATTTGAGTACCAAGGCGTTTGAGAACCAAGGTGCCACTGTAACTTTTTTGCCATTACACAGTTTTCCCAATCTAAATTAGCATCACAGGCAGATGGGGGGGGGGCAGAATACTTATATCCTGCCTGATGGACCATGTCTTGGTGGGCAAAGACATACCACATATGAAAAAAACAATCTTTTTATATGCAACAACAGCTGCCAGGGTAGTGATTGCTATTAAATGGAAATCTCAGGACATACCAACAAAGGAAGAGTGGATTTGTAAATTAAGTGAGTATATAGAAGTGGCAAAATTAACTTCAATTATAAGATATCAATCAAATCAAAAGTTAAGAATGGAGTGGAAGTATTTCGAAGATTATATGTCAAAATATTGTTCTAAAAATGACATGTTAACAGGCTTGGAATAAAAAATGTAAGCAATAACAAAACAAAGAAAGAAAGAAAAATCAGAATTTAACAAAAATAATTTATTATAGAATGCAAGGGGGGGAAGGTAGAAAGAAATATAAAGAAGTTGAATAGCTGTGGAGGGAAGTAGAGGGTGGGTTTTATAATTAAGTGTATAATTATGCAACTGTTGTAATTTAGATATTATATTTTATGTGAGGGAATCATTGGGAATTTTGGTTATTATGTATATATGTTAAGTATCAATAAAGATCTTTGAATTTTTTTTTTTAAAAAACCTACAGATGCCAGGGTTATTTGGGGGAAGCCATGGCTGTTTAAAGTGGGATCACAGTGGTGGGTGGGTGGGTGGGTGCAATGTGGCTTAGGACAGGCCCCTGCACTGATGGGTGTCATAATTCTAGGAGCCCAGAATTGAGCACAACAAGAAGTCAGAAGCTGCAGTCATGGCAGCTAATAAAGCAAGCCGGGTTCTGAGGGTGAGCGGCTGGGGAAACCCATGCAGATGGGTAGGGTAATAATAATAATAATAATAATAATAATAATAATAATAATAATAATAATAATAATAATATAATGCACAGGAGACCACTGGACCCAATCCTGTCCACAGAACTGTCAGGAAAAAGCAGCAATGCGAAAGCCAGCTGCAGGTGTCTGGAATGCAAAACAGGATGTTGATGTCTGGGACTGTACTATTGGAACTATTCAGTGTACTGAGCACCGGATGTTAGCTCAGAGTGTCATCTGACCTGTACTGGAAGTACAGGGGCGGAGTTGAGACTCTACTGCTGGAGTCTGGAGAGTGCAGACACGTTTCTCTGTACTGCTGGAATGACAGGAATAAAACGATGTAAATAGATTTCTGTCTGACTCTTTCCCCTCCCTGGGGAAGCAGGGAGGAGGGAGGAGGGAGGAGGGTGTGTTCTTCTCACGTTTGAGGAGGATCGCCGATTTGTGACCTTGCCTGTATCCTGCCGGGAGATGCAGACGGGGAGGTCAACAAGGATTCAAGCCGAATGCCTGGAGTGAGGCTAGTTACCTCTGACTGCAGCCAAGAATCCTGACAAGTACCTATTGCCACAGTGCTGAACCAGATTCATGATCCTCCGGGAAGCTTTCCACTTGGAGGAACTGAGCATCTCTGCTGGTGGCCCGGCTGCACCCCTATCTGGGCAAGGATAGCCTAACTACTCTTGCCTGTGCTCTGGCAACCTTTAGGTTAGATTACTGCAACACATTATACGTAGGGCTGCCTCTGAAGACAATTTGGAAACTCCAACTGGTGCAGAATTCAGCTGTGCAGGTTCCTCACCAGGTCAAGATGGTTTGAGCATATGACACCGATCCTGGCCCAGCCGAACAGGTAACCAATTAGTTTCTGGTGTTTGTTTTTTTTTATAAGATATTTATTAAGATTTTCCAAGTATTACAAAGTGAAAATAAAAAAAAGAAAGTACAAAATAAAAATACAAAATAAAAATGGTTAAAAACAACTCATTCTTTCCATTACTTATTTTTCATTAGCTTATTTCCCGGACCTCCTCACGCCTCCCTTTTTTGTATTCCAATTCAGTTTTTTGGTTCAGCAAATCCTTACCCTCTTTGTTTATCCTAATCTTTAATCTTAAAATATTGTAACGTTAAATTTTTACCTATTAATAATCCATTTTTCATATTCCCTTATAGTATTACAGCTGAAAACCACTTAATTTCTATCCAACATCATTCTAACATTCATTAATTTTACAATATTTCTGTAGGGAGTCTTTAAATTTCTTCCAATCTTCTTCCACCGACTCTTCTCCCTGATCTCGGATTCAGGTAACCAATTAGTTTCTGGCCCCAATTCCAAGTGCTGGTTTTGACCTATACAGCCTTAAATGGCTCAGGACCACAGTAACTCAAGGACCGTCTTTCTATGAACCTACCCAGAGCCTGAGATCATCATTCAAGGCCCTTCTTCATGTGCCTCCTCCTCAAGAGGTCTGGAGGATGGCAACACAAGAACAGATGACAACATTCCTCTTCAACCAGGCCTTTGGCTGATTAACATCTTATACAGTGCTCCTTTTAAATATGTATGTGGGTGGGAGTGCGGGTGGTTATTAGTTTGTGGGGTTTGTTGTTATTTTTATCATGTATTTTGTGCTTTTAGTAGATTGTATTTTTATGTTGTGAACTGCCCTGAGATCTGTGGGTGAAGAGTGGTATACTACTACTGGTAGTAGTAATAGTAGTAAGGTAAGGTAAGGTAAAGGGACCCCTGACCATTAGGTCCAGTCGTGACCGACTCTGGGGTTGCGGCGCTCATCCCGCTTTATTGGCCGAGGGAGCCGGCGTACAGCTTCCAGGTCATGTGGCCAGCATGACCAAGCCGCTTCTGGCGAACCAGAGCAGCGCACGGAAAAGCCGTTTACCTTCCCGCCGGAGCGGTACCTATTTATCTACTTGCACTTGGACGTGCTTTCGTACTGCTAGGTTGGCAAGAGCAGGGACCGAGCAACGGGAGCTCACCCCGTCGCGGGGATTCGAACCACCGACCTTCTGATTGGCAAGTCCTAGGCTCTGTGGTTTAACCCACAGCGCCACCCACGTCCCTTTAGTAGTTGTAGTAGTAGTAATCATAATATTACTCCAGTCAAACAGCACAAGGAGTACAGGAAGCAGGAGGTCATGGAGAAAAGTGCACATCTTCAGGCCAGACAGTTGGTCCTTAAAAAAAATTTAAAAACCTCCAGTCCTCAGAGGCAGGCTACATTCAGAGGCTCAGGAGGCCTTGGCTCACCTCCAGCCCACGTGGGAGCAAGTTGCTCATTTGGAGCTCTCCATGGTCCTGCAATAGCTGACCTACCTCCATTAGTCATCTGGAGCAAGGAATAGGTTAGCTCGTGGCTGTGCAGCAGCAGAAAAATCACAGGAAGCTGCCTTACACTGAGTCAGACCATTGGTCCATCTAGTTCAGTACTGTCTACACTGATTGGCAGAAGCTTTCAGACAGGGAGTCTCTCCCAGCCCTAGCTGGAGATGCCAGGTATTGAAGTTGGGGTCTTCTGCATGCCAAGCAAGTTGTGATGGCCTGGGAATCTGATTCAGAGGCTGAACCTGAGGAATCCCAGCCTGCACAGGAGTCCCCGCCTCCAGGACCGGCTGAGCTGGGGCTGGGGCTTGAATCTGAAGGGCCCTCACCTGTGCTGGATCCTCAGGAGCAGACACCAGATGAATCCGCTCTGGCTCCGGAGGTGATCAAGGACCCATTGCCTGCAGGTGCTCCTCTCCCAGCCCTGTCAGGGGAAGGTGAGGTTGCCTCTGGGTCCAGTAACCCTCCAGCCTCTCCTGAGCTGCAGAGGCTCAGGGCAGAGAGGCGGAGGGAACTAAGTTCTTTCAGGAGGAGTGCTCACCTTAAGGCCAGGAGAGGCAGGTCACCTGTGGGCCGGGGCCGCCCCTGGCCTCAGAGAAGATAAAGGTCAGTCAGCCCGGTCCCAGGTTGCGGGAGCAACATCGTTGGAAACCTGTTTCTGCCAGCACCCAGACCTGTTCTTCCAGAGTTCCCGACCACACCCGGCTTCTTGCTTTGGACCCCGCTTCGCCCTTGGTGGACAGTCTCCAGACCCTCGACCCAGGACCAGACTCTGACCACACCTCACGGTAACCTCCCCAGGACCAGCACACAAGTGCTCTGTCACTGAACTATAGCCCTTCCTCTACAGCATTGTTTTTCAACCTTTTTTGGGCAAAGGCACACTTGTTTCATGAAAAAAATCACGAGGCACACCACCATTAGAAAATGTTAAAAAAATTAACTCTGTGCCTATATTGACTATAGATAAAGTAATTCTCTTGAATAGGAATCAAATAAACACAAAGAAAGTATTGTATAATTACTTTATTGTGAAATAGTAAGTAAACAGAAATATGAAAAATTATAAAATACTTTATTCAGTGCGCAACCTGGGCCTGTTTGGCTGAACACAAAGCTGATATTCTGGCTGGAATCGAACGTTGCGGACTGTTCTCTGCTCAGCGGGGATTGATCCACTGATCCCCGCTGAGCCGGCGGATGACAGCTCTGTCTCCGCACTGTGTGCGGAGAGGGAGATGTCAGAGCCCCGCTGCTCTCTATGGGGAATTGGATGAGAGCGGACCGCCTGTCCGCTCTCATCTGATCCCATCCGATCTGATCCCCACCCAGGACGGATGGAAAATAGGGTGGGCACAGTCCGGCGCCCGCCTAGTGGGCGAAAATTTGACTTTTTTTTTAAAAAAAATCTTTCGAATTTTCCCACGGCACACCAGGCAACATCTCGCGGCACACTAGTGTGCCGCGGAACAGTGGTTGAAAAACACTGCTCTACAGGAGGACCTCTTGCAGCACCCACGCTCACACTAAGCTATGGTTTGGCATAGCATGATGTGAGGAGACACAAAATTGAAGCACAAATTGGTTTCCGCATGTTGCAATCTCTAACTACCCACTGTTGAAGAGCGCTTATCAGATACCCTTTGATATTGCTTGCAAAGCTCATGAGTGTGCTGGTCCCGGGGGGAAGGTCACCTTTATCGTAGTCAAAGTTCAGTCCTGAGTCACTAGCCTGGAAACAGTTCACAAGGAGCGAGGCGAGGTCCGAAGCAGGAAGCTGGGCGGGAACAGGAACGCTGGAAGGTCAGAAGCAGGAAGCCGGATGGGGAACAGGAACACTGGAAGGTCAGGTCTGGGTCCGGGTAGGAGCAGGTACTCAACAACAACGTTGCTTCCGCAACCTGGGACCGGGCTGACTGGCCTTTATCTTCTCTGAGGCCAGGGGCGGTCCCGGCCCCCAGGAGACCCGCCTCTCCTGGCCTTAAGGCAAGCACTCCGCCTGGGAGAAACCAGTTCCCTTCGCCTCTCTGCCCTGAGCCTCTGCAGTTCAGGAGAGGCTGAAGGGTTAATGGACCCAGGGGGAGACTCACCTGTAGGCACTGAGTCCTCAACCACCTCTGGAGCCAGAATGGATTCACCTGGTGCCTGCTGCTGTGGATCTGGCACAGGTGTAGGTGCCTCAGAATCAAGGCCCTGCCCCAGTTCAGCCGGCCCTGGAGGCGGGGACTCCTGTGCAGGCTGGGATTCCTCCGGTTCATCCTCTGAATCGGAATCCCAGGCCATCACAATGAGAGACAGTACGGAAGGGGGTTGGATCTGCTGCCTGAGGCCAATGCTTCACCTCGCCTCATGGGTGGGCTGCTCTGAGAATGGGACTCTCAGTTGTATGTGTGAAACAAATTCTCAATTTCAATTCAGGAAAAAGAAGTGCCTGTCACCGGTGCTATTCTTTCTAGAAAGAGGTGCCAGAATTCACCATGAACACCTGCCTTGTTCTCTTATGATGGCAATGGTGCCCACCTGAGAGGTGCCAGAACTGAGTTCTGGCTTTAAAAAAGCCGTCCCTGTCACCGATCAGAAGTTTGGGCATCACCAGGCAAGACAATCAGATACATTTATAGCTCCCTTCACTCTTGGGGAAATTTCTTTCCTACAATGTAGTCAAGCTCAGGAAGAAATGATTTGGTGTTTGCAGCGGGTGCAGACTGCCCTCTAGTGGATTACCATGGTAGCACAGATCTAAAAAACTGCATTATTTTTTTTTTTAATTAGAAAAACTGGTTTTAAGGAAATGCAACTTCCTTAATACTTTATCCATATTGTCCTGGGCTTTCTTATCTGATATCTGTAAATAGAGTCATAAGTGTAGGTTGCCTGAGCTGTTCAGAGCCATGGACTTGTTAATAGCTTGGAGATGTGTTAATTGGCAAAAGCTTCTTGATACAGCACATTTTGGGAACCACTCAAGGATGGGCAACAATTAGCAGTGGTGGACCTTGGGGTCTCAAGTTTCAGCGGTGACCTGTGCAAGGTCAAAGTTCAGCACTCCTCTTGCTTCTCGCACACCATTCTAAATCATAGTTTCAGCACCCTCAAGTCTCCATGCCTAGTGCAAGTGTAATAAGCAAGCAAGCAAGCAAGCAAGCAAGCAAGCAAACAAACAAACAAACAAACAAATAAATAGTGTGTGTTTCATAAATTCTGAAACAAGGGGAGTTGAGTAGAGTAGAAAAACCAGGAATGAGGAGGACTGGGGGGGGGGGGGAGGCAGCGCCTCTCTTTCTATGGGAAATGGCTCTTTATAAGGATTTGCCTAATTCACTCTGCGCATTAAGAGGGGCAGAGCTGTACTGCTTTGTTCCTTTGGAGTGGGTATGGAACTGAAAATACTTTGGAGAAAGTTAGTCCAGGGTTTGTGTGGGATTTGTTGTCTAGCTGCTATCTAGCTGGATTGGAGGCAATGGGGTGAAGAAGCCTCTGCATTCTATAAACTGTGGCTAGCCTTCCCTGGCAGGTTTTAGCAGCCAGCTGCAAAGTCCAATCCTATGAGCAAGGATACTTAGAATTAAAGCACAATTCCACTTAAAGTATAATCTCTAGTTGCATTTAGGCACCTAATGAATACTACTGCTTTAAAAGAATCCTTTGCACATTTACCATATGTTCTGGCGTATAAGACAACTTTTCAACCCAGGAAAATGGTTTCCAAAGCCTTGTCGTACTCCTTTCCCAATTTTGAACCCATCAGTTGTTCCATATCCAGTTCTAACTGTAGCTTCTTGTCCCACATAGAGATTTCTCAGGAGACAGATGAGGTGATCAGGCACTCCCATTTCTTTAAGAACTTGCCATAGTTTGCTTTGGTCGATGCTTTTGCGTAGTCAATGAAGCAGAAGTAGATGTCTTTCTGGAACTCTCCAGCTTTCTCCATAATCCAGCGCATGTTTGCAATTTGGTCTCTGGTTCCTCTGCCTCTTCTAAATCCAGCTTGCACTTCTGGGAGTACTCGGTCCACATACTGCAGCTTACCCCTCACAAAGCTAGATTCCCAGCACCCCTTTAAAAGCTATGGTTCCCAGAATTATTTTAGGGAAGTTGTGTGATTTAAATGTATGGCATGCAGGCAGCCTCTGTCCTGAGCAGCTTTCAGAGGTCAGCAAAGATGAATTTAGAGCCCCTTGTGAGAGACAGAGCTGCTCTCAGGACTTCTGCATGATTCCTTTTTCCTCTCCATTTTAATACCAGATTACAAGGAGGGAGAAAATCCGAGCTGAGCCTGATATTCTCCCCGCTTTATCCCCTTCCACCTTGCAAGCTAACCCTCTTGCAGTTTCCTGATCCCCAAGAATTTGCCTATGAAACTTGCATGCTTTTAAATTCATGTGGGAGTGCACGGGGGGGGGGGGAATCCTTGCTCCTGTCCTGACTGGGGTGTCTCTGTGTGTGTCAATACATGCCCACAGGTCAGACCTGTGCAATGAGAAGATTCCACCTTTATGTTCTGCACTCACTGGAGGACAAAAGATACTCCTTACCAACCAAATTGCACAGCAACCAAATGTTTAATGAACCATGTAACGTCTTGGAATGACCATCAAAAACTAACAACAACGTTAAGTGGACAGATAAGAAAATTGGTAAAAAGGATTATCTGCCTCCTTTTTAAAGAAATGACTGGGGAAAAGTGCAATGGCTTTCCATTCATTCACAAACTGCCTCTACACAGGCAGATTTTAAGCTGAAAACAGGCCTGGAGTTTCATGTACAGGATCAGGCACTTGTCATGTGTAAGGTGGATCAATCAGGTTTTTTGGTTAAGTTGGCCTGTCCGGTTTAATTCTGCAGCTGCTTTCTAGCGTCAGGATGATGCACAGCAGCTGAGAAAGTATCAGGGCAATGGAATACATTACATATTGACCTGAGATGACTAAAGGGGTTTGAAGAATAGCAAAAAGGTGCTGCCTAGGGTGATATAGTTGAAACTGGGTAGTCTCTGGGTATCTCCCACCAACTGGTCTTAGTGGTTTTACTGACACAGATTTCTGGAACGGTTCCCATGCATCTTGCAAAATGGGCCAACTGAACAACTTGCTCACAGACCATCGTGTTTTGCGGGGGGGTTTTAAGCTTTGTGATTCAGATGTCATTCAGTTGTTATGTCCAAGGTGGCTGTTGTTTGCTCCATGTCAGGACACTGCAAGCCAAGAGGAGCCCTTTGCAAGCTCATCAGAGGAAGGAGAATCACAGAGGGATGGTGCACCCAGACACAGTGCAGGGCTAATGGCAGAAAGGGCCTGGAAGCTGTAGCTGACATTAGCGCGTTTTTGACTGGGGAGGCCCTTTCGGGGATTGGGCTTGTGGTGAACTGATCCCGCTGAGTTCAGAGGCCAAGTGCTGCAGGGATCCTTGACTGGTGAATGAAGATGAGAAGGTGAGGCTGGATTCTGGCAGGAGAGAGAGAGAGAGAGAGAGAGAGAGAGAGAGAGAGATTCAAATGGTTCCAGAAATAGCTGAAGATGTAACTCACAAGAAGCTGAGAGGCTCAATACGTTGATTGTTAAACTGGTTCCGTGGAGCATGCTTAGTCCCAGTTTTTGGACTAGCAAAGCAAAAAAAGAGGGAGGCAGCCTGGTACAGCATCTGTGAAAGTGTGCCTGCCTGCCCTAGTACAGTTGAGCTAAATCATTAGGTGGCCATAGGCCCAAGGGTCACCAATGGCTCCCATGAGGGTCTCCTCAAAAATCCACAACTGACAGGAGATTGTTCACTCTTTCTACTTCATTCCTGTTTGCACTGGCCTAGCCTCTCCTACACTGAATATGCCCTTTTGAACCACTCCAACAGTTTAGGGCAGAGGTTCTCAACCTTTTTGAGTCCACAGCTCCCTTGACCAACTACATTCTTTCTGCAGCAACCCTGTGGGGAAACACGCTCTGAAGCCCAGCTATGTCACCCCTCGCCTGCCGAGCCGGCAGCCCCTCACCCCTTTTCAAACACCTTTCTTGATGTGTTCCATCAGCCTCCTCTCCTCTCGGTGAGTTAGGATTAGCCATATCCCTGCCTCCTCAAGATACAAATGACATCTTCCCATGTTGATGGGACTGGCAGACCTAAGTCCATAAGGCAAACCAAAATTGGCCTTCCTGCTAAGAGATCACATTTTCCCTATCAGATGGTTCCCTAACAGAAGTCTCAAGGAGGTTTGGTCCTCCTTAGTGCCCCTGCTTGTTGCCAACTCACCTATTCGCATAGCTAAAGCTTCCTCCAATCTCCGGAATGTTTTGTTGAATAAGCCCTTGACCAAGGGGCCCGCGATGTAAACCACTATGTATAGAAGAAGCAAGCCAAGGATGATGGCTATTGTAACCTTGGAGCGGAGAGGGGGGAAAGAGAGAAGGTGGTTGTTAATTCCTAATTGTTAGCAATACCTGTATGTGAACAGAAACCTCAAAAATTGCTAGGAGAGGGAGCAAGAAAGGAATGTGGGACTGCACACAAATGTTCATTCCCTTCTGCGGATGAAGGTTATTCAGGCTAGCAAAAGATAAAACCAATGGGATCAGCAACAAGGGTGTTGCGGTGTATCCTCCCTCCTAGAACGATTTTTTTCTGTTTGGGTTCGGCCAGCTATTCTCACTCCCTGCCATTCTGCTTCCCTTTTCCTAAACGGCACAAAGCATGGTAAGAACGATGGCATTTGTTCCCACGGCAGAATTCACTTGCACAAGACATACTGATGGCCACCAACTTTAAAACAGGGTAGGGAAATTTATGCAGGATAAGGCTGTCAGCGGGGTACTGGCCACGGCGGCTACCTTCTACCTCCACTGTTGGAGGCAACCAGCCGCTGAATACCATTTGCTTTGAATCACACGTGGGGAGGCAACTCTTATGCTTGCTTGCGGGCTTCCCAGGGAGATCTGGTTGGCCATTGTGAGAAGAACAATTCTATCCTCACTTTGGCCAAACAGATGGCAGTGAGAAGCCCCCAGGCAAGACAATAGGATTTGCCCCATTTGTGATTCCCAGCAACTGGTTTTCAGAGGCCTACTGCCTTCATTCAGTCTTCTACAGTGCTATGCTACAAGCACAGCTGGTTCTCATCGTTATAGCCTGAAGTAATAATAATAATAATTTATTATTTATACCCCACCCATCTGGCTGGGCTTCCCCAGCCACTCTGGGCAGCTCCCAATCAAGTGTTGAAAACAGTACAGCGTTACATATTAAAAACTTCCCTGAACAGGGCTGCCTTAAGATGTCTTCTGAATGTCAGGTAGATGTTTATCTCTTTGACATCTGATGGGAGGGCGTTCCACAGGGTGGGCGCCACTACCGAGAAGGCCCTCTGTCTGGTTCCCTGTAGCCTCACTTCTCACAATGAGGGAACCGCCAGGAGGCCCTCGGCGCTGGATCTCGGTGTCCGGGCAGAACGATGGGGGTGGAGACGCTCCTTCAGGTATACAGGACCGAGGCCGTTTAGGGCTTTAAAGGTCAGCACCAACACTTTGAATCGCGCTCGGAAATGTACTGGGAGCCAATGCAGATCTCTCAGAACCGGTGTTATGTGGTCCTGGCGGGACTTTGAACTTGGGTATCCATAGGGCCACTTTATTCCCCATGAAGCTGGCCATCACCAGAGCCCCCCTGAAGTATAGGGGGTCTGTCATGACTAGATGGCTGGGGGGGGGGCTTTTTCAAGTGTGGCACTCCATATATGCCCTCTACAGGGAGACTTCCATGGTGTTGACCCTGATGTCCTTTTGGTCATCAAGAAAAGCCTTTTCATTCCAAGAATGAAGATGCTCAAGGCATGGCGGCTGTTACCTTCAAGAGAAAGATGGCCCGGGTGGGGCTGAGGCGCAAGCCATGGACATGGATAATGAACTCCAAGGCATAATCACAGTAGGTGCTTTCGTCGACACCCCTATGGAAGCAAGAGAGGCAGGACGTCAGTTGACTACTGGTCTGAGCAGGCCAGCTTGGCTTTGGTCAATTGCTGTTTACAGCTCTCCCAGTGCTTAGATCTTTACATAGGCTCTTCTTGGTTTCTCATATCATTCATCTCCTGGTCCACTACCTTCCAAACCATGTTTCTTCTCCGTGCTTTCAGAGTGGTACTTTCTCCCATCCCCATGACGTAATAAGGCCATTAATTTCAATGAGTCTAGTCTACGTAAAACTCAAGTTGAACACCACCTTTTGATTGTGAATTGTTTTAACTTGTGCTCAGGAGTTCTTATGGCTGAAAGGTAGCTTATCAGTATAATTCAGTTCAACTGTAAATTAATTTAATTCTTTTTAAAATGAACCAAACACATTTTAAAAACTCAAACCTACCTGTTTGATACTTCCACCACAAAAAAATAATCAGGAGCAGACGGACCCTGAGGGACAATATCATAGCATGGAGAATTCGTCTGGCACACCCACCTGTGGAAGGAAAGGGATTTTGCCTTATGATGTCTTACATGGTAGGCTGTTTCAATTCATGTCCCTAGCTGGGGACAATAAAGTGGTTTAGTCATGCGGGACACATGACCCGGAAAGCTGTCTGTGGACAAACGCCGGCTCCCTCGGCCTGAAAGTGGAGATGAGCGCCACAACCCCATAGTCACCTTTGACGGGACTTAACTGTCCAGAGGTCCTTTGCCTTTACTTTTTGGCAGATGGCAGGTGACCCAAAGAAGAGAGAAACAGAAGGGAAATAAAGCACATGTCCTCAAAAAGGATACTAGTAGAGCCGTAACATTTTTAGAGGAGGATAACCAAAATGATTTAGGGGTTGGAACAATTTCCCTGTGAGGAAAGTTTACAACTTTTAAGCCTTTTTAAATTGGGAAAAGGGCAAGTAAGAGGCAGGGACATGATAAGAGGGACATGAAGTTGGGCATGGCTTGGAGAAAGTGGACAGAGAGGAGTTTTTCTCCCTCATAACACTAGAACTTGTGACAGGTAGGTATCCGTGCTGGTCTGCCATAGTCAAAACAAAATAATAATAAAAATCCTTCCAGTAGCACCTTAGAGAACAACTAAGTTTGTTATTGGGATGAGCTTGCGTGTGTATCTGAAGAAGTGTGCATGCACACAAAAGCTCATACCAATAACAAATTTAGTTCTTCTCTAAGGTGCTACTGGAAGGATTCTTTTTATTTTGTTTCGACTAGAACCTGTGGACATCCATCAAATCTGTGTCCAGGGCAGCTGTTTACCAGCTCCATCTGGTACGCAGGCTGAGACCCTATCTGCCTGCGGACTGCCTCACCAGAGTGGTGCATGCTCTAGTTATCTCCCGCTTGGACTACTGCAATGCGCTCTACTTGGGGCTACCTTTGAATGTGACCCAGAAACTACAACTAATCCAGAACGCGGCAGCCAGACTGGTGACTGGGAGCGGCCGCCGAGACCATATAACACCGGTCTTGAAAGACCTACATTGGCTCCCAGTACGTTTCCGAGCACAATTCAAAGTGTTGGTGCTAACCTTTAAAGCCCTAAATGGCCTCGGTCCAGTATATCTGAAGGAGCATCTCCACCCCCATCATTCTACCTGGACACTGAGGTCCAGCACCGAGGGCCTTCTGGCAGTTCCCTCACTGCGACAAGCCAATTACAGGGAACCAGGCAGAGGGCCTTCTCAGTAGTGGCGCCCTCCCTGTGGAACGCCCTCTCACCAGATGTCAAAGAGAACAACAACTACCAGACTTTTAGAAGACATCTGAAGGCAGCTCCTTTAATGTTTGATGTATCACAGTATTTTAATATTTTTTTGGAAGCCACCCAGAGTGGCTGGGGAAGCCCAGCCAGATGGGCGGGGTATAAATAATAAATTATTATTATTATTATTATTATTATTATTATTATTATTATTATTATCCAAGGAAGATGAATGTTAGAAGATTCAGGACAGGCAAAAGAAAGGCCTTCTTCACACAGTACAGGGTTAAACTTGTTCCCACCCGATGTAGTGATGTCCACTGACTTAGATGTTTTTAAAAGGGAATTGGGCAAATTCAGTGGCTACTAGCCACAATAGCTATGTTATATGTCTGCCGTTGGAGACAAATGTGTCTCTGAATGCCAGTTGCTGGAAAGCACAAGTGGAAAAATGGCCGCAACCCCAACGCTTCTTGAATGCTTCCAAGAGCACTTGGTTGGCCCCATGACAATCTGAAGCTGGACTAGACAGGTCTTTGACCTGATTCAGCATGGCTCTTCTTATGTTTTATTGCCGACCAAATTTCATATTTCAGAAACTGAAATATTTTAGATCAGAAACTGACACCCACACCCAAAGACACAGCAAATGTTTCCTTACAAAATCCCAGACTCGGCTTGAGAGAGGATATGAAAACCTTCAGAATCAACTTTATCTTCGTGCATTTCAGCCCTAAGCCAGATCAAACTTGATGTTGCACTGGAAAGAGAATATGAAATCAACCATGAATTAAGACAGCTAAGCTTTGCAAGGAAGCCTAAAGTGGTTACCAGGCCACTCACATCCTTAATAGCCCGTTGTTACCCACCCACCCTTGCCAGCTTTTACATTCCTATGTTCATCAGCTATGGCTCATTATCAGCTTCAAAATAGAAGGGGGAAGAATCAAATCTCTTACAACTCACCAGTGCTTTTTTTCTGGAGGAACGCTGGGGTACGCATACCCCTACACGTTTTGTGAATCTTTGTACTTTTGTCTATTTCCTGTATTTTTCCCAATTTGAACAATAAAATGGTGATTTTCTTGAGTCAAAATGAGAGTACCCCTAAACATTTTTTTAAAGGAAAAAAAAGCACTGCAGCTCACAGCTATTTCTCTGCTCTATCTCCCAAAGTGGAGGCAATTCTCATCACAGACCAGACAAGTGGCTGTTGGTAAGCCACAACCCAAGCCGCCACAGATCAGTAGGCAGAGCACATGCCTCATATTCAAAAGGGTCCAGGTCTGAGCACTGATATCTCCAGTTAAATGGTTACAGGAAAAAGGACCAGGAAAGATTCCCCCTTCCTTAGACACTGTGGAGACACTGCCCATCAGAGTGCACTGGCAATAGTGGCCCTCCAGATGTTGTCAGAATTCAGCAAGTCCCCAGTCCCTGGACAGAATAATCCAATGGTCTGTTGCAGTATGAGGCAGTTTCCTCTGTCCACAATTCTGAGAAGGCGGCCATTGGCGGCTTCTGCACTAGGGCCATTTAGCACTGCTGAGGTATTGCTTCTCCTTAGTCATCTGGAAGGAGTGAACCGGCTGGAGGAGCAGCCTCCCCTGTGCATAGGCAGTTGGGGGAGCCTGTGATTATTTAATTGCGCTCTCTCACTCTCATATGGCAAACCAGCACTTTTCTTACGTGGGCATGTTCACATGGTGCGCGGGCTTGGAAAGACTGGTCCCAAAAGGGGGTCTTTTAAACTGACTAAAAATGTTGCATTTGAATAAGACATAGATACTAAACAGCTAAGGTCACAATGCTAGGCACTGTGGGGGGTCTGCAAAATGTGGTCACCTGCCATTCACTGTGTTGTACTGAAAGGTCTCTTCCTCACTGAAGTATCTGATGTTCTCTATCGCAAATGGTCCCCCGCCAATTACTCTGAAGATGTAGCTGCCAGCAGAATAAGCAAGATGGAGGTGAGTTTGCACAAGCTTTAACAGTTAAAAAAACCACACCCATTCACAAACAGCTCGGACAAAACTGCCATTTCTCCTATCACAGCAAGAAGAAGAAGAAGAAGAAGAAGAAGAAGAAGAAGAAGAAGAAGAGGAGTTTGGATTTGATATCCAGCTTTATCACTACCCAAAGGAATCTCAAAGCGGCTAACATTCTCCTTTGCCTTCCTCCCCCACAACAAACAACAAACAAGCCGGGGACCCACTCCCAGAGGATACCAGTCACTGACAGGTCAGGGGAATCAACAAGAGCATTTCCTTCTGTATCTCTCCTGATAAAGGTTGCCAACCAGGGCAGTTTTAGAGCCATTCCTAAGCCTGAAACCAAATTAAAATGGGTCGAAATAACCCATTTCCTCTGGGCATGCTGGTACGTGGGCCACCACAATCCTCCCAGGTACCTTTCCCTTTTAAAAAATTAGGGTGTCCTATTCATGGATCTCCTGTGTGTCCCATCGACTGAAGACTTGCCTCTGGCCACCAAGCTAAGCTCATGGCAGAGGTTCCCCAGCCGTGTCCTTAGCCGTGATGCTAGATCAGCTGGGGTGTACCGTTAGTACAAATGTATACCTGCCAGACAATTTTCTTGCCTTCAAGGGTGTCACCTAGCAACTAGGGACTCTTGAGGAATTTGTTCTTGGTGTGTTTTGATGCAAACTGACCCAATCAACACCACTCAGACTAAGGTGCAGATCAGAAGTTAGTCATCCTTCACACCTCTCCAGAGTTCACGATGCAGTTCTCAGCTCAAAAAGAAAACGCATCAAATTGGATATTTTGAGAGAAAATGTATTAAAAACATGTATCTAGATGCAGAGTTGAAAATTAATGTGGACATGGGGTGGAATGCCTTTTCGAATACGTACAAAAATGGAAGGGACTGGAAACAGTCTTCTCTGTCCTTCCCTAGCGACAACAGGGCTTCCTCTGATTGGCCTTCAGCTTTACCTGGAAGTCCCCAGCGAAAACGTTGACCTAGGTGCCTCCATCTTACCCTCCCCCTGGCCTTTGAACAATATGCTCAGTGGAGATTCACTGATTTCAGTTCAGCAAAGCGACAAAATGCCATCAAAAGCACAGCTCAGCCCTTACCTTCCATTGAAACGTCCCGAGTCTCCTGTCACCATATCTTGGATCAAAAAAGAAGGGTAAAACACTGCAAATGAATCAAGCAGGTGTGGTATCACCATGTGTCTTCTGCCTGGCATCCATCATTCCTTAATTAACTTCATCTATGAGCCTCACAGATCTGACCCACCCAGACACCCCACTTCACCCCAGCCTTACCATCGTTGAAGGAGAAGCAAGGCATCTCGGGGTCTTGCTTGATACAATCAAAGTAGCGCTTGTTCTTGACGGTAGTCTCATTCTTAGTGGAAGTAATGTCAAAAGCTAGCCTCTTGCCTGGGGGACATCCAATGTAGACAGTCGACACATAACTGCCCTGTGGGGGCAAGTAAATTGGAAAGGATAAGTGGCCTTTTTTTCGTTGTTTCTTTTTTAGAACACTGGATTGCAAACTCCCTCTCTTAAAAGGACTCCTTTTCACCTCTGTGTCTGCTGCGGAATCCCTGCATGTTGCAGGGGATAATTTGGACAGGCATCTCCTCGGAGGACCCCTCGGTCAATGCCTAAGGTACCTTCACCTTGACCTTCATGAAGGGTTCCCCAGAATACACCCGAGAGGACTCACCACGCTTTTGTACTAGTTCTGCTCCTCTGCCTTGGAACAGAAGTCTGGCCTGCAGGAATTTTTTTGATTATTTTTTTTCTGACAAGGCAAGGATTGCACCTCCTGGCAGGTGTCGCACGGAAGGCAACAGGCAGACTTTGTTGCGCCCTTGGGGTGGCCACTCCTCACGGAGGTTGCCAGCTGGTCACAGTGTTTGCCCTCTCAGCTTGGTGAGCCCCTGGTGGGAGCGGCGGCTGATGATCCCTGGCTGGCTTGGTGGTGTCTCAGCACCACCAGAGCTGCAGCTACAGCAGGCCTAGGAGGAGGGCAGTCGAGACCAGGCTGAGGTGCCAAGTGCAGCCTTTTACCGGCCGCCTGTCCTTGGCTGCACAGCACAAGGGCAGGTGCCAGCGGGTCCCAGGTGAGCGGGCAGCTTTCCTTCTATGCTCCTGCTGCAGGGCGCATGCCTCAGCCAAGGGAGGCCCTAAGGGAAGGAGTGGTGCAGGCCAGAAAAGTCCAGACTCCAGCCGGTGGGAGTTCCGCCCCCAGGTGTGAGCACCCCTTAGCCAGCCATGAGGAGAAAGAGGCACCACCGCTCGGGTGCAGCTCGCCTCCCCGTGGCTCCAGAAGATGGCAGCCATGTGGCCTTGTCATGGGAGCGCCTGGTTGCGCCCCCCCCCCGAATTCTGCACCCGGGACTACGGACCTCATCGCCCCCCCCCCCCACACACACTATGCCATAGTCTGGAGAAGAAAAACATGGCTTGCTTAATTTGCCACCCAACAAAGCCACAAAAGCAAGGCCAGTCAAGGTGGCCGCCACACCTCTAAACAATTCCCACAGCTGTAGGCTGCAGAGGAAGACTGTTCGCGGCAAACAAGCTGCCTTTCCAGAATTACTGAGCTTCTCCCAGACAAGTGGGATTTTGTGAAAATCTGACATCAAGAATCACAAAACAGAGAAACCAGTAGGAGAACACTTCAATCTCCCAGGACATTCTATACAAGATCTCAAAGTAGCTGTTTTACTACAAAGGAATTTCAGAAATAGACTAGAAAGAGAAGCTGCTGAATTGCAACTCATTACCAAACTTAAAACCATGGAGAGACCTGGTCTGAACAGAGACATTGGATTCTTATCTCATTATACATGACTAAGCCATTTCTCACCTTCTCACCCCTTGCCTTTTCCTGTAAGACCTATTGCAGTCGTTAAGAGTCGTCAACAGGCTCATCTCAGCTATCTGCCAATCACCCATTCCCACCACCCTTCTGAGTAATACCCCTCCCCACCTTCTCACTATATAGAAGGATCTGGCAACTTCTGTTTCAGTGTATCTGAAGAAGTGTGCATGCACACGAAAGCTCATACCAAGAACTAACTTAGTTGGTCTTTAAGGTGCTACTGGAAGGAAGGATTTTTTTTTATTTTGACTATGGCAGACCAACACGGCTACCTATCTGTAACTGGAAATCCTGAGTATCAGGTGCCAACTGCCTCCTCCGGGGCTGCTACCAGGAGGAGAGAATTGAGAGAAATTATCTTCCCTTCAAGCAATCCAAGCCACCCTTACCCTTATCCGTGGTCCGTTGGATGTGTACTCGTAGCAGTTCATTCCCGAGTGTGCAACCTGGGGAAAGTAAATACAAGCCAAGCAAATGTCAGGGGAAAGGCAAATTCTAGCCACTTGTATACCAGAGGAGTACAACTCAACAGATCAGAAGCAAGAAGCAGTGCGGCAGGAGACTGATTTCATGTGCCACCTTTGGTGCACTGAAGCGGCACCAGGTGGCCTATCCTAGCCCAAGAGCAACAATTCTGTGATAGAAGACAAGACCCTGGAACTTCAGCAAAGACTGCCTTCTTACCTTTAAGCCAAAAGAACTCTTCAGAAGGTTCTTCCCACTCAGCTGCTGATACGGGTAAACGCCTTTGTCATGAATAACTATCTGTTGTTGTGAGGACGAAGAGATGCAGTGGTGCAAAAGAAACAGGAGTTTAAAATGGAATCAGTTTTAATAAGAAACCAGCTCTCTAATGGCATTTTCTCCTTGTGAGCCACTCAATGGTGCAGAATGGATGGCCAAGAATACTCATACAGTGGTGCCTCGCAAGACGAAATTAATTCGTTCCGCAAGTCTCTTCGTCTTGCGAGTTTTTCGTCTTGCAATGCACGGTTTCCCATAGGAATGCATTGAAAATCAATTAATGCGTTCCTAGGGAAACCGCCTTCAGACCAGGTCCAGGGACAGTCTGTCCCCCAACCTCTTCTGAAGGCTGGGGGGGGGGACAAGGGCTTTTCTTCCCACCCCCAGCATTTTAAAAAACCCCGGGACAGCGGAGGACTTCTCCGCTGTCCGGGCGATCTTAAAATGCTGGCGGGCGGCATTTTAAAATCGCCCCGGGACAGCGGAGGACTTCTCCGCTGTCCGGGGCGATTTAAAAGCCCCTGGGAAGGCAGGCAGGGGGGACAAAGACTTTTGCCCCCCGCCAGCCTTCAGAAGAGGTCCTGGACCTCTTCTGAAGGCGGGCGGGGGGCGAAAGTCTTTGCTCCCCCCCGCCTTCAAAAGCCCTCCGGGACAGGCAGGCAGGGGGGAGCAAAGACTTTCGCCCCCCGCCCGCCTTCAGAAGGTGTTCCCTCCCCCCCACCCGGCTTCGGAGCACCGTTCCGAAGCCGGGCGGCGGCGGGAGGTGTTCCCTCCCCGCCGCCCGGCTTCGGAGGAGCCTTCCGAAGCCCGGCGGCGGGTGGAGGTTTCCCCGCCCCGCCGCCAGGCTTCGTAGGAGGTCCGAGGACAGTGGGGAAGACGCGCTGCGCTTCCCCGCTGTCCCTGAGATTTCCCTATGGGCTGTCGTCTTGCGAAGCAAGCCCATAGGGAAATTCGTTTTGCGAAGCGCCTCCAAAACGGAAAACCCTTTCGTCTAGCGGGTTTTCCGTCTTGCGAGGCGTTCGTCTTGCGGGGTACCACTGTAATATCAGATCTTGCCACCCTCTAAGCGCATGTCAGGAATCTTTGTTGTTTGCTTCTTCTCAGCAGTACTGACATTTCCGGCTGTTGTTTATATTGGTTCTAATGATCTATAATGCTGTGATTTAACATATATTTTGTATTCCATCCTGGAACCTTAAGGTGAAGAGAGGCTATAAATCATATAATGTGGTGATGGAAGAAACAAGACCTTCTGGGATGCAATGCTATAAGCTCCTCCATCGTAGACTCAGCATGTATGTGCGTGTAAATAAGCTATATATGACATACAGACGTCACATTCCGAGGAAACTGAACCTTGGGTGAGCGCCTGGAACCCCTGGAATCACACAAAGCTCAGAGACTGGGGTGGCATGAAACAACGTAAATATTTGTAGACCTTCATTACGCTTGCAGAAAGGCACTCTGTATAAGCTCAGAGATTCCAGAAATTTTGCGCAAACATAAGTTTGCAAGCATAGTTTCAAATATGTCTCAAAATAAGAATGGGGTTCTGGTTTCTCACATTTCAAAATGCTGATCGGAGCAAGCCTGCATTTCTGACTTTTCAAGGGGGATTTTGCCTCATTTCATCATCTAGGATTTGAGAGGCCCTTACCTGATATAGTACTGAACCTCTGCTGATGAGCTCCTGCCTATGTAGATGTGTATGAATATATTCAGGATGGGCTAAGATGAGAGTGAGCCAGATGTTTTGGAGAGAATTTTCATCTGCTGACTCCCCCACTGCAAGCAAAATGAAAAAGCTATCAGCCAATGCAAAAGAATAGGGCATGTACATGTGGAACAGAATGTTGGTGCTTGCCATGAGTATTCTTCTCGCTGGGCATGCAGCAACCATGTGAGATATGACCCCCTCTTACTTCTTGGCAGTAGCACCCCAGCTATGGAAAACTCTCTGCTTCGAGCTCTGACTGATACCGAAGTTGGTTATCTTTCGGCACCAGCAGAAGACTCATTTTCCACCAGGCTTTTTGAGCAGGCTGAGGGCTATTGTCTGTCTACTGGGTCACATGGCTATTCGATCTGATATACTGTATTTAGTAGGCAGAGGACGAGTGTATTCTATTTATTCTATTCTAGTATATTCCATTTTGTTCTTATTGTTTTTTGAATTGTTGTGGCCCACTGTAAGATCCCGTGAAGAGGGATGGAACATATATCTTGTAAATAAGTAACACTGCTGAGACGAAAGCCTGTGATCACGGTTTTCCTGGAGACCTCTCCCGTCAGGGGTGGGGTGCCAGGAGCAGATCTGTAATAACTCACATGGTGTCAGTGAAGTTAACTCTTTATTCAGAGGAACAAAGAGCTCCAGAGACCAGGCCTAGTGAGCACAGCAACTCCTCCCGTTAGATCTTGCCTCAATGAGGCAGCTACAAGGACTGAAGGTCCCTGTTTCCCCACAGTGGCTTCCTAGCCCAGGTCCTTCCCAAGCAATCTGAGCCTTCTCCGCCTTGTTTGTCTCTGCTCCACCCTCTTCAGGTTCTGGGAGACATTTGAGGAGGAGAGCTGGTCACAGCAAGAGGGGGAGACACCCTGGCTTCTGCACCAGCCTGACCAGCCTGCTTCTTGCCCCTCCCTCCTCTCCAGCCTCCGCTTCTGCCTCTACTTCTGGACTGCTCTCTGCCACCGCCTCTTCCTGCTCACTAAACCCTGTTACCTCTTCAGCTTCCGCCTCCCAGTCTGCTCCCTCTGACCACTCACCCTTGCCCCACCACCACTCCCCGGGCTCTGAGCCTTCTTCCCTTGGGGATTCCCCACCTGGTTCCTCCCCCCCCCCCAATTTCTCTGTGTCCAGCCAATCCATGACATCCCCTCTGCCAGCCCCTCAGTTCTGTTCCATGTTTGTGCTACTGTAGAACCAGAAATCAGAAGAAAAGCAGGGAGGATCACAAGTCAAAATTAGGAGGAAGCATAGCCTAGGCCAACTCGTATTACCACTGCAAGACATCCGCATATACAGGGTTAGTCTTTTAAAAGAGGCCCCGTGGAACATGTGTACTCTGTATCCACAGGGCCTCTTTTAAACGACTCACCGTGTGTGTGTGTGTGTGTGTGTGTGTGTAAACACCTTATGGGGGGGGGCGTGTTGACATCATGGCTTCACTGAGTGTGGCCTTAGATATCACCACATGCCCAAGAAACAAGAAGTTCACAGTAGATATCAACATTACATTCTCAGTTGGGTGTGGGAGATGCCCTGTAACTGTTGTGTTTTATGTGACAGATCCGCCCCTCCCTTCCTCCATCGCAGCACTTCCTGAGCTCAACACCCCTTACTGCTCTGTTTCGTTGTTCTCATGCTCAGGTACAGAGAGAAGGTGTATTCGGTGTTCTTGTCAAAGTAGAGCTTGGAAGGCAGTAAGTTTTCAGGCAGCTGATCGTACATCTTGATGTAGTTGGCCATGTCGACATAGATGCCTGCCGAGGTGTTCCAGTTGCTTGCCACATAGGTGTAGTATTCCTGGGAAGCAAGAAAATGATCATCTTCCACTCCCCGGCCCCACCCTTTGTCTCTTCCTTCCAAGTGCTCCATAAACTGTACCTTAGTCATGGTTGCAACAGTCCTGGAAAGGAGGCCAGTATTGCTATCCATTGACAGTGTGATTGGTAAGTATTGGCTTGCCTAAGGTAAGGCATACAGTGAAGATAGGGGCAAAGCCCAGGTGCAAAATTGGGTGTTGCAGCAGTTAAAGGTGAAGCATGTTGGTTAGGAAAAGGAAACACTCATACATCAAAATTATGACTGTTTCTTTACTAAATGATTCATATTGCATGTGTGTCTATCACACATCAACTGACTGTCAAATCCCTTAGCAAGCAGTCAAAAAAAAAAAGGTGTCTTCAGGAAACACAACAGTATCCCTCTCTCCTTGAATATCAAAATCACTTTATTTTGGTTTTTTTACTTAAAAAAGAAAGTTTAAGACCAGGTTACTTTTAATCATGGAGTGGTGAGGGCAGTTGTATCTAAGGAATGCTTTTCAAAATGTTTGTTCTTACCGCATCCTCTTTCTTGTTCTTCCACCATCTCCATGTGGGGTCATGGACTGGGTCAGCATAAGCCTAGGGAGAAAAAAAGAATTGGTAAGGGTGAGTTTGAAGACAGACAGGCGCACAAAAACGATCACTAAATTAGCAGCAAAACCTGTTTAGAAATGCAGAAATAATATACAATTTTATTTAGTGTGGGACAGCATAGAAACCTCCCTGCTGTGGTCCACCCAAGCAGAGGTCATGGCAACCGATCTGGGTGGATGAAGTGGCAGGTGGTGGCAGCTCCTAAGAGGAAGGGGTTGAAGAAAGACAGGCGGTGGCATGAGAGATAGTAAGTTGGCATGTTGGAATCCTGGAAGCCAAGACCCGAGTATGGTGGGAGAAGCCCAGCAGAGATTTAACATCACAAAAACATGCCGGAGAGAAATATAGTCTGTGAAACCTTTAAAATGTGCCCTTTTGAGTCCCAAAATGTCCCCTTCTAGAAGCTCTTTCCATCTGTCCCACTTCCCTGGCACAGAGCCAGACCACATGTTTGGCAAGTCATAAAAAGGTTTACTTACAAAATTCAAAGGTCAGATTCATGTGCTTTTCCATACAGCGGTCAGAAAATATGCACAGGCATTTAAAACACTGTGTAGTTACAGAAGGTAAAAGTTTCTAAACTATTGATAGAGGGGGGAAATTCTAGAGAGAATGCAGGCTGGGGCAACCCAGCCAGATGGGCAGGGTATAAATAAATTAGTATTATTACTACTACTACTACGATTATTATTAATTACTATTATGAAACAAAGGATGCTGGTTAAAATCACGAGGCTGGAGTGACCAGTTCAGAGCTCCTTACATACTGAAGTCCACATGGGGAATGAAAGATACCAAAGGCTTGGTCACTCATTTCTTCTCCAGGCTTAGCCTATGGTTTAACCCCTTCATGCTCTTATTAGATTGGAACATTCTAGAGTTACAGGAGGCTAGAACTTTACATAGGCCTTCCCTCTGACTACTGGAAGTGGGATGCCTGCTGCGCTATTTAAGGAGACAGTGGAGACAGAAGATTCTTATATGCTTATGATGATGAGTGAAGCATCTCTCACTTGGACAAGAAGGATGTAATCAAAAGCGGGGTGGGGGGTGGGGAGAGGAAACCCAAAGGTCATTTAGCTGCCTCATCCAACACTGTTGAACTAAAGCAAACAGTAGGGACCTTTGCAGAAAGCATTTTTAAAAGCTTTCAAATGTTTTTCCTTCCATTAGCAAGAAAAGAGAGGGAGCAGTTTAGAGGTGCTCAAATGTGTAGTTAAATTTTTATCCCAATTTCGAGGAGGGGGAGGGAAAATCAGAGCAGCAGGGGGGCTTCAGATTCCAGCTGCTTCCTGTTGTAAACAAAAATTGCCCTTTTCCCTTACATTACCATATATCTAAGACCTCAAAATTCCTATCACATTCCCTACATGGAGGATCTATAACTCCAGTTGAGCCAGGGCTTCAGAGAGGCCGACAGGGTCAGAAGGGGGGCCTACTACATTGGATCTCCTTCTATGATGTCAGACAGCATTCTCCAAAACATCCTGGGATGCTCTCCAGCAGGAGTAGGCAACCTAAGGCCCATGGGCCACAAGCGGCCCACCGGGGTCGTTTAACCGGCCCACAAGCCCCCCCTGCGTGCTGTGCTAAACCGGCGCAGCGTGGCATGGGGACTTGCTTCTGCAGGGCCAGAAAGGGCGCCTGCGCAGACACCGGAAATTGCAGGCACGCGTGCTCACACACACACGCAATCCAGCCCACAGAGGGATCTCTGCTGGAGTGAACCGTCCCAGGCGAGGTAAACCGTACGGACCCCTGCTCTTCAGGAACGTTACAATTCAGCTTGAGTGCCCAGAAATAGATGCTGGATCAGGGCTTCCACTGGCTGAGGCCTGTGTTTAAATAGTAAGTCCAAGGGATAGCGAGCTTTATTTTGCTTACTTTAATTTGCATAAGCAACATGTGCCTTTGTGGAGCAAACAGCAGAATGCTTTGCCATGAAGAATGCAATCACTTGGTTGTTTTAGGCAGCTGGTTTTAAAAAAATAAAGGCCTTTACACAATTTTCTTTTTGCTGGTTTATCCTTGTTAGTTTCAACAGCTGTTTTGGATTGGGGGGGTGGGACTTAGCTTTGAGGACTTTGCTGCCAGACAGAAGCTAAAGCCTGTGTCTTGTGGTGGTTCTGAGGCCAGCGACTTTTCAGCCCCTCAAAAGAGAAACACAAATAAACAAAAGGTATCCTCACTCTGTGGTAAGATGAGTGCAACTGGAGCAGCTGATAGACGAGTCCCTGGTACACAATCAGCGACTTCTCGTCATGAAAGCCAGTTTTTTCCATGATCTCAGGAGGCATGGCAAAATAATGTTCCATCCGGGTGAATTCCTGTGGCTGAGGTAGGTTCACATAGCGCACAACAGCAAATGGGCAAAGGTGGGCGAATCTGATGTAGTCTAATCCACTAAGAACAAACAGTTGGATGGATTTTATTGCGGTGTGAGTAGAAAGTTCGAGAGCTTAAAACACCATCCCTTGCAGCATTAAAGTGGAAAATCTGGGACTATGCTGTGTAGCCTTGTTGCAATTTATCTAGGCTGGATTTTCTCCCTTTCCCTCTTAATTAAAAGAATCACGCAACAGGGTGCAGATTATGAAATAGTGGTTAATTACATAAGGTCTTGCACCTGATTCTAGCAGTTAACAGTGATGAAAACAAGGCAGGCAAATTCTACTTCTAGATTACAAAATACATAAAGGTAAAGGTAAAGGGACCACTGACCATTAGGTCCACTCGTGACTGACTCTGGGGTTGCGGTGCTCATCTCGCTTTATTGGCCGAGGGAGCTGGCGTACAGCTTCTGGGTCATGTGGCCAGCATGGCTAAGCCGCTTCTGGCGAACAAGAGCAGCGCACGGAAACGCCGTTTACCTTCCCGCTGGAGCAGTACCTATTTATCTACGTGCACTTTGACATGCTTTTGAACTGCTAGGTTGGCAGGAGCAGGGACTGAGAAACAGGAGCTCACCCTGTCACGGGGTTTCAAACCGCCAACTGTCTGATCGGCAAGTCCTAGGCTCTGTGGTTTAACCCACAGCGCCACCCGCATCCCTACAAAATATATATTTTAATTCAAAAAGAAGCAGAGACCAAACAGAAGCATGGTGGGCTGAGTTCTGAAGCAGGGGAAAGTAGAAAAGATTAAACCCTTTTGCCTTTATCACACCAGAGAACTCAAAGGAAGTGATGTCACACACTGCCTTCTCTTGTCATCAGGAACTCTGTGAGTCTTAACCCCTTCATATCCTTATTCACCAAAACAAGCAAAGTTATTTTGACTGCAAATTCCCATACAAAAAGCACATTCTAAACACAACCCCCAGGCCCTATAGCCTCTGTCCTCTATCCAAAAATTTCAGGGCATAATACTGTGGGAGATGAATTAAGGATTAAACCCATAGATTTAGATCTAAACCTCCTATCCCATGTTTCTGTGAGAAATAAAAAAGTGAAGCCTTTTTAGCAGAATAAGAACACTTATAATTTTGCAGCTTATTAAACCTGTGAGTTAGGCAGTTCTATCTTTCTAGCTCTTTCTTATGTGGTCTGCTGACCTTCCCCTCTTCATCCCCATAGCAGAGAATGAACTACACATTTTTAGTAACATAAATGAAAAAGGTTTACTTACATTTCAATGCAGGCAGCAAATACAGCAAAGTAGTGTGCAGAAAAATACTTACAAATTAAAGGTAAAGGTAAAGGTACCCCTGCCCGTACGGGCCAGTCGTGTCCGACTCTAGGGTAGCGCGCTCATCTCGCTCAAGAGGCCGTGAGCTGGCGCCGTCCGAAGACACTTCCGTGTCACGTGGCCAGCGTGACAAAGCTGCAGCTGGCGAGCCAGCACCAGCGCAGCACACGGAAACGCCGTTTACCTTCCCGCTATAAAGCGGTCCCTATTTATCTACTTGCACTTAAGAGTGCTTTCGAACTGCTAGGTGGGCAAGAGCTGGGACCGAATGACGGGAGCTCACCCCGCCGCGGGGATTCGAACCACCGACCATACGATCGGCAAGTCCTAGGCACTGAGGTTTTACCCACAGCGCCACCCGCGTCCCTACAAATTACAGTGAAATAAAAGTTGATCGTCTTAGTTAACATGGCTGAAAGCAGAAGCTTTGCCAAGATTGCTATCACCACCCCTTCCCAGAAAAGTACAGTGCTGCAGATGACTGGAGGTCAGGTGTGAGATGATACCCCTCGCTGCTAGCTGCTCCTGCAACCAGTTATTTCCTCTGGTTGAGGAGAAGCACTGGAGACCTGAGCAAGGCCTCTAATCTAAGGTGAAGAGCCCCCATCATCCATAGTCTGCTGTTGCAAAAGCTGCAGAGAGAGGATAGAAAAAAGATTTGAAAGAGGAAATGGATCCCAGCTACCTTGCAAATGAATGAGACAGTAGGCCTGAGACTTTGAAGAGCCTTTGCAAAACTACTTCTGCCCTGCCAGATGTTTGAGAAAAGTTCAAACGTGATGACACCATACTTTGTGTGTTCCACTCACTTGTGTTTCATCTCTTTGTTAGGGGTTGTTATCAACAGGTCATAGGTAAGGACATGACTCAGAGGGAATTGCCTTCGGACTAATCTTCCATTGTCTGCAGTATCCGCCAAATAAACCAGCTGAAAGAAAAGAAGCCCGGGTTAACAGATTTAGAGGAATCAGGTACACAAAACACATTTTAAATTTATCACCTCTCCTCTAGTGTTTTGTTACATAATGGGATGCACGTCAATAATGTAATGGGATGTACGTGTATGGAGTGTTAGGGGAGGGGTCGTACCTCTGGTGGGGGACACATGATGCTCCTTCTGGGGTAAAAATAAAAAAATTCCTTCCAGTGGCACCTTAAAGACCAACTAAGTTAGTTCTAGGTATGAGCTTTCGTGTGCAAGCACACTTCTTCAGATACACTGAAACAGAAGTTGCCAGATCCTTCTATATAGTGAGAAGGTGGGGAGGGGTATTACTCAGAAGGGTGGTGGGAATGGGAGATTGGCAGATAGCTGAGATGAGCCTGTTGCCGACTCTTAACGACTGTAATAGGTCTTACAGGAAAAGGCAAGGGGTGAGAAGGTGAGAAATGGCTTAGTCATGTATAATGAGATAAGAATCCAATGTCTCTGTTCAGACCAGGTCTCTCCATGGTTTTAAGTTTGGTAATGAGTTGCAATTCAGCAGCTTCTCTTTCCAGTCTATTTCTGAAATTCCTTTGTAGTAAAACAGCTACTTTGAGATCTTGTATAGAATGTCCTGGGAGATTGAAGTGTTCTCCTACTGGTTTCTCTGTTTTGTGATTCTGGGGTAGTTTGTCCACCTTTGGTCCCTAACTGCCCTAGCAGCTCTGCTGCTGCTAAGAAAACCTTGCCACCAACCTGAGCAGCTGGCCAGCTCTTTGTCTTGCAAATGTGATGAGAATCCAAGCAACACAGCAATGGGAGCAAGAGCAAGACTGTACATCCCAGTGTTACTTTCAATTCCAAATGTTTCAGATCAGGGTGTGAGCGGCAGTGGTGAGTTCAGGTGCTTCAGGTTAAGAACCTTGCTTCAGGATGAGAACAGAAATCGTGCTCCGGCAGTGCAGTGGCCCCATTAGCTAAAGTGGTGCTTCAGGTTAAGAACAGTTTCAAGTTAAGAACGGACCTCCAAAACGAATTAAGTACCGTATTTTTCGCTCTATAGGACGCACTTTTTCCCCTCCAAAAATTAAGGGGAAATGTTTGTGCGTCCTATGGAGCGAATGCAGGCTCCTTGGCTTCGCCGATAGCAACACGAAGCCTCCGAAGCGCAGAGGGAGCGCTCCTTCCGCGCTCCGGAGGCTACGCGTTGCTTTCGCTGAAGCCTGGAAAGCGAGAGGGGTTGGTGGCTATCCGTGAAGACTTTGTTTTTTTTTATATAAAATTTTTATTGGTTTTACAAAATTTTTAAGAAAGACAAACAAACACTTAAAATGACAAACATACACGTATAGTTTCAAACCTATTTTCATAAACCTCTTTTCTTGGACTTCCCCATACCCCCCCTCTCTGCATCCCAATGTCCATAATTCAACTAGCAACTCCCAATTGTTACTTTCCAATCTCTATCATCTTAGTCCTCTTTTATATTCTAACCTTGTATCCCTGTACCCCTTTGTTTCTGGAAACCACAACATTTTAACATTCATTAAGTTTATAGTAGTCCTTAAGATAACTTTTAAATTTTCTCCATTCTTCTTCCACCGTCTCTTTTCGTTGGTCACGGATTCTGCCTGTCATCTCGGCCAATGTCATGTAGTCCATCACTTTCATCTGCCATTCTTCCAGAGTGGGTAAATCTTGCGTCTTCCAATACTTTGCGATGAGTATTCTTGCTGCTGTTGTAGCATACATGAAAAAAGTTCTATCCTTCTTTGTCACCAATTGGCCGACAATGCCCAAGAGAAAGGCCTCTGGTTTTTTAGAAAAGGTACATTTGAGTACCTTTTTCATTTCATTATAGATCATTTCCCAGAAGGCCTTAATCTTCGGGCATGTCCACCAAAGGTGATAAAAGGTACCTTCAGTCTCTTTACACTTCCAACATTTGTTATCGGGCAAATGATAAATTTTTGCCAGCTTGACTGGGGTCATGTACCACCTATAAACCATTTTCATGATGTTTTCCTTTAAGGCATTACATGCCGTAAACTTAATGCCGGTGTTCCATAACCATTCCCAGTCAGCTGACATAATGTTATGTCCAACATCCTGTGCCCACTTAATCATAGCCGATTTAACTGTTTCATCCTGTGTATTCCATTTCAGCAACAAGTTATACATTCTAGATAAATTCTTAGTGTTGGGTTCTAACAGTTCGGTTTCTAATTTTGATTTTTCCACCTGGAAACCGATTTTCCTGTCCTGTTTGAAAAATTCCACTATTTGACGATATTGAAACTAATTTTGTACTTTATGTTTCAATTTCTCATGACTTTGTAGTTTGAACTTATCTCCATCCTGTTCTAAAATTTCCCAATACTTCGGCCATCCGACCTCCATATTGAGTTTCTTCACTGCTTTAGCCTCCACTGGTGACACCCATCTAGGGGTTTTATTTTCCAATAGATCTTTATATCTTATCCAAACATTAAACAAAGCTTTTCTGACAATGTGATTTTTAAAGGCACTGTTAACTTTGTCGTACCAAAGATATGCATGCCAACCAAAAGCATTATTAAAACCTTCCAGATCCAAGATGTCCGTGTTCTCGAGGAGCATCCATTCTTTCAGCCAGCAAAAAGCTGCTGCCTCATAGTACAATTTTAAGTCCGGCAGGGCAAAACCCCCTCTTTCTTTAGCGTCTGTCAATATTTTAAATTTAATTCTGGGCTTTTTGCCCTGCCAGACAAATTTCGAAATGTCTTTCTGCCACCTCTTAAAACATTCCATCTTGTCAAGAATCTGCAAGGTCTGAAACAAAAATAGCATTCTAGGCAATACATTCATTTTGATCACAGCAATCCGGCCTAACATTGACAGTTTCAAATTTGACCATATTTCTAGATCTTTTTTAATTTCTGACCAACATTTTTCATAGTTGTCCTTGTACAAATTCACATTCTTAGATGTTAAGTAAACCCCTAGGTATTTCACCTTCTTGACCACTGTCAAACCTGTCTCCTCTTGAAATTTCTCCTTTTCCATATCTGTTAAGTTTTTCCCTAAAACTTTAGTTTTTTGCTTATTCAACTTAAATCCAGCTACCTGGCCAAACTGTTGTATTATTTCTAAAACCTTTTTCGTACTAGTGTTTGGCTCTTGCAAAGTCAATACTAAGTCATCTGCAAACGCTCTTAACTTATAATGTTTAGCTCCGACCTGCACTCCTTTGACCTGCTGGTCATTTCTTATCATGTTCAGCAACACCTCCAGAACTGAGATAAAGACTTTGGAGCACAGTGGGACCTCGCACTGCGCTCCAAAGGCTTCAGGTTCCTTTTGCTGAAGCCGGGACAGCAAGACTCTCCTGGCTTCAGCAGAGAGGGAGAGCTGTGCAGCGCCCCTTCAGCGAAGCGGGAGGAGAAATGGAAGGGGCTCCGTTTCTCCTGCTGCTTCGCTGAAGGGGCGCTGAGCAGAGAGGGGGAGAATTTTTTTTTTTCTTGTTCTCCCCCACTAAAACCAGGTGCATCCTATGGTCGGGTACATCCTATAGAGCAAAAAATACGGTACTTAACCCGAGGTACCACTGTATAAGAGAACAAGGGAGCCATTCAGAGAGAGTTCTGGCATTATTTTTCTAGAAAAATAGCACTGGTGACTCCGGATTCATGAAAGCGCCTCCACACCACCACACATGCCTTGAGTGGTGTCATGGCTACCTTTTCAAACCAGCTACCTCCCGGATTACCCGTCAAGGCAAACACAGCCTAATGCACTCACCTCTTCCAAGTGTCCATCAACATAGAAAATGGTGAGTATGGAATGTTTCAGGGTCAAGCTGTAATGTGGTGAGCCTCTCATCACCTGCAAATAATTGTACACATCCCAGGCTTCTGATGGATATACCTTTTTAATCTCTGTGCCAAGTTCTTTGGAAACCCAAATCTAGAAAGAGGAGGGAAAGTAATGCTCAAGCGATGTAGTGCTCTGTGTGTGTGTGTGTGTGTGTGTGTGTGTGTGTACACACACACACACACACACACACACACACACACACACACACAGAGCTGGGTTGATAATGTAGCAGAATGATTAAGAGACTAGCAATCTCACTTGCATTAACATGTCCTTATTTTCATCGGAAAAATGTTGGAGGGTCTAGTTATCCGACCCCTGAGCCAAGGAGATAAGTAACACTACAACCTTTGCAAGACATCTGAAGGCAGCCCTGTGTAGGGTAGTTATTTAATGTGGCTGGGGCAACCCAGCCAGATGGGTGGGGAACACAACACCTGAAAAAAATCCTGTTGGAATCATTGGGCTTTCCTTCTGAATAAACATGGATAGGGCTAGATTATACACTACAAGCTATGAAATCTTTGGTTTATATAATGGCTCTAACATAAATTCCAAAAATGTCCTTTATTTCTGCCACTTGCTGTTCTGCTATATTTTCATTAGTTTGCTGTGTCTGTGTGTGTTATTTGTTAGCCACCCTGAGAATCCCACAAGGACAGAAAGGATACAAATAGTTTAACTAAACTGTTTTGTACCTGTTGGGACGCAGCTGGCGCTGTGGGTAAAACCTCAGCGACTAGGACTTGCCGATCGCATGGTCGGCGGTTCGAATCCCCGCGGCGGGGTGCGCTCCCGTTGCTCGGTCCCAGCGCCTGCCAACCTAGCAGTTTGAAAGCACCCCCGGGTGCAAGTAGATAAATAGGGACCGCTTACTAGCAGGAAGGTAAACGGCGTTTCCGTGTGCTGTGCTGGCTCGCCAGAGCAGCTTCGTCACGCTGGCCACGTGACCCGGAAATGTCTTCGGACAGTGCTGGCTCTCGGCCTTTAGAGTGAGATGAGCGCACAACCCTAGAGTCTGTCAAGACTGGCCCGTACCAGCAGGGGTACCTTTACCTTTGTACCTGTTGGCCGATGCCTTTTGTCCTGTTTCTATTATTTGCATTTCAAAATAAAGGTTATGAAAAAGAAAGAAATCATACGTTCCTCAGCAATATTAAGCCCTGTTCCTCTAGAACAGACATGGCCAACTCCCAAGAGACTGCGATCTACTCACAGTATAAAAGAACTGGCAGTGATTTACCCATTGTCATTAGAAGACTGACCAGAGTTTTTGAGATTTTTTAGAGAGCAAGCGTTGCTGAGCTTTTCTTTCTTTCTTTGGAGATCAATCAGGGGATCCAAAGATCAACCAGGATCAACCAGGGACACCTCACTATCGACAAGTAGATCACGATTGACCTGGTTGACATGTCTGCTCTAGAACAGCCAGCCACTGGATCCATGAGAAAGATAAGCAGACATACCTCCTCTCGGTCAGTCACAAAGGCAATTTCCCCAGTAAACGACTGAACGAAATATTTGATGGGGGAATCATTCGGGAAGCTGGAGAGATATATATAACTCTGCTTGTCATTGCTGTAAAGAAAACGAGAAGAGATCTTTGTTTTAAATCCCCACCTCCTACAACATTTTGGTTGGAGCAAAAACAAATGCATGCATTTAAATAGGAGTCACAACATATTATTTTGCCCATCTTGTGAACCTACTTCCATTACTGTATCAAGTCAAACACGGGAGCAGCTGTTAGCCTTACAATCCAGTCCACCGGCCTTATTATGACTGGTAGGACACTTCTCAAGTTGTCATCTGGTGTCTTGCCAAAGTTGGCCCACCCTGACTTAGGGCTTATCTGCACTTCCTGCTGCTTTACTGCTCAGTCGGAGCAAATGGCAGTTTTGAGTTTTCTCCAGATTCACATTTGCTCTGATCTAGCAGACCTATGCTTTCCAGGCACCGCACAAGCGAAAGTGAAGTGTGGAAGAGCCCTCAGAGACAGTCTGGCTTATCTATTGAAGAGTGTTTCATACAACCTCCCTTAACAGCGTAAATATTGGAGGCGGTTGTCAGGGTCAACCCTGCGCTAGGCTCAAAACTAAAACGAGGCAATAAGTCAACCCTTCTAACAAGTGATTCTAAGCAGCAATCTAGGGCAGTAATTGGTATTAGAGCTGTTATGAGAAGTATAAGGTCTAAGATAGGGGTAGGCAAACTAAGGCCCGTGAGCCAGATGCGGCCCAATCGTCTTCTGAATCCGGCCCACGGACGGTCTGGAAATCAGTGTGTTTTTACATGAGTAGAATGTGTCATTTGATTTAAAATGCATCTCTGGGTTATTTGTGGGGCCTGCCTGGTGTTCTTACATGAGTAGAATGTGTGCTTTTATTTAAAATGCATCTCTGGGTTATTTGTGGGGCAAAGGAATTCGTTCATCCCCTCCCCCCCCCCCGCCAAAATATAGTCCAGCCCACTACATGGTCTGAGGGTCGGCAGAGTGGCCCACGGCTGAAAAAGGTTGCTGACCCCTGGTCCAAGATATAAAATAAATGTTCACAAATGGACCCGGCAAATACATACATCAATATATAAACCACATGTCTGAAACAGTAGTAGTAATAATAATAATAACAACAACAACAAAACAACAAATTTTATAACAACAACAACAAACAACAAATTTTATAATAATAATAATAATAACAACAACAACAACAACAACAACAACAACAACAAATTTTATTTCTATCCTGCCCTCCCCAGCCGAAGCCGGGCTCAGGGCGGCTAACAACAATAAAATAGTACAACATTCTAAAAACATTTCATTATAAAAATTAATTAAAATCAAATTGATGGCAACCATTAAGCTAAAGTTCTGTAGAGGTTGCCAAAGGAGGGAGTCAGGCTGCGCCCTGACCAAAGGCCTGGTGGAACAGCTCTGTCTTGCAGGCCCTGCGGAAAGATGTCAAGTCCCGTACAGGAAAAAAAGTCCTGAAACCATTTTGACTCTCCCAAAATTGACCTCAAATGTTTCTCTGCAAGGACAAAGGAAATGGGAAAACCTCCCCATTGTCTCTTTGCTCACAAATCCTGTCTTAAGGGCGTATCAGTGTATGAATAGGGTGCGACTGTAACCTGGATTCACGTGACCATTATCAGGTACCCTGGCAAACAGGATTTCTGCTGTTGACCGCCTCCTTCTGTGATGTATGTATGATGTTTCAGGGGGGTGGTCTTGGGCTCCAGGGTGGGCAATTTCAAAAGTCTATATAAGAGCTTGCACTCCAATGTTCTGGGTTCTTCCTCCCTCCTGCATGTGGTGAGTGAAGACCCTGTTGTAACAGTTTAATAAAGATCAGGCTTACTAGCTGCTTTGTTTCTCAATATTCTCTGGCTGGCCTCTGTTATTTTCTCCTACCGATAGAGAACCTACATAAGGACTCTATGCATTGCATTACAATAGGAATACCATAGAATTCAAATTGTAATGCAATATAAGAAATAAAAATACAAATAAAATCTATATGAATATTAATGCAATGGATGAGCTGTCTCCCGTCTTCAACCACAAATCCACAGACACACCACAGACCACTGAATGATGCTTGAGGACCACTGGTGGAATGAGAATCAGTTTGGCAGCTCCTGTCTTATACCATAATAAAATGGTTAGTTTTTAAGGTGCCACAATACTGTTGTTTTTGGTCTTTTCCAAGCTTTATAGAAACAGCACTGTGAGAAAACTGAAGATAAGCCAAGAGAGTGTAAAAATTATGGTCGACATCGTAGGAAAGTCCATTGCTACTAGGGTACAGATTTAGATTTCTGGGCACTAGATTCAGAATTTTCTCTTTTTTTGACATACTTTTTGTTTTTGTTTTTTCAAAAACACAGAATATAACAACCTTTCAAATACATATCAAATACTTTTGCTCCGCCGAGCACGTGACTTCCCTCCTTCCCTTCAACTGGCTTTCCCATTTCTACTAAATTGTATGCGCATTTCAACTGCCAGTTTCTGTCCTTCATTACGTTACAAGATTTATTTCAGTCCTGCTAGTGTCTTCACATTTTTGCAATAATCTTTCAAATCCTCAATAACTTTACTCCAATCTCTTTGGAATTTCTGGTCGCCTTTAGATGCAGTATTTCCTAAAGATGAAAGTAATATAAACAGAAAGGAACCATATTCACACCAGCAGGCTTTTCGCAGGGAATCTTACCTTTGCAAGATAGCATTCCCCCAGATGTAAAATATATTACTGAAGGGGTTCAAAGCCAAACCTCTTGGTATAAGGGTTGTGTTTGTGTAATGTTCCAGTCCTAGCAACAACACAAACCCTTTATCAGAGGCTGTAACAGAAAAAAGAAGAGAAGTTGGGGTTTTGGCAAAGAGTTCCAGGATTAATACATACTCAACGCCCCTTCCAACTTGTCTGCCATTTAACTATCCTCCTGTACTTGCGATCAGAAGGGTCAAGGGTTTCGTTGCCATCCCCGCCCCCATACCTTTGAATGCACAATAAAGGGAGAAATAGAATTTGCAAATTCCGCTAGCAAGTTTGGAGCCCGGGTGTTAATTTTTGTGGCTTAACACAGAGTACACAAGTGTTGTCTTGTGCAAGTAGCAGCAGATTCTGCCTTGTCTCAAATGCTGCAGCCTAACTTACCCTTGGGAACTTTTTCAGGAATATGATAAATAAATTCAAAATGCTCTATATCTGCAAAGTGAGCAGAGAAAACATCCAAATGTTAAAATTGCCTACTTATTTACTTTATTCCATTTATGCATAAGCTTGGGGGGAAAGAAAAGGATGTAACAGATGGTATACCAGTAATTACAATTAGTTGGACTGAAATTACGCTTGTAACTGAATTTTCTATGGAGTACAACAGCAATTGACTTGGACTAATATATGCTTCCTTCTATCAGAATACAGTGAATCCATACATTTGATAACAACTCATGATCGATAAAATTACCGTATTTTTTGCTCTATAAGACTCACTTTTTCCCTCCTAAAAAGTAAGGGGAAACGTGTGTGTGTCTTATGGAGCGAATGCAGGCTGCGCAGTTATCACAGAAGCCAGAACAGCAAGAGGGATTGCTGCTTTCACTGCACAGCGATCTCTCTTGCTGTTCTGGCTTCTGAGATTCAGAATATTTTTTTCCCTTGTTTTCCTCCTCCAAAAACTAGGTGCGTCTTGTGGTCTGGTGCGTCTTATAGAGCGAAAAATACGGTAATCCATTTTTGCCTGCGGATATCCTGCTTTTGATTTCGTTCTCTAAATCTAATAAAGTAGGTTTATTCAGCCATGAAAAGCATAGCTCTTTAATTTATCATACCAATCTTTACTTGATGGTACACATTTGCCACTTTCCATTTTCCCATGTACAGTGGAACCTCGGTTCCGAAACGTTCAAAAACCAAAGCATGCATTTCCGGAAGAATTTTGGCTTCCAAAAAGCGTTCAAAAACCGAAGCAGTTATTTCCGGGTTTTTGGTGTTCAAAAGCCTAAACGTTTGACTTCCGAGACCCTCGAAAACCGAGGTACCACTGCATAAACCTCTGGCTGCAACTAATGAGCAGGAAACCATTTCTACACACTTGTTCCTTATAATGTCTTTCAGACAATATAGTAGGACAATGACGCAGTGGAAAGGGTCTCAGTATTTCAACATCTTTTCCAAATGATATTTTATTTTCCTTCAGTTCCCCTGTGCCCCCAAATCACATTTTGGCACTTCTAGCATGTGGCGGGGTAACTTCAGTGCACCTGAATTTGCTCATTTTACTCTTTATTTATCTGTCCCTTTCTCTTTTTGTGTCATGATTGTTAGACAGGTTCCTGCCAGAATAGATTTGATTTTGATTTTTTTAACGCCACCAAGTTGAATTTCAAGTACAATAAACAATACGAATAACGCTTAAGAGAGCCAGTCTAACCTAGTAAGTATACCACAATGGTGTGCTTGTCTGTTCCCGTCTCATGCACCAGCAAATATATCCGGTTATCAGCCAAGGAGTAAGTGGCCCATTTGATGGAGCATGCCGAAGCTAGAAGGGAGAAGAAGATTGGGGCAATGGGAAAATTGCATTATTTAAAGAGATGTCACTGTAGGTTTTGCATTTGTGGCATGAGCACATCTTCCTGCTGGCCACTCTGAACAGACCACATTGCTCCTACTATTATGCCATGTCTCTGTTTACCCATATGTTGATTTTTATACCAGCTTAAATGTCATCTTCCAAAGAACTCTGGGAATCATCCTTTAGTGGAGCTATTTAAGTACACTGGGTGAAATCTTTAGTGGTGTTCCCAAGGAACTACAATTCCCAGGATTTCCTGGGAAGAGGAAACGAATGCTAAATCCCTGCAGACTGGTGGCGGGCAAACGCTGTCCCCATCTTCAAAAATTCAAAAGAAGACCCAGGTCATTCCTGACCAGTCAGCTTGATGTCGTTACCAGGAAAGGTCTTCGAACAGACCAGGAAAGGCCCTAGAACAGAAGATTAAACAGTTGGTTTGTGAGCACTTGGGAAAGGATGCTTTGATTACTGAGACCCAGCATGGGTTTCTCAAAGACAAGTCACGCCAGACGAATCTCATTTCTTTTTTTGATAGAGTTACAAGCTTGGTGGATCAGGGGAATGCTGTGGATGTTGTGTATCTTGATTTCAGTAAGGCTTTTGACAAAATCCCACATGCTGTCCTTGCAGAGAACGCAACTGTTAGCTGGATTTGTAGGTAGTTGACTGACCAAACCCAAAATCATTTATTTAAAAGACTGTCACACGGATTGTCAGGGAACTGCCATCAGAGGGAAGAGGAGAGGTAAGACGCTCCAGTGATGCAGGGGAGAGAACTAGCAAGGAGAGAGAGAGAGCTTCCACGGGGGAAGGAAATCCAGGGGACACCAGGGAGAAAGGGGAAGCTGAGAGTACGGCGGAGGGGAGACTCAGAGACTCTTCCAGTGAAATCAGCGGAGAGAGCACAGGACCTCCGCTTGGCACGCCCACGCTGCGCAGAAGGCTTCCACGCAGAGAATCTAGGAGGAGACTTGGAGTCAAGCAACTTTTATGTTGGAGGAAATTTAGGTCCCGCCCACTGACGGATTCTGCCAGTGACTAAGACAGTCGCGTTTCAAGGGCTGTCAAACCAGGGAAAGTTTTAGCTGTACGACTAGCTTGGAGCAGTTTGCAGTTTACGCACAAGCAACCCCAATTCCCATTACACAGACGATGGAGCAAGCTTGTTTTCTCCTGCTCCATAGTAATGGAACTAAATCAGTGGGTGCAAGTTACAAGAAAGGAGATTCTGACTAAAGATCAGGATGAACTTTCTGATGGTAAGAGCTGTTCAACAGTGGAAAGGACTCCCTTGGGAGGTGGTGCACTCTCCTTCCAAGGAGGTTTATGAAGCAGAGGCTGGAGGGCCATCTCTTATGGATGCTTTAGTTACCTGCATAGAAGGGTTTAACTAGATGACCCTTGGAGTCCCTTCCAATGCTACAATTCTATGCTTCTATGAAATAATAATTGTCAGAAGTGCATACAGTTATTCCCCCCCCCCCATTATTTATACCTCCTTTCATCTGAGGATCGCAGGGTGGTTTACAATATAAACAAGATACAGTGGTGCCTCGCAAGACGAAAAGAATCCGTTCTGTGATTCTCTTTGTCTAGCGGTTTTTTCGTCTTGCAAAGCAAGCCCATTGATGGATTAGCGAATTAGCGCTATTAGCGCTTTTAGCGGCTTATCTGCTGATCGGATCAGCTGATAAGCGGCTTAGAAAAAGGGGGGGAGGGAAAAAAACTGGCAGGAACTCGCAAGACATTGTCGTCTTGCGAAGCAAGCCCATAGGAGATTCGTTTTGCGAAGCACCTCCAAAATGGAAAACCCTTTCGTCTAGCGGGTTTTCCATCATGCGAGGCATTCGTCTTGTGGGGCACCACTGTATACATAAGATATGCCCAGAATAGTTATTCATGATAAAGAAACCATTCCTGGTCTGCATCTGTGTTAGAATTGTTCTTAAGAGGTTTTTGTTTTGTCTTTGCTGATTTTGGATTCCTTTGGAAGGACAGGATATAAATGTTATAAAGAAATAACAGTCACGGAGAAAATGAGCTCTCCCCAACCCAGCTCATTCCATGTTGTACAAGTACATTGTTGGATTTTGGGTCCTGAATTGTGATCAGGGAAACCAAGACATATATGGCCCATTCTGGCTTTACCTCCCTCACTACAAAGCTCACCATAGTGGCACGAGACTGTGGAGGCTACCCAGTGGGAGGCACATTTTAAAAATCAAAATGGACGTACCCCTTACAAAATCACATACTGTCTCTTCCTTTTCCCTCAAGGATCCAGAAGCCTTCACAATCCCATCTATATAGAAAAAGGAAGCATGGGTAGGGTTAAAATGAGTGGACTGCTTCTCCTTTCCCACTCTCCAATGGACAAAGCCTCCCATTGCCAGCACATGTATACCCTCCTTATGATCCAGAAGTCATGCTCTGCCCCCAACCGACCCACTTTCTTTATTCAATTTGTCAGGAAATGTTCCGAGTCATCCACACAGTAATAACACAATTTAAAATGCATTAAAATAAGGCAATTATGAATTACCATAATACCTGAAAATTATCAAACATTTCAGCAAACGTAGCTTAAAACCTGAGGACAGTCCATAAAAACAAAGAATTAAAAATATGAACCTGAAAGCTCCCCCAATATCCTACAGAAATTGACATTTCCCTACTATTTGGAAGCGGCTTTCTGGAACCCAGCATTTCTGGTCTAGACTCGCTAATAATAATAATTATAATAATAAAAATTTATTATTTATACCCCACCCATCTGGCTGAGTTTCCCCAGCCACTCTGGGCGGCTCCCAATCAAGTGTTAAACACAGTACATCGTTAAATATTAAAAACTTCCCTGAACAGGGCTGCCTTCCGATGTCTTTTGAAGACAGGATAGCTGCTTATTTCCTTCACATCTGAAGGGAGGGTGTTCCACAGGGCGGGCGCCACTACTGATGGTGACCTGGTTCCCTGTTGCTTTGCTTCTCGCAATGAGGGAACCGCCAGAAGACCCTCGGTGCTGGACCTCAGTGTCCAGGCTGAATGATGGGGGTGGAGACGCTCCTTCAGGTATACTGGACCGAGGCCGTTTAGGGCTTTAAAGGTCAGCACCAACACTTTGAATTGTGCTCGGAAACATACTGGGAGCCAGTGTAGATATCTCAGAACCGGTGTTATGTGGTCTCGGTGGCCACTCCCAGTCACCAGTCTAGCTGCCGCATTCTGGATTAATTGCAGTTTCCAGGTCACCTTCAAAGGTAGCCCCACGTAGAGCACGTTGCAGTAGTCCAAGCGGGAGATAACTAGAGCATGCACCACTCTGGCGAGACAGTCCACAGGCAGGTAGGGTCTCAGCCTGTGTACCAGGTGGAGCTGGTAGACAGCTGATCAATCATCCAGCTGAGACCACACCATTCAAGTCTTGCTCAACACCCCGTTGCACAGAACAACAGAAGTGCATGCCCCTCCTCAAGCTAGCCCCCATCCATTCTGTCCTATAGTCCTACGTGGGGCAAGATAAATACCTCTAATTGTGATAAGAAAGAATTCTCCTTCCTGCCAGCCGCCACCAAGGGCAATCACATATTCAGAGCCATTCATTGGGAAAAAGACTGGGTTCAAGGTTCTCACGCAGACATGGTTCAATATGCGTGTCCAGAGCTCTAAAGAAATAGAAGAGAACATGTGAAGAGCCTGGCAGCTGGATCAGCCCCCACCTTGCCCAGGATCCTGCAACCAGATGCCCCTGGGAAATCCACAAGGAGTATGAGTTAAGTATCCTTCTGTGCCTTTTGTTCCCTGGCGACTAGTATCCAAAGGTATCCTACCTCTCATTCATGTATCGTGACTAGTGGTCACAGACAGTGCTATCCTCCATGAAGTTATCTATACCCTTTATGACAGTCCATGACAACATCTTGTGGTAGCGCATTCCAGAGAGAGATGGTCCCGATCAGTTACTCTAAGCACCTTGCAAAGGCATAGGAGCCTTGTTTGCCAGATGGTTTGTCAGATTACAATGTTATGAGGGGGTGCATTGTGGGGTGTTAGGAAAGGGATAGCACCTCTGGTGGGGGACACGTTGTGCTTCTTCTGGGGTACTTTGGTCCCCACCCTGCACTCAGCTCTCACCTGTGGCTCCTAGAAGCTGTCAACCTGTGACAGCTTCTCACACCCTGGGAACATTTTCAACAGGCTGGCTAAACCAGGTGAGGGTAGCCAATGAGTCTCAAACCCTCAGTGAGTTAGGGACTTCCCTGCATGCGCAGACAAACTGTGGCAGATTAAGTGGGCTCAACCAATCAAAAAGGAGGTTTCTGCACATGCTGTAGAGGGAAGTGAGGGGCAGATGGGGCTCATCAGCCTGGGGAGGTAGCCCATCTAGGAGAAGGAAAACACTGATCCTCAACTTCCACTGCCTTGTGGGATATCTTCAGGAGAAGAAAAAGCTACGGAATGAACCCCACACAAATCTGGAGTGGAATCCCTAAGACGGTTGGATGGTGCCTTGTATGCTTCCTTTCGGCAACTCCTGCAGTCAAGCTGCTGCCAAACATCTTGCCCAGGGAATCTTGTCGTCTGGGCAGTCCAGGACCTCCATACACAGGCTTCTGCCCCAAGGAGGTCACTTCGGTACTGCTCATACACTCCTGGAAGCACACTCCACTGTCTCCTGAGACAGATGGATGCCAATAACAATGGGCCCTCTTGGTAGAACCTCTCAGAATTTGGAGCTCCCTTCCTAGAGAGGCTAGACTGACTAGCTCCTTGCCACCTTCCACCACCAAAACCTGTTTCATTCTGGCAGGTTTCGGGAAACTGGCTGTTTTTAAGGAAAGAGCTTTTAACAGCACTGTGCTGTTTTTAATACCACGTGATGATGTTAGTGATTTCCTAAAAGCTCGTTGACAGAGGTGTATATCAGTGTTTCCCAACCTTTTTTGGGCAAAGGCACACTTGTTTGAAGAAAAAAATCTCGCGGCACACCACCATTACAGTCCCGTGACGTCAGCGCGCAGCGTCACGCCGGGAGGGACGCACGAAAGTGAAAGTTTTCAATTTTTTCCCCTCCCCCTTGCCGGGGAACCTCCAAGCTTTGGGGGTGGGGGGGGAGGAGGCAGCGCAGCAAAGCGAGGGACTGAGGGACGGCGGCAGCTGAGGCGGCGGCGGCTGTTGTGGTGGTGGCGGCGATAGCGGGCGGAGGAGGGGGCGGCGGCGGGGCCGAGGTGGCCAGCGGCGGCAGGGGAGGCGGCGGCGGGTGGAGCAGGAGGGCGGCCGAGGCCGGTGAGGGAGTAGGGTTGCCCGGGGCTTGAGGAGCCGTCGCCGGGAGTTGCTGCTGCTGTTGTTGCTGCTGCTGCCCGGACATGCCGGCCTCCTCCTCATCCGCTGTCTCGCGCTCCTCCCTTTTGCACGCGCTGCCCCGCCGCCGCCCCATTGGCTGGGTCCTGTCAGCTGATCTTCCTGTGTGTGTGTGAGGGGAGAATGGAGAGAGAAACCTCGGCACCACCACCGCGGAGCCGCCCCCGGCTCGACGCGGATCCTCGCCGCCGCCGCCTCTCACCGCCCGACTCGCCCACCTCCCTCCCACGGCACACCAGCCAATGTCTCACGGCACAGTAGTGTGCCGCGGAACACCGGTTGGGAAACACTGGTGTATATGACAGAGGTGTATATGACAGACAAAGGTCTGTCCTTGACAGATGTGTATAAAACTATGCATAGTATAGAAAAGAGGATAGAGAGGAGTTTGAATTGGGCCCAGGCACTAATTGGCGGTCAGTGCTGTTACAGTGGCATAACCATGGTGCTAAATGGGGGGTGGGTCCTCCACAGTGGCACACCTTCAAGATGCACTGTCACAAGCAGGGGTTAGTCCATATTCCATCCTTGTCCAGCCAGTGCAAGTTGAGGGCAGGACAGCAGTTAACGTGACTAAGGATTCCCTGCCCCCAGAGAAAACGGAAGAGCATAGCTCTCATAGAATTCCATCTGTTCCGTAACGGAAGGCATGACAGTTAAAGTGGCATAAAACCAATACAAAACTGTGCCTTTTGGCTTCTCAGGCTCACGTACCAGACCCAGAGGTGTTCACATGCAAGATTGGGTAATGTCCCGTATAGTAATAGACAAGCTGGTTCTGCCGGATGAACAGGGTGCTCTCTGTACTAATGGCATCAACAATGGCAGAGGAGAATGTACCCTGTGGGCATGAGAGGGAGCCAATCCAGCAGCTGTCAATGCCCACCTGTAGCAGAAAAGGAGACAAAGAGAGACAAGGGTGGAAACAGGCTCAGCTCCTACTAGGTTAAGAGTTGTGTGGGAATTCCCACAATGCTGTGCTTTGTTAGCTGTAATGGGCATCCTCTGTGTTAAGGGTGTCAGCTCTTGAGCTGCTTTCAACTGGAGACGCTGGGGACTTAACCTGGGACACACTACGCACAAAACATGCGGTCTGCCGAAGTCAAGTTCCACCACCGTTGGACGGCTACAACTTCACTTGCCGGCACCAAGCTCATGTGTGAACCATTGGGGGAGTTCCAGCCCCACCGCACCCCGGCCAACGCAGAGATGCCATGTCAGAGATGCGCTTTGCAGAGGGCTCCTTTCCCCTTTACCTCTATTGGAATGTAATCCCAAAACATCGAGTCCGACATGAAGACAATCTTGCTCCGGGGAATGCCGCCAAGGATGAGCACTGGGGCTTGTCCATAAGTGTACCACAAGGGACGCGATGGGTCTCTCAGTTGCAGGACATTCTTCAAAGAACCTAGCTGTGCTTGGTAAGAAGGGACCAGGGAGGAGAGTCTGTCTATCACACCAAAGCCACTGGGGACCAACAGATATCTTCTACAGAATCCAAGGGTAAAACTTCAGGGGTACCATGCCAGGCCCCACCCACAAGGGCAGAGGCAGGGAGTGTCAAGGACTGGCTGGATGCCGAGGAGGCACCAGCCGGGGAACTCCCAGGGGAAGAAGGCTCAGAGCCAGGGGACTGGTGGTGGGACGATGATGAGTGGTCAGAGGAAGAAGACTGCGGGGAGGAGGTGCCGGAGGCTAGAGGGGCAACAGGGTTTAGTGAGCAGGAAGATTCTGTTCCAGAGTACAGTTCAGACTCTGAGGCTGAAGCAGAGGCTGGAGAGGAGGGGGGTCAAGAAGCTGCAGAGGAATCTAGGGAATCTTCCCTCCCCCCCCCCCACACACACACTGCAACCAGCTCCCCACCTGGCCCCCCCAGTCTCTAAGAATATGCAGAGAGATGAAAAGAGCAGACTGCAGAGTTTTTACTGCTACTGTCACTAGGAGCCAGTGCATGATTATAAAGTAAGTAAATCTAATTTTCAAACTTTGCAAGTTGTTGCCCGATTCTTTGTTTAGCAGGGTAAGGAAGAGGAAGCCAGCTTACTTCATAGCTGGACTTGCTCAAAAGGAGACTTTGCAGCCTAATTCCTATGCTTTTCTGCTACCAAAGATGGGGTCCTAAAACTCTGTTTAACCCCCACAGGCAAATGCAACCACATCTGCATACTGCAAGTAGCAGTGGTTAGCAGACTGTAAGGCCACTTGAGATCGCTACCAACCCCAGCATTTTACCTTTTCTCCAATCTTGATCTTCACCTCATTTTGAACAATTCCCACATAGCCATTGATATTTATGGCAAAGCTATACATAAGGAGAAAAAGAATATATGTGTTTTCTTTTGCTACATTTATATACTTTTTCTTAAAAGCTGTCAATTCCATTCAAAATACCGTAATGGTTTGCTGTCAGAGACTTGATACAAAAGGGGGGGAGGGGAAAACTAGCCAGTTCAATTACCAACACATTCATGTAATTGTTACATAATGGCCAAATGGAACTGTCAATCCAGGAAAGAGTTCTGGGAGGGGAGGAGCCACATGGCAGTCGGCTCCAGCCAGGAGGGTGGAATAGGCCTTGCTGTGTCCCCTTGGTCCATAGACACAGCCAGGTGGAACTGTCACTGGTGGAAGATGGTTATAGTTCTGCTGAGCTGATCAAGAGAGCTTTGCTGCCAGTTCTCTTTCTGTAATAGACTGACGGTTTCGGGTTTTGTTTTGTTTTAGGTTTCATTCAAAAATATGGCACAAGCAAGATACTGGCACACGTGAAAATGTTCTTGCTGGGTCTACAAACTAGAAACGTATCCCTCACCTTCTCTTTTTCACAGGGAGACCGATGCCGTTGCTCTCCACCAACACATCCAACACAACAGTGCCGTTCAAGAAGGGCATCGGCGTGAACCAGCACATTTGGCAAACTTCCTCGCTGTCGCAATTTGCTGGAGGCAGAGAAGGCATGGAAAGGTCAAACGGTAAAGGACCCCTGGACGGTTAAGTCCAGTCCAAGGCGACTATGGAGTGTGGCGCTCACCTCACTTCAGACCGAGGGACAGACAGCTTTCCGGGTCACGTGGCCAGCATGACTAAACTACTGGTGCATGGAGGAACATGACGGAAGCCAGAGCACACGGAAACACTGTTTACCTTCCTGCCACTGCACTGCCTATTTCTCTACTTGCACTGGTATGCAGTGGTATGCACTGGTAGGTTGGCAGAAGCTGGGACAGAGCAACGGGAGCTCACCCCGTTGTGCGGATTTGAACCGCCGACCTTCTGATCAGCAGGCCCAAGAGGCTCAGTGGCAGAGCAGGAATCCCCTCCAAAAGCCTAAACAGAGGGAGGACTAGAAGTGGGGAGAGGCTGCATCCCAGTAAATGCCTGCTCCACCCAGTGCTAGAGGCAGGATCATACCCATGTCGGCGGAAGAGTGAGACAAAATATTATCCGGTATTTAAATTAGGTGCTTGGATGGTGATTATTGTTCTGACTTCTGCCAATACATACATACAAACACACACACTTGGAGGCAACGGGGAAATGAGCTATTATCATCCAAGGCAGAAAATCCAACTGCTGCCTTCCCTTCTGCCAATTAACCTACAATGCAATCTATGAAGAGGTTCCCCAATGCAAGCTTAGAGAATTTACAAGTGAATTGGGCCAAACTGGGTCCAATCTGTCCGTCTGCTTATTTGTGGCCATTAGTGGCATCCAAAATTTGCTTTCTGAAGCTGAAAAATTCCGAAGGGAGCAAAGCTCCTTAAAAGGAAGCTACTCTCTAATGAGATACTTCCTTTTGTGCTTCCTGCTTCCACACTGCCTCTTGGGGATGACATGCCGAAATACCTTTATCCCTATACGGAGCAGCCCTCATTTCGATCTGCAGCTGCTCCTGTTTCTGACGCACAGGGTGGACGGGTTCTGAAAAAGTGACAGTCACAATCGGCCTCAGTCCAGTGTAGTGACCTGTCCGAATTGCCCATGCTGAGTTCTGGAAGGAGGAAAGAAGCTTGTTGACCCAGAGCCCTTGTCACAAAATTACTCTAGTGTCACTTGCCTGTGCTGACTCAATCCAAGCAGAGGTCTGTCAACTATGACATTAGTGTTGCGACTTGCAGGGGAGAGAAGATGGCAGATTTTGTCGGTGTTTGATGATACAGTCAACACACACAATTGCCTCATTACGTAAATCATGTTCAGAATACCACAACACACACATAACTGGCCGTAAAGCAACATAACATTATATATACTAAAACTGTAATTGTCATATCAAAAAAATGCAAAGCACAGTTCCTGATGGCAGTAACATGATGTTGTTGTTTAGTTGTTTAGTCGTGTCCGACTCTTCGTGGCCCCATGGACCAGAGCACGCCAGGTTCTCCTGTCTTCCACTGCCTCCCGCAGTGATATGTTATCCCGCAATAATATATCATATTACCATTAACCTTCTATATGTTTTTGTTGTCGTAAAGTCCAAGGATAGTCAAGTCCAAAGATTGTCAAATCCAACAATTACAATGTACAGTTCCTGTTGGCAATGCCATTTCATACTGATATCATCCTTCTACATAGTCCTATGTCTTGAGAGTGTAACAAACAGAACTACAGTGGTACCCCGCAAGACGAATGCCTCGCAAGACGGAAAACCCGCAAGACGAAAGGGTTTTCTGTTTTGGAGGCGCTTCGCAAGACAAATTTCCCTATGGGCTTGCTTCACAAGACGAAAGCCCATAGGGAAATCTCCGGGGACCTCTTTTAAATGCTGCTGGTGGGGAGCAAAGCCTTTCCCCCCCTCCGGCCTTCAGAAGAGGTCCAGGAAGGCCGGCGGGGGCCGAAAGGCTTTGCTCCCCACCGCCAGCATTTTAAAAGCAGTCCGGGATAGCAGGGAAGAGCTTCCCGCTATCGCGTACGGCTTTTGAAGGCAGGCGGGGGGGAGCAAAGACTTTCGCCCCCCGCCCGCCTTCAGAAGAGGTCCAGGACCTCTTCTGAAGGCGGGTGGGGGGGCGAAAGTCTTTGCTCCCCCCTGCCTGCCTTCCCGGGAGAGCTTTTAAAGGCAGGCGGGGGGGGCAAAGACTTTCGCCCCCCGCCCGCCTTCAGAAGAGGTCCAGGACCTCTTCTGAAGGCGGGCGGGGGGCGAAAGTCTTTGCTCCCCCCTGCCTGCCTTCCCGGACGGCTTTTGAAGGCAGGCGGGGGGGCCAAAGACTTTCGCCCCCCGCCCGCCTTCAGAAGAGGTCCAGGACCTCTTCTGAAGGCGGGTGGGGGGCAAAAGTCTTTGTCCCCCCTGCCTGCCTTCCCAGGGGCTTTTACATCGCCCCGGACAGCGGAGAAGTCCTCCGCTGTCCCGGGCGATTTTAAAATGCTGGGGGTGGGAAGAAAAGCCCTTGTCCCCCCCCCCCAGCCTTAAGAAGAGGTTGGGGGACAGACTGTCCCCGGACCTGGTCTGAAGGCGGTTTCCATAGGAACGCATTAATTGATTTTCAATGCATTCCTATGGGAAACCGTGCATCGCAAGACGAAAAACTCGCAAGAAGAAAAAACTTGCGGAACGAATTAATTTCGTCTTGCGAGGCACCACTGTACTTAGTAACAATAAGGCAGCCGATGACAGACCAGTTCTCAGGATACACCCTTGTTTTGCCCATTGGGCTTCTTCAGCAACAAGGTTTCCAGGAGATTTTTTAGTTTGGAAAAGAATAATTTATAACCCAAAAGAGTTTGAAATGAGGAATGAAATTAAGCCAGAGATGAATGAAATGGAACAAGGGACTGGAAAAATGAAGAAAGACGAATAGTGGGTTGTTATTACGGAGGGAATGTTCGAATAATTCTTTTTATGTAACTGACAGGACACAGAATAAGAAGCCCTTTTTCTCTTCTTTTCCTATCCAGTCACTTACCCAGGGTTTGGTTTCCTTGGAATAAGAGACCGTGGTTTCTTTATGACATGTGGTTTATTTACACACATATGCAACCTAAACCTACAGTGGAGGGGCTCGCAGCATTAACACCCCAAGTGGTCTTGTTTCTCCCATAGACACAGCCTTGGATTCCAGCAGAAATCAAGCATGGCTCTGACTCCCTGGCTTATGCCAGCAGCCTGCTTCTAGCCCAACTCTCTCCCTCACACAACTATCCTGGCTTTTGTCCGTCTTACTGGCAGCCAAACAAGAGAGGGGCGCCCATCCATTTGTCCTCTGGCACAGAGCAGCTTCCTTTGTTATACAAAGGACCATACTGAGTTGGCAACTATGAGCCTTGTCTGGCTAATTCAGCAATGGAATCCTCCATTAGATTTTAAACCTTGGTGGAACCAGGAGCCCAGGAATTATAAAGGACTAGGGCATCAGGCAGGCTGAACGCACCTCCCCCCCCCCCCAAAAAAAAAGACCTCACAAAATTATCATGCATCTCAGCAGCAGATGAAACAGAAATGCCACTTTAAAGCAGTGGCTTAAAACAAATTTATGTCCATAGTGCAAATCTATCCATTGCTGAAGCAACAGGGGAGCAAGGGAAAATGCCCCTTCAATTACAATGTGCAAGTATCCCTTGCCCTCACAAAGCATGTGGCTCTTCCCTTACCTGAAGTGTGCAGCTCAGATTAATTTTCAGGTAGTATGGAAATCCCAGGTATTTCTGTAAAAAGAGAAAGTTATTTCAATAGCTCTTTTCACTTGGAGATTGTTGGCTTGACCTCTGCAGAGTTCTGGCTGACTGATATACCAGCAGAGCCAACAGCAGCCCTGAATAAAACAGTTGATTTAATAAAATAAACCAAAGTAGCTGAGACCGTAAGGGATTCAAGCACTTGTGCCTGCTAGGAATCATCAAGGATGAAAGCAGAAGCTCCAGATTTATACACTGCTGTGGTGAGCCGGTCAGGTCTGCGGTTTGAGAGGGTCTCACAACTGCGATTTCCCCCTAAACTCTAGGTTGACGCTACCCACAAAGGCAGCCCATTGGTTCCCTTCGTTATAAAAGCTTCCAAGTCAGGCTTGGCCTTTGCCTGGGATCCAATCAGCCCTGGCCTCTTCTGTTAAGCCTTTTGAGGGTGTGTTTGTCTGATTTCCCTTCAGCCCTTGGTTCTAGGGGCTCTCTAAGTGACCTCTTGCCCACCCTCCTAACAGCTCCAGCTCAAGAGCCATGGAACCCAAGCAGCCCTTACTAGCCATGGAAGGAAAGGAAGATCCAGTGGCGTAGCGTGGGTTGTCAGCACCCGGGGCAAGGCAAGTAATTTGCACCCCCTAACCCGTGGATTTGCGCCCCCTAACCCGTGGATTTGCGCCCCCTAACCCTAACCCCCAGATGTTGTGCCCGGTGCGGCCGGCCCCCCCTGCACCCCCCACGCTACGCCACTGGGAAGATCTTCTCTCCCACACCCAGGCATGTTGTACTCACTGCATTTTTGTCATCAGGGTCTATAGCTGAGTCTGTGAGTTCCTTGAAGATCTCAGCCACCCTTTTAACTTCCCGCTGGGTAAAGAAAATCTTTCGGTCGGTCCCAAGGTCAGCAAAATCATTGACTACAGCTACCCAATTGCAATCTGATGCAAATAGATGTTTCATGCACAGGAAAACAAGCGACAGGGTAGCTGCGAAAAGTTGCCACATCACAGATGCTCCTTGCAAAGGAACCTGCCGAAACAACAACAACAATCCCCTACCTTTTAAATTAACCCTTTTATGCAGGTGTTCTAAATAAGTAAGCCTCTTCCCAATATTCTACCTAACCTAAGAGGGGGCTTTCCACAGAGGGACTGGCTTGATATTTCATGGTAAGCTTCAAAGGAGGCAAAAAACAATATTAAAGTCCTACGTGGATCGTGTCCTTCAAACACAGTGAATAGCTGCTATTCACCCCAGAGGAAAAAGTAACATACTGGCAAGTGCTGCACAGAAGGCAAAACCAGTCAGTTCTGGGCTGTTAGCTTTCCTCTAGGATTCCACAAAGGAAGAAACATGTCACGTGGCCCTTTTCGCTTGGCTGGTTTTTGCCTTAACCTCTTGTGTGTGGCAACAGGCACACACCTTTGTCTCTTGTGAAAGATGAATGCCAACCTTTCCACTCCAGAAACTGTGCTCAGCGCAGTTTCCAAAGACTTAAAAATTGTCAAATAAATAAAAACAATAAAGAACACAACTGGCCTTCTCCTCTTGTGGATAAGGAGCTGATTAACAGGAATCAAAGGACGAATTAATGGACAGTTCTCCCATTGGAAAGATGTAGAATGGAGTCCCCCAAGGATTGGCAGTGGACCTGTGCTTTTTAACTTGTTCATAAATGATTGAGAATTGGTGAAAGAAGATTGGAAGAAATTTAAAGATTATCTACAGAAATATTGTAAAATTAATGAATGTTAGAATGATGTTAGAATGAAGTTAAGTGGTTTAAGCAGTAATGCTATAAAGGTGTATGTAAAAATGGATTGATAACAGGTGAAAATTTAAAGTTATATTATATTAAGTTAAAGGATTAGGAGAAAAAGAGGGAAAGAAATTGCTTAATTAACTAATTGAACTGGAATACAAAAAAGGGAGGTATGAGGAAGTCAGGGAAACAAGGATATGAATGTAAGGCATGGAAAGATTTATTCATTTTTTTCTTTTTTCTTTTCCTTTGTAAGTTTTTATTTTTTATTCTGTATTTTGTATTTTTCTTGTATTTTTATTTTTGTTTTTTATTTTTTTATTTCTTGTTTTTATGTAATTCTTTTCTCTGAAATTTTAATAAATATCATTTTTTAAAAAAACATAAATGATTGAGAATTAGGGTGAACGGTTAGGGGCCAAGTTTGCTGATAACACTAAATTGTTCAGGGCAGTTAAAACAAAAAGTGAAGAGCTCCAAAAGAACCTATATGAACTGTAGGAATGGGTGGTAAAATGGCAAATGCAATTCAGTGTAAACAAGTCTGAAGTCTGATGCACATTTGAACAAAAAAAACTTCATTTCACTTAGACCTTCACGGGGTCTGAACTGGCAGTGTCTGACCAAGGGCTGATAGCTTGATAAAGATGGTGACCCTGTGTGCAGCAGCTGTGAAAAGGGCAAATTCTAATCTTGAGACCATTAGAAAATAAATTAAAAATGAAACTGACTTTCTAATAATGTTGGTATACAAATTTATGGTGCAATGGCATTTGGAATAATATTTATTTATTTATTCATTTATTTATACACCGCCCATCTGTCTGGGTTACCCCCGCCACTCTAGACAGCTTCCAACAAAGATTAAAAATAAATTAAAACATCAGCCATTAAAAACTTCCCTAAAGAGAGCTGCCTTCAGATGTCTTCTAAACGTCAAGATACCATGTTCCAGATCGCCTCACTTCAAAAAGGTCATGGTAGAGATTGAAAAAAGTTAAGAAAAGAACGACCAAGATGATCATTTAAGAACTGCTTAAATGTCTGGTGCTGTATTGTTTTTAATATTCAGTTGGAAGCCACCCAGAATGGCTGGGGAAACCCAGCCAGATGGGCGGGGTATAAATAATAAATTATTATTATTATGCACAAAGTGGACAGAGAAGTGGATAGAGAAAAGGTTTTCTCTCTAATAACATGTCACGAGTCCCAAAGTGTTGATGGGCTCAGGAGCAGAGTGGCAGACTAAGACGTATGAGGAGAAAAGGATGGTGGGAGAGCAAGGCCTGAGACCAGGGAGCAAAGGCAAGGGTAGGCACGTCCCTCTCCCAGAGCTGCTCTGGATGGGGGAAGCAGGACTTTCACCTCCATTCTTCCCTGCTGGGTGGAGAAGTGTGGAAACGGAATCTGGCGAGGGCTTCTGCCAGTGACTGAGAGTGGAGGAACCAGAGTTAGGAAGCAAAGGCACAGCCGGGTCACATACGCTTCAGGTTACAGACTCCGCTAACCCAGAAATAGTACCTCGCGTTAAGAACTTTGCTTCAGGATGAGAACAGAAATCGTGCTCCGGCGGCGCAGCAGCGGGAGGCCCCATTAGCTAAAATGGAGCTTCAGGTTAAGAACAGACCTCCAGAATGAATTAAGTTCTTAACCCGAGGTACCACTGTAGTTCTGAACTCATTTCCGATGCTGGAGTTCTTAAACTTGAACCGCTGCTTCTAGCCTGGCTAGCCATGCCTTAAGCGTCACCTTAAGCCTCAATTTGTAAGATGGTTTGTATTTTCAGTTAAAAGCTAAAGGCTGCATTTCAGCTGGGTGATCTTTTGCTAAAGCCAAATGTGTTTTTCAAGTTGAAGCTGTGCAGTCAAAAGTTAGCACTACAGTGGTACCTCGGGTTAAGAACTTAATTCGTTCTGGAGGTCCGTTCTTAACCTGAAACTGTTCTTAACCTGAGGTACCACTTCAGCTAATGCCGCCACCATGCGATTTCTGTTCTCATCTTGAAGCAGTTCTTAACCCAAGGTACTATTTCTGGGTTAGTGGAGTCTGTAACCTGAAGCGTCTGTAACCCAAGGAACCACTATATTGGGTTCTTCCAGGAAACTTTGCATAGGGCTGTGGTTATGCCATTCTGAATAAACTGAGTACAGTGGTACCCCGGGTTAAGTACTTAATTCGTTCCGAAGGTCCGTTCTTAACCTGAAGCACCACTTTAGCTAATGGGGCCACCTGCTGCTGCCGCGCTGCCGGAGCACGATTTCTGTTCTCATCCTGAAGCAAAGTTCTTAACCTGAAGCACTATTTCTGGGTTAGCGGAGTCTGTAACCTGAAGTGTATGTAACCTGAAGCGTATGTAACCTGAAGCGTATGTAACCTGAAGCGTATGTAACCCAAGGTACCACTGTATTCCGCTATGTACAGCTACTCTTCAGTGTCTATGAATGTATATAAAATAATACACAACGCAATCTCTGGATTCTTCATGGGGGCCTGGCTGTGGGGGCTTTAACAATCCGGTCCTGTACTTCGTCATTTACCCTCCTTGGTGCTTTGCTGTAGTATCCTGAAAATGATCATTTGCTGGTAACCCCATGGAGGCCTGGAAGTCCTCCAACAGGGAGGCCTTGGCCAGGATATTAAACCGCTCATTACAACCAGCATGGGAGACTCCAATACCACATTCTCAATGCCTGTTTCAATCTGTTACATCTGGCATAAACTGTGTTGTGTGTTTAATAACAACTTAAACCTGTCAAACATAAAAAATTAGTCAAAATAAAAAATTCCTTCCAGTAGCACCTTAAAGACCAACTAAGTTACTTCTTGGTATGAGCTTTCGTGTGCATGCACACTTCTTCCTAGGATCTGGCAACTTCTGTTTCAGTGTATCTGAAGAAGTGTGCATGCACACGAAAGCTCATACCAAGAACTAACTTAGTTGGTCTTTAAGGTGCTACTGGAAGGAATTTTTTATTTTGACTATGGCAGACCAACACGGCTACCTATCTGTATAAAAAATTAGAAATTACTTGAAAGAAAACCAATAGGCCTAGGATTAAATTAAGTTACAATTAAATAAATGCGATTTAGAATATTAAGAAAAGTGAGTAAGATGGACTATACTTGGAAATTGTTTAATAATGATATTGGAAAGCTGTTACTTTTAACTACAAGGAAACTCAGAAGGGAGGTACTTGAGGAAGTCAACTAAGATGCTTAAAAGGTTGGATTTGTGAAGAATTAAGTTTGTTGTTATTGTTTATCTCTTTATTGTTTTTTCCCCCTCTCTTTTTCTTTTCTTTTTCTGTTTTTGTGTACCACTCTGCTTTGTGGTTTTTGTTATCATTTATTAAATTAATTAAATAAAATTTTATTTTAAAAAAACAACAAATTAAACCTGTCAAATAAACTTCTGCAGCAACTGAGCTACGTTGCCTGTGTCATCGGCCTGCGTTTCTCACGCCTGGCATCACACGCCTAGCCCCTTGGCTGGTGACGTCACGGGGCCTCGCGCAGCCACCTCCCTACTAGTGACGTCACCCTGGTGACGTTGAACGCTAACAGCTATTTCAAGACACTACGCTTCACAAACGTTCTCATCAGCCCTCATACCTTCTCCCCCTCGCCGCCGCCGCCCCCCAAAAACCCGCCTACATCGCGCTCCCCAAATTAGCGCCTCAGCACCCCCCGCTTCAAACACCTCCGCTCGCTTCGCTGGGAGCCGTTACCCCGCTTCGCGCATGCGCTCCAAAAACCTTCCAGCCAGCCAATCGGGAGCGGAGCCGTTGGTGCGTCGCCGACGCGCGCGCGCGCGCCGGCCTCGAGGCCGGTTGCCCCGGAGACCGCGCGGGCGGCCGCCAAGCGAGGACGTCGCGCTGGGCTTTTGTGACAGCTGCTGCCGCGGCTCCTTCCCCTCCTCAGCCGGCTGCCGATTCATGGCAGCAGGAGTGACTGTGATGGCGGCGGCCGGAGGGCCGGTGCTGAACGGGGCGGACGCGGGCGCCGCGGGGCTGAAGGAGGCGGCGGGCATGTACGAGCAGCTGAGGGCCGAGTGGAACCGCAAGAACCTCAGCCTGAGCAAGTGCGGAGACTTGCTGGGCCGCCTCAAGGCAAGGGGGCCGGCGGGGGCGCTTGAAACGGGCAGGGGGCCCGAGAAACCGTCGCGGCGGGGGGGGGGAGCTTGGAAACAGCCCCGCCGAGGGCGGTGCGGCGCCACTAGAAACCGCCCTCGAGGTGGAAAAGGGGCGATACGGGAGGCAAGGAGGGGAAGAGGGAGCCTGGGTGGGGGTGGCTGGGGTGCCGTCTCGAGGGCTGCAGGGAAAGCGTGGCCGGGGACGGAGGGAGACTGCAGGCGCTGGGGAGAGGGGCGAGGAAGGCAGAAGCCTTTGTCCCGCGAGAAGGTCGGGCAGAGAGGGCTGAAACCCGCGGGTGGGAGTCAGGGAGAGCGAGTGGTTTGCATTGAGGGGTGAAAAGCGGGGACCGGGGCATGAAATAGGGAAAGGAGAGGGCGATCACCCATCCCTAAATATTGTGCATTAGAATGACAGAATCGTAGAGTCGGAAGGGACCCCCAGGGGTCATCCAGTCCAACCCGCTGCTAGGCAGGAATCCCCGTGACTGCTTAAAATCCTCTCAAGGAAGGAGAGCCCACCCAGCGCTTGTGGTCCAGCTCCTACTCTCAGGAAGTTCTTCCTGATTCTTAGCCCGGATCTCCTTGGCCCCCCGCATGTCTCCAGGTGGGAGTGGGAAAGACTGTGTGCCTGACCGCTGCCCCGGTCAGTGTGGGCAGTACAGTGGTACCTCGGGTTAAGTACTTAATTCGTTCCGCAGGTCCGTTCTTAACCTGAAACTGTTCTTAACCTGAAGCACCACTTTAGCTAATGGGGCCTCCCGCTGCTGCTGCGCCGCCGGAGCACGATTTCTGTTCTCATCCTGAAGCAAAGTTCTTAACCTGAAGCACTATTTCTGGGTTAGCGGAGTCTGTAACCTGAAGCGTATGTAACCTGAGGTACCACTGTACTGAGCTAGATGGAGCAGAGGACCTCATTCCGCATCGGGCAGTTTCCTGCGCCCCTGTTTGAGGTGGCTCTGTCCCGGCAAGCCTCTGGGTGCTGGGCTCCTTTGCTGCCGGAAGAGGAGGCCAGTGACTCAGCGGAGATGTTTTTGCCTGAGCTGAAAACCTGTTTACGAGCCTCTCTCTCTTTCGGCTGAGTCAGGTCGCTGAGACTTGCCGTGATTGAGGCAGTCCTTAACAGCATCCGGTCTCCAGCTGCAGCCAGCCAGCTGCCTCAATGGAGAGTTCAAACAAAACAATTCGGCACAGCATCATAGCTGTCAACCTTCCCTTTTTTTGCGGGAGATTCCCTTATTCCAGCACCACTTCCTGCTGCTATCCCGGATTGTTAGATATCCCGTAGACTGTCCCTGGGACAGGTGAGGCTGCTGATCCCTTATTTCCGTGGCTGCTGATCCCGTATTTTCAAATTTGAAAGTTGACAGCTATGCATAGCGTTCATGCACTATCCCAAAAGCATCATATAACAAGGGTACACAGCAGGGTTGGGAAAGGCGAGAGCCTGCAGTTGTTGGTTTTGGACTTCAACTACCATCATCCTATTATTATTATTATTATTATTATTATTATTATTATTTACAGTGGTGCCTCGCAAGACGAAAAGAATCCGTTCTGTGATTCTCTTCGTCTAGCGGTTTTTTTCGTCTTGCGAAGCAAGCCCATTGAAGGATTAGCGGCTTTTAGCGGCTTATCTGCTGATCGGATCAGCTGATAAGCGGCTTAGCGGCTTAGAAAAAGGGGGGGAACCAGCAGGAACTCGCAAGACATTGTCGTCTTGTGAAGCAAGCCCATAGGAAATTCGTTTTGCGAAGCACCTCCAAAACGGAAAACTCTTTCGTCTAGCGAGTTTTCCGTCTTGCGAGGCATTCGTCTTGCGGGGCACCACTGTATTGAATTTATTAGTCACTTTATCTTGCCCAGGATAACCCAAAGTGACTTACAGACAGATAAGCAAACATACCATAAAAACCCACATAGGTGCATTAAAACCAAGACAGAAAGAAATACGCTAAAAACATCCCACCCACTTCTAGAAAGGCCACAGATAGTTAAATGCCAAAGGCCTGATTATAAAGCTTTTTCCGGGTGCCTAATCCTTTCCCATCAGCCATGGTTTCTGGGGCTGAGGAGAACTGGAGTCTTAACAACTTTTTAAGGATTGCGGCCTCTCTGGTACTAGAGTGACTGGTGAAACTCAGCCAGATGGGCAGGGAATAAATATTATGATGATGATGAAGCTTCTAAGGTTGGAATACACCCGTTGACAGCTGCCGGCTCTCCAAATTTGTCCAATTCTTCATTTTTTCAAGCCACCAGCCATCAATAGTAAGATGTTAAGTCAGACTGCAATAGCTCTAAACCAGGCCTTGCCAACCCTGTGTCCTCCAGGCGTTAGAGCTCTCACCAGCCCCAGCAGTAACCTACCTATCTCTCTCTCTCTCTGCTCTGTTCCAGTTAGCTCTGCTTGAACTCAACTTTCTGCCCACAACAGGCACAAAACTGACTAAACAGCAGCTTATCTTGGCAAGTGAGTATAATCCGACCCATGCACAAGGTTGATAGGACTCTCCTAACATAGATTGAATTATGTGAAGCAAATTCATCCCTCAAAAGTTTGCCGTTTGGCTGCCAACACAGTCTCTGTTCTCAAGAACAACCACTGTCCTTGTTGTTGATGATAATTTAAAGAATGCATCTTCACCTGTCCCTCAGGCTTGGGAGAAAGTGACAAAATCACACTGGGGGCAAGGAAAAGAGCAAGAAACTTGATGAAACTTTTCCCTTCTCTATGTACCATTATTTGTTGGTTTGTTGCGTTTTAAGCTCTGCCTCATATTATTTGTTTATTTGGGAGTTTTTGTACCTCACCCACTAACTGAAGTTTACAATATGTTTTAAACACGACAAAATGGACAATGATACAGGGGTCACTACAGCAGGGGGGCAAAGGTGTATATTAGCTTTCTCCCCTTTTCCCCTGATGGTCCCACAAATGCCATTCTGTCGCTGAGTCTCCTGCCTTAGAACCAACAACTGAAGCAGCAAAATATTAGTCCCATACAGGCCAGAACTTCCTCACTGCATGGCTGCTGCTGCTGCTGTCTCTCACAGCCCCTGGGCCTGGTGGCAGATGCAGGAGGTGCTGGTGGAGTAAAGATGTTGTAGGCTTCTCTCCCAGTTCTTATATGAGCCACCTAGAATCATAGAGTTGGAAGGGACCCAGAGCGTCGTCTAGTCCAGCCCCCTGCAATGTAGGAATCTCAACGAAAGCATCTATGACAGATGGCCATCCAACATCTGCTTAAAAACCTCCGAAGGAAGAAGAGTCCACAGCCTCTCAAGGAAATCAATTCCACTGTCAAACAGCTCTTACTGTTAGAAATCTGTTAGTAATCTTCGCCAGACTTGGAGGCGAGATACCAGCTTGATCAGCTTGCCCTGCTCTAACATTGCAACTCCTCTGCTTGTTGCTAACACTCTGCCCCTCATTTCCCTTCTTGCCCCGCAAGGAGATATTCTAGAAATCGGAGCACAGTGGAGTATCCTGAAGAAAGACATCCCATCTTTTGAGAGGTACATGGCCCAGCTGAAGTGCTACTATTTTGATTACAAGTAAGTATTCCTGCCTTGAAGCCTTTCAGATAATTGTTTTATATATATATATATATATATATATATATATATATATATATATATATATATATATATATAAAAAAATGTTTATTAAGATTTTTCACAAAAGAAAAACAGTGTGATAAAATAGTGCAAAGGAAAACAGTGTGATAAAAAATACAAAAAATAGACATTCAAAAAAGTAAAAAAAGAAAAGGAAAATGTCTTAAAAAAGAAATAATCAATTTTTCAATATCTTTTAAGTTCATTTGCTTGTTTCCTTGACCTCCTCTCACCTCCCCTTTTTGTATTCCCGTTTACAAAATCCTTTCAGCAAATCCTTACCCTCTTTCATTTATCTTTAGTCTATATTCTTAACCTATTATAACTATAAATTCTCGTCCTAATAACTATCTATATTTACATATTCTTATAAGCCTTAATACCAAAACCGCTTATTTTCAGTCCAACATCACTTTAACATTCATTAATTTTACAGCATTTCTGCAGATAGTCTTTAAATTTCTTCCAATCTTCTTCCACCATTTCTTCTCCCTGGTCTCGAATTCTGCCAGTCATTTCTGCCAATTCCATATAGTCCATCAGCCTTTCAGATAATTGTTTTACTCATCAGGGTTTTTATCCCCAAACCCAACTTTGATGTTTTTCAGGAATTTTTTAAAAAATATTTTTTCCTCAACGAAACAAAAACCCCATAAATCCTCTGATGTGCAGGGGATGGGAGCACCATGAGGTGGGGCTTCAGAAGAGGCAAAATCATTCCTTTGGCTCAAATGATCTATTGCTCCTGTGCCTTTTGGGGTGTCTCTGGCTAAAGCACTCCGTAACACCAATTCAGCATCTCTCTCTTCCCTCCTCAGAGATGAGTTACCGGAGTCGGCCTACAAGCATCAGCTGCTGGGCTTGAACCTTCTCTTCCTGCTGTCTCAGAACCGTGTCGCGGAGTTCCACACTGAGCTTGAAAGGCTGCCAGCCAAGGACATTCAGACCAACGTCTACATCAAGCACCCTGTATCTTTGGAGCAGGTGACTCCTCTCCTCCTCCTTGCTTTTCTCCTTCCCAGGCCCTGCGAATAAGTGCTTAACTAGCAAAGTGCCCTGAATTGGGTAGAGAGGAGGTATACAGTCATACCTCTTGTTACGTTTGCTTCAGCTTGCGTGTTTTCAGATTGTGTCCCACGGCAACCCGGAAGTACCAGAAAGGGTTACTTCCAGGTTTCGCCGCATGCGCAGACGCACAAAATGACGTCACGCGCATGCGCAGAAGCAGCGAATCGCGAGCTGCAAACGCGGGTTGCATTCTGCTCATGTTGTGAACGGGGCTCCAGAAGGGATCCCATTTGCAACCAGAGGTACCAGTGTATTTAGTTATTTTGTGCCCCCTACCTCCCCCAATTAAGCAATGAAATATAGCAGTTTTCTAATGCAGCTATAAAACAGCACAAAAACACTTTCCAGTTGCATTTGAAAACTCTGCTTGTTTCTGGGAAGGAGTAGGAGGAGGAGCACTTTCATGCAAAGTGTCCCAGGTTCAATCAACTCGTTCTTGGAAGCCCTGTAGACCACTGCCAGTCAGTGTTGGCTGTACTGAGCAAGACGGGGCAATGCTCCAACTTGGTATGAGGCACCTTCCTATGTTCCTGTGCTCTATGAAACAAGGCTAAACTGCAGTCCTCGCAAGAGCGTTATGTCTGAAAAGGCTGTGCTTCTTGTGGAAACCAATCTTGGCTTTCCAAAATAGCAAGCCTTGTTCGTGGACCTTAAAAACCCGCTGTGGGAAGAAGCCTTGTATGGGAAGAGAAAGTTTTCCTGAGATAGCGGGGGGCCTAGGCCACCCATTCTAAAGCTGTGTGTGTAACTGAAATAATGATAATAATAATAATAATAATAATAATAATAATAATAATAATAATAATAATAATAAATAAATTGTCATTGCCCCCTCTCGGGAACAACGAAATTACTTGACATATTCTCCCTAAGCGGTGTGCCAGAGGGTTTATAGAAAAGGTGGGTTGGATCCTGGAAAGGGAAGAGTTGAAGGTGAAGAGAGGGTTGCTGCTTTGGAGGAGTTGTGTGAGGGAGTTCCAGACATAACACAACAAAAACTAATGCAATACGTTAATAATTGGATAAACCAGCATTGGAAATTTGCCAGGCACGTTTTGCACCTGGCTATTGGGCCTTTAGGGACGGTGGCGCTGTGGGTTAAACCACAGAGCCTAGGACTTGCCGATCAGAATGTTGGCGGTTCGAATCCCCACGATGGGGTGAGCTCCCGTAGCTCGGTCCCTGCTCCTGCCAACCTAGCAGTTCGAAAGCACGTCCAAGTGCAAGTAGATAAGTAGGTACCGCTCCAGCGGGAATGTAAACGGCGTTTCCGTGTGCTGCTCTGGTTCGCCAGAAGCGGCTTAGTCATGCTGGCCACATGACCTGGAAGCTGTACGCCGGCTCCCTCGGCCAATAAAGCGAGATGAGCGCCGCAATCCCAGAGTCGGCCACGACTGGACCTAATGGTCAGGGGTCCCTTTTTATTGGGCCTTTACGACCAGGTGAAGATGCTCAGGTGCCAGACATCTCCACCATCTGTAGGTGCATGCCTGGGGATCCTTGGATCGTGACTCTTTTCACACACTAACAACACATCCTGTAGAATTCTAGCCGTGATATTTTATCAGCACAATCAGAACAAATTTCAGGAACCAAAAAGTCGTATTTTAAAACAGGACTTTCCAGGTGCCTGGCTCCAAAATGGCAACTAGATGTCCCATTTTGATGACTGTAACCCTGGTTTAAGGAGCCATTTGGTGGCTATCTGAGTTTCTAACACTGGATAAAACCTTATTAAGACAACATGCTGTTCCAAAATTTTCAGTGACCACACCCTTCTTTCTATTGTGTATTGATTGCTACGTTATCAGTTGTACGTGGCCTTGGTCAGCTACCTTGAAAAGGTGGCTAATAAATTGTTTATCTCTGTGATGCTCTTCCTCTTTCCTCCTGCCTTAGTATCTGATGGAAGGGAGTTACAATAAAGTCTTCCTGGCAAAAGGCAACATCCCAGCAGAGAGTTACGCTTTCTTCATCGACATCCTGTTGGACACTGTCAGGTGGGTCATGCTCTCTTAGCTCTCTCAGACTCAATTTATAAACATGGGGTAAGGTCTTCTGCAAGGGCAGGTGATATATCCTCTTGTCCACACCAGGAGTTGAGAATGAAGTATATCTGCCATTGGTATTCCTCGAAAAAGCACCCCCTATGAAAAGCCTGAGAAACTTGCCTAGTTCCCACCTGGTTGTGTCTGTCACACCATCCCATCCCTTTGTGGAATATGGTAGTTAATACAGACCAACACAGCAGCTGTGAGGATTACTGAGTATATGTGATGTGCTTTAAACCCTATAGACCCTGTAACCTCACACCCCAGCCATATCTTAAGCACCTTGAAATCCCCTATCAGTCTCAGTGGGAGAGAATTCAACACCTCCCTACGTCTCCTCTTGACATCAGTGGAGCTTAAGATCCCGGGCCACAGGGGGGTTAGGCTGGCCTCAGCCAGGGATTTTTTTGGCAGTGGCCCCGATCTGGTGGAACACTCTGTCACAAGTGACTATGCCCTTGCGGGACTTGACATCTTTCCACAGGGCCTGAAAGACAGAGCTGTTCCACCAGGCCTTTGGCCAAGGCACAGTCTGACCCCCTCTCTCCTTCAGTAATCCTCACAGAACTCTAGCCCAATGGTTGCCATTAATTTGATTCTGAATTGATTTTAGAATGAATTGATTTTAGAATGTATTTCAATTAATTAATTGTGATCTTATGTAAACTGTGTTACTTTTATTGTTGTTAGCCGCTCTGAGCCTGGCTTCGGCTGGGGAGGACGGGATAAAAATTATTATTATTATTATTATTATTATTATTATTATTATTATTACAGTGGTGCCTCGCAAGATGAAATTAATTCGTTCCGCGAGTTTTTTGCGTCTAGCGAATTTTTCGTCTTGCGAAGCACGGTGTCAGAAAAGTTTTGGAAAAGCTTCAAAAATCGCCAAAAAACTCAAAAGAGGCTACCACACCGCGTTCTATGAGTTGCTCCTCGAAGTCAAGTCGCAACTGTATTAACGGTGTTAAGAAAAAGGAAACAAACTTGCAAAAAACGCAAGACGTTTTCGTCTTGCGAAGCAAGCCCATAGGGAAATTTGTCTTGCGAAGCAGCTCAAAAACCGCAAAACCCTTTCGTCTAGCGAGTTTTTCGTCTTGCGAGGCATTTGTCTTGCAGGGCACCACTGTATTATTATTATTAACCCTGCTTAGCAGCAGCCAAGTTATGTGCCAAGAATTCCGTCTGGGTGACCTGACCTGCTTGTGTTCCGTTTTTTCCCTCCCACCCCAGGGATGAAATTGCCAGCTGCATTGAGAAGGCCTATGAGAAGATCCTGTTCAATGAGGCCACTCGCATGCTCTTCTTCACCCCCAAGAAGATGACAGACTATGCCAAGAAGGTGAGAATTTGAGTAAAGACTTCCAGAGTTAACGTTAAATACATTACTTCTGGTAAATGAGCCGCTGGAGGGCCGTGGAAATTTGTGTACCAGGCTTTTTATACTCCTCTGCCCATGTACTAGACGGGGACGCAGGTGGCGCTCTGTCTAAACCACAGAGCCTAGGGCTTGCCGATCAGAAGGTTGGCGGTTCGAATCCCCGCGACAGGGTGAGCTCCTGTTGCTCGGTCCCTGTTCCTGCCAACCTAGCAGTTCGAAAGCACGTCCAAGTGCAGATAAATAGGTACCGCTCCGGTGGGAAGGTAAACGGCATTTCTGTGCACTGCTCTGGTTTCGCCAGAAGCAGCTTTGTCATGCTGGCCACATGACCCGGAAGCTGTACACCGGCTCCCTCAGCCAATAAAGCGAGATGAGTGCCGCAACCCTAGAGTTGTCTGCGACTGGACCTAATGGTCAGGGGTCCCTTTACTTTTACCCGTGTACTATCTGAAACCCAAGGGTTGGTTGCCAGATGTGAAATATATTGGCACTATTTTCAGCTCTCCTACAAGGCCAAGATGAGGGAGGGACCTTTGCTGGAGAAACAAGCCTCAGTGTTCATGGTTTTGTAGCATTGTTTAAAAAAACAAAGAATCTCATATAATGTCTTCTTGCCCTTTTACAGCGAGGCTGGGTTCTAGGCCCAAACAGCCACTACTGTTTCACGGGCCAGCAGCAGAAGCCGGAAGATGCCACCATCCCTTCGACAGAGCTAGCCAAACAAGTTATCGAATATGCCCGGCAGCTGGAGATGATCGTCTAGCGGGCCCCCACCATGGGCTGGGACTGTGGGTTACCCTCCCCAATTGAGTATTTGTAATCCAGTTCCCATACAGTGGGCAGTCAATTTGCTTATATAGGAAGGGCGGGGGCTCTTTCGCCCCATCTTTTTCTCCTGGGATGCCAGAGTAAAAATTGTGCCTCTCCCTGTGTCATTAACAGTTACATGGTTCCTTGGCCCTAGGTGGAGAGATGTTCTGGATGTGAAAGGGAGGGGTCTGGTGATTCATGGCATTTTCTGACCTCAGAGGGGTGGAAATAGCCTATATTATTGCCTCCCCCCCCCTTTCCTTGCATCATAGACCAGCCTGTCATTTGCTAATTGTTCAAAATTAATGCCAGGAACTGGTTGCACTGGAAACAGATACTTTTCTCTGCTTTCTGGTCAGCGCAGGGTTAAACTGGCCTCCCAGAATTACGATCTGACTTTTGGTTTTGGTTTTTATTTGGTAACTTGCTGTCGCCTTTCGGTGCAAGCCACTTACAAGGATTGACTGTAGGTTAAATAAACACAGTTTCTTCTACAAATGCAGTTTCCCAGCTGTCGTAAGTGCACTTGAAAAGCTATTAATGCAGGAAGGCTTAGCTAGTCGGACCCAACCAGGACATGAAGCAAAACCATAGTTTAATAGTTAGTTTCAGGTATAAGTTTCCACGGCCACACAACCACTTCCATTTTAAGCTAAGCAGGGGTTTGTCCATTTTGTCTGAACAAAACGTTCTAGATTTCCCTGCCGAAATGCTGGAGAAGGGAAGAGCAGGCTTGTCGTTTAGCATTACAATAGAATGATCCCTGTGACTTTGTTGAGCAGGGTGCCAGCAGTACATCAGAACTGGACTACTAAATGCTGCTTTGATTTACTGCATTACAGTTGTCAACTGATAAAAAAATGCCCAGCTGGCTTTTGAAACCAACTGGCAGGAAGCTTTAACAGTGAGGCACACATGCACACTTAGGAATCAAGTTATTGAGATGAGCCTTAACTTGCCCTTATACCTGCTGCTGTCCTGGCTGGTGTGTCCTCAGTAATCAAACGTTTCCACAGGCTCAGTAGAGGCAAAGGAGGCTGAATAGCAAAAGACAACACCTGTAGGGTTATTCTCATTTTATAGCAGCTTCCCAAACTTGGGTTTCCAGCTGTTTTTGGACTAAAACTCCAATCATCCCTAACGAGCAGGACCAGTGGTCAGGAACGATGGGAATTGTAGTCCAAAAGCAGCTGGAGACCCAAGTTGGGGAAACACTACTTTATAGCCGGCCTTAGCAGGTGTGGCCTGCCAGCATTAGCTTTGTGGACCATCAGAAAAGCTTGTGCTTTTGACCTGCCCTGGGTACAACCTTACATGTACCAGTGAATCCCTGAGCACCCACACGGATATCAAAAAGTTAGGACAGCCCACCTTGGGACATCCACACTGACCAGATTGTTGGCATATATGAGTGGGAGACCCTCCAAATTTTGTTGATCTCCAGCTCCTAAAAGCCCCAGCCACCAGGACCAGTGGGCAGGGAAGATGGGAGTCACAACAACACCTGGAAGGCCACCTCTGGTACTTATCATAGTTGGCCCAGAACTCCCTGCAGCTAGTAACAGTTCCAGGAGAACCAATAGAATCCACAGGGCTGGCAGCCCATGGAGTTCCAGGGACTTGTCATCCTCTTGCCTGGGCACAGTAATGGACAGATCCCCATTCTTGCTGGTCTCTGTTGTATGCCAGCCATATGACTTTCGCTGCCTCTGCTGGGCTCGTATGCACAGGCGCTATCTACCCGACAATCCCCAGAGCTCTAAAGTGGCCCGTTTCCAAACCCATCTGCAGAACTGGAAACCCGTTTGATGCCAATTTCAGGTCTCGAGGAGAATTCCCAGCAGACTGCAGGGACCCCCGCCACACGAAACGAAGCCACAGGCCAAGCTGGTGTGATGTACAGGGTTTATTTTTCGCAGAAGCCTGGGGAAGGGGGTTCAGTCCTCATTGGCAATGTGCTGCTGTTCGTAAGAGTCCAGGCAGAACTTGGTCCCGGCAACAAGCGAGACGGCCAGCATGGCGGTGGCGACCCAGGGTGGTTCGGTCAGATGGTTGGTGGAAGGATTGAGCCTGTAAAACGGGGAGGAGAGCAGAAGCATAGGTGAGCAGGGTGGAGCTTTGCAGAGTTAGGCCTCTTACAATGGCTTGATTGAAATGCAACTGCGAAAGGGCAGCTGGTCAAAGAATACCCAGGATGAGCCTCAACGGATTAGAGTCGGACACGACTAAACAACAAGAAATTTACATGCGAGAATAAAAACCTTTAGTACTTGGGATGTTCAGTTCCCATCAGACGCAGCCAGCACAGCTAGTCTCTGCCTTTGAGAAACAGAGTTCTGCAGCCCCTCCTGCCTGGGTGTGGCATGCTAGGTAGGACTGCACGGGATAATCTGGGTCAGGAGACAACTGGCCCTTTTAGCACACAGCTTATCGCTCTCAACTAAACAGCCTCGGCCCAGTATACCTGAAGGAGTGTCTCCACCCCCATCGTTCAGCCCAGACACTGAAGTCTAGCTCCAAGGGCCTTCTGGCGGTTCCCTCATTGCGAGAAGCAAAGCTACAGGGAACCAGGCAGAGGGCCTTCTCGGTAGTGGCGCCCGCCCTGTGGAACGTCCTCCCACCAGATATCAAGGAAATAAACAACTATTTAGAAGACATCTGAAGGCAGCCCTGTTTAGGGAAGCTTTTAATATTTGATGAATCATTGTATTTTAACATTCTGCTGGAAGCAGCCCAGAGTGGCTGGGGAAACCCAGCCAGATGGGCAGGGTATAAATAATAAATTATTTTATTATTACTTATAATTTTATTATTACTACTACTACTATTATTATTATGTTCCAGGCATAGCTACACCACACACTAAAAAGCTGGTTTGGGTCATTCTGACTTCCCAGGGAATCATGGGAACTGTAGTCTTTGGAGGGCAATGGGAATCCAACAATTCTTCGCACCTTCCTCAAACTACAGTACCCAAGATACTTCAGGAGCAGCCACGACAGTTAAGAGCATTTGCAGCATGCAAGTGCCTCTTTAAGAATTGGTGCCTGAGTTAGATTTCTACCCACTCTTTTCTCCCTGTCCCTTTCTCCTCTTTTTTTTTACTGTAAGCCTGTGGGGCAGGGGACTGTCTTGTTTTAATTGGCTATATGGAAGCCAGTCTGGGAGCCTTTGGGGATAAAGATGTAGGGTGCTAATGCTAATAATAGTAATAATAATAGTAATAAAAACTCCCCCTGCCACCGAAGTTTGTTTTGTGACCAGCTGCCCCGGGGTTCGCACTCGAGGCTTCAGCCTGCTCACCAAGTTACGATGTTCTGGGGCAGTTTCCTCTGCTCCTGGTGTTTGCAGTAGCACTTCCTGGAACATGATTCGGCCACCTGGAAAGCCGGCCAGTGGTGATGCGGGGGGGATCCGTTCGCCTCTCCGCCAGGGTCTGGACCAGTCGGGGCGGAAGCTGCATCCTCGTCAATGCTGGCAGGTTTCTCCAGAGGAGGGGGCGTTTCCTGGACATACAGTGATTTTATTTGCTTAAAACGTTTCCACATCATATTTCCTACGCTCAAAACAGCTTACTGGAAAGTCCAGTCTGGATGATGATGATGATGATTTACATTCGTATACAGTGGTGCCTCGCAAGATGAAAAGAATCCGTTCTGTGATTCTCTTCGTCTAGCGGTTTTTTCGTCTTGCGAAGCAAGCCCATTGACAGATTAGCGGATTAGCGCTTTTAGCGGCTTTTAGCGGCTTATCTGCTGATCGGATCAGCTGATAAGCGGCTTAGTGACTTAGAAAAGGGGGGGAAAGGGAAAAAACCCACAGGAACTCGCAAGGCATTGTCGTCTTGCGAAGCAAGCCCATAGGAAATTCGTTTTGCGAAGCACCTCCAAAACGGAAAACTCTTTCGTCTAGCGAGTTTTCCGTCTTGCGAGGCATTCGTCTTGCGGGGCACCACTGTACCACTCTTCATCTGAAGATCGCAGGGTGGTTTACAACATAAAAAATACAACATGAAAACAAAAATATACAAAAAGCAAGCAAACAAATCAATAAAACCCTGCTCCTAACAGGCACAGTTAAAAGGCCATAGAGTGTGAATCAGCCCAAGGCCTGGCACCTAAAGATATGTAACGAAGGTGTCAGGGAGAGCATTCCACACAAGTGGGGAGCCACCACAGAAAAGGCCCTTTCTCACGTCACTCTCCAGACCCCTCATGGAGAAGGGGCTCATGATGATCTCAGGGTCCAGGTAGTTTCATATCAGGGGAGGTGGTCCTTGAGTTCCTGAACTGTTTAAGGCTTTAGAGGTCAAAAACAGCACTTTGAATTGGGACCGGAAACTAATCAGCCAGTGCAGTTGGACCAGGATCGGTGTAATATGCTCAAACCGTCTTGCTCCGGTGAGCAGCCTGGCCGCTGAATTCTGCACCAGCTGAAATTTCCAGACCGTCTTCAGAGGCAGCGCTACGTATAACGTGTTGCAGTAATCTAACCTAGAGGTTACCAGAGCATAGATGACAGAAGGCAAACTATCCCTGTCCATATAGTTGGGCCACCAGCTGAAGCTGATGGATGGTACTCTGCGCCACTGACACCACTTGAGACTCAAGAGACAGCGAAAAATTCAGAAGTGCCCCCCAAGCTACCAGGTCCTTCAGGGGAAGTGGAACCCCATCAGGAGCAGGCAACCTCCCAGCCGTCCGGTCTATGGAACTGCCCACCAACAGAGCCTCAGCCTTATCTGGATTGAGCTTCAATTTTTGGGCTCTCATCCAGGCCATTATCAAGGCAAGACAATGGTCCATCACATCCACTGCCAAACCTGCAGGTGTAAAGTGGAGCTGTGTGTCTTCCGCATATTGCTGACCACAGACTCCAGATAATCCAGCTCTATGGTTTCGTGTAGATGTTAAACAGCATAGGGGTTAAAATGGGACCCTGAAGAGCCCCACATTGAAGGCTCCATAGGGCCAAAGAGCACGTCCAGTATATCTGAAGGAGCGTCTCCACCTATACTTCAGGGGGCTCTGGTGATGGCCAGCTTCATGTGGAATAAAGTGGCCATATGGATACCCAAGTTCAAAGTCCCGCCAGGACCACATAACACCGGTTCTGAGAGATCTGCATTGGCTCCCAGTACGTTTCCGAGCATGATTCAAAGTGTTGGTGCTGACCTTTAAAGCCCTAAATGGCCTCAGTCCTGTATACCTGAAGGAGCGTCTCCACCCCCATCGTTCTGCCCGGACACTGAGGTCCAGCTCTGAGGGCCTTCTGGCAGCTCCCTCCCTGTGAGAAGCCAAGTTACAGGGAACCAGGCAGAGGGCCTTCTTGGTAGTGGCACCCGCCCTGTGGAATGCCCTCCTACCAGATGTCAAAGAGAAGAACAACTACCAGACTTTTAGAAGACATCTGAAGGCAGCCCTGTTTAGGGAAGCTTTGAATGTTTAATAGGTTATTGTATTTTAGTGTTTTGTTGGAAGCCGTCCAGAGTGGCTGGGGAAGCCCAGCCAGATGGGCGGGGTATAAATAATATATTATTATCTTCATCTTCATCTTCATCATCATCATCATCATCATCCTCCTCCTCTGGAAACAACCATCCAAGTAGGACAAGATCCACTGCAAAGTGGTGCCACCCACCCTCAACTCAGAGACAGCCACTCCAGGAGACTATGGTCGATGGCACTTAAAGTGCAGGTCAGGAGCATTCCAGACCCTGAGATTTCACGGCCCAAATCTGAGACCTGGTGATGTCATGGGGAAAGGCCCCTGGTGATGTCAGGCAGGCCAGCCCTGGAGATGGAGGTTAATTGGGAGAGTGGAGGAGGTCAGACTCCACCACAGAGTGTCTGTGCTATACAGTGGTGCCCCGCAAGACGAATGCCTCGCAAGACGGAAAACTCGCTAGACGAAAGAGTTTTCCGTTTTGGAGGTGCTTCGCAAAACAAATCTCCTATGGGCTTGCTTCGCAAGACGACAATGTCTTGCGAGTTCCTGCGGGGTTTTTCCCCTTCCCCCCCTTTTCTAAGCCGCTTATCCGCTAAGCCGCTAAAAGCCGCTAATAGCGCTAATCCGCTAATCCGCTAATGGGCTTGCTTCGCAAGATGAAAAAACCGCTAGACAAAGAGACTCACAGAATGGATTCTTTTCGTCTTGCGAGGCACCACTGTAATTTGAAGCTGGGCTGAAGCATGCAAGCTACATGCACAGTCTTCTTAATAATTCTTCTTTATTATTAAAGACACTCCCACCCACCTGGGGATTCCAGCCCTCTGCCTGCCTCCTCCCAAGAGGGGGCCAGGAAAACCTGGAGACTTCAGGTCAGACCTGGAGGGCTGGCAACCCTACCTGACATCATTATGAGGTCAGGTGATATCTTCAATGGGTCTCTTCTTGGTGCCCATCAGCTGGTGGGTACCAAGAACCAGCTCCTTTGAACGTGCGCTGGCAGCAGCAATGAACAAATTGCTTCCAAGGCAGCTCCTCACCCCGCCAATCAGCTGACTGGCACTGTGAGGGAACCCCCCCATGAAGCCCATCTGGGTCTTCGAAGCTGCTCCCTCCCAGTGCCCAACAACAGATCAGGACCTAGAGCCAGCCCCATTCTGCTAAGACAGCCTTTCTCAGCCTGTGGGTCCCCAGATGTTGTTGAACTACAACTCCCATCACCCCTAGCTAGCAAGGCCAGAGCTCAGGGATGATGGGAGTTGTAGTCCAACAACATCTGGGGACCCACAGGTTGAGAACCGCTGTGCTAAGGGGTTCCCGATCTCATCCATGCCTTTATCTGCCCCACATGCAATGTCACATGATGTTCGGTGTGGGGCAGGTGGGTGTGGTTTTGGGAAAAGATGCCTCGTAGACCTAACAAGGACCCCTGCCTGGCCCTGTATGCCTGAAGGAGCATCTCCACCCCCAATGTTCAGCCCAGACACTGAGGTCCAGCGCCGAGGGCCTTCTGGCGGTTCCTGTACTGCGAGAAGCGAGGTTACAGGGAGCCAGGCAGAGGGCCTTCTCGGTGGTGGCGCCCGCCTTCTGGAACGCCCTCCCGTCAGATGTAAGCAAATAAACAGCTATCTGACTTTTAGAAGGCATCTGAAGGCAGTCCTGTTTAGGGAAGCTTTTAATGTTCGATGTCTCGCTGTGTTTTTATTTGGGGGGTGGAGCTGCCCAGAGTGGCTGGGGCAACCCAGATATATCACAAACCCTGGGCAGGCATCCTCAACCTTTTCAGACCCAGGACCCATTTCCAACCCAAACATGCCTCTGGAGACTCATTTCTTAACCTTTTACTGTATATATGCATGGTGGTTGTGCTCCCATTGGGACCCACCTTCGACCAGACCCACCAGTTGAAGACCAATGCCTCAAGATACCCAAGGCTTTGCTTGTTCCAAAACCAGGTTAGAAAGGATGTAAAGAACCATAACAGGTCATTAAGGAGCGTCTCCACCCCCATCATTCTGCCCGGACGCTGAGGTCCAGCGCTGAGGGGCTTCTGGCGGTTCCCTCATTGTGAGAAGCAAAGCTACAGGGAACCAGGCAGAGGGCCTTCTCGGTGGTGGCGCCCGCCCTGTGGAACGCCCTTCCAGCAGATGTCAAAGCGATAAACAACTACCTGACATTCAGAAGACATCTTAAGGGAAGTTTTTAACGTGTGATATTTTACTGTATTTTTGGTTTTTATGGAAGCCGCCCAGAGTGGCTGGGGAGACCCAGCCAGATGGGCGGGGTATAAATAATAAATTATTATTATTATTATTATTATTATTATTATTAATTATTAATTATTATTATTAACAGCAAGAAGGAATGAAGAGAGTGGGTAGCAGCCGGCAATGAACCAAACAAAGAGCAGCCAAATCCACGAGACTCACCAAAGGCTCGCCAAAATAAAACGGCCTGGCGACGTTTTCGAAAGGCGGGAAGAGGGGGGCACCCTCTAGCCTCAGGGAGCTCATCCCGTAGCCTCGGGGCCACTGCTTCTGCCCCTTCCCCTTGGGCGCTTTCACTTTGGGCTGCCCTGAAGTTTTGAGTTTCTCTTTGGACTTTGCGGCGGACGGGCCTTGTTTCCGGATCTTGGGCCTCGCCTGGGCTGCAGCCGGCACCTTCTGTTCGGGAATCAGTCTCACGGGGGCGCACCGGGCAGAGGCGGCTGGACTGGGGGCCTCCAGCACCTCCCCGGGAGAGCAGGGCCTCGGGCCTAGCAGGGACGCCGGGGGCTGGTCTTCCTTTTGGGGGAACGGAGGAACGGCCAGCGGAGAATGGCCACCCCGGACAGCATTACAGGCCGGTGGCTTCGCTGGGCCCGTTTCCTTGGCAACCCCTTCCAGGCCCTGCAGCCTTCTCCGCGACCTCTGGGCAGCCTCGTCAGCCTCCCCGGGTGCTTCGTGCTCTGCCAAGAGAGCCGCAACGGGCTGAGGGGAGCCCATCACCTCGGCCCCTTTCTCGCCAGGGCTGGGTGGGTCGGCGCAGTCCTTGCCCCCGTCTTCAGCTCCCGCCGCGGCTTCATCCAGAGACACCTGGCCGTCGTCGTGAACAAACCAATCGCACTTGGGGTCGCTCCCCAGGAAGGCCACGACCTGGGACACGGCCGTTCCAAACTTGGGCAGCTTCCGGCCCTGCCCTTTGCGGCGCTGGGGGTAGGGAGTGGGCGGCCGGGGCCTTTGCCACTCCGCCCGCTTGGTGTTGCCGGTGGACAGCTCCTCAAAGAAGGTGACGACTTGCTGGCTGGGGGCATGGGGGGCAGCGGGCTCTTTGGGGGTGACCTTCTTGAAGTGCTCCAGGAACAGCTGGCTGAGCGAGGAGAAGTCCTCAGGGTTGCTCCTCTCCAGCCCTTTGAAGGACGGCAGCTTCTTGCCCGCCGCGGTGAGGTGGTGCAGGGCTTTTGGCAGCGCCGGGGCAGTGCCAGCGGGCGCCTTCTTCTGAGGGCACTGCTTGAGGACGTCAGCATAGGAGATGCCGGACGAAATGACGCCCGCTTTCTGCTTGACCGCCTTGATGCTGGGCGGCCACTGCCCTGGCTGGATGGTCACTTTGTACAGGAAGTTGAGGCCTTTCTCCAGCAGCTCTTGCATGGTCTCCGAGTTGACCCCTTCCGCTCCCAGAGCCTCGCCCTTTGCCCCGGCCTTTGCCTCGCTCCCTGAGCCTTGGGCCTTCTCCCCGGGGCTGCCCGGTGTCTCGGAGCAATCCGCAGGCAACTGGGAGGCAAGGGCCAGGCCCCGGGAGTCTCCGTCGCTGCCAGGGGCGCTGTCCTGCTGTCCGGGACTCTCTTTCTCCTTCTGCCCAGACCCCCACGACAGAAGAGCCTTCTTCCCTCCAGGTGGAGCCACACAGCCGGACACAGCTGAGCGGCTGGCGCTTTTCTCATTCAGAGGCCAAGGCCCTGCCGCCGCGGCCGCCGCCACATCCTCGGCCCCCCTTAGAGGTTCGGCGCCGTGCGCCGGACCCGCTGCCTGCTTCTTGGCCGAGGGAGCCGACTCCAGCACCCTCCCCTTGTTTTCAAAATGCTCCTTGGCGCTGGCCTTGATGTGCTGGGTCCAGCAGACCTCCATTTCCGCCACGTCCGGGGGCGCCTCAGCCGCCGGGCCCAGCTCCACCAGCTTCTCGGGCTGCAGCAGCAGGCCCCCCATGCCCCTGGCCTGAGGCACGTTCTCTGGCTTGCCCTTCCCCTTTGCCGGTCCTCGCTTGGCGCCCAAGTCCCTGGGGTCAGAGGGCAGCGCTGGGGGAGGCCTCAGAGACGCTTTCGGCCCCTTGGGGTCCTCCGGTGGGGCGGGTGCCGAGCTCGGCCTGCTCTGGAGGTCCGCCCTGCTCAGGCAAGCCAGCCCCCGCTTCTCCACCCCTGGGTCCTTGTCGCAGAGGCTGGCTTCTTTTATCCCGCCACTGGCTGTGTTCTGCGCCCACATGGAGGAGAGCTTCAGCTTCGATTTCTTGGAATGATTCTTCCCCATCTCCGCAGCAGCCCCCGCCGGCCTGTCCCCTGCCCCTGGCTCGGTGCTCAGCAGCTGACTGGTAGCTTTCTGCTCAGGGGCCTGGAGACCCGGGGGGCGGCTCCCCAATTCATGCTTAGCGCCGCTCGCACCCCGGTCTGGCTTGCTCCTGTCCGGGTTGCCTTTCTCCTCCCCGTCTTTGGCAGTCTCTGATTCTTGTGTGGCTTCTGATTGGACATTGCCCATTATATACAGTCATCCTAGGAATAATAATAAAAAAGTCCAGTGTGAGGAGGAGGAGGATGAGGAGGAGGCAGTGGCTAGGGGAGGTGATGCAAGGAGCGTGATGGAGACAGAGACACATGAGCAGGTTCATGGAGGATGACCCAATTTTGCCTGAGCGCAGAACATGTGGGCAGCCCAGCACCCTGAAGAGAAGAAGAAGAGTTTGGATTTGATATCCCACTTTATCACTACCCTAAGGAGTCTCAAAGCGGCTAACAATCTCCTTTCCCTTCCTCCCCCACAGGTAAGTGAGTGGTGAGTGGGGCTGAGAGACTTCAGAGAAGTGTGACTAGCCCAAGGTCACCCAGCAGCTGCATGTGGAGGAGCGGAGACGCGAACCCGGCTCCCCAGATTACGAGTCTACCGCTCTGAACCACTACACCACATGACTATCCGCTGCCACAGGCCAGTTTGCCATTGCCAGCAACTGGTATTCAGAGGTGTAACAGCCCTGACAGTTGGAGGTAGAACGCAGCCATGTGACCAGTAGCCAATGGTAGCGTTCTCCTCTGCGCATTGGTCACTTCCTGTTTTAAAGCAGCTACGATTCCCCAAATTACCTGGGATGAGGTGAACCACTCTCTGAGGTGGATGGGGGACTCACAGCGACAGTCGGCACCCTTAACAAACTGCAGGCTATTTGTAAAAGGTAAAGGGACCCCTGACCATTAGGTCCAGTCGTGGCCGACTCTGGGGTTGCGGCGCTCATCTCGCTTTATTGGTACAGCTTCCGGGTCATGTGGCCAGCATGACTAAGCCACTTCTGGCGAACCAGAGCAACGCACGGAAACGCCATTTACCTTCCCGCCGGAGCGGTACCTATTTATCTACTAGCACTTTGATGTGCTTTCGAACTGCTAGGTGGGCAGTAGACTATTTGAGGGGCCATCTAAAGTGGCTCAGTGCCGCAGGTTCCTGTGCTTTTAACGGGATCTTGCCATGCGCTTTCTCCCTCGAGAAGCTCCACTTCCTAAGTGTCTGCGCTTCAGACGGATGCTTAAAAGCAGAGGATCGGGGCCAGTTAAAAAGGGCAGCCGTCAACCTGCCATCTCAGAAGATGAGAATGGCCTCCAGAGGGTTGGCTGAGAACTGCATGTCTTCCTAGATCCTTTTCTTTTGGGGGACGGGCCATCGGCTCAGGGGTGCAGTATTTGCTCTGCAGGCAGAGTCATAAAATGGTAGAGTTTGAAGGGACCGCAAGGGTCAACGAGTCCAGGGGTCTTTCACCCGACGTGAGGCTCAAACCCACAACCCTGAGATTAAGAGACTCATGCTCTCCCAGAGCTACAAAAAAGTTCCAGATTCAGGTCCCAGAAGCATCTCCAGGTGGGGCTGAGAGACACCCCTTCCCCGAAATCCTGGGGGTGGTGCTGCCTGCCAGTGTTGACAGTAATAAGCTAGGCAGACCCAATGGCCTGACTTTGGCATAAGGCAGTTTCCTAAATTCCCCTGCAGGGGGAACAGAATAAGGCTTAATGCTTACAAAGAAGGAAGGGGGGGTGTTGCTGGGGTTTTGGGGGGGTTGGGAGCACCTAGAAGCCAAGATACCTGAGTTTTCTGCCTAGAGTGGCGGAGCCTTGGGGGAACTGTTCATATTCAAGCCACCTCCTGGTTAATTTGTAGTCTTCTCAGGTACGCACACTGAGCCATCCCGAATAAATCCTCTTCTCAGTGAGTTTGTTATAATGGCCTGCTTAAGCACTGATGCTTCCTCCACTAGATCCCATTCTCAGAAGGGGGACGACAGCACGAGTCTTGATTGGATCCTTTCAAGCTTTGGGTGCTACTCACTGGGTTACAAAAAAACCTGCACCCCTTTCCATCTGTCCTCCCTAGAACTTGCCCACCCGAGTTTTTAATAAGTGGCTGTCCCGTTTGGATCACTTCTTAATGGATTTAAAAAATATAAAAGCCTCTCCTCCTTGGATTTACGCTCAGTGGATCTTACTGAGTTTTTTTGTGTTTTTTTTTTTTTAAGAATCCCCTCTTCTGATCTCTTTCCTTACTGGAACTGGCTCCCTTTTCTCTTGGATCCCTCCCCCGTGGGTTTTGCTCAGACGAATGATCCCTCCAGAAACCCTTCTCACTGTATCCAACTCACAGGCTTAAAAGGGCGCATTTCGCTTTACTCCCCACCTCTCTGCGGGATGTCTACTCAGTGAGTAAAATCAACAAACAGAAACACAACCCGCCCTTCGCCCTGCCCCCAGCTGTGCTCCACGTGCTGGTCTCCACCCAAACCCGTTTCCAAGTTTGCCCCACCCACCCAGGGCTGGCCCCTCCCCCTCAGGCCCCTCCTCCAAATTGCGGCCCCTCCCACTCACCGCCTGGCTTTGCGGCTGCTCCCGGACGGAGCTGGGGAAATGGAACGAGGGGGCGGAGCCGCAACGGATATAACGGACGCTCCGCCCCTTTTTCCCCCTGCGGGGGGAGGGGTTGTCAAGAATGCTGCCTCGAAGCCCCGCCCACCGATCCTGTGCGTAATTGCGCGCGGGTGTTGCAAGCCCGGCTTTGCAAAATGGGTCTTTCTTTTTTAAAAAAACAATAATGTTTATTGAGTTTCATACAAATGTAACACATACTATAAAACAACTGAAACAAAAATAAAAAAGATAAAACAAATAAAGCGAATAAAAACAAAAGATATAACAGCAAACACAAACAATACAAATTGATTAATTAATTAAACTTGCAACCTCATAAACATATCGCTTGACTTCCTCTAGTCCCTCCCATCTGAATTTCCTTGTAACTGAATGTAGCAGTTTTCCAATACAGTATCATTATTCAAAAACAATATTCCAATTATAGTCAGATTTCTTAACTTTTCTTAACATTCTAAATCTAAATTTATTTAATTAACTCCTAATTTAATCCTAGGCCTATTTGGTCCTTACAGGTAACTTCTAATTTTTAATGTTACCATATTCATTCAAATAGTCTTTAAATTTCTTCCAATCTTCTTCATGCTCCTCTTCTTTCTGGTCATGGATTCTTCCAGTGGGGTCAGCTAGCTCCATAGAGTCCATCATCTTCATCTGCCATTCTTCCACAGCTGGTAATTCTTGTGTTTTCCACTTCTTGGCTATTAAAATTCAAGCAGCGGTTGCAGCATACAAAAATACCGTTACATCTTCCTTGGACAATTCAAGACCTGTTATTCCAAGGAGGATGCAAAATGGGTCTTGTTGCTGCATGGGATTGTTGCTCTCTAGAGTCACAAGGTTAACCTCCAACACACACACCCCAAGAAAAGCATGCATTGTGCCAGATTTAAACAAATGGTCAATTAAAATCACCTTGCTGTATGACCAAACAAATAGCTTAAGTGAATTGGGGAAGTTGGCTAAATTGCAATGCATTTTCCAGGCGACCCAAAGCCGGCTGAGACAGGGAGGGAACCCATGGCACCCCAAAGACTCCAGCTCCCATCAGCCCCAGCCCAGCATCAGTATTGATTGAGCAGTCACAAAATTTCTTGGGAGAAAAGCAATGACAAACCTAGACAGCATCTTAAAAAGCAGAGACATCATCTTGCCAACAAAGGCCCGTATAGTTAAAGCTATGGTTTCCCCAGTAGTGATGTATGGAAGTGAGAGCTGGACCATAAAGAAGGCTGATCGCCAAAGAATTGATGCTTTTGAATTCTGGTGCTGGAGGAGACTCTTGAGAGTCCCATGGACTGTAAGAAGATCAAACCAATCCATTCTGCAGGAAATCAGCCCTGAGTGCTCACTGGAATGGCAGATCCTGAAGCTGAGGCTCCAAGACTTTGGCCACCTCATGAGAAGAGAAGACTCCCTGGAAAAGACCCTGATGTTGGGAAAGATGGAGGGCAGAAGGAGAAGGGGATGACGGAGGACGAGATGGTGGGACAGTGTTCTCGAAGCTACCAGCATGAGTTTGACGAAACTGTGGGAGGCAGTGGAAGACAGGAGTGCCTGGCGTGCTCTGGTCCAGGGGGTCACAAAGAGTCAGACACGACTAAATGACTAAACAACAACAACAAGTTCACAGCTGCTGGAGTGCAGTGCTTTCTTGGGATCAGCTAATCAGGGGAAGGAGTCGATTATATTTGCAATCGTGGCTAAAGAGTAAAGTACCATTTTTGTTCTGGAAAAAATTCCAAAGCCCCTTGAATAGGACCGCTCAAGAGTCACCAAAATAAAAGCAGGCAGGTTTTTGAGTCTTGCTCTTCATCGAGCAAGATGTTCAGCCAAGGAAACAGCTGGCTTGGTATTGAAGCCACAACATCTGCATAGAATCACAGAATTGTAGAGTTAGTCATCTAGTCCAATGCAGGAATCTCAGCTAAAGTTGGCGGCCATATCGCCACCTCCTGAAGGAATGAGTTCCATAGCTGAACCGTGTGCTGCACTGAAGAAGCCAAGCAGCACCAGTAGGAGTTGGAGTTCAAACGTCGCAGAAGATAGGATAGGAGCTGTAGTGGATTGCTCAGTGAGGATGCAGAAATAGGCAACTTCCATGCTAGGGATCACTGGGGAAGGAATTGAACATAAATCTGCCGATAATATAATGTCATTCTTCAGAGAAGGGCAGCCAAAATGGTCAAGGGGTGGAGCTGCTCCCCATGAGTAAAATTTGCAGGGTATGGGACCCTTCAAATAACAGGTGAGGGATGCAGGTGGCGCTGTGGGTTAAACCACTGAGCCTAGGACTTGCTGATCGGAAGGTCGGCGGTTCAAATCCCCGCGACGGGGTGAGCTCCCGTTGCTCGGTCCCTGCTCCTGCCAACCTAGCAGTTCGAAAGCACGTCAAAGTGCAAGTAGATAAATAGGTACCACTCCAGTGGGAAGGTAAACGGCGTTTCCGTGCGTTGCTCTGGTTCGCCAGAAGCGGCTTAGTCATGCTGGCCACATGACCCGGAAGCTCCCTCGGCCAGTAAAGCGAGATGAGTGCCGCAACCCCAGAGTCAGTCACGACTGGACCTAATGGTCAGGGGTCCCTTTACCTTTAAATAATAGGTGAGGAAGAGGTTGCATACAATTCTACAGGAGCTTAAGCTGGCCAGACCAAAGGAGCATAACTTGTATGTTTAGACCAGGACATGTTCTGATGAGATGCTCATTTTAACATTTCCCACAAGTGTGCAATGTGGCTGGGGAAAGCCATGAGCCATTTTTCAAATGAGATACGTATTTCTGACCAACCACATGCTGCCTACCACACTGCAGGGCTGGTTTTCGTTCATTAGCCGTGCTCGAATTAACCCTACGTATGATTGCACTGTGAATCGCCATTTTAGGAACAATCGCCTGCGTTGTTACCATCAGGGAGCGGACATCAAAAGTGGAAATGTGAAAGTAGGGGGGGGTGTCCCATGGTGCAGCTTTGGAGCCAGAGAGGTCAGACCTGCTCTGGTCAGACCTCACCTGGAGTACTGTGTCCAGTTCTGGGCACCACAGTTCAAGAAGGACACTGACAAACTGGAACGTGTCCAGAGGAGGGCAACCAAAATGGTCAAAGGCCTGGAAACGATGCCTTATGAGGAACGGCTAAGGGAGCTGGGCATGTTTAGCCTGGAGAAGAGGAGGTTAAGGGGTGATATGATAGCCATGTTCAAATATATAAAAGGATGTCACATAGAGGAGGGAGAAAGGTTGTTTTCTGCTGCTCCAGAGAAGCGGACACGGAGCAATGGATCCAAACTACAAGAAAGAAGATTCCACCTAAACATTAGGAAGAACTTCCTGACAGTAAGAGCTGTTCGACAGTGGAATTTGCTGCCAAGGAGTGTGGTGGAGTCTCCTACTTTGGAGGTCTTTAAGCAGAGGCTTGACAACCATATGTCAGGAGTGCTCTGATGGTGTTTCCTGCTTGGCAGGGGGTTGGACTCGATGGCCCTTGTGGTCTCTTCCAACTCTATGATTCTATGAGGTGGGTCTCAGGTCTGGACCACTGGTCTGACTCTGTGTAAGGCAACTTATCTGTGTCCCATCTGCCTTTGGATTTTGCAGGTAACACTCGCCGGACATGAACACACCTGCTCCCAGCTCTGCAGCCCACCCCCTCCTGATGCTGCCCACCTTATTTTGTGCCTTTGAACCGAATGCCCCAATCACTTGGAAGGGAGAGGCAGAACAGGTAGGGGACAGCAAGGAGATGAAGGAGCAGCAGCAGCAAGGAATTTCAGGATCTGACAGCAGCAGGGACTCTTGAGAAGTGGGCCCTGGCAGATGTCCAGTGATAGCAGCCGTTGTGCTGTCCTTGAGCTTTGTGGCAAAGATCAGGGCCTCTGACCACCATCTGGAGAGCTGAGTAGAAGCCCCCCACCCATCAATAGTGAAGCAGGGTCGCCCACCACCCACAGTTTGAAAGGCACTCAGACGTCACTCCCTATGGATTAGTTAATGGGTCTTAAAACACCTGTTAGGGACGCGGGTGGCGCTGTGGGTTAAACCACAGAGCCTAGGACTTGCTGATCAGAAGGTCGGTGGTTCGTGTCCCCGCGACGGGGTGAGCTCCCGTTGCTCGGTCCCTGCTCCTGCCAACCTAGCAGTTCGAAAGCACATCAAAGTCCAAGTAGATAAATAGGTACCACTCCGGCGGGAAGGTAAACAGCATTTCCATGCGCTGCTCTGGTTTGCCAGAAGCAGCTTAGTCATGCTGGCCACACGACCAGGAAGCTGTACGCTGTTCGGCCAGTAAAGTGAGATGAGCGCTGCAACCCCAGAATCAGCCACAACTGGACCTAATGGTCAGGGGTCCCTTTACCTGTTTGTACAAAAAAACTAGTTAGACACCGGTAATGCTGCAAGTTGTGAATATCCGATGGAGCCAAGTGTTGGAAGATTCGGGGCAGCAGGGGTGCCAACTAATAAAATATTTGGGGGGGGAGGTACCCCCTGCCCCACATAATCTATCACAAGACACACCATTTGAATGGCAATGCCTATCAATTTTCGGGCCCTCCTGGCTCAAATATTTTATGGGAGGGGGAGTCTTGGCCCCTAGGAGTTGGCTCCTATGCAGGGCAGATAAAAGAGAGGACTTCTCCATGCAGACAGAGTTAAACTATGGAACTCCCTGCCACAGGAAGCAGCGATGGCCAGATTCATGGAGGAGAAATTATAGACTATTTGAATAAATATCCTAATATTAAAGATATGTAACCACTTGAAAGAACCAATCAGGCTTAGGACTAAATTAGACTTAAAAGTATAAATAAGAGAATGTGCTATAAGAAAGGTAAAGAAATTGGAATATGACTGTAATATTGTTTTATGAAATAACGATATTGGAAACTGCTACATTCAAATTAAGAGGAAATTCAGATGGAGGAGATTAGAGGAAGTCAACTAAAATGTTTATGAAAATGGATTTTAATTAATTGGCTGAGTTTCTTTTTTTCTGTTTAGGTAGGTTAAGTTTGTTATTCTTTTTTCTTATTTTTCACTTTTTTATTGTGTTGCTGTTGTTGTGTTGTTGCTGCATACTGTATTCTCTTTTTTGTTATGTCTATTGAAAATTAATAAATATTATGGTTAAAAAAATGATTCATGTAGGAGAGGGCTATTTATGGCTACTGGCAAAGGTGGCTGAATCCCAGGTGCTGGAAACCACAGGAGGAGAGAGGGATCTTGGGTTCGAATCCTGATTACGGGGTTCCTGCTGGCATCTGGTTGGCCACTGTGAGAACACGGTGCTGGACTAGGTGGGCCATTGGCCTCTTCCAACAGGGCTTGTCTTTCTTTCTTTCTTTCTTTCTTTCTTTCTTTCTTTCTTTCTTTCTTTCTTTCCCAGCATAGCCAACTCCCACACTATGTTGGCTGAGGCTGGTGGAAGTTGTAGCCTCAAACATCTGGAGGGCACCGGTCTGGCGAATGCTTTTACACACACACACACACACACACACACACACACACACACACACACACCTCTTTCATACAGATCTAGAAATCTACACACAACATTGCGTGTCTAAAGCTGTAGCCAGCCTTCTGTCCTGTGTTACCCCAGAAGCAGATGGGCTGTGCTTGCCGGTCAGCAAGCACAGATAGACCATCACCTTGCCAGCAAAGGTCCGTATAGTTAAAGCCATGTTTTTCCCAGTAGTGATGTATGGAAGTGAGAGCTGGACCATAAAGAAGGCTGATCGCCAAAGAATTGATGCTTTTGAATTATGGTGCTGGAGGAGACTCTTGAGAGTCCCATGGGCTGCAAGAAGATCAAACCTCTCCATTCTGAAGGAAATCAGACCTGAGTGCTCACTGGAAGGACAGATCCTGAAGCTGAGACTCCAATACTTTGGCCACCTCATGAGAAGAAAAGACTCCCTGGAAAAGACCCTGATGCTGGGAAAGATGGAGGGCACAAGGAGAAGGGAACGCCATAATACGAGATGGTTGGACAGTGTTCTCGAAGCGACCAGCATGAGTTTGACCAAACTGCGGGAGGCAGTGGAAGACAGGAGTGCCTGGCGGGCTCTGGTCCAGGGGGTTATGAAGAGTTGGACACAACTAAACAACTAAACAACAACAACAAGGCAAACTAAGGCCCAGGGACCGGATCTGTCTCAATCACCTTCTAAATCCGGCCTGCGGACGGTCCAGGAATCAGCATGTTTTTATATGAGTAGAACGTGTCCTTTTATTTAAAATGCATCTCTGGGTTATTTGTGGGACATAGGAATTCGTTCATTATTATTTTTCAAAATATAGTCCGGCCCTCCACAAGGTCTGCTGAAAAAAGTTTGCTGACCCCTGAGCTTGCTGTTGTTGTTTAGTCGTGTCCGACTCTTCGTGACCCCCTGGACCAGAGCACGCCAGGTACTCCTGTCTTCCACTGCCTCCCGCAGTTTGCTCAAACCCATGAGATAGACGAATATATCAGAAACGAACAACAACAAAGTTTTCTCTTTGCACTTAGGTGTGCTTTGACATCCAGCCAGCCACAAACCCTTCTCTTGCACATCTCCCAGAGAGGGCAAAGTGAAGCCCTTCCTTACCCCCCCCCCCCCAGGGACAGATGATTGGGCGAATAACATTTCTTTCACATTTTCCTTTCTCTCCCCCCCCCCACCTTTTGATCTCTTCTCAGAATATTCCAGGGCATTAGGACCAGGTGGAAACCGCTGTCTACTTCTTCCTTTCTCATCTTTGGATTCTGTCCCCCCCCCTTCCCGCCCCCACCCCCAGCTCCTGGCCTTCACCATCGGTGTAAGAGACACACAGTCCTTCACCCAGGTTTTGGTTAGTATCAGCCTTGGACCAGGCAATTCTTAACAGCTGCAGGGAGGGAGGAGGCGAGATGGATTGGGGAGGAGGGGGGGACAGTAGGCAGAGGTGGGTAGGGGGGGAAATGGAGGGGGGCCGAAATTGTTAGAAACGATGCTAATTTGTCCTAGCTGGGTGGAAGATGGCTGCTAATTTGTCATCCTCTTTACGATGATAAATTGCAACCTATGCATATATATGCATATATCTGGGCATGCATATGAAATTCTAATTGATGGGGGAGGGCGTGGGGGGGGGGGAGGAGGAGGAAAGAGAGTCAGTCCCATCAACGTGAATATGCGAAGCTAACGTGCTGTAACGGCCATCGATTCACAGTGAGTCATTCTTCTGCTATATATATATATATATTTATATATCTTTTCCCTCCCTCTTTAAATATTTCGCTTTTTTCAAATATACGATTATATGAATATGTGTATTTAGAAATGACAAGGGGGGGCGCATGTCGTGGGTTGCTTTAACAGCCCCCCACCTTTGCTAAGCAATGGACGAGGTGGATGGAAAAGATAAGAAAACATCACCCCCATTCATAAAAAAATCTGTATATTCTTAAAACCTTTTTGCTAGGGTAGCGGAGGGTGGGTTGATTTTATTAATCTTTTTTATCTCTGCTTTTTTTATTAAAAAACAACAACGGGTGCTTGGTAGCTTTAGCTGTGTTTTCCTTCTTTTAAAAAAAGGATATTCCTCCATCCATATACGTGGTGGGTTTGGGGTTTGTTTTTTTTCAATGAGTCCTTCGTTTTCTTCAGACGACGAAGGTGGGTCTCTCTTTTTTTTATGAATGGGATTCAATCCCACCGGAAAAAAAGAGGGTGGGGGGTCTATTTGTTTGTGAATCGAAGCCATTTGCATCTGGATTCATTCATAAAAAGGCAGGGTGCGGATCTAGAAGATTCATGGCGGTGGGCTTCTCTTGCCTGTCAGTTTTGGGTGCGTGAGGAGGGGGGCTGCAAGGGAGGGGGGCTTTTTAGCCGCCTGTGTCATAGTGGAAGGACCTGGGATTGCTTCTGGGTGTTGTTGGGGGGGTTTTTTGCGTTTTTTTACAGCCCTGGAGGTGTTATTCTAGGAGTGGCGTGGGGGGGGGGTGGGAAACGAAAATTTCCTTGTCTCTCTTTTATTTTTCCTCCTTACAGTTTGATACAAAAAAATCTCTATGTCTGTTATACATGTATTAATTTCCCCCTGTTCACCTGTTGTTTATTCAAGAAACAGGGACAAAGAACCGAGTCTAGGTCATGTGACCCTCCATTCACAAAAATCCAGCCCAGGGTTTCCATTGAGATGGGCTGAAGGAATAGGCGGCTGGGCCATAGAGACGCGTACCTTTCCCTAAGCCCTCCCGTTCCTAGCGCTGTCAGATAGGGGCAGGGGGCTGAGAAAGAGGAGACGTGGTCGGGTGGCTGGGTCTGCAGCTCTCCAGAAAAAAATTGTTGACAGCCTAGAACATACATCTGGCTTGGGAGGGGTGGGGGTGGGGAGGGCACAATTTTATTTTATTTTGTTTTCTATTATTCCTTCAATATATGCACCGACAACAGACTGCAGTTCTGCAATAAGGTTTGAAACTGGAAGTATGTATTTGAAATGTCAACTGTATAACCTTCCTTGCCTGGTGGAGGGAGGGGGGTGGTGGAAATCTCTGTATATTTGTCGTAAAGGGGAATTAGCCGTTTGCATACATTTTCCTTCAAATATGTGAATGGGGGGGGATTTGATTCATATAGAGGGGGCTGCAGGATGTGTGTGTTAATTTGTGGCTGCAGGGGAGGGGGAGAATAGATCAGGATTTATTTTCTACCCCCCACTAGAATAAATTTTTTGCTTGCGCCAAGGCCAGAGAGGGATGTGTTTGCATCAAATTTATTTCATGGCATGCTGTGTGTGTTTGTGTGTTGGGGGGAGAGGAGAGCATATAATTTTTTCTCTCACCCCCCCCCCCATAATAATGGTGTCGTTTTTTCTCTGAATTTGTCCTTATTCCAACTGGACGTGTTTAGGATTTGTTTTTTTTAAAAAAAAAAACCCCACAAAACTTTGTATGGAATATATTCACATCCCCCCCACCTTCCTTTTGGAAAACAAAAAAAGGGGGGGCTATTAGAACATTGTGGGAAAGAAGGGGGAATGTGTTGCGCTGGAAAATGGGGAATTTGCACTGGTTTTGTGCATTTTTCGTGAAAGGGGGATTGTGTATGCTTCAGTTTTTCCAAAAAAAAGTCAGTTAAGAAAAACGCACAAATAAATAGACAATTCCTCTGTTTTTCTTCATTTCTTCCCCTTGCCACATTAAAAAAAACCGAGGAATACATCTCTCTACTTTGCCTCAACATCTTTGATCTTGTAATACTTAATGTCGTTTTCCATGGCAACGCATTGTGATGTCACCTGTATGTTGAAAACACTGTGTGTGTGTGTGTGTGTGTGTGTGAGAGAGAGAGAGAGAGAGAGAGAGAGGTATATATACATTATATTATATGCAGTGAGGGTCTGATATCCCTGTCTTTGACTTTCGTTGCAATGACACCCCCCCAAAAAAATTTTTGGGATAAAAAATAAACCTCTTCCCTTATCCTTGACAGCTCTGCTACAGATTCTTAGTGATAGAAGTGGGGGAATTGGGGTGGGGGGGATTTTCCTATATGGCACAGTGTTGATCCTGGTTTATTTATTCCCTTCACCTTTCTTATCTTTCTCGCCCCCTTCAACCTACAATGCAAACCCCTCTTTTGTGCCATTAAAGGCGGAAACGCGATATGGAGTGTGGAAGGGAAGAATCGAGGTGTTGCTTTCTCACCCGTCTATTTTCCTGTGCCCAAATTTCCATCATTTTTGTCCCCCGCAATAAAAAGTTGGTAGGTTTTGCAAAGGATGAGAAGGGGCTTTCTCTTGCAGTGAAGCATTTTGCAAAAAAAGAAAGGAAGGTTTTGTGTTTCTTTCTCCCTGCAAGAAATGTTTAAAGCCATCGGGGTACCAGGATGGAAGGTTTCACGAGTCGGTTTTGAACGCAGGTTTGGAACACGGCTTAATGCTCGGAGTCAGGTCAGGAACTGGAGGCGAATTCAGTCTTGACTCCTGGTGTCGTCGTCTAGTTTTGGGAAGAGCTTGTGTTGGCGTCAGGATTCTTGGAGGAAATCTACACAACTGACTTCAAACCGGATTCCGAGTCGGATCTTTTGCCGCAAGGGACATTCTGCCATTCCCTGGGATTGGGCCTAGGGGTGTCTTAGAATTCCTGGCCCCTTTGCCGACTGATCATTCCCAGATTCCCAAGTATCTTAGCAGGGGAGCCATGATGGTTAAAACGGTACCGAACTGGCCCTGTGTTTGCAATGTAGACATGACCTTAGCTTTTGCAATGCTGACTCATTGCGTAACCTTGGCTGGTCCTCCCTTCGCATTTCCTTGGACTGTGCAACATTTGGTCGATCCATTGGTTGGAGGGGGGGAAAACAATTAAAATTATTTGGTTCATTTTTTTTTTAAAAAAAATGTTCCTGGTTTAATTGGGCCTCCTAATAGTTTTTTTAAAAAAACAAAAACAAAAAACTGAATACATGCAGCTCGATGCAACATGGATGGCATAGGAAAAACATGGAGGGAACATAAAGCCCGTTTTCTCTGACTCACGCAAGAGGGATTGCCTGTTCTAAGATGGTGTCTGCACAGACATGGAAAGAACATGACTTACCTAAAAGCAGCACATGCCTTTAAGAAAACCCAAACCTGATCTGTTTTATTCGCATGCAGGTTCTCCATTCATTGATTGCACGAGTTTAATCCATTAATCAGCAAAGGTTTGCTTCTGTCAGACAGCACCCCTGCCTTTTCCCCACCTGTGAAATGGGTACGATGGTAAAGCGATTGCAGCCCCGGTGACGCAGGATAAAATGAGTTCTAATTTGCAGGGCACCTAAACCCTCCTTTTAAAAGCCTCTCCTCCGGTGGGGAGAAAGGTGCTTTAAAACCCGGCGTTGACTTTTCTAAAATGCTGCCCTCCTTCCTCCCACCCCCCTTTTTCCTTTTTAACAAGAAGTGCAGTTCGAGATTTGCATCCGTGAACTTCCTTGTGGGCCTAGTTCTTTGACGGCCGAAGCCCACTGGGGACTCGTCTCGTATGTGGTCAAGAAAACACCCCGTAAGCCAACGAATTTTGTAGGGGAGCCATGGAATAAGCTAGAGATTGCTGCATGGACAGAGAGCCTCCCAATATGGCTTGACTTTTAATTTCCATCGTCTCTGACAATGGACCGTGTTGCCTGGGGCCGAGGGCAACTGAAATCCAACTACTTCGTTGAATCATAGACTTGTTGTTGTTGTTGTTTAGTCGTTTAGTCGTGTCCGACTCTTCGTGACCCCCTGGACCAGAGCACGCCAGGAACTCCTGTCTTCCACTGCCTCCCGCAGTTTGAACAAACTCATGCTGGTAACTTCGAGAACACTGTCCAACCATCTCGTCCTCTGTCGTCCCCTTCTCCTTGTGCCCTCCATCTTTCCCAACATCAGGGTCTTTTCCGGGGGTCTTCTCTTCTCATGAGGTGGCCAAAGTCTTGGAGCCTCAGCTTCACAATCTGTCCTTCCAGTGAGCACTCAGGGCTGGTTTCCTTCAGAATGGATCGGTTTGATCTTCTTGCAGTCCATGGGACTCTCAAGAGTCTCCTCCAGCACCAGAATTCAAAAGCATCAATTCTTTGGCGATCAGCAATAGACTTGTAGGGTAGTCCAGTCTCCTGCAATGTGAACCCATGATCCTAAGGTTCAGAGTCTCCTGCTACTTGCCACAGTCGCTGTGTCCTCCTTCCAACGTCAACGGCAGTATGCCTCTGAATCCCAGTTCCTGGGAATCATCTAATTATGGGGTTGGAAGGGACCCCACGAGTCATCTAGTCCATCCCTCTGCAATGTAGGAATCTCAGCTAAGGCATCCGTGACAGGTGGCCACCCAACCTCTGCTTAGAAACCTCCAAGGAAGGAGAGTCCACAACTTCTCGTGGGAGTCTGTTCCACCGTCTTCACAGCTCTTACTGTCAGAAAATTCTTTCTGGTGTTTAGTCAGAATCTTCTTTCTTGCAAGTCGAAGCCGTTGTTTTGGTTCCTACCATAGCTGTCAACCTTCCCTTTTTTTTTGCGGGAAATTCCCTCATTCCAGCGCTGTTTCCCGCTGCTCTCCCGGATTGTTAGATATCCCGTAGACTGTCCCCGGGACAGGTGAGGCTGCTGATCCCATATTTTCAAATCTGAAAGTTGACAGCTATGGTTCCTACTTTCCAGAGCAGGAGAATACAAGCTTGCTTCCTCTTCCATGTTGACAGCCTTTGAGATATTTGAAGGCAGCTTTCCTGTCTCCTGTGGGACGCGGGTGGCGCTGTGGGTTAACCCACAGAGCCTAGGACTTGCTGATCGGAAGGTCGGTGGTTCGAATCCCTGCGACGGGGTGAGCTCCCGTTGCTTGGTCCCTGCTCCTGCCAACCTAGCAGTTCGAAAGCACGTCAAAGTGCAAGTAGATAAATAGGTACCACTCTGGCGGGTAAACGGCGTTTCTGTGCGCTGCTCTGGTTCGCCAGAAGCGGCTTAGTCCTGCTGGCCACATGACCCGGAAGCTGTACGCTGGCTCCCTCGGCCAATAAAGCGAGATGAGCGCCCCAACCCCAGAGTCGGCCACAACTGGACCTAGTGGTCAGGGGTCCCTTTGCCTTTATCCTGTCTCCTCTCAGTCTCCTCTTTTCCAGGCTCACCATACCCAGCTCCTTCGACCGTTCCTCATCAGGCTTGGCTTCTAGACCCTTGATCACCCTGGATGCCTTCCTCTGCACATGTTCGCAAGGGGGAAGGATGCTCTCGCACTCAGGTCTTCCTTCCAGGGTTCCCATTGGGGCATCTGGTTGGCGGTTGTGAGAACAGGACACTGGGCTATAAGGGTCACTGGCCTCATCCAGCAAGAGTCATCTTAGGTTCTTAATAATAATAATAATAATAATAATAATAATAATAATAAATTTTATTTATACCCCACCCTCCCCAGCCGAGACCGGGCTCAGGGCGGCTAACAACCAATAATCAAAACAAGTTGATTAAAATACAACTTAAAAAACAAGATTAAAATACGACATTAAAACATTAAGATGCAGCCTCTTCACAGGAGGAGAAAGGAAAAAAGAAAGAAAGAAAGGGAGGGAATCAAACTGATTCTAAGCCAAAGGCCAGGTGGAATAATTCCATCTTACAGGCCCTGCGGAAAGAGATCAGATCCTGCAGGGCCCTGGTCTCATGAGGCAGAGCGTTCCACCAGGCCGGGGCCAGTGTTGAGAAGGCCCTGGCTCTGGTTGATGCTAATCTGACTTCCTTAGGGCCCGGGACCTCTAGGGTGCTTCTATTTATGGACCTTGAGGTCCTCCATGGGGCATACCAGGAGAGGCGGTCCCATAGGTACGAGGTACTTAATCCAATGGTAGCCAACCTGGTGCCTTTCAGAGGTTGCGGGACCACAACTCCCACCATCCCTCTCTGCTTTCTACGCTGCCTGGGGCTGATGGGGAATTGTTGCCGGACAATATCCGGAGGCTGGTTATCCCTGGCCTGGGAGCAGAGGCAACCCTACTCTGGAGGAGACCCTGCGGGATACAGACCACAGGTCTACCTGCTGCAACCCTCCACCTGCGATCTGTCTCCAGAATCAGGTCTTAAGAGCTACACTGGCTCAAAGCACAAGGAGCCCCACATGGACACTTGCGGTGTCATCAAAACTATGTGGAGCCAGAGCCAATGGCAGGGCAGTGGGGTAGCTCAGTCGGTAAGACACTCTTAATCTCAGGGTCATGGGTTTGAGCCCCACGTTGGGCAAAGGATTCCTGCATGACTTTTCTGAATGCCCCCAAAATGTGACATGAGGACTAGAACCCTGCGGAAGCAATTGTGGCAAGGACATCCCACCCGCTTCTCAGCTCTGAGGTCAGGAGAACCTAAGGCGGTGGGTATCCTGTTGTGATTGCTTGGAGGCAGTTGGAGGATGGGTGGTGGCTAACAGATTGAGGTTGAATTCTGACAAGACAGAAGTACTGTTTTGGGGGGACAGGAGGTGGGCAGGTGTGGAGGATTGGCTGGTTCTGAATGGGGTAACTGTGCCCCTGAAGGACCAGGTGTGCAGCCTGGGAGTCATTTTGGACTCACAGCTGTCCATGGAGACGTATGTCAATTCTGTGTCCAGGGCAGCTGTTTATCAGCTCCATCTGGTACACAGGCTGAGACCCTACCTGCCCGCGGACTGTCTCGCCAGAGTGGTGCATGCTCTGGTTATCTCCTGCTTGGACTTCTGCAATGTGCTCTATGTGGGGCTACCTTTGAAGGTGATCCGGAAACTGCAATTAATCCAGAATGCGGCATCTAGACTGGTGACTGGGAGCGGCTGCTGAGACCATATAACACCGGTCCTGAAAGACTTACACTGGCTCCCAGTACATTTCTGAGCACAATTCAAAGTGTTGGTGCTGGTCTTTAAAGCCCTAAATGGCCTCAAAGGCCCAGTATACCTGAAGGAGCGTCTCCACCTCCATCGTTCTGCCCGGACACAGAGGTCCAGCTCCGAGGGCCTTCTGGCGGTTCCCTCCCTGCGAGAAGTGAGGTTACAGGGAACCAGACGGAGGGCCTTCTCGGTGGTGGCGCCCACCCTGTGGAACGCCCTCCCATCAGGTGCCAAGGAAAAAAGCAGCTATCCTATTTTTAAAAGACATCTGAAGGCAGCCCTGTTTAGGGAAGTTTTTAATATCTATTGCTGTATTGTTTTTAACACTTGATTGGGAGCCGCCCAGAGTGACTGGGGAAACTCAGCCAGATGGACAGGATATAAAGAATAAAATATTATGATTAAGAACGTAGGAAGGGCCCAGCGGGATGAGGCCAGTGACCTCACCAGGCGGCCATCCTGTTCTCACAGTGGCCAACCTATTGCCTGTAGGGAAACCCACAAGTGTGTTTAGAGCGCAAAAACACTCTTCCCCCACTTTCCAGACACTGGCATTCGGAAGCATCTCTGCCTCCAACTCAGTCGGTGGAACTCGGGGTCGTGGGTTGGCGCCCCCACATTGGGCAAAAGATTCCCACATTGCAGAGGGTTGGACTAGATGACATTTGTGCCCTCTTCCAAGTCTACAATTCTGTGGTTCTTAAGCCATTGTGGCTAGTAGCCATCAATAGCCCCATCTTCCCCAAATTCTCCTAATTCTCTTTTAAAGGGCGGCTGAGCCACAGAGATGTACCGTATTTTTTGCTCTATAAGACGCACCAGACCACAAGACGCACCTAGTTTTTGGAGGAGGAAAACAAGAAAAAAAATATTCTGAATCTCAGGAGCCAGAACAACAAGAGGGATCGCTGCGCAGCGAAAGCAGCGATCCCTCTTGCTGTTCTGGCTTCTGGGATAGCTGCGCAGCCTGCATTCGCTCCATAAGATGCACACACATTTCCCCTTACTTTTTAGGAGGGGAAAAAGTGAGTTTTATAGAGCAAAAAATATGGTAATCTCCAGAGGTGGTGTGGGTGAGGTGCTTGATGTGGCAACAGTTTGCAGGCTCCCCAAGAAAGGGGCAGGTGACGACAGCCTGTCACAGAGTCTGCCGGTCCGCAGTTCAACTGGGTAAGCGTTGTACACAGCACCAAGGAAAAGAACGGCTTGTGAATCCTGGGTTTTGCAGTTCAGTGCGGTGTATGTACATACACCCCTTGCGGGTTTCATAGTCACTCTCTCCCCTCTAGGACTGTAATTGTGTGTGAGAGAGAGAGATTTATTTTATTTTATCTTAGCACAAGGGATCCTCGCTAAGCTACCGTCGTTGGCCTTCTTTAGAGGCAGCCATGATTTTGCTCAAAACTGTGCAGCGTTGCGCAGGTACAACCCAGCCTTTGCACCTCGAGGTGGCTAAATCAGAAGGCTGTTGGGTATTGGTTTTTAAATCGCAAAACTTTCTCTGGTGTCTCGTGTACCTTTGCTCCCTAAAATTGACTCCGGCACAAAAACCGCTTCCTGGAACGTCCTGTGACGCTTCAGAAATATATAAAGGTCTGAGAATGAGGGATGAATCTGGCCGAAATTGCCTGCCCAAAAAAACCCACACATCTGCCTTGGCTGCTCAGGTTTCGGGGGAGTTCGGGTTCGGATTTTCTGAACCACAGACCATGGAGCCAATCCCCCCCCCCAAAAAACCCTCCGTAGAAAATATATTGGAGTCAGTGTGCAGTGACATCCTTAATATTGCAGCTGGAATAAATTGGTTATATTATTATCTGGAGCTGGAAGGTCGACAGATTTGGGGCAGGGGGGAATTGTGGAGAAATGACAAATATCTGTTGCGGTGGGTCAAATGCGATGAGTGGTTTAGGCTGTGTGTTTGTGGACGGTACATCATCTCCCCCCAGCTCCAAAGCTCTCAAAAGCCTCAGTACTTCTCCCTGTTTACCTTGTGCCCATAAAAATATGCATAGTATATATGCAATTTTTTTTGCATTTTGTGTCATTCTTTGACAGAAACTAGCCTCGCTTCCTTTCCTTTCCTTTCTTTCCTTTCCAAAGTCTTTGTCAAGCGCCCATGAGGACTAGTGCCTTGTTTTTTAATTTAAAAAAACCAATAACCCCAACCTCTGAGAACTAAGATGTTCAGCGTCCAGCAGAAGCTGCTACTCTTCTGCTATAGAGGCCGCATCCTGTTGTTCCCAGGCAGAACTTGCAAGCCAGGCAATTCAGCCTGCTACACTCTTAAGCCTTCCTGCCAGGCCTCTTAACAGAAGTCTGCTCCTTGCTGCCGTTACACTGAAGCAGAAGGAAGGCGGCAGGTTGCCTCCTCGTCCCTCCTTCGCGTTCTGCCTCTTAATGCATTGTTCCTTGGTATCGCTGCATGCAAGCAGGCTTCGTGATCTGTGCAGGGGTGTATTTCAAATCTGTTTACCATACATGCAAGCTTCCTCTTCCAGTAAGCTGGGCTGTTCTTTTCATCAGAGAGAGAGAGATGGAGAATGAATATGTGGCACCCCTTTAAAAAATGTGGCTCAATATACTTTAGTGCACAGAAATTAGTGGGGGGAAGAGGGAGAATTTCAAGAAAATAGTTTCACAGGTTGTGATGAGCGGGGAGGGGGGGAAGATGTCAAAAAGAGGAAAGTGTGAGGGGAGATATTTGGTGTGCAGAGGAGCACCTTGTCTTAAAAAAAATAAAAATAAATAAGGGAAATCAAAAAATAATTTAAAAGAGGGCTTGGGGTGGAGAAGCCTTTGCAAGGCACCTGGCCAGACGGCAAGCTTTGGTAACTACTTTGTGTAGTGAACATGGAGTGTGTGTTGGTGTTAAAAGGGGGCAACTTCGGCTGATTATTTGAGGGAAGGGGCCTGTAAATTGTAAGCCATACATATATGGTTACTGAGGCTGTATGTCCATTCGAAAAGCGTTGCTGTAATGGAAAATGTCATCCCCTCATCCCCTAAGCTGGCCTTTCCTTCTAACGGCGAGCAGTTTCCTTCTGTTTATCAAACTGTACATTTTCTCTCTCTCCCGTTTCCTTCAGTATTTCGAAAAGGGCATTTCTGTCGAGGTTCGGGTGGTACGTGGCTGTCTCTGATCGACTAAAATTTGGGTGATTCATCCATGGGCGGCTCCAGGTTTTGATTCGTGTGATGATGGCAGGTTAGGGCTTTTCAGGAGTGGGCGGTGGAACCTGCCAGCCCCCCCCCCTTTGGAACCGATTCGTCGGCTGGTGCAGAATCACTCCCAAACTGCTCTTGAGTCAGGCGCACGGCACTAGCACCAGGAATTTGCCACGCTTGCTGTCTGGGGTCCGCAAATGATGCTTTTCAGAGAAATATTTATTCTCGGCCTCCCAAGCAGGTAAGGACCACTTCTGCGGAGCGGCTGACTTTTCCGGCGTGGAATAAATCTGAACGCAGCTGTTTCCCGACTGCACATTTTGCCGTCTGCAAGTGGCACATGCTTTAAACCCAGGATGGAGGATGGTTTCGGAGCACTGCTGTGCGGAGACACCCCGCGACATTCTTAAGGACTAGCCTCTTAGGACTGGCTGTCGCCTGGATTAAAGACCTCCTCGGTGTTGCTTTTTGATCCACAGACATCCCGTTGCGGAAGCCGTACACCAGGCTTAAATTGGTCGAAAGGTTGTTAGAAATGGCCTTGCGGAGCCAAAACACCATCAAACCCAGTGTTCTGCTCCTGGCAGTGGTCAGCCAGATGTTTCTGGGGCCATTATTTTCTAGAAGTCCCTGATACTCTTCTATCTGAGAATGCAATTTCTCCAGTCTTAGGTTTTTGGAGAAATTGCATTCTCAGATAGATGTTCCTGGGGAGCCGAGGCAAGCCGTAGATGTTTCAACCCAGTGCGCTGTCTCCGGTGTTTTGTTGTCGTCGTTGATGAGCCAAGGAGGATGTCAAAATGGCTCTTCCTGGAGAAGCAGTTTTTCTCTGGGCTCTGATCCTCATCAGTAGCAATCACACGTGGGCAAGAGCCTCAGGTTGTGTTGTGCAGAAGCAGGTAGAACGTTTTGAAGGTGGCTCAAGGGGGGCAGAAGTCTTAACAAGCAGAGGACCAGGTATTTGGGCTGTCAGAGACCCACTGTAATCCTCTTGCTAAGGGACCAGACCAGAGGCAGCAGCTATTTAAAGCAGTGGCGTAGCGTGGGTTGTCAGCACCCGGGGCAAGGCAAGTAATTTGCGCCCCGTAACCCGTGGATTTGCGCCCCCTAACCCTAACCCCCAGATGTTGCGCCCGGTGCGGCCGCTCCCCCTGCACCCCCCAAGCTACGCCACTGATTTAAAGGACACACTGGTGGCTCCTTGTTTCACCCGTTTACTGCAGGCCTGGAAGCTGCAGTGTCCCTGTTCGGCCACCTGCAGGGGTGGCGCTGCAGAGCAGCCGAGATGAAGCCGCGGAGAAATCAAGTACAGTGGTACCTCAGGTTACAGATGCTTCAGGTTACATACGCTTCAGGTTACAGACTCCACTAACCCAGAAATAGTACCTCGGGTTAAGAACTTTGCTTCAGGATGAGAACAGAAATCGTGCTCCGGCGGTGCGGCAGCAGCGGGAGGCCCCATTAGCTAAAGTGGTGCTTCAGGTTAAGAACAGTTTCAAGTTAAGAACGGACCTCCGGAACGAATTAAGTACATAACCAGAGGTACCACTGTACCAGAGTCCTTGGGTGCTGTGCCATCGCGTTGCCGGCAGATAGATGCTTTGCAAAATGACGACCGCTTCGCCAGCCCTAGATACAAACTGAGCGACATCCTAATCTAGGGCCTGATCCACCACCAGGTAGCCCTTCCCAGCAGGATCCTTTGAGATGAGCAGGAGCTGTACAAGAGCACCACCACGCCAGACGTTGGCAACCTGTGCTCCGGCTGGGCTGGATGGGCCTTGGCACGTGTACATGTATGTCTATCTAATTTTAGTGCACGCACTTTGGAACTCCCTGCTGATGGACACCAGGCAGACTTCTTCGCTGAAGCCTTTCTTCCTGCCTGCAAAAAACATTTCCGTTTACGCAAGCCTACCCAGACACGGGTGGTGCTGTGGGTTAAACCAGAGAGCCTAGGACTTGCCGATCAGAAGGTCGGCGGTTCAAATCCCCGCGACGGGGTAAGCTCCCGTTGCTCGGTCCCTGCTCCTGCCCACCTAGCAGTTCGAAAGCATGTCAAAGTGCAAGTAGATAAATAGGTACCACTCCAGCGGAAAGGTAAACGGCATTTCCGTGCGCTGCTCTGGTTCGCCAGAAGCAGCTTAGTCATGCTGGCCACATGACCCGGAAGCTGTACGCCGGCTCCCTCGGCCAGTAAAGCGAGATGAGCACCGCAACCCCAGAGTCGGCCACGACTGGACCTAATGGTCAGGGGTCCCTTTACCCAGTCGCGTAGGTCTTTTTACCTGGTCTTTAACTCACTGCTGAATTTAATTTTTTTCTGGGATGTTTTAAATAATAGTGTTTTAACTGTTTCAATGAATAATGTGGATGTTCATCATGCATGTGCTCATCATTCCTGGCCTTTGGTTCTGCCGCCTGGGGCTGCCTGGAAGTTGGGGTTCCAGCAAGATCTGGGGTAGCCAAACGTCTCCTTTTCTGGATTTGCAGAATAAAGTCACAATTTTTTGCGGGGGGGGGCGGATATTTTTGGTAGTGTGACTAAAGGGAGCAGTGCACGTTGAATTTTTAAGCTTTCAAATTCCCAAAGTGGGGGGGGGGGGTTTGGCGCTAAAAAGTTGCAACGTGACTTGGGAATTCAAAAGATCGTTTGGTGAAATGAATACAATTTGCTTTTGCCTGGCAAGTCAAAAATGTGTGCAAAGTTGCACAGAGATCGTTAAAACGTGATTGCCAAGTGCTTGCAATTCTGTTATATCTTGTCGTTATTTAGCATTACCTGGCATTTTGCAGAAGGTAAAATTAAAACGCTTTGCTTTTCCGAAAGCGGCTTATATGCTTCTTCGCCAGACGCAGACTTTCCAAGCGAAATGTTGTCCAGTCACAAAATAGAAGGGGGATTTTAATTCCTCACACCCCAAAGCATATTTTTAAGACCCTTAAAAAATTTAAGACCCCCCCCAAAGGACACGCCCTACTGTAGGAAGGCCAATACCTCAACACTGACTAGATTACTTCTGGCTTTTGCCACTCGCGCATGCGCAGGTGCTCAAAATGATTTCATGCGCAGAAGCTGCAAATCGCGACCCGCGCACGCGCAGACACGGGTTGCATTCTGCTCAGCATGTGAACGGGGCTTTGGAATGGATCCCTTTCGCATCCAGAGGTACCACTGTATTTTAAATTGGGTTTTTCCCCCTATTATGTTTTTACTGTAATTTTACTGGTGTTAGCTGCCCTGAGCCTGGCTTTGGCCGGGGAGGGCGGGGTATAAAAAATTTTATTATTATTATTATTATTATTATTATTATTATTATTATTATTAGATGATGATGATGCTTTTACAAAACTCTGTGCTGTTCTCCACATAAGCTGGGGATAGGCAAACAAGATGTGAACGGCATTCATAGCTGGATTACTGCAATGCGCTCTCTGTGGGGCTGCCCTTGGGGTCTGTCCGGAGGCTTCAGCTGGTGCAGAACGCAGTGTTTAGATTGCTTGGGGGGGGGGCAAACTGCCTCCGGCATATAACATCCTGCACATGTTGTTGCTAACATGTGAATCCCTGTGCAATTCGGAACCAAATCACTGTATTTTTCGCTCTATAAGACGCACCAGACCACAAGACGCACCTAGTTTTTGGAGGAGGAAAACAAGAAGAAAAATATATTCTGAATCTCAGAAGCCAGAACAGCAAGAGGGATCGCTGCGCAGCGAAAGCAGCAATCCCTCTTGCTGTTCTGGCTTCTGGGATAGCTGCGCAGCCTGCATTCGCTCCATAAGATGCACACACATTTCCCCTTACTTTTAAGGAGGGAAAAAGTGAGTCTTATAGAGCAAAAAATACGGTACCCTGTATCAACCAGCAGATATCTGTTGTCTGCAGCACAGTCTTTGCGGCAAGTCCCAAAGAACTCAGTAACTCAGGGCTTTTAGTGTGGCAGCCCCTGCCCTGTGGAATACCATCCCTGTTGAGGAGAAACAGCAGACATCCGTTTTTGCTGGCTCTTCCTGGAAGTAGCCAAAGACGTTTGCTCCCCCACAGCTGGATAAACAGTTCTTGACCCCAAATACCCGCTTCTAAGGGCTTCAGTCCCGTCGTCAGTGTTATTTGTTTGTTTCTGTGTTTCGAACTGTTTTTAATTATTTTGCCGTGAGACAGTGGTTCAGAAAGCGATCAATAAGTCAGTGTTAAAAATAAGAATTACGTATCTTTGGGTGCCGGGAAAAAGCTTTTTCTTTTTTTCCATCAGGACTTTTGTTTTTAATTATCTGTGGCCTTTTGCTGGAAGTGGGGTGTTTTAATCTACTTTTTAATAAACAGAATTCTCTTTTAGATTAGTTTTTTTTAAAAAAATGCTGGGTTTAACGTATGTATGTGTTCGTTCAAAATATTGTCAGTCGCTTTGAGTTGCCGTGGCAAAAAAGCCACAATTAAATTTAATAAATCATAAGAATGCCACGTTTTTAAAGACCCTTGCAGAAACCCCACGCGCACACATCTTCACCTGCGTTCAAAATGTTGAATTCCACATATTCCGGGCATAAACAGGTGTACCATTGGGCAAGCCTTGTGCAAGCAGATGAGGACGAACGCTGAATAAACAGTCGCCTGAAGGTTTGCCTGCCTACAGAAGCTGTCAGTGTTCTGCAGCTGCCTGCCTCCTTTATTTATGCTATTGCACATGTTCAACTAGTTTTCCACCCTCGTATCTCTCCCTTTTTTATTTATTTTTTTGCTTACACTCGCTTATCAAGGACGTCTCTGGATGTGCTGCGCAGCGGCTGCACCCAGAGGCCTCCTTGCACAAGATCGAAACCAGCGTCCTCCGCCTCTTTTTCCTCCCAGGCGAGGCGACATCTCCCCACCCCCACCCCCAACCTGCCTCACCCACAAGCAATTTAATGATTAACTTTGTGAACAAGGTACCGAAAAAACATCTGCTTGCCGTAAGAATCAGATTAGATCAGAGTTTGCATAACGCTCGGCAGCTGAGGCTGCTGTTCCAGTGACTAGGAGAGGGCACATCTAAAGCCAGCTACCTTTTGCTAACATTCAGCCAAGACACAAGCACGACGCCTGCCTGACATGCAGAACATCCCAGGTTCAAGCCCTGCCTTCTCCACATTAAAAAAAGAAAAGAAAAGAGGTCAGGGAGCTGGTGACGGCTTAGACCAGCGGTCAGCAACCTTTTTCAGCTGTGGGCCAGTCCGCCGTCTCTCAGACCATGTGGTGGGCCGAACTATATTTTTTGGGGTGGAATGAACGAATTCCTATGCCCCACAAATAACTCAGAGATGCATTTTAAATAAAAGCACACATTCTTCTTGTTGTTGTTTAGTCATGACCGACTCTTCGTGACCCCATGGACCAGAGCACGCCAGGCACTTCTGTCTTCCCCTGCCTCCCACAGTTTGGTCAGACTCATGTTGGTAGCTTCGAGAACACTGTCCAACCATCTCTGTCGTCCCCTTCTCCTTGTGCCCTCCATCTTTCCCATCATCAGGGTCTTTTCCAGGGAGTCTTCTCTTCTCATGAGGTGGCCAAAGTCTTGGAGCCTCAGCTTCAGGATCTGTCCTTCCAGTGAGCACTCAGGGCTGATTTCCTTCAGAATGGAGAGGTTTGATCTTCTTGCAGTCCATGGGACTCTCCAGAGTCTCCTCCAGCACCAGAATTCAAAAGCATCCATTCTTCGGCGATCAGCCTTCTTGATGGTCCAGCTCTCATTTCCATACATCACTACTGGGAAAACCATAGCTTTAACTATATGGACCTTTGTTGGCAAGGTGATGTCTCTGCTTTTTAAGATGTAAAATTGAGAGTGCCATAAGAAAGCTGCAGAGATAGTGCAGGATAGTGCGCAAGCCGGAAATGATCTCCTTCAACTTCTGCCTTCTGGAAGAAGGTACAGGGTTATAAGGACAAGGACTAGCCGCCTGAGAAACAGTAACGCTCCTTTGGGTAAACCGCTTTGTATATATATAATTTTTTATTAGTTTTTTTTAACATATCATTTTCAACAGTAAATAAACATACTTTTAGAAATTATTCAAATTTTTTACTTCCATCAATCCTGTCTGAAAATTTTCCAATCTAATCTCTCGGTATGCATTTCTTATCTTCCCTATTACATTTCAAACTCATAAACAATATCTCTATCTTTTCCTACTTTGTAACACTTCGTATATTTCTCCTTACAAAACTTCTTGTAGTCCTTCTAGCGTAATTTGTTGATTACAGTTGCTCTTAATTCATATACTTCTTCCAATCTTCTGTAAATTTCTGGTCCTGCAGGTTTCGAATCCTTCCTGTCATTTTGTCCAATTCTGCATAGTCCATTCATTTCGTCTGCCATTCTTCTTTTGTCGGAATTTCTTCTTGTTTCCATTTCTGGGCTAACAATACTCTTGCCGCAGTTGTTGCATATAAAAACAATTTAACATCTTGCCTATTAATGTCCTGACCTATAATACCAAGTAAAAATGCTTCTGTTTTTTAAAAAAATGTATATTTCAACATCTTTTTATCTCATTATATATCATTTCCCAGAAGTTCTTTACTTTTTTACATTCCCACCACATATGATAAAATGTTCCTTCTTTTTCTTTACATTTCCAACATTTATTATTTGTCTTATAAATTTTAGCTAATTTCACTGGTGTAATATACCAGCTACACATCATTTTCATCATATTCTCTTTCAAAGCGTTGCAGGCTTATCGTCCATTTTAATTATTATTTTTAAACGTTTGAAATCGTTGTTTTTACTGGCAATGTCCTTGTTTCGCTCCTTTGGGAAAACCGCTTTGTGGAATGAATAAATGCTTCTTCCAGGGTATTTGTGGTGGTGGTTAGACCCACAATACGGGTGAACGGGAGAGTAGCAGAAAGTCTGAAAGAATGCGCAAGAATATATGCGAAATTAGTACATATGTTGATTAACTGCCCGACGATACGATCATTTTGGTGTGAGGTGAGGATATATATAGCAAGAAATTGTTATTTAGGGGAACTGAATTTAATTCTACATTATATTCCGGAAACGTGGGAGATTTCAAGGGGTCAAAAATATATATGGATGTACCGTGCTATATTAGAAGCAAAAAAACTTGTTTTGATGAATTGGAAGAGCTGCAAAAAGATTCCATTGAGCACATGAATTGATAATATGGACATATTAACTACATACGAACGAATTGCATGTTGACGCAAATTAAGAATGGATAAATATGAAGAAATCTGGAAGGAATATTTAAGTGATAAGGCGGATAGAGGTGGGAAGTGGGGGGAGGAGAGAGAGGTGGGAAAATATTGTTTAAAAATGTGTAGTTGTAGGTATATCAGTGTATTCAAATCTGAATTGTCAAATTGTGTTATTGTTATTATGGTTTTTGTTGTATGTGTCTTTTGTGGTTGATGTTTGTATCAAAAAAATGATTAAATATTTTTTAAAAATATATATATATATACCTGGGGGTGAGGATTTGAGCCAGACCGTAGAATTTCCCCATCCCTGATCTCTGGCCGTGGGGACCAGCAGTCAACCAGAGCGGATGACCTGAGAGGTACGCAATGGCCGAGCAAAAGCTGAGCTTTGTTGTTGTTTAGTCGTTTAGTCATGTCCGACTCTTTGTGAGCCCCTGGACCAGAGCACGCCAGGCACTCCTGTCTTCCACTGCCTCCCGCAGTTTGGTCAAACTCATGCTGGTAGCTTTGAGAACACTGTCCCACCATCTCGTCCTCTGTCATCCCCTTCTCCTTGTGCCCTCCATCTTTCCCAACATCAGGGTCTTTTCCAGGGAGTCTTCTCTTCTCCTGAGGTGGCCAAAGTATCCTCAGCGTCAGGATCTGTCCTTCCAGTGAGCACTCAGGGCTGATTTCCTTCAGAATGGAGAGGTTTGATCTTCTTGCAGTCCATGGGACTCTCCAGAGTCTCCTCCAGCACCAGAATTCAAAAGCATAGATTCTTCGGTGATCAGCCTTCTTTATGGTCCAGCTCTCACTTCGATACATCACTACTGGGAAAACCATAGCTTTAACTATACGGACCTTTGTTGGCAAGGTGATTCACTGCTTTTTAAGATGCTGTCTAGGTTTGTCATTGCTTTTCTCAGAAGCTGAGCTACAAAGTGCCTAATGCAAATTCTGCCTTTGCCTTCAGCACACTTTGTGGCCTGATTCTGTGCATCAACGCGAGCCAAACTCTCATCCTCAGGGTTCCTGCTCACGACATGCAGCTTGAAGGGGAATGATTCTGACCTACATTACAGCGCCGTTCTCACGGTTGCAACCGTTTACTTCAGGCATTTTGAATCATCTAAAACAGGGGTCAACCAACTTTTTCAGCAGGGGGCCTGTTCACTGTCCCTCAGACTTGTGGGGGGCCAGACTATATTTTTTTGGGGGGGGGATGATCGAATTCCTATGCCCCACAAATAACCCAGAGATGCATTTTAAATAAAAGCACACATTCTACTCATGTAAAAACACGCTGATTCCCAGACCGTCCGCAAGCCGAATTGAGAAGGCGATTGGGCCGAATCCGGCCCCTGGGCCTTAGTTTGCCTACCCGTGATCTAAAAACACGACACTCTCTTTTTATTATTATTAAAGATTTTCTTGTTTTACAAAAGTGTGTGCAATGTCTCTCTCTCATGTGTTTTTTTCCATGTACAAATCAGTTTCATTTGTTGAAGGGAAGATATTTCAGGGAGAGTGACTGGAAGAAGAAAGGTTTATCTCACTAGGGAGAGCAGAGAGGATCCACCTGTTTCTGTGTGGGAAAACTATACATTTAAAGAGGACTCTGCATTTCCCTTTCTTTTGCAGTTTTTGTTTGTATTTACCGTACTGTATTTTTTGTCCTATAGGGCGCACCGGCCCATAGGACGCACCTCGTTTTTTTGGGGGGGGGATGAATAAAAATAATTTATTCCCCCCCCCACCGCGGCTGCCGCCACAAGCCTTGCGCACACCTGCCCGAAGCACAGGGCACCCTCCGGAGGGCTCCCCGTGCTTTGGGCGACAGGCTGCCGCCCCAAGCCTCGCGCGCTCGGCGGGACCTCCTGCCGGGCGCACAAGGCTTGCGGACACTCGCCGGGGCTGCAGGCTGCTGCCCGCAAGCCTTGTGAGCCCGCGGGAATTCCCACCGGGCTTGCAAGGCTTGCGGATAGCTTCCTGAAGCCTGGAGAGCGAGAGGGGTCGGTGCGCACCGATGCCTCTCGCTCTCCAGGCTTCAGCGAAAGCCTGCATTCGCCCCATAGGACGCACACACATTTCCCCTTCATTTTTGGAGGGGGAAAAGTGCGTCCTATGGGGCGAAAAATACGGTAGATTAGTTTCTTTCATTATGCTTATTGCATTGCATTATGAAAAAGCTTTAATACTTTCTTATAAAACCAGCAATATCACACCTCTTTCCCCCGGCTTTTGGCACTTGGAAGTGTATATTTTTTCAGACTCAGGTGCTGCAACCTTCCAACATTTTGACTTCTCCCCCCAAAGGGGCCCTTCTCCCAAGACAGATGGATGCCAACCAACCAACCTTACAGGGTAGATTTGATTTAAATCAAGTCGATTTTAATCACGATTTAAATCACTAGTTGGTAAGACTTGATTTAAATCTTCTTCTTTTTTACAGAAAGACTCATTCTTGCTGGTGTAATCTTAATATTTACAACCAGATGAAGGTTTCATTTTTAGAATAACAAATTTTCAGAGTAGTTTTTACAGTCATATCAAAAATTACTGATTTGCTTATACGATTAGAAATACATAGACAGATAATTATGAAATTATGGTGAGGTTAATAATAAGTTAACTGTTTATATTTGGACAACTTTTCTTCTGTACTCTATTGGGAGGAGAAAAGTAATCATTCCCTTAATAACAATTGAAACAATTTATTTAACTAAAACAGTAACATTATAGCATATGTATCCATGTTTGTTAACTGAGGTGGCTAAACAATTTCTATTTTAAAAAAAACTTGGGCTGAGTTTTAGCACACATGAAAAACTGAAAACAAATCCTTATTTCCTGATGAATAGCTTTTGGACTATAATGTAACTTAAATAGAAAACTATATTTTGAAAGATTTTTTTCCTCCAAAAGCATTTTATGTATTTTAAAAATCCAATTTAAATTTTGAAAATCCTATTTTTTAAAAAAACTGATTTTTTAATTTAAAAAACCCTTTTATTTTTATCCACCCTGCCTTATTTCTGTAATTGCACGTTTTTAAAAGTTGCATTGCAATGTTGTGTTGCATGCAATGTTGTGTTGCAATGTTGCCACGTACGCTGGAACCTTAGAGTGAAGGGCAGGTAATAGATAGCATCCATCTTTCTCGGGAGACAGTGGAAGTGTGCACATTTGGGGGTGAAGTCAAACCATTGGAGAATTACAGCACCTGCTGTGGCTGTAGAGACCGATACAAGAGAGACATGTTTTGTGTCAGCTGGGGCAGAGGAAGGCGTCCGGTTGTGATGTTGCAGATGCACCTTGGCGTTCCTTCTCCCTGCCCTCCTCCTAGGAGCATAGCTATCAACTGTCCCTTATTTGGCGGGAAAGTCCCTTATCCCAGCGCCGTGTCCCGCTGCTGTCCCTTATTGATGATGTCCCTTCAATTTCCCGGGTTTCAAAGGAAGCAGCTCCTCTCCCTCCCTCCTTGCCGGCCAGGGAGGAGGGAGGCTCCAACTGTGTTGTTTGGCTGCGTTGCTCACCCAGTAAGAAGTCTAAGAACGACTGGGGGGTGGAGCTTCATGCCTTGTGCCAATCAAATCGGCCGCGTTGTCTGGGGACTCCCCTTTGCTCAGCGCTTCCCAGCAGAGAGGTGACGGTGGTTTTCCTTGCTGCATCCCCTTTGCTGGGTTGCTGCACTGTGGGAACTACCGCTTGAGGCTTCGTTTGGCTGCTGGCTGGGCTTTCTGCCTTTGGCTCGGAGGGGCTCAGAAGTTGAACATACCTGTGCCCCGAAAATCCCTTATTTTGGCTGCTGATCCCTTATTTTCAAGGCTGCTGGTCCCTTATTTTCAAATCTGTAAGTTGACAGCTATGCCTAGGAGTCCTTAAACAACAACAACAACAAATAGTAATAAATTGGTTTGTGTGTGTGTGAGAGAGAGAGAGAGCGGAGGACTGTTTTCTCCCATGCCACGCGATGTTTCTGGGGCCACTCGGGGGGGGGGGGGTTCAAGCCAGCTCCTCCCTGGTTGCTCTTCCTCTTTGCCCTCTCCCCCCTTTTTTTCTTTTTAAAAATGCTTTAGGTAATTAGAAGTTATTTGGAAGTATCAAATAGGCAGGCTTAGAATAAGAATGAATTGTAAAGCATTAAGGATTAGAATACTAGTAAAAGAGAAGAGGACAGTAAATTGAAGGAGTTAATTTTATTGGAAATATGATTTTGGCGAACTGTTACAAGGTGATTCAATGAAATTCAGTTAGGGGGGATTTGAGGAAGTCAGCTAATGATGAAAGTTAAATTAGGTCTTAGAAGTAATAAGTGTTTTTTCAAAAAATTCTTTAGTATTGTAATGTGTTTTCTTTTGTGTGTTTTGTATGTTGTTTCTGTTATAAATGTGGAAAATTAATTTTAAAAAATGGGGGGAAATGCTTTATTAATTTACCAATAAAAAAAAATCAACAGCAACAATCCATTATCAAAACAGGGGAAAAAAATAGGAAAATAAAAAAGCGAAAAAGATGAAAAAGAAAAAACACAAAAACCAAATATTTTTCCAACATACAAACTCATTTCACGACTACAAACTGTATTTTAAAGAATCTGTGCATAAGATTCCCGGGAAGAATTTACCTTCGTATTTATACTTTTTCCACATTCTTTCTGTTCCTCTATATCGGTTTGAATTCCTCGTTCGTTTTCTTTTGACTTCCCTCTACCTCTTCGCACTTTCTATGCTTCCCTTACTATTACGTAATCTGTATTGAATTATCGAACTGAACGAGCTTTCCCTTATATCTGTGAATTTAATCAAGGAGCAGCCAAGAGTGTTGTTGCTGGAACCATGTTTTGTTTTTGTTTTTTTATGTAAAATTGTAATTTATTTCCCTCCCAAGTACAGCGGTACACCTCGGGTTACATACGTTTCAGGTTACAGACTCCGCTAACCCAGAAATAGTGCCTCAGGTTAAGAACTTTGCTTCAGGATGAGAACAGAAATCATGCTCCAGCGGCGTGGCAGCAGCAGGAGGCCCCACTAGCTAAAGTGGTGCTTCGGGTTAAGAACAGTTTCAGGTCAAGAACAGACCTCCAGAACGAATTAAGTACTTAACCCGAGGTACCACTGTATCCAGAATAGCCCATCAATAAACAAATTAACAAAATGATGTTCATGTGGAAGTAAAGGATAAGGCGGTCCGATTACATCAAAGGAAACCTAGAATCCTATTAATGGGATAGTGCAAGTTAACAGCATGTTTCTGGCCATGTCAGAACCTTCATTTGGATTTTAAAAAAAGTTTTACTTAACAAGTTGGTGAAGTAAGAACTTTGGAAATATGCTGTCCAAAATGACACTCATGTATTTACAAACCGCAGGGAGAAAAGGAAAAGGAAAAAAAAGATTAAAAATAAAACCACAGAGAATTTATGAAAATATAGGTTTCCTATTTCTACCCCACAGGAGGGAACCATGTTTTGTCAGATACTGTATTTTTCGCTCTACAGTGGTGCCCCGCAAGACGAATGCCTCACAAGATTAAAACTCGCTAGACGAAAGAGTTTTCCGTTTTGGAGGTGCTTTGGGCTTGCTTCGCAAGACGACAATGTCTTGCGAGTTCCTGCTGGTTTTTTCCTCCTCCCCCCCTTTTTCTAAGCCGCTAAGCCGCTTATCAGCTGATCCGATCAGCAGATAAGCCGCTAAAAGCCTCTAAAAGCCGCTCATAGCGCTAAGCCGCTTATCAGCTGATCCGATCAGCAGATAAGCCGCTAAAAGCCTCTAAAAGCCGCTAATAGCGCTAATCCGCTAATCCTTCAATGGGCTTGCTTCGCAAGACGAAAAAAACCGCTAGACGAAGAGAATCACAGAACGGATTCTTTTCTTCTTGCGAGGCACCACTGTATTAGACTCACCAGAAGATTGGATGCACCTAGTTTTTATGGGAGGAAAACAAGAAATAAGAAGCCACCTGAGCTAAGACAGAGCGCTCCTCCCTCTTCACTCAGGAGGCTTTGCAGGGCTACCCCTGAAGCCAGGAGAGCAAGCGGAATCGGAGCGCACTGATCCCTTTTGCCCTCCTGGCTTCAGCGAAAGCAAGCCTACTGGCTTTCCTCCCGCAAGAGCCGCGCACTCTTTAAAGGGAGCGCGGCTCTTGGGGGCTTTTGTGGGAGGTGGGGGAAGGGACAGAGCCACACGCTGTGTCCTTTCCCCCACCTCCCGCAAAAGCCAGGGATAGCCACGCGAAGCCTCCGCAGGGCAGCGGGATGAAGGCTCCCCACTCCCCTGCGGAGACTTCATCCCGTGGCTAAGCCAGAAGCTAGAACAGCGAGCGGGATCCCGCTCGCTGTCCTGGCTTCTTCTTTAGCCGCAGGCAGCCTCTCCCAGGCAAGGGGAGCCTTCATCCCCTGCCCGGGAGAGGCTGTGCGTGGCTACGGCTCCCCCAAGAGCCGTGCTCCCTTTAAAGAGCGTGCGGAGTGTGTGTGCGGTTCTTGGGGGATCCTCGGGCTCTTTAAGGGGAGCACTGAGCAGAGCCTCCCGCCTGCACTTGCTCCATAAGACGCACACACATTTCCCCTTACTTTTTAGGAGGGGGAAACTGCGTCTTATAGAGCAAAAAAAACCGGTAGTTTTCCAAACGGTCCCGTTCTGGTTTAACCTTGTCTCCAGAGTGGTTTCTTCTGAATTCTGCTATCTCTTTGCCCTCCTTCCTTCCCCAGTTACATGGTTCGGGTGCGGGCTGTGGTGATGACCCGAGACGACTCAAGCGGGGGTTGGGTGCCCATGGGCGGCGGCGGCCTGAGCCACGTCACCATCTGCAAAGTCCGGCGCCCAGAGGAAGGGCGGCGTCGCCAGTACCTGATCAGCGGGGAGCGCCTGCGGGACCAAACGGTGAGATCGACAGGGGTTTTATTCGGGGAGAAGAGGGGGTTCGCGACGTGCAGCTGGCGGGAAGGGAAAGAGGAGGTTGCAAACCAGAAGAGCCCACAATTGAAATAAGCTCAGCTAAAGGGCTTGGGTGTAACTTCGACGCCTCCCTTTCCGTGGAGGCGCAGGTTGCAGCCACAGTGTTATGTACTGAGGATCCAAAATGCAGCAGTCTGATTGGTCCTAGAACAATAGGATCCAAAATGCAGCAGTCTGATTGGTCCTAGAACAATAGGATCCAAAATGCAGCAGTCTGATTGGTTCTAGAGCAATGCAGTAGTCTGATTGGTCCGCAGGAGCCACCCAATCCAGCTCTAGGTGAAAGTGAATCCGCAACCCGATTGGCCTACAGGAGAATCCTGGAATTAGCCAATCACGTGCAGCCCATTCTGTAAATAATGTATATAAAGCAGATATTGTGGGGGAACTTCCATTCCTCCTCACCACTATGAGCTGAATAAAGAGCATGAAATCCACTCTCGACTCAGAGTATATTTCACACAGCAAAGGTGGCATTTTTCCATCTCCACCGTATTAAGCAGTTGGTCCCTTACCTTTCTCGCCCTGATCTGGCCACAGTGATTCATGCGACAGTCACCTCCAGGCTTGATTACTGTAACTCGCTCTACGCAGGGCTGCCCTTGAAGCTGACCCAGAAACTCCAGCAGGTACACAATGCCGTGGCGAGGCTCCTTACGGGGTTCTTGCTGTGGGATCACATTCATCCAGTGCTTTACCAACTGCACTGGCTCCCGGTGGAGTACAGGATCAGGTTCAAGGTGCTGGTTTTAACCTTTAAAGCCCTAAGCGGCCTGGGACCCACGTACCTACGGGACCGCGTCTCCTGGTATGCCCCGCGGAGGACCTTAAGGTCCACAAATGACAACATTTTGGAGGTCCCAGGTCACAAGGCAGTTAGATTGGTCTCAACTAGGACCAGGGCCTTTTCAGTACTGGCCCCGACTTGGTGAAAAGCTCTGTCACAAGAGACCAGGGCCCTGCGGGACTTGACATCTTTCCGCAGGGCCTGCAAGACAGAGCTGTTCCACCTGGCCTTTGGTTTGGACTCAGTCTGACCCTTATGTTTCCCTCCCCTTATGGTCTTGATTTATCAGCCACTTTAAAATGAGGCTGCATTTTAAATTGCATTTTAACCTGTATTTTAAATTGCCCCCCCCCTTCCCCCTATTATGTTTTCACTGTGATTTTATTGGTGTTAGCTGGCCAGAGCCCAGCTCTGGCTGGGGCGGGCGGGGTATAAATAAAAATTATTATTATTATTATTATTAAGCATCAGGGGGAGAGCATTTGCAGATGGTTCAGGCAGCATTTCTCAGTAGAACCTGAAATCCTTGAGAGACGCTGGACAACACCGAGCTAGATGCAGGAACCGCCTGGCTTGCCCCACATCCAAACCATACATTTAAAGCGCCACAAGGCCGCTTCAAATAGGCATGGCTTCCTCCAAATAATCCTGGGAACTGTAATGGGTTAAGGGGCTGAGAGTTGCCAAGAGACCCCCTTATTCCCCTCCAGGAGCCACCGTTCCCAGAGTGGTTTAACTATCAATCCCTCTTCCCGGGGAACTCTGGGAATTTGCTGTGGGCATCTGTCTGCCTCAAAAGACAATGGAGTGCACTTCTGGGGTTGAAGTCAAACCAATGGAGAATCACAGCGCCTGCTGTGGCTGCAGAGACTGGCAGCCCCTAACTGCCGCCTCCTGCGTTGTTTTTGTCGCATTAGCAGCATGAAGTGCCGGGTTGCAAGCCTGGACAGTGTATATGGAAGTCCTGGGCTGCCCAGATGACAAGACTCACCTCTCAGCCTCATGGATGTGGTCCAAAGGAAAGCAGAGCAAGACGTTTGGCACCAGCTTGGCTGTTCGAATGATAATAATATTTTCAAGAAGGCTTATAAGGCACCATCCAACCATCGTAGGGACTCCGCTCCGAATTTGTGTAGGGTTTACTCCTTAGCCTTTTCTACTTCTGCAAGGCAGCAGAAGGTTAGGATCGGAGTTTTCCTTCTCCTAGATGGGCTCCCTTCCCAGGTTGATGAGCCCCACCTGCCCCTCACTTCCCTCTACAGCAGGGGTCAGCAAGGTTCATCTCGCCTGGGCCAGTTCACTCCCACGGAGATCCCTCCGTGGGCCGGATCGCGTCTGCGCAGACGCGATTTCCAGAGCCAGGGTCTGCGCAGGTGCGATTTCCGGAGTCGGGGTCTGCGCAGGTGCGATTTCCGGAGTCGCGGAAGCGAGTCCTCACTCCACGCTGCACCAGTTTAGCACAGCGCGCAGGGACTCGCCAGTTGGGCAGCTCAGTTTGGGGGCGGCTCAGGGGCCGTTTAAACGACCTCAATGGACTGCTTGTGGCCCATGGGCTGCACATTGCTGACCCCAGCTCTACAGCATATACGGTGGTGCCTCGCAAGATGAAAAGAATCCGTTCTGTGATTCTCTTCGTCTAGCGGTTTTTTCGTCTTGCGAAGCAAGCCCATTGACGGATTAGCGGATTAGCGCTATTAGCGACTTTTAGCGGCTTATCTGCTGATCGGATCAGCTGATAAGCGGCTTAGCGGCTTAGAAAAGGGGGGGGGAACCAGCAGGAACTCGCAAGACATTGTCGTCTTGCGAAGCAAGCCCATAGGAGATTCGTTTTGCGAAGCACCTCCAAAACGGAAAACTCTTTCGTCTAGCGAGTTTTCCGTCTTGCGAGGCATTCGTCTTGCGGGGCACCACTGTACAGAAACTTCCTTTTTGACTGTTGAGCCCAGTAGTGGTCTCGTCCACCTGTGGAACGCCCTCCCATCAGATGTCAAGGAAATAAACAACTATCGGACTTTTAGAAGACATCTGAAGGCAGCCCTGTTCAGGGAAGTTTTTGATGTTTGTTGTTTTATTGTGTTTTTAATATTCTGTTGGGAGCCACCCAGAGTGGATGGGAAAACCCAGCCAGATGGATGGGGTATAAATATATTAATTATTATTATTATTATCATTATCATCTGCCAGAGTCTGTCTTCGCATGCAGGGAAGTCCCTAACTCACTGAGGCTTTGAGACCCATTGGCTACCCTCCCCTGGTTTAGCCTCCCGGTTGAAGATGTTCCCAGGGTGTGACTGCTGTCGCATGTTGACAGCTTCTAGGAGCCACAGGTGAGAGCTGAGTGCAGGGTGGGGACCAAAGTACCCCAGAAGGAGCACAACGTGTGTCCCCCTCACAGGTACTATTCTTCCTCTAACGCCCCATACACCCCTCTGGAAATAGTAGCTCTGTGAAACCACCCCGCCCGCTGAAAGGGGCTGCACATAAGTCAAAGCCAAAGGCCTGGCAAAAACTAAATGCCTTTTTGTCCCCTAAAGATCTGGCACCAGGCGGGCCTTCCCAGGGAGAGCATTCCACAAGCGAGGTGCCACCACTGAAAAGGCCTGCTGTCGTGTCGCCGCCCTCAGAACCTCCAGCGGAAGTGGCACACAGAATAGGGCCTTCGATGGCAATTGTGGGTTGCGGGGTCCTGCTATCTTAGTTTGGAGAGGATCTTTTGCTTACAGGGTCACAGCCTCCCACTTCAAGGGGCAGGGCAGATGCAGATTTGGGGTGAATCCAGAGCCCTTTCTCCCCTCTCCCCCAGCCTTTGACCTCGGGTGGCGGCTGTTTCCCCTCAACCTCCTTCTTTCCCTACGGCAGACCATCTTGGAGTGTGCTCTGAAGAGGGACCTCGTCTACAACAAGGTGAACCCCATTTTCCACCACTGGAAAGTCGGAGACAACAAGTTTGGCCTCACTTTCCAGAGCCCTGCAGACGCCGTGGCCTTCGAGAGAGGGGTGCAAGCTGCCCTGGAGGAGATTGCTGAAGGTGAGGGGGCAGAATGGTGGGCAAGTGTCAGGGGCATCAGTGCTGCTTGCCAGGTTTCTCACACTATGCACTCACCCCATGTTTTTTAGTTACAGATAGGTAGCCGTGTTGGTCTGCCATAGTCAAAATAAAAAATTCCTTCCAGTAGCACCTTAAAGACCAACTAAGTTAGTTCTTGGTATGAGCTTTCGTGTGCATGCACACTTCAGATACACTGAAACAGAAGTTGCCAGATCCTTCTATATAGTGAGAAGGTGGGGAGGGGTATTACTCAGAAGGGTGGTGGGAATGGGTGATTGGCAGATAGCTGAGATGAGCCTGTTGACGACTCTTAACGACTGCAATAGGTTTTTTAACATCTGCATGAAGCGGCTGGGAGAGATCATCAGGGGGTTTGGGCTGGGTGTTCATCAATATGAGGATGGTACCCAGGTCTACCACTCTTTCTTCTTTTTAAATTTTTTTTATTAAAAATTTCAACGCAATAATTTTAACAAAAATACATCGTCCACATTGTCCCCCCCCCCCCGCAAACAAAAAACCCAACCTCCCATCTCCCCCCCACCGGACTCCTCTCAGCTCCTTTCTCTGGTTTCTCAACACATCTTTCTGTCTGCATGTTGTAAAATTGTAAAGATCCTCAAATTATCTATCTATATATTACAATAAAGAGTTTGTGAATGTTTATTCAAAACCGGCCAAAGAGTCCAGTTCATTTTGTTGCTTCTTCAAATGTTTCGTAAAAGGTTCCCATTCATCTTTAAAAATCACAGTTATCCCTGTCACGTAGTTTGTGTGTCAGTTTTGCCAATTCCGCATAGTCCATCAGTTTTTCTTGCCACAGTTCTTTTGTCGGGATTTCCTCATTCTTCCAGCCTTGTGCTATTAAAACTCTTGCCGCCCTTGTCGCGTACATAAAAATATTTTTAAATTTCTTTGCCAGGTCTTTTCCCACAATCCCTAATAAGAAAGCTTCAGGCTTTTTCACAAATGTTAAATGAAACATTTTTTTTAAACTCATTATATATCATTTCCCAAAACATTTTAATTTTGCTACAGTCCCACCACATATGATAAAAAGTCCCTTCTTTTTCCTTACATTTCCAACACAAATCTGAGCCAAGCTCTACCTCTCTTTCAAATCAGAACCAGTGAAGGCAGTGAATGTCCTGTGTGAGTGTCTGGAGGTGTGGGGGACTCCCTGGTCCTGAATGGGGCAACTGTGCCCCTGAAGGACCAGGTGTGCAGCCTGGGAGTCATTCTGGACTCACAGCTGTCCATGGAAGCACAGGCCAATTCTGTGTCCAGGGCAGCTGTTTATCAGCTCCATCTGGTATGCAGGATGAGACCCTACCTGCCCGCAGACTGTCTCGCCAGAGTGGTGCATGCTCTGGTTATCTCCCGCTTGGACTACTGCAATGCGCTCTACGTGGGGCTACCTTTGAAGGTGACCCGGAAACTGCAATTAATCCAGAATGCGGCAGCTAGACTGGTGACTGGGGGCGGCCGCCGAGACCACATAACACCGGTCCTGAGAGATCTGCATTGGCTCCCAGTACGTTTCTGAGCACAATTCAAAGTGTTGGTGCTGACCTTGAAAGCCCTAAACGGCCTCAAAGGCCCAGTATACCTGAAGGAGCATCTCCACCCCCCATCATTCAGCCTGGACACTGAGGTCCAAATCGATTTTTAATTTAAATCACTAGTTGGTAAGACTTGATTTAAATCCTTTTTTTTTTACAGAAAGATTCATTTTTGCGGGTATAATTTTAATATGTACAACCAGATGAAGGTTTCATTTTCAGAATAACAAAGTTTCAGAGTAGTTTTTACACTTTTATCAAATTACTGATTTGGCTATACGATTAGAAATACATAGACAAATAATTTTGAAATTATGGCGCGGTTTAATAAGTTAACTGTTTATATTTGGAAAACTTTTCTGCTGTACTTTTTGGGAAAGAGAAAAATAATCATTTCCTTAATAACAATTTATTTAACTAAAACAATAACATTGTAGCATATGTATCCATGTTTGTTAACTGAGGTGGTTAAACAATTTAAAAAACAAAAAAACTTAAGCACACCTGAAAAACCTAAAACAAACGATTATTTCCCGATGAATAGGCTTTGGGCTGTAATGTAACTTAAATAGAAAACCATCTTTAGAAAGATATTTTTTCCTACAAAAGCATTTTATTTTAAAAATCCAATTTAATTTTTTTTAAAATTGATTTTCTAAAAATCATTGATTTTTATCCATCCTGCTCTAGAGTGCATGGTTCTGTTTGCAGCCTAGCTGAAGCTTTGCTGTTTAAAATGGGTGTGTGTGTGTGTGGTTTTTTTTGGTGGCGTAACTTTTACCCCTCTGTTTTCATTCTCTCAGGTTCCCTCTCACCTTCCTCTACCTCCTCCTCCCAGGATGCCGCCGACGGGACAGACGAAGCTCTTGCCGTAAGCAGTTTCCTGACATTTCATGTGCGGCGCCTCTGAGTGTGTGCAGAGCGCCTTACTCCCTTTGCAGGAATTATACAATCACAGAATTGTCAAGTTGCAAGGGACCCTGAGGGTCATCTAGTCCAACCCCCTGCAATGCAAGGATCTTTTGCCCAACGTGGGGCTCGAACCCACAACCCTGAGATTAAGAGCCTCGTGCTCTACCAACCGAACGTATCATAGAATAGAATCATAGAATCATAGAGTTGGAAGAGACCACAAGGGCCATCGAGTCCAACCCCCTGCCAAGCAGGAAACACCATCAGAGCACTCCTAACATATGGTTGTCAAGCCTCTGCTTAAAGACCTCCAAAGGAGGAGACTCCACCACACTCCTTGGCAGCAAATTCCACTGTCAAACAGCTCTTACTGTCAGGAAGTTCTTCCTAATGTTTAGGTGGAATCTTCTTTCTTAGAGTTTGGATCCATTGCTCCGTGTCCGCTTCTCTGGAGCAGCAGAAAACAACCTTTCTCCCTCCTCTATGTGACATCTTTTTATATATTTGAACATGGCTATCATATCACCCCTTAACCTCCTCTTCTCCAGGCTAAACATGCCCAGCTCCCTTAGCCGTTCCTCATAAGGCATCGTTTCCAGGCCTTTGACCATTTTGGTTGCCCTCCTCTGGACACGTTCCAGTTTGTCAGTGTCCTTCTTGAACTGTGGTGCCCAGAACTGGACACAGTACTCCAGGTGAGGTCTGACCAGAGCAGAATACAGTGGCACTATGACTTCCCTTGATCTAGATGCTATACTCTTATTGATGCAGCCCAGAATTGCATTGGCTTTTTTAGCTGCCGCGTCACACTGTTGGCTCATGTCAAGTTTGTGGTCAACCAAGTATCCCAACAGCTCTTCCACCAAAAACACCAAAGGGTTGCATCCCAACGTTTGTCAGGCCCTTTGGAATTAACGGCAGCTCTAGCTTAGCTCCATTCGTTTCACTGGGTCTACTCTGTATCTAATTTAGTTGGGTGCAACCCAAAATCTGCACAAGGGAGTGCTTGCTGCACAAGATGGACCCGATCCTGCACAGCTCTTCTTATAATCTCATGAACATCCCAGGAAAACCCAGATTGCATGTTTTTGTTTGGCTTTCCAAAATAATAATAATAAATTTTATTTATACCCCGCCTTCCCCATGCAAGACCGGGCTCAGGGCGGCTAACACCAAATATAAAAACAATGGATTGAAATACAGCTTAAAAAACAAGATTAAAATACAACATTAAAGCATTAAAATGCAGCCTCATTTCAGTGGAAACTCAAACACTTTTTTGGGGGGATAAAAACGTCTGGCTAACTATCCAGACTGGTCCTACGTGGGCCAGAAAAAAGCCAGGGAAGTCCCTAAATAGGAGTTACATCACAGGAGGGGAAAGGAAAAAAGAAAGAGGGGGAGGGAATCAAATTGAATCAAGATTTTTTCCCTCATGATTACCAAGAAAGGGTTTGCAGGAGCATGTCTGTTTCCTGCTGAAAATTTGGAAAGCTGGGGTTTTTTTTGGGGGGGGGAGTGGGCTGACTCTAATGCCAGCTAGGCCAGATGGACAGAAAGTCATGAAACACATTGGGTGCGCTTGGACCGCTCACTCTCTCAGTCCAGCCCTACCTCACAGGGTTGTCGTGACGATAAAATGGGGAGGAAGAGAACCCACGTACCCCCACCTTGAGTTGTGTGCTGGTCCCAAGGGTTAACCATGCGGCAAGTCCAGTCCAAGGTAAAGGGTGCGGTATGGAGGTTGTTCATCAAAGCTGAAGTGGGGTCCAAGGCAGGGAGTCGGGTGAGGGCAGGAACAGGCTACCAACAATGTTGCTCCCGCAACCTGGGTCTGGGGCTGGCTGGCTTTTATCTGCCCCGAGGCATAGGGCGGCCCCGATCCTCTGGTGACTCGCCTCTCCTGGCCTGGAGGCGAGCACTCCTCCGGCGTGAACTCAGTTCCCTCCGCCTCTCTGCCCTGAGCCTCTGCAGCTCAGGAGAGGCTGGAGGGTTACCGGACCCAGAGGCAACCTCAGCTTCCTCTGACGGGGCTGAGAGTGGAGCACCTGCAGGCAATGGGTCCTCCATCACCTCAGGAGCCAGAGCAGACTCAGCTGGTGCCTGCACCTGAGGATCCAGCACAGGTGAGGACCCTTCAGGCTCATGCCCCAGTCCCGGCTCAGCTGGTTCTGGAGGCGGGGAATCCTGTGCAGGCTGGGATCCCTCAGGTTCAGCACCTGAGTCCGAATCCCAGGCCATCACACAGTGTAATGCAACGGATTAAAATAAATAACTGAAGTTTTGCACACCCTGCGTGCCTCTCGACGGGGACTGAGCTTTTGGACTTCAGAAACGGCCGTCTAACATGAGCCGCAGTTTGGCTGCAAGCCACCTCCAGGCCAGTAGGGGCACTGTGGGCCAGGCAACTGGGAGGAGAAGCCAATGTCTGGACAGCAAACTTTTTCAGCAGGGGGCCGGTCCACTGTCCCTCAGACCTTGTGGGGGGCCAGACTATATTTTGAAAGAGAAGAAAAAAACGAATTCCTATGCCCCACAATCAATCAATCATCAATCTTTATTACAGTCCAGAGACCCAACAAATCGTTACAAAGCAATACACAATTTATACAGCCTACCTCCAAGTTAAACAAGCATTTTGTTCAGAATATAGGGATCATTGGTTCTTGCAACCACCGATAAAAACTTTGCCACTGCTAATGTTCTAGCGTTTGTCCGGTCTTCCCATAGGAACCTGACATAGTGAGCCTCTGATTTTCCCGGGAAAGGTACCAGCAAGGATAATATCAGTTCAGTCCTGGCTTGCTCATATTTTGCACAGTGCAACAAAATATGTTTTATGGAATCGATGTCTTAAGCACACGAGCAAAGTCTGTCCTGGTAGGGAACTCCTCTCAACCTGCCATCCAACACTGCAGAAGGAAAGGCGTTTAGTCTGGCTTTGGTGAAAAGCCTTCAGTAGTTTGGTACTGTCAGGTTTTTAATGTAAGATGTTAATTTAAAGGCATGCCCATATTGTACTCCTGCTGCCAACGGACTACAGACTGCGTGTGATCGAGATCGCAAGTCACTGCGTGCATTATCCCATAATCTTTGCTTTAACATCTTTAGGGCACCTTCATAACCCAGGTAATACAGTTGGGGGGGTGAGAGACCAATAGAGGTGGCTTTTTTAGCCATGGTTTTCTGCCATTCGCTGACAAATTCCTCATTGGTCAGGTGTTGGTACAAACCCTTCCCTAGATCAACAATGAAATCCTGAGCCAATGTTTTAGGGCAGCCCACAACGCTTTAGATGAAATTGGGCATTCACCAGCTTCTAACAGAAGTATGGAGTTGGGGACACAGTTGGGTACCTGCAGCAGAGATTGTAGAAATTTTGCCTGAAAGCCATCTAGCTTTGGCAGGTCCTCATTATGCCAGACATTCGCAGCGTACAGGAGTTGGGAAATGGGTTTTGTGTTGAAAACCCTTAAGGGGTTGCCCCACAAATAACCCAGAGATGCATTTTAAATAAAAGGGCACATTCTGTTGGGATGCGTCCAAGGAAATGGGGGCAATTGGCAGGCCCCCAGCTGGCTCCAGCCCACCAGCCGGCAGATCTCCGGTCTTTGGTTCAGCATGTAACTGTGACTCAAGCTTCAGAAACCTTCAGAAACTGAGCATGCAAGCCAACAGAGAATAAAACTCTTCGCAACAGAAGGGCAGATCAGTGGCGTAGCGTGGGTTGTCAGCACCCGGGGCAAGGCAAGTAATTTGCACCCCCTAACCCGTGGATTTGCGCCCCCTAACCTGTGGATTTGCGCCCCCTAACCCTAACCCCCAGATGTTGCGCCCGGTGCGGCCGACCCCCCCTGCACCCCCCACGCTACGCCACTGGGGCAGATAGAGGCTGTCTAAAGCGTATTTACAGCGTATTCAGCATCAGGACAAAGGGGAAAACATGTCTTCTCCCCTTCATGTCCAAGCAAAAAGCATAAGCAAAAGCTATACACAAACGGAAGTTCCCAGCAAGCTGTGCCGGAATATTAACAGGCATGTGACACACAACAGCCTGTTCCTTTTAAGGTGGAACGGAATATCTTAACACATTCTTGTTGTTGTTTAGTCGTGTCCGACTCTTCGTGACCCCCTGGACCAGAGCACGCCAGGCACTCCTGTCTTCCACTGCCTCCCGCAGTTTGATCAAACTCATGCTGGTAGCTTCCAGAACACTGTCCAACCATCTCGTCCTCTGTCGTCCCCTTCTCCTTGTGCCCTCCATTTTTCCCAACATCAGGGTCTTTTCCAGGGAGTCTTCTCTTCTCATGAGGTGGCCAAAGTCTTGGAGCCTCAGCTTCAGGATCTGTCCTTCCAGTGAGCACTCAGGGCTGATTTCCTTCAGAATGGATAGGTTTGATCTTCTTGCAGTCTATGGGACTCTCAAGAGTCTCCTCCAGCACCAGAATTCAAAAGCATCAATTCTTCGGCATTCAGCAACTCTCCACTATGACCTGTTCATCTTGGGTGCCCTGCTCAGCATAGTTCATAGCTTCTCTGAGTTATTCAGGCCCCTTCGCCATGGACCGTTCGCGGGCTGGATTGAGAAGGCGATTGGGCTGGATCCGGCCCCCGGGTCTTAGTTCGCCTACCCATGGCCTGCACCACGGGCTACTGTGGGACTCCGCCGACTCTTTCTCTCTTTCTAGGTCCACACGGACAGCGAGTCCTCGTCAAACAGCCGCAAGGAAATGCTGCCCAAACCCATCACCATCGTCACCAGTGAGTCCTCCTCCAGCTGCTACTTGCGGTCCCCGGTCTCCGAAGAGTTCTCCTTCAGCACGGCGCAGGGAGCAACGTCTAGCGGGCCGGTACGTGTCTGGGGCTGTCTCTTGGGTTTCTGGGTTATCGAATGTGGTGATTTGAGGAGCCCTAGCTGCTGTGGGGAGTACTCTTCAAACTATTTATTTATGTAATTACAGTGGTACCTCGGGTTAAGAACTTAATTCGCTCTGGAAGTCTGTTCTTAACCTGAAACTGTTCTTAACCTGAAGCACCACTTTAGTTAATGGGGCCTCCTGCTGCCGCCACACTGCCACTGCACAATTTCTGTCCTCATCCTGAAGCGAAGTTCTTAATCTGAAGCACTATTTCTGGGTTAGTGGAGTCTGTAACCTGAAGCATCTGTAACCTGAAGCGCCTGTAACCTGAGGTACCGCTGTATTCATTCTTTCTTAGACCCTGTCCATCTAACTGGGCTGGCGTCTTCCAATGAAATTACAGGGAAAACAACCACCACCACCATTAAAACCTTTCCAATTCAAGGACAATCAAGAGAAACATTCAGACAATTCAGTGCAGTGAGGTATACAGTGGTACCTCGGGTTACATACGCTTCAGGTTACAGACTCCGCTAACCCAGAAATAGTACCTCAGGTGAAGAACTTTGCTTCAGGGTGAGAACAGAAATCGTGCTCTGGCGGCACGGAGCAACAGGAGGCCCCATTAGCTAAAGTGGTGCTTCAGGTTAAGAACAGTTTCAGGTTAAGAACGGACCTCTGGAACGAATCAAGTAGTTAATAATAAATAATAAATTTTATTTATATCCCGCCCACCCAAGCCGAAGCCAGGCTCAGGGCGACTAACAACAACCCGAGGTACCACTGTAGAATAGTATCAAAACGATTTTTTAAATTGCAGAATACGCATAGATATTCCCAGAGCGTTCCACAGTTCTGCACGGCATGTTGTCGTGAGCAGGGCTTTTCAACTCTGACAGATATGAAAGGTCGGAGAAGAGAAAGGCTTCTCTGTGCTGACAAGGAGATGAGTCTTTTTACCTCGAGTTAGAACTAAGATGTAGTGGTTGGGAGTTACTCGTGCGTAATCCTGCTCCGTTTGAGCATCGGATTGCCTGGTTAAACCCTCCGGACTGCGCAGCCCATCTCAGCGTGGCTGCCCTTAGTCACTCGTAGAATCTGACTGTGGGCGTTTCTTAAAGCGTTGCCAACATAAGAGTTGTTTGACGCCCAATCGTCTCCGCCTCTCACTGCGCGGGAGTCTCCTGCGCAGGGTGGGCGTGGGCAGTGGGGTGCTTGGGCTCTCCTCGCTAACTTCCAATGAAGAGTCCTGGAGCCCCTGCACCTCCCTGTCCCGTTGCTCTCCTGGATCCCTGGTGTTACACTCATTCTCTTCCCCTTCTTCCCGGCTGAGTCTCCCTCTAGCGCTTGGACCTTCCCCTGCAGAATCAGAGACCCTCTCCTTCTCCCGTGCCTCTGATGGCAGTTCCCTGACATAAGATAAATGAGATTGCAAGCAAGCTCACACTTCTCATTGAGTTTATATACATACTTAATGTACGTATGCAAGAGGCTTGTTTATAATTATGTTTGGGTATGATTCCTGTTCTTAGGTTGCCTGCACTGTTTTATATTTTCTGTATGTCCTGTGACCATATTATAAAGCAGTTGTGTTCTCTGTTACAAATCAAGCACTGCTAAGAGTGGCTTTCTTTTTTTAAAAAAAATAAATAAATCAACTTTTATTATACAGAAATATTAAAATACACACAATATAAAACATTACATTTCAGACATTACAAATTATAAATATACAAAAGAATATAGAGGAAAAAGAAAAAAGAAATAGAAGATGGCTTTATTTACAATTAAAAAAGAACCTACCGACGGTACCCGTTGTATTATTTTGAGATTAGTTTTTTTACAGTTTCCTGAAAATATTTTTCTCCGTTTTGATTCTAGTTTCCTCGGATAATACCTTATGTTACAAAACTCATTCAATATCTGCCATAAAGCTTTTGTTATCACCGTAACCTTTGAGATATTCTTTGATTACGATCCATTCTTTATTAACATCTTGTATCAAGTTTCCTTTCACTAACCCGGTTATCCTTGCTAACTGTAGGTATTCTACCAATTCGGTCTGCCATTCGATTTTGGAGGGGATGGTTTCGCTTTTCCAATTTTTTGCAGTAAGAATCCTGGCAGCAGTTGTGGCATCATTGAATAGTGGTCTAACCTTCTTCTTGATTTCCGTTGTCATGATCCCTAATAAGAAAGTCTTTTAGTGAATGGGAGCGTGAACATTTTTTGTTTAACTCATTATAAATGATGTCCCAGAATTCTTTAATCTTTTCGCACTCCCACCACATATGCAAGTATGTTCCAATTCCGTTTTTTGGCTTATTTTATGTTTCCCAATTCTTAATACAGTGGTACTTTGGGTTAAATACTTAATTCGTTCCGGAGGTCTGTACTTAACCTGAAACTGTTCTTAACCTGAAGCACCACTTTAGCTAATGGGGCCTCCTGCTGCTGCCGCGCCACTGGTGCATGATTTCTGTTCTCATCCTGAAGCAAAGTTCTTAACCTGAAGCACTATTTCTGGGTTAGCGGAGTCCGTAACCCGAAACGTATGTAACCTGAAGCGTATGTAACCCAAGGTACCACTATAAAAAAAAAATTGGTGGGGCACTCACAAATTTTGATCCTGAAAGTGTGGCCCGGAGGAAGACAGTTTGAGAGCCACATGCTTTTAGGGATTTTGCATTTTAAGTGCTATTGGCGGTAGCGCTTGCCTGGGTTTCTCCGCCCTGCTTCGGCTGTGCGATGACCACACCTGTGTCCTTTCTGCCCCCTTCTGCAGGTGCAGACCCAGACCTTGCAGCAGTTGATGCTCCCCGACGAAGAGGAGCTGGAGAGCATCACCCCTTGCAAAGAGCTCTGGGTAACCAAAGGCTACGAAGACTACCGTCGGGCGGTGGTTCAGAAGCGGCAGATGGACCCGGACAAAATCGACATGTGCGTCCACTTCAAGAAGGGAGGCGGTGGCGGCAAGTCTCCGCGGGAGAAAGAGTACTGCTTGCCCCCCGGGGCCGAAGGACGGCTCAAGGACCCCAAGGCCTCGCCGTCCTGCCACATCCACAGCGCCCCCTCGCCGCCGCGGCACAAGCCCCTGAAGGAGCAGCAGCAGCAGCAGGCGCCCCCCGGTGCGCCGGGCGTGGAGGAGGACACGGTGCCCTCCCGCTGCGTCTACTGCCGGGACGTCTTTAACCATGAGGAGAACGGGCGTGGGCAGTGCCAGGATGCCCCCGACCCCATCGGCCGCTGCGTCTACCAGTTCACCTGCATGTGGTGTGCGGAGAGCATGCTGTATCACTGCATGTCGGACTCCGAAGGAGAGTACTCGGACCCCTGCTCCTGCGACACCGGGCACCCGCACTTCTGCATCCGCTGGATGGCCCTCGTCACCCTCTCCCTCGTCGTCCCCTGCATGTGCTGCTACCTGCCCCTCCACGCCTGCCACACGTGCGGCGAGCACTGCGGCTGCTGCGGCGGCAGGCACAAGGCGGTGCGGTGAGGAAGCCCCCGGAGGGGTTCGGCGCAGGGCACAAGGGTTTTGGCCGCCAAGGCGGCAGGCAACTTGCCGAGAAAGCCGGAGGTTTACTTAACAGGGGCCTGCTCCTCCCCGATTCCCTCTCCTTTTCCCTGCTCTTCTTAGGACACTTTAGGGGGGAAAGGGGGTGTCTGCGTTGTGTCCCCAGGCTGGCTGGCGGAATCCCGCTTCGTTTGTGCCCTCTCTCTTTTTGGAAACCCTTTTTTCCCCGCAGCGTGTGGCGTGGTAAGGAGGGGAAATGGATGGCGACATCTCGCCCGCCCGGTGGTTGGGTGCTGTTCTGCGGAAGATAGCTGGTTTGGTGGGACCTCTCTCGGGTGTTTAAAAAAACCCACAACTCATGGGGACTTAAGAAAAGGAACTGCTTTAATGTGGAAGAAAGAAGTGAATGAAGACACTGTAAGAAAAGGGACTGGTGTCTGCCTGCTGACTCTCAGACTGCCCCCCATTTTCGTAGATGAGTGGTACCTGCAGCGTCTTTGAAATCGGCCCCGTGTTTGCAGAACTGCTACAGATTTTGAGGGGGGAAGAGGCAGGCCTAGGCAGTTTTGATTCCACCAAGCCAGAGGCAGCCCACCCCCTGCGTATTTGGAGTTGGGGGGGGCACTCCCAGCTGCTCAACAACAACACTCCCTGTACCCATTTTCATGTAGGGTTCCATAAACAGCGAGGCTGGATTCACCTTGGAGAGGGATGTGTTTTGAGGGCAGCTGAACTTTCGTCTACTTCTTCGCCACTGTCACCCCCAAAACCCACTCCCAATCACTTAGTATGAGCTAAACACACACACACACACAAAATCTATGTCCTTATAGGTTATTTTGACCTATGATGGTTAAGCTGGTTGAGGCTGATGGAAGCTGTCGTCCAAAAGATCTGAAAGGCTCTTCAGGTTAGCATAGGCTGGCCTATGGCATCTATATTCATAACAATAACAATTTATTATTTACAGTATATGCTGCCCATCTGACTGGTTTGCCCCAGCAACTCTGGGCGGCTTCCAACAAAATATTAAAAACGTAATAAAGCACCAGACATTAAAAGCTTCCCTAAACAGGGTTGCCTTCAGGTGTCTTCTAAAAGTCAGGTGTTTATTTCCTTGACATCTGACGGGAGGGCGTTCCAGAGGGCGGGTGCCACCACTGAGAAGGCCCTCTGCCTGGTTCCCTGCAACCTCACTTCTCCCAGAGAGGGAACTGCCAGAAAACCCTCGGAGCTGGACTTCAGTGTCCAGGCTGAGTGATGGGGTTGGAGACCCTCCTTCAGGTATACAGGGTCGAGGCCGTTTAGGGCTTTAAAGGTCAGCGCCGGCACTTCGAACTGTGCTCAGAAATGTCCTGGGAGATTTCTCTCCTGTGGGAGAGGTTTGCTTTGCTGGGCCCCAGCTTGCAGTGAAACTCTTTTTTTTCGGGGAGCAGATGTCAGAGGCAGCCCTCCTTTCCTGGCCCAGATCTCTTGTTTCTAAAGTAGCAGATGAAAAACCAGGACCCCATTTCCTGTCAGGCTCAGCCAGCGTGGCTAGGAATGATGGGAGATGTTCTCCAGAAACATCGGGAGGGCTCCGGCCTTTGCCCTTGCTCTAGGCAGCCTTGGCCAAACTTGCTGCCATTTGACTACAACTCCCATCACCCATGACCACTGGTCCTTCTAGCTAGGGATGATGGGAGTTGTAGTCAAATGGCAGCAAGTTTGACCGGCTCCCATCATCCATGACCACTGTTCCTTCTAGCTAGGGATGATGGGAGTTGTAGTCAAATGGCAGCAAGTTTGACTGGCTCCCATCATCCATGACCACTGGTCCTTCTAGCTAGGGATGATGGGAGTTGTAGTCAAATGGCAGCAAGTTTGACTGGCTCCCATCATCCATGAACACTGGTCCTTCTAGCTAGGGATGATGGGAGTTGTAGTCAAATGGCAGCAAGTTTGACCGGCTCCCATCATCCACGAACACTGTTCCTTCTAGCTAGGGATGATGGGAGTTGTAGTCCAGCAACAGCTGAAGCACCCACATTTGAGAAACACGGCTAGCGCGATTCTTCAAAACAACAGCTCACAACTGAGTCCCCAGCCTGGAGTTTGGTATGACACCCTGGCTTCCTGCTTCAGGCTGTGTCTGGCTTGGTGGGTCACGTCGGACGCCACAAAAGCAGTGCAGAGGGCTGAAGTCAGTGGGAGAGCACCTGTTCAGCAGGCAAAAGATCCCAGCTTCACTCCCTGGCACCGCCCAAGTATGAAGCCGTTCCCAAAACCCCAAGGAGCCACTGGTAGTCAGTGTAAAGTGCTAGAGAGTTTGATGGTCTGGTGATATAAGACAGCTTCACTGGAGCCTGTGGAAACTGGTAGGGCAGAAAGCAGGGAGCTCAACAGTAGGGGGCGCCAGAGCCAAAGACAGGCAGAGGCAGCTAACTCTAGTTTTGACCTCCCTGCTGTGTTCTACAAGGGCAACCCTGAGGCTGAGGAAGTGGTTTTAAGTGACAATTGTAGGCAGCTGGAGGGCAGGCCAATGTTGGGGGCAGTGCCCCACATTTGCCCTAACTGACCAGGCTCCAACAGGCAGTTACCTAGGGTCCCCCTAAGCTGTACCACTCAAGCCAGGGGACAAATGTAAAAGGTAAAGGGACCCCTGACCCTAATGGTCCAGTCGTGACAGACTCTGGGGTTGCAGCACTCATCTCGCTTTACTGGCCGAGGGAGCCAGTGTACAGCTTCCAGTTCATGTGGCCAGCAAGATTAAGCCGCTTCTGGTGAACCAGAGCAGCACACGAAAACGCCATTTACCTTCCCGCTGGAGCGGTACCTACTTATCTACTTGCACTTTGATGTGCTTTTGAACTGCTAGGTTGGCAGGAGAAGGGACCGAGCAACGGGAGCTCACCCCGTCGTGGGGATTCGAACCGCCGACCTTCTGATCGGCAAGTCCCAGACTCTGTGGTTTAACCCACAGCGCCACCTGCGTCCCTAATGAGCTATAGGCAAAACCCCAAGGAGGTGCAGCCATTTGCTGAAAGAGTGAGTGGGGCAACCCAGCCAGATGGGCGACGTATAAAAATTAAATTATGATTATCCTAAGCGTGGGCAGAGGTGGTAGCTCTGCTTTATGTTTATCCTGGCTGCCCTGGTTGCTGAGTGTTGACCCAGCCGAGCTGTCCTGGAGCTGCCAGCCTCAGTGTACGTAGTCTGGTTGGCACTTCCGGTATCCATACCAGATGGTAGCCAATGCCTAGCAGAGGGCTGTAGAGTTTGAAGGCAGGAGTAAAAAAAGGACTCCTGTACCTCCATCCACTGCCTTGGTTCTGAAAATGAGGGGTGTTTTCTCAGTGCTTTATCCATTCTCTCCCTTTCCCCAAAGTCACCAATCTTTCACTGTGCTCTCTGGGCTTTCAGTTCCAGTTTTACAGTGGTGCCCCGCAAGACGAATGCCTTGCAAGACGGAAAACTCGCTAGACGAAAGAGTTTTCCGTTTTGGAGGTGCTTCGCAAAACGAATCTCCTATGGGCTTGCTTCGCAAGACGACAATGTCTTGCGAGTTCCTGCTGGTTTTTTTTCCTCCCCCCCCCCTTTTTCTAAGCCGCTAAGCCGCTTATCAGCTGATCCGATCAGCAGATAAGCTGCTAAAAGCGCTAATCCGCTAATCCTTCAATGGGCTTGCTTCACAAGACGAAAAAACCGCTAGACGAAGAGAATCACAGAACGGATTCTTTTTGTCTTGCGAGGCACCACTGTACAAAGATACGGGGGACGGGACGGACATGGAGTCATGTGGACTAGATGCATGGAAACCAGCTGCCAGGACAGAGCTGATCAGGGCTTTTCAGATGTCCAAAGATCTCTCCATCTTTCTCCCTCCATCGCTCGGCTTTTCAGCGTCTCTGCCGAGCCACGCCACTGCCACCTCCTCCCAATCCTTGGAAAAATAAAAATCGATTGGCCCAAATTTCAAAACGGTAGGGATTATGCAAAATCACCCAGGGTATGCAATTGTCAACCATTTGCGTCATTTCTTTCAAGGGCGAAATGCGGGTTTCCTTCGTGCAAAACTTGAGTGTGGGTGGTTCCTTCGAGATTTCGGGCCAGAAACTACATTGCTGTGTTAGGAGCCCAGGCAAAACAAGGATCTGCACTCAGATCTTTTCTAGCTTGTCAACAATCAGATCTAGACCTGGTGGTTGTTGTTGTTTTTTGAAAAAAGAAAATATTTGGGAAGATTCCCCCAATCTGTTAATTGCTGGTTTTCTTCAACTGGAAATTAAAGGGGAGGAATACTGACATTTTGAAAGCATATTCCCGTTTTTACATTTCCACTGCAGAAACTGATAAGGGGAGTCAAAAGAAAGACATGACCCGAGTAATCTGCATTTCAGGGTTGGATGAGATGAACTTTCTGGGTCCCTTCCAAGCAGGCCCGTCCTACCCATTGAGGCTAGCGGCGCAGGGCACCAGGGCGCCAAGTTCTGAAGGGCGCCAGGCGAGAGTCCGGGGAACACCGAACGAGCGCACTGAGTGAGCAAGGCTGCGTGCGCTGCTCCCGCCGAATGTCAGCTCGGTTTTTTACCTTTTAGCCTGTGTTGTAAACAAAAATCTGCCCTTTTCCCTTACGGGGTATCCAAGAGCCCATATAGAGTCCTTACATAGGTTCCCTATTGGTAGGAGAAAATAACAGAGGCCAACCAGAGAATATTGAGAAGCAAAGCAGCTAGTAAGCCTGATCTTTATGGATCTGTTGCAACAGGGTGCTCCCCTCACCCGCAGGAGAGAGGAGGGACCCAGAAAAATGGTGCGCAAGGCCGTATAAAGACTTTTGAAATTCCCACCCTGTAGATCAAGACCACCCCCAGAAACATCATACATACATCACAGAAGGGGTGTAACCTAAGACCACCCCTCAGATACATCACACCTACATCACAGAAAAGGCAGTCTTAAAACAGAAATTTGAATGTTGTTTTTCTCCTGTCCTTGTTTATCTCCTGTCTGGCAGGTTACTTGACTGGATTTCCTGGGGAGCCTGGCCATTCTTTTGTAGTGATAAATACTTAGTTCCTGGGCCACGTCACAAGCTCACACCCTATTCATATCTGAAATGTGCCCTTAAGACAGGATTTGTGAAGGAAAAGACAATGGGGAGGCTTTTCACTTTGACCTTGCAGAGAAAACATTTGCTCAGTTTAGGAATCAAAATGGCTTCAGGTCGGTCTTCCTGTACGGATCTATGTACGTGCAGTTATGAACATTAGCATATATCTAAGACCTCAAAATTCCTATCACACCTGCAGACGCCGAATTCTGCGGGGCACCAGAAGGCTAAAAGGGAAAAAACCGAGCCGACGCTTGGCGGGAGCGGTGCATGTGCCCTCGCTCACTCGGCGCAGGCCCGCTCGCTCGGTGTGTTGCCTGCCGTGGCCACCGCCGGCACGAGGCAGCCAGCTGAGCCAGGAGGTTCTGCGTCCAGCCTCTGCCTCTTCCCCACCGGAGGAGCCACCAGCCCTAAAAAAAAGGTCAATTCTGGGAAAGGCGGGCGCCAGAGGGATCTTTGCACCACGCCGCTGGATATGCGTAAGACGGCCCTGTTTCTGAGTCTACCATTTGGTAATTCTATGAACCAGGTGTTTTTGGAGGTCCAAGGTTAGCTTGAGAGTTTAGGTGGTTTTCTCGGTCACTGCAGAAAAGTACAGAAAGCAAATGAAAGCCAGCGAAGAGACGATTCGAAGCATTTATCCCTTTTTCTTTCGTTCTTGCACACAGAAAACCAATTGCCGGTTTAGAGATTCCTTAGGACACAGGGCTTTCTCTGTAACCCGTTAGAAGCTTTAAGGAATGTAAAAAGGAAACGCGAATCTATGTACTTGCTGGTTTGCTTTTGAGTGGTAAACATTGGGGGCGTTATGGGATGTGCAATCCATCTTAGGAGTGAATGGAACCGGAACTACATTTCCCAGGATGCACTTGTGTTGGCAGACCACACTACCCTTGATATATAAAGAGTGGCAAAGCTTTCGTTTTTCTTAACGCCGGAAAAGTAACGTCGGATAACTATGGTTTGCTGCAAGATATAGTAATGCTCTTTTACTAGGGATGCTTACGCAGACAGGGTTCGGTTTACAGGGTACACGGCTGCCTTGCTCCCCATCTTTTAAGTTATTTTCCTTTAGTCTGTATGTGTGCGAGTTTGTGTGTGCAAACTTTTTCTAAGGCTTTAATTCTGAGACTGAGCTGGACAAAAGGGGGTGACAGCTGATACAAAACAAAACAAAAAGGTGCTATGCCAATCTGGGAGGGGGAAAACAGACATCAGGAGTTTCCAATTTAATTGAATTTATAGATCCTTCCCTAGGTGTAATGGTGGATAAGTGTATGAGGTTTCTAGATGAGACATATCCCACTTCTTGCACCAATTATGAGAGATCAGCATGGTTTCATTTCAACTACATTTTATCAGCTACTCAATTTTCTGGGGGAAATAATGAATTTTGACTGATGCCAAACAAAGTTTATTAAACAAGCAAACACGTTCCTGTTTCATCCTGACGATAGCATCAATATTTATTTCTGGACAGGAAATTTATTGCTACAGTCCCGTATTTTCATCTCAGTCATTTTGCTATAGGTTCCCATTTTACTGACTGAGAAACTGAGGCAGAGCCACAGAGCAGAAAATTAAAGTGTTGGTAAGAAAACAGGGACTGTGTAATACTAAATAGATACAGACGAGAGGGGGGTGGTTAAATCACTTGGCAGGCCACCTTAGCAGAGGTTTCCTGTTAAAAATAAGAAATAAAAACCCTCTTTGAGCCTCTCAACCAACCACCAAGGAAGGGAATGCCACCGTCACATCCAAAAAAACGCCGTCACTCAAAGAGGAGCCTTAAACCAGAAATCTTGCCAAGGGTCTATTTTGAGGGACCTGTGTGAATGGAATGCTACCGAATTTCTCAAAATGTGTGAATTGCAATGCATTTGAGAACTAACCAAATCCACGAATGTGGATGCCACACGTATGCAGAAACCCAAAAGGGTGTTTTGAGTTGTGTGAAAAACACCCTAAAAGCACGTGGGCATAAAAACCTACAAAGGCACTGGGTATTGCCATAGGGTCAGTTTCACTCCCTGTCAAATACGGAAGACAGATTTCTAAACATTTCTAATGCTAATTTTTAAAAAAATTGCTGCTGCTTCCTGTGTGCTCATAAAGTGTTGCTAAGCAGTTGCCCGTAAGCAACCCTCACTAAGACAATAGGGCAGGGGGCAGCAAAGTTTTTGTGGCTTGGGCCGGTTCACGGTCCCGCAGACGCCACAGTAGGCCGGTGTGTGTATGCGCACATGCGCAAATGCTATTTCTGGCACAATGGAGGTGTACATAGCTTCCCATTGGCTGCAGGAAACTCCTGTAGCCAATGGGAAGCCAGCCAGCGTCGTAGAAGGCGGTCCCAACTCTGTTCCGTGCTGGTTTAGCACAGCGCACAGGAACCAACCTAATAATAATAATAATAATAATAATAATAATAATAATAATTTTATTTATACCCCATCCTCCCCAGCCAAGACTGGGCTCAGGGCTAACAACCAATAATAAAAACAAGTTGATTAAAATACAATTTAAAAACAAGATTAAAATACAACATTAAAACATTAGGATGCAGCCTCTTCACAGGAGGAAAAAGAAAGAGGGGGAGGGAATCAAAATGATTTAAGCCAAAGGCCAGGCGGAACAACTCTGTCTTACAGGCCCTGCGGAAAGAAATCAGATCCCACAGGGCCCTGGTCTCATGAGGCAGAGCGTTCCACCAGGCCGGGGCCAGTGTTGAAAAGGCCCTGGCTCTGGTTGAAGCTACTCTAAATTCCTTAGGGCCTGGGACCTCTAGGGTGTTGCTATTTATGGACCTTGAGGCTCTCCGTGGCACATACCGGGAGAGGCGGTCCCGTAGGTACGAGGGTCCTAGGCCGTGAAGGACTTTAAAGATCAAAAGATCAAAACCAGCACCTTAAATCTGACCCTGTACTCCACCGGGAGCCAGTGCAGCTGGAAAAGCACTGGGTGAATAGGCTCCCATGGCAGAAACCCCGTGAGGAGCCTCGCTGCAGCATTCTGCACCCGCTGGAGTTTCTGGGACAGCTTCAAGGGCAGCCCTGCATAGAGCGAATTACAGTAGTCAAGCCTGGAGGTGACTGTCGCATGGATCACTGTGGCCAGGTTGGGGCGGGAAAGGTAAGGGACCAACTGCTTGATGCGGTGAGGGTGGAAAAATGTCGCCTAGTGGGTGGCGGGGGGCCATGGGCCGGTTAAACGACCATGGGCCTTAGGATGACGACCCCTGCAATAGGGTGTGCTTTAAGGCTTGTTGCAAATGAGGAATCCTAAACAGTTGCCTCTGGCCCCAGAGGGTGGAAATATTTGCTGGCGCTCAAGTTGCCATAGCACCACCACCCTCTGTTGGCACAAACCACCCAGAGGCAAAGGCCCCCTGCCCCGAAGAGCTTACAGTCCAAACGTTAGGACAGGTTTAAGGGGCCCTCACAGGAAAGGCCCCGTGTTTGTGGTCTTCCCAAATCCCAGAATTGGCGCTGCCAGTCCCTCCCATTGATGAACCGGCTCCTGGTCATTTCAACGACGTTTGCATGGGATGAATTGTGCCCTGTGGATTAGATCTCTCTTTTCTCCTGCTCCATCTGCCATCCCAGGGTGTCAAAAGCAACTCATCCCATCCCTTCTCTCAGCTCTGCCTCTTGTTCCATTTTCAAATTTCATACCGGCGTCCAGGGCCAAATGGCTAGTGGCTGGAGTCCTTGCATGTGTGTGTGTGGGTTTTGAAAGTTTGCACTTAGGATCGGGCTCCACAGCTGCGAACGCAAAACCATGGGCGGAGGGAGTATCAACGAGTATTATATCGTGTTGCCTGGGGTTGTTTTCATTCTGTTTTATATACTTAAAAGGAGGGGGGTTAAAGGAAACCAAAACAGATGAACGTGGGGTGGGGGTGGTGGGGATTACTATTACAACCATAATCCTAATTACAAGGAATTTCTTGCGGTTGCCAATTTGATTCCCCACCTCCACCTCACCGTTTTAAGTATTTTATCACATTTGTATATTCAATATTGTAATTTCTGTGTATTTAAAAAAAAAGATTTTAAAAAGAGTGGTACTGAGGACACTGGAAGAGAATGCTCTGTTATTAAAAATATGTACTTTGTAAATTAAAAAAACACACAGAGAGAGACAGAGAGAAACAGAGACAGAAAAACAGCCTGGTGTTCAGTTCTTTTCTTCTTCTCGTAGGGTAAGGAGGGTGTGGCTGGTTTTTCTAATTCCTTTAAAAAAATAAATAAATTGGTGGCCATCGTGGGGTATTTACAATGTAGTATTTACAATGCAGTCGCACAAACAATGCATAGATAGATACATGATCGGAGCTGAAGCTCAGAGTTTTCCTATGGGCTTGCTAGAGAGAATACTGAGATAGAATCCCACTGTGAATATCTAACAAATATATCCTCTCATAGCATGTATAAAAAGGTAAAGGAACCCCTGACCATTAGGTCCAGTTATGGCTGACTCTGGGGTTGCGGCGCTCATCTCGCTTTATTGGCCAAGGGAGCCGGCGTACAGCTTCTGGGTCATGTGGCCAGCAGGACTAAGCCGCTTCTGGCGAACCAGAGCAGCACATGGAAACGCGTTTACCTTCCCGCCGGAGTGGTACCTATATATCTACTTGCACTTTGATGTGCTTTCGAACTGCTAGGTTGGCAGGAGCTGGGACCAAGCAACGGGAGCTCACCCCGTCACGGGGATTTGAACCGCCAACCTTCTGATCGGCAAGTCCTAGGCTCTGTGGTTTAACCCACAGCGCCACCTGCGTCCCCCATAGCATCTATACACATCCCTATAATAGAGTGCACAAGGAAGAGGAAATATAATCTCATCCACTGTGTCATGTGTATTGGGCTGCAGGTTCCTATCCTATTAATTGGAATTAAGCCTAAGTCATGTCCATTAATATCAATGAGTATAGAGTGGTACCTTGGTTCAATTTGACTCCCGAAACAGTTCGAAAACCTAGTTGCGGCTTCCGATTGGCTGCAGGAGCTTCCTGCACTCAATCGGAAGCCGCGTCGGACGTTCAGCTTCCGAAAAACGTTCGCAAACCAGAACACTTCCGGGTTTGTGGCGTTTGGGATCCGATTTGTTTGTGAGTCAAGCCTTTTGAGTACCAAGGTACCACTGTACTCTGTGATTAATGTTGGATACAACCCAGTTTCACATACAGTGGTACCTCGGGTTAAGTACTTAATTCGTTCCGCAGGTCCGTTCTTAACCTTGTTACGGCTAAAATCTGGGTGCGGGGTTACTCTGCCACCCAGCTCATCGGACTAAGTCCGTGGGTCCCTGCGGAAGAAAATGAGCTCAGCCGGACGCAGGAGCAAGCTGCAGAAGATCCAAGTTTATTGCGCAACAGGTTCAAGGCGAGATTGAACAGCCAGAAAGGGGTGACATGAACTTTTGAAATTTCCCTCCATATCCCAGAATACAGTGCAAAATACATCCCAGTTACATCATGAATACATTAAGAGGTTGGGTTACACAGATTAACATATGGAGGAGGGAGGGGTGAATATGCAGAGAGCTGGATGGAGGAGGGAGGGGGAATATGCAGAGCCGGAGATATGCGCAGATAAGCACATCCTGAGAAGACAATGGTCCATGTACACATAGTCTGTCACCTGGCATTGCCCAGAGGAAAGGTTTGGCAGAGTGATTTTGACAGGATTACTTGAGAGATTATGGAGGACAGGGGAGGGGTGATGGAGTCCTAGAGAAATTGAGCAAATATATTGTAGTGAAGAAGACATGCCCCCCCCTTCCGTAACAGTCCCCCATTCGGAGATAGATTTGCATTAAAGTTCTGTAAGAACTTGCAAATCTTTTCTCCGCACCCTAAATCTCGGTGAATGGGATGTGTGGCTTTATGCAAACCTGAAAGGGACTTGCAAGCCATGCCTCTTACGGTCATTTGCAAGTATAGCAGTGCAGGTAGCTGCATATAGGGTATTATATAAAAGAACACCTCTTGTATTTTGTTGCTAAATTACTTGTGGCATACTAACACTTTGGGAGAGACCATTTACTCAATAGTGTTCTATGCTTTACACCTAGCAAGAAAGGTCCACTAATGACTGAAAAATGCAGTTGGTGTTTTGTCCTTCGCCATTTTTGTGTATTTCTCAGGTGTCAAGCTAGCTCTTCTGTGGTCTCACACTGACATAGTGCTACAGCAACACATCCTGTCTGTTGAATCCCCTCAGGGCTTTCAATTTACCATGTCGCCTGGCATTCACCATAGCTGGCACAGGTTTGGACCTCTCGTGAGGGAGAGGTCTTCGCCTTGGCCTTTAGCTATGGGATTTTATTATAGGCTGTGGTCATGAGAAGTTGCTCACTTGCACTTAAAGGACCAAAAAGCTAATTGCAGCCTGGATACACTTGCCCAATTCAAACTGAGTCCAATTTGAATTTATCTTGCCCCGTGGTTCTCAACTTTTCAAAACCAATATGTTAAAACCAAAGCCATTCCTTAAGGGGGCATTTGTCCAAATGAGTCAATTTAACTCTATAAGGGACCATTCTTGCTACATCAAGGCATATACACGTTTCTTGTTATCAATAATAATATAACATATGGTAGTCGCGTCCTCAAATAAATAAATAAAATTTGGGACATGATCTACACCCAATTTCATCTGGCATACTAATCAAACATCTCAAATAATAATAAGGAGCGTTGCTTCAAATCTACCTGATAAAATATGGTTCCGATAATAATACTTGGTTGTGGTTAGATTAATTTCACAGCTATACGGGAAAACCAAGATTAATAAGTAAATAAATACAGAACAATTGCTACTTGAAGACAGTACTGAATCTGCAAGAGATGCAGAGAAGTCATAGAAAAGATTTGAAATAGTTTTCTGGAACAGAAAGAAAGAAATAGTAAAAATCTGGGAACTTCATGTATAGAAAAACATTAAATACATAAATAAATAGGTAGGGAAGGTTGGACTCTGCAGAGTGCCAGGTGGGACAAGGAAATATGATCACCAGTTGACTTAATCTAAATATAGTCTGCTCTATTGGAAAGCATTGTAATATATGGGAATCCTCCATGAAAAACTTGGGTGTAAGCCATATCCTTCTGCTGTTCATAGTTATGTATCCTACATTATACAGAAACAATTACACACAGAAATTTTCTTTGTGGAGATAACACATTATCAGACACACTTCAGCATTCCTACATAATAACACATAATACATAAAACGTACAAATTATTAATTCTACACTATATCTTGAGGCAATAATGTGATCTTGAGGCAATTCTTGCTGCTTTTACATGTATTTCCAAACTTGGCACAAGGGCATTTCCTTCAAAATCCAATTAATCAGTTTCTCAAGTCTTTTATGGGAAGAAATTGTTGTGGCCACTGTGATGCATTGGCAGGTTGCTTAGCTGGTGAGGAGATGGTCTTAGTATTTTGGTCTCCCGCAAAGCATCCTTTGGAAATAGGCCTGTAGGATCTGAAGACATAATTAGTTGTTGTTTTTTCCTTCTTTTCTTTTTTAAGGAGGAAGATAATAGTCAAGAAAGGAGAGAATATTCTAAAATTTTCTTCTTGGGAGGCTGTAAATACAAACTCATAGTCATAGTTAAGCATTTTACCCATTTGAATATTATAATCATTTACATTTAATTTCCTTCACTTAGTTTGGCTGTGGAAGAAACGAAGGGACAAAACCTTTGTTAATATGAACACAATTGGCAAATTGTTAAACATTTTGCTTATGTGGGTCCGAATTCTCTTCACTATCCTGTTTGAAAGGGAAATTTTTATTTCCTGTGAAAATCTGTCAGGAATGCTGTTCCTATAATGCATAGGTATATAGTACTCACAAAACCAAAGAGGTAAAAGACAAGCTCAGTGGGAAAACTGTGAAAAGAATTTTGCATGTTAGATTGGGGAACTGCTCAAGAGAGGAACTCACAGTGGGAGTGCTTTGATATTTACCTGTGAAAAGAATTTGGCATGTCCAGTACTTAACTCTTTTGTCTTAAGTAGCCCCTGGAGCAAAACACATTAAGGATGATTTCCCTCAATGGTTCCAAGTTTTACATAAGGAAATTTGTATAGGTTTCACGCTCTCCAAACCTTCTCTCTCCCCCCCTCCTTTCTCTCGCTCTCTCTTTTTTGTAAGCTAATCTAGCCTCTGTGCATGTGCAGAGTTCATGTCTCAGCAAACCTTTTATACCATTGAAAATGTTGCATCTTTTGGCTCAATTGTATCACCAGTTCTGCTTCAAACATCATGGCTTCACCTCACACCTTTTAAAAAACAAAGAGCAAATCTGGGCTGAATTTCAACACATCAGCCACAAATTGGGAAAGTTGAAAGGGACCTGGGGTCATCTAGTCCAACCCTAAAATACAGGGTTCATAGCAAGATTTGTACTACCAGAAACACACACATACTTATGTACACAGACACAACTGGAGAAGAGATCACAAGCCATGCGCCTATCATGTACTAAGGAAGAGGAAAATAAAAGTACCCAATTCTATACAGAACCTTTTAGCAGATCTTGAAGCTAGTTTGAGTGAGAGTTTACTTCCTTAGACTAAAGAGTGAAAGTTCCTAGATAAATTATCTTTAAAGACTGAAGTGAACATTTTTCCTAAGATAGGGAGAGGATCTCTTATAAAGCATAGTTTAAACAGCCATAGATTTGATTTAAAAGGAATACAAGAGTGAACAATTTTTCCTGAACTTGCAGAGGAATAGTAAGCCTAATCTATGCCCCCCCACCTTTGCAGTTTCCTTTAAAGGAAGCTTACTCGGGAGTAAATTTACCTGGCACAGAATAAGAAGGCGAAGGAAAAAAAACCTGAAAGAGACAGAATGAAACAAGGGGGGGCATTTTCTAAGAAAAGAGGCCAGGACGTCTTATAGAGACTGATATCAGGAGCCTTACAATAACTCTTCTGTCCAACCAAATCAAAGTTAAAACTGGACTCACATAATTTTCTTAGAAGGAACACCATACTTTCATAGGCATATGCTTAATGAAGTACATACACTGCATTTTAGCTTGAGAGAGCAGTTGGCTCAACTAGGCTTTTGCAGCAGAAACATTAGGTTATCAGCACCTTCCAAAATAAGACTGTAGACTCACAATCTCAAAAGTTGGGGCAAAGCAAGAGGTGGGGTAAACATTTGCACACTTCATTCTCATTTTCTCTTATTTAGGACTGCTAAGATCCAGCATGGCTTCCCTAAGGAATTTAAATCTAAATTTAAATTTTGAAGCAAGCTTGCAGTTTAAACTATGCACACTTAAGAAAGGCAGTCTGCCAGAGACAGAAGGAACAGACAACACACATAACAGACAACATGTAAACATACATATTCTCATATATGTATTAACAGACAACACACATAACAGACAACATGTAAACATACATATTCTCATATATGTATTAATAGACAACACACATAACAGACAACATGTAAACATATATATTCTCATCCTTTAGTTGGTTATTGCAAGGAGTTGGGCCACTACCTTTGGCTTCATTAAGTGAAATTAGTAGGAAGGTCCCACATGGTTTTATGAGCCTCCTTGCCTCTTCAAACACACCACCAGTTAATCAAACTGGTAGGGCTCACAACGCTTGGTTGACTGGGTACCCCTTTATAGATGCATGCGTTGCTGTTGTTGCTTTTTTTTTTTGCTTTTTCCTTTTTTGGGGGGGTGTCTGGGATAGAGAAGGGGGGAAGAGAGGGGTTGATTAGGATTGATATGTCTAGGGGTTTGGTATGCTTAGTACAGGGGCGTATAGTAAAGAGGAGAAGGGGCTTCTAGTTGCCTGGCAACTTCCTTAGTAGGTTTTAGAGAGCTCTAGCTATCCGGTTCCTTGCGTTCCCTTTCCTATTTCCTTATTTCCTTATTTCCTTATTTCCTTATTTCCTTATTTCCTTATTTCCTATAACCTGGGGTCTCTTTCCACTCTGCCGGTCCTGCCCAATTCCTCATGGGCTATCCCTCCTGGCAACCTCCTACCTATCGTCACATCTCAGGAAAAGGGGCCCTACTGGACGCCCGCGCCATGCAGTGCCAGATCGGGTGGTCCCTGGATAGAATTTCGAACTGAAAATCCCCCTTGCTTTTGGAAGCGGGCTCACGCACGATACACGTGTTACGTGGCACCGACCAGTGCGGCTGGGATTGGGATAGAAAGCCAGACCGCTTCCTGCCCCCTCCGTAAGGGCGCTCGGGAAGTTCGGAAAGAGAACTCCAACCCCTTGCTTTCAACTGGGATGCCCGTTGCAGAGAGTCGGCTGTCTTTCCAAGCCGGGTCTCACCGTCTTACTTTCGGGCTCCCAATTGGTGCGGCTGGCTGGAGATTTTAAGGAAAAGAGATAGAGCTCAGAACCCCCCTTTCGGGTTGAGCAGCGGTCCACGGTCTCTCTCACTAACCGGACCAAGAGAAAGGCAAGAAGGAGCGATAGAGAGGAGGGCAGAGAATTCAGTTGCCAGGAGATTCCACCCCCTTCCCACCAGTGCACTGGATTTTCCTTTTTCCTTATACTCACGCGTCTTCTATGATGATCCCGGGATCGATGAATAAGCCGGCTGGATCCCTCTTTTGCTCCCCGGCTGAACTCCTAGGGCTTTCGATTACCGCCCGGAAGATGGCTGGGGGTCCAAAAGGATCTTCCCAGGCAAAATGGCCCGGAGCCGGCTGAAGATTTTGGGGCCCCCAGTCAGCAGCTCGGGAGAACCGCAAGCCCCACGTTGGGTGCCAACTGTTACGGCTAAAATCTGGGTGCGGGGTTACTCTGCCACCCAGCTCATCGGACTAAGTCCGTGGGTCCCTGCGGAAGAAAATGAGCTCAGCCGGACGCAGGAGCAAACTGCAGAAGATCCAAGTTTATTGCGCAACAGGTTCAAGGCGAGATTGAACAGCCAGAAAGGGGTGACATGAACTTTTGAAATTTCCCTCCATATCCCAGAATACAGTGCAAAATACATCCCAGTTACATCATGAATACATTAAGAGGTTGGGTTACACAGATTAACATATGGAGGAGGGAGGGGTGAATATGCAGAGAGCTGGATGGAGGAGGGAGGGGGAATATGCAGAGCCGGAGATATGCGCAGATAAGCACATCCTGAGAAGACAATGGTCCATGTACACATAGTCTGTCACCTGGCATTGCCCAGAGGAAAGGTTTGGCAGAGTGATTTTGACAGGATTACTTGAGAGATTATGGAGGACAGGGGAGGGGTGATGGAGTCCTAGAGAAATTGAGCAAATATATTGTAGTGAAGAAGACATGCCCCCCCCTTCCGTAACAACCTGAAACTGTTCTTAACCTGAAGCACCACTTTAGCTAATGGGGCCTCCTGCTGCCGCTACGGCGCCAGAGCACGATTTCTGTTCTCATCCTGAAGCAAAGTTCTTAACCCAAGGTAATATTTCTGGGTTAGCGGAGTCTGTAACCTGAAGCGTATGTAACCCGAGGTACCACTGTATTTGGCACTTTTAGAGAGTGAGGCTACATCCAGACATTTAACTCTGGAAACTGTACTTGACCCCTCACATGACTACAATTCCCAGCACCCTTAACAAACTCCATTTCCCAGGTTTCTGTTGGGGTGGAGCAATGTGCTTTAAAAATATGGTACGTACACAGACTATGGCTGCAGTCCTTACTCCACTCACCTGGGATTCAGACCCATGGAATCCGCTAAGTCTTTGCCTCAAAAAGAAGGCAAAGACTCGCTTATCTCTTCTTTATCTTGTAACATTTAAAACTCTTAAACCTTCCTCCTTCGCCACCCCCAAAACCTGGGCAGATGGGGTACAGCTGACATTCCCTTGGTGCAGAGCAGCATAGTGCCACGAAAGACTTTAATGTCACCAGCCAGCCTTGCAAACAAATCCGTACATGTTACTAGTCCCCAAGAAAATGGTATTTACAACACCTAGAAGACTAACAAAGTTTACTATGGCATAAGCTTCCCCTTTATTGGATGAATGGCATGCAAAATAGTGGGGGATTGTAAGCAGTGCTGTCAGAAATGTAAAGGTACAACAACTGACCGCTCAATTACAGCAGCCTTCTGTCAGTTGTGGGGTTTTTTTTGGGGGGGGGGGTACTACAACTCCCATCAGCCCCAGGTAGCATGGGATCTGTAGTCCCATACAAAAGCTGGAGAGCACCCTGTTGGTCAAGGCTGAATTGTTTATTATTAAATCTGTATGCTGCCCTTCATCGAAAGAGCACAACATAAAATATAGCAAGAATGAATGCAGCAACAACGGGTGATTTGGTAATTCTAAGCTAATTAACCTCCATAGTGGGTCAAGGAACAGTTGCTGGTCCTCCCCCGAGTAGACCCATTGAATGGACATTATTAACTTAGGGCAGTGGTTCTCAAATGTTTTTCTCTGGGCCACACATTCAGAATAAAAATTTGCTTGCACCGATTTGCTACACTGATTTTTTTAATAACATCAAATACAATTACTTTATAATATGATCATGGGATACCCAGAAACCATAAAACATTGCAGCTACGTAAGAAAGGGGAGCATTCCCAAAATATATAAACAAGCCTCTTAAGTATGTATACAAAGTATGTATACAAATTCAGCAAGAGGTACGAGCCAGCTTTTGCCAGGTAATCTAATTTATATTAGGTCTAATCTGAGATAAACTCTCATCTGTGACGCAGCAGCTAAAAAAGCCAATGCAATTCTGGGCTGCATCAATAGGAGTATAGCATCTAGATCAAGGGAAGTAATAGTGCCACTGTATTCTGCTCTGGTCAGACCTCACCACAATTCAAGAAGGACACTGACAAACTGGAACATGTCCAGAGGAGGGCAACCAAAATGGTCAAAGGCCTGGAAACGATGCCTTATGAGGAACGGCTAAGGGAGCTGGGCATGTTTAGCCTGGAGAAGGGGAGGTTAAGGGGTGATATGATAGCCATGTTCAAATATATAAAAGGATGTCACATAGAGGAGGGAGAAAGGTTGTTTTCTGCTGCTCCAGAGAAGCGGACATGGAGCAATGGATCCAAACTACAAGAAAGAAGATTCCACCTAAACATTAGGAGGAACTTCCTGACAGTAAGAGCTGTTCGACAGTGGAATTTGCTGCCAAGGAGTGTGGTGGAGTCTCCTACTTTGGAGGTCTTTAAGCAGAGGCTTGACAACCATATGTCAGGAGTGCTCTGATGGTGTTTCCTGCTTGGCAGGGGGTTGGACTCGATGGCCCTTGTGGTCTCTTCCAACTCTAGGATTCTATGATTCTATGATTCTATCTCCTCATCAACACAAATGAGCCTTTCTCTTTTCTGATCTTTCATATTTGTCAAGAGTTGAAAAGCCCTGTTCTCAACAGTATGCTGTGGAGAACTGTGGAAGAATAGCCAGTGATCTTGAAGAGAGGCATGGATACTGTTTCTGGTTGTATATCCAAAAATAAAAATAAAAATTATTTTGATACTCTGCTATACTAGGTAAAGGTAAAGCCCTGAAATGTTTAAATGTAACCTTGATTTGTCTTTGGATCTTCCTACCACACTCTTTGAGAACCACTGACTGAGGCTCATGAATTTCAGTGGATCTACTCGTGAGTAGTACCTAGTTAGGTACAGCCCATTGTCTCCATGCAGACCCAGATGAATAGAACTTCTCAATGCATCATCCAGCTGTTTCAGCTTGGGAAGGAAGCCCATTGCCCTAGAAATCTTCCCTTTCCTCATGTGTAACCACCTTCATACCCTCCAACATTTCTCCGGCGAAAACAGGGATGTCCCATTCCATAAGGATAATTTTACTATTTATACCCCACGCATCTCATTGGGTTGTCTCAGCTACTCTGGGCAGCTTCCAACATATATAAAAACATACAAAGGAATTTCAGAAATAGACTGGAAAGAGAAGCTGCTGAATTGCAACTCATTACCAAACTTAAAACCATGGAGAGACCTGGTCTGAACAAAGACATTGGATTCTTATCTCATTATACATGACTAAGTCATTTTTCACCTTCTCACCCCTTGCCTTTTCCTGTAAGACCTATTGCAGTCGTTAAGAGTCGTCAACAGGCTCATCTCAGCTACCTGCCAATCACCCATTCCCACCACCCTTCTGAGTAATACCCCTCCTCACCTTCTCACTATATAGAAGGATCTGGCAACTTCTGTTTCAGTGTATCTGAAGAAGTGTGCATGCACACGAAAGCTCATACCAAGAACTAACTTAGTTGGTCTTTAAGGTGCCACTGGAAGGAGATTTTTTTATAAAAACATAATAAAACATGGAACATTAAACCTTCCCCATACAGGATTGCCTTCAGACAGCTCGGGGGGGGGGGGTTGGATACCTCCATACCCTCCCAACATTTCTCCAATGAAAATAGGGACGTCCTAAGGAAAAGCAGGTCATTTCGGAATCAAATCAGAAACCGGGACAGCTTCTCTAAATCAGGGACGTCCCTGGAAAATAAGGACACTTGGAGGGTCGGCACCTTCAGATGAGGAGAGGAACATTCTGGTACAAAACAGGGGACACAACAGGATTTTGCCACTAACACACCGAATCCAACCAAAGCACACACACACTTGAGGAGTACATATTACTTTTTATGTATTGAATTTGTATACCGCCCTTCACCCAAAGATCGCAGGGTGGTTCACAACATAAAAATACAAAATGGAAGCACAAAATACATCATAAAGCAAAAGCAAAAATAGCCAGTAATACAGGGGGGGGGGCGCTTGGACTACTGCAATTCGCTCTACACAGGGCTACCTTTGAAGGTGACCCGGAAGCTACAACTAATCCAGAATGTGGCAGCTAGACTGGTGACTGGGAGCGGCCGCCAAGACCACATAACACCGGTCTTGAAAGACCTACATTGGCTCCCAGTACGTTTCCGAACACAATTCAAAGTGTTGGTGCTGAACTTTAAAGCCCTAAACGGCCTCAGTCCAGTATACCTGAAGGAGCGTCTCCACCCCCATTGTTCTGCCCAGATACTGGGGTCCAATGCCGAGGGCCTCTTGACGGTTCCCTCCCTGCGAGAAGCCAAGTTACAGGGAACCAGGCAGAGGGCCTTCTCGGTAGTGGCACCCGCCCTGTGGAACGCCCTCCCACCAGATGTCAAAGAGAAGAACAACTACCAGACTTTTAGAAGACATCTGAAGGCAGCCCTGTTTAGTGACGCTTTTAATGTTTGATGTATTACAGTATTTTAATATTTAGTTGGAAGCCGCCCCAAGTGGCTGGGGAAGCCCAGCCAGATGGGCGGAATATAAATAAATTATTTAATAATAAATAAAAAAGTAGCTATCTTATTTTTAAAATAAAAAAATTCCTTCCAGTAGCACCTTAAAGACCAACTAAGTTAGTTCTTGGTATGAGCTTTCGTGTGCATGCACACTTCTTCAGATACACATTTTTATTTTTAAAAGACATCTGAAGGCTGCCCTGTTTAGGGAAGTTTTTAATATTTAATGCTGTATTGTTTTTAACACTTGATTGGAAGCCGCCCAGAGTGGCTGGGGAAACTCAGCCAGACGGGCGGGGTATAAATAATAAATTATTATTATTATTATTATTATTATTATTATTATTATTATTATTATTATTATTATTATTATTATTATTATTTTATTCATCCATCCATCCTGTGGAATTCAGCGGCAAGGCCTTATAACGGAGGCAAATCCATCTGCACATGCTCAGGGGCATTTTGACCTTGAAGTGTGAGTGTGGGTGCGAGATCTCTGCACGTGCTCAGAGGCAACCAGCCCACGGCTGCTGATTGGCTTGCATTTAAAAAGAATCCGCACAGAGAGAGCAGGCGGGCAGCCTCAGATGCAAATCTCAGCGGCGCCCGCATCCGCCACCCTGCAAAGCGCACCTGGAGAGGACAGGTGGCGGCGGGAGGGAATTCCCTCCGCAGCCCACGCCCCCTGCTCCTTCGAAGGCAAATAAGATCGGGCGCCGCCGATGCGCCAGGCTCTGATTGGTCGGCGAGTTGGACTTTGATCTCCACGCGCGTCTGGCGAGTTGCCATAGAGACGGAACGTAACGAAGAGCTTTAACAGGCTGGATGCAGAGGCGGCCTCCTGATTGGACGAGGACTGGGCCGTGCGGCGGAGGAGGGAGAGGAGGAGGAAAGGGAATGGGCGGGCGCTCGGTTGCTATGAGAGCCGTCAGCCAATGTAGTGAGGCGAGCCTTCGACGTGGTGGGCGGGGACATGTCCGTGCGTGGCCGAGGAGGTGGTGGGGGGCGGGGGATAATATTCTCCTGCTCCAATGGCGGAGCTCACCGGCCAATGAAAAGCGCCGCCTCTGGTTCTGGGCCCGGCCAACGGGCGCGAAGCGGAACAGCTCGCCGGGCTTCGGGTCTGCGCGTGCGCGAGGGGACAGGTTGGTTCCAGCGGAGGCATGGAGGGAGACGCGGCCCGCGGGTAAGAGGTTGGGGGGCCGACGCGAGGGGGAGGGGGAAGAGGTTCGGGGGCCCATGAGGAGGCAGTTGGGGAAGGAAAGAAGGGTTTGTGGGGGACAAGTAGAATCATAGAATCCTAGAGTTGGAAGAGACCACAAGGGCCATCGAGTCCAACCCCCTGCCAAGCAGGAAACACCATCAGAGCACTCCTGACATATGGTTGTCAAGCCTCTGCTTAAAGACCTCCAAAGTAGGAGACTCCACCACACTCCTTGGCAGCAAATTCCACTGTCGAACAGCTCTTACTGTCAGGAAGTTCTTCCTCATGTTTAGGTGGAATCTTCTTTCTTGTAGTTTGGATCCATTGCTCCGTGTCCACTTCTCTGGAGCAGCAGAAAACAACCTTTCTCCCTCCTCTATGTGACATCCTTTTCTATATTTGAACATGGCTATCATATCACCTCTTAACCTCCTCTTCTCCAGGCTAAACATGCCCAGCTCCCTTAGCCGTTCCTCATAAGGCATCGTTTCCAGGCCTTGGACCATTTTGGTTGCCCTCCTCTGGACACGTTCCAGTTTGTCTGTGTCCTTCTTGAATTGTGGTGCCCAGGACTGGACACAGTACTCCAGGTGAGGTCTGACCAGAGCAGAATACAGTGGCACTATTACTTCCCTTGATCTAGATGCTATACTCCTGTTGATGCAGCCCAGAATTGCATTGGCTTTTTTAGCTGCCGCGTCACACTGTTGGCTCATGTCAAGTTTGTGGTCAACCAAGACTCCTAGATCCTTTTCACATGTACTGCTCTCAAGCCAGGTGTCACCCATCTTGTATTTGTGCCTCTCACGTGAGGGAGAAGGGACAGGGCTTCGGGGTGGGGAAGCGGAAAACAGGTTCGGAGGCACACCCGGAGGGAGCAGGGGGACAGAGGAATTGGGGCAACCGCAGAGGCGGCTGAGGTAGGAAAGCGTTTGGGGAAGGGGAAAGAGTTGGTAGAGCAGGAGATTCTTAATTTTCAGGGTCCTGGGTTCGAGTCCCAAGTTGGGCAAAAGAATCTTGCATTGCAGGGTTCTAGAGTCAGGTAAGTACAGTGGTGCCCCGCAAGACGAACGCCTCGGGAGACGAAAAACTCGCTAGACGAAGGAGTTTTTCGTTTTCTTAGCCGCTTCGCAAGACTCATTTCCCTATGGGCTTGCTTCGCAAAACGAAGCTTGCCCCGCAAGCTCCGGGGATAGCAGGGAAGCGCAGCGCGTCTTCCCCGCTGTCCCTGGACCTCTTTTGAAGCAAGGGGCGGCAACGGGGAGAAGCGATCTTCTCCCCTCCGCCCCTTGCTTCAAAAGAGGGGACAGAGCGGCGCTTCCCCTCTGTCCCCGGACGGTCTCCATAGGAACGCATTGATTGATTTTCAATGCATTCCTATAGGAAACCGTGCTTCGCAAGACGAAAAACTCGCAAGAAGAAAAAACTTGCGGAACGAATTAATTTCGTCTTGCGAGGCACCACTGTATATATAAATATAAATATATTAAATAAAATAAAATAAATTGTCCAGTAGCACCTTAGAGACCAACTATGTTTGTTCTTGGTATATCTGAAGAAGTGTGAATGCACATGAAAGCTTATACAGTGGTACCCTGGGTTAAGAACTTAATTCGTTCTGGAGGTCCATTCTTAACCCGAAGCACCACTTTAGCTAATGGGGCCTCCCGCCGCCGCCGTTCTTCCTGTATCTCATCCTGAAGCAAAGAACGTGAGGTACTATTTCTGGGTTAGCGGAGTCTGTAACCAGAAGCGCCTGTAACCTGAAGCGTCTGTAACCTGAGGTACCACTGTACCAAGAACAAACTTAGCTGGTCTCTAAGGTGCTACTGGACAATTTATTTTTTTATTCTTATATTTTGCATTGCAGGGGGTTGGACTAGTTAACCCTGGGCTCCCTATCTCAACCCTACAATTCTGTGCTTCTAGTTTTGAGAGAGAGGTCCTGGGGCTCTCCCCTCCTCAGCCACACCCCCTCCTCAGCTTTGCCCCACTTCCCGCCTCTGATATTTGCATGGCTGGAATGGAGGAAAGTGTCCCAAATTTTTGCCTCCAGACCCACCAATCATTGGCCAGGCCGGTGCTTGGGGTGGCAGCTGAGGGAGGGGTGAACAGTGACTGCTTTACAGCAAAAGGTCCCTGCTGCAAGGCGCTTGCAGCCGGAATTTGGCACTGGGAGAGAGCAGAGAGAGGGAAAAGTTAATGCTCTCTGTGTGTCAGCCAGTGAAGCTTTGTATAGTTGGTGAGCCCGGTCTGCAAGGGGATGTCAAAATTGGGTTTGAAGAGGAAGGAGGCAGCATGTTTGTGAGCCTGTTTTCTGTGTGGTCAGCTGCTGAAGCCATTCAGGAATGCAAGGAGCAAGCCTCCCTGTGAGCCTGTTTTCCGGAACCTGAAGCTGGTTTTAGGGTCTACACACCAAATGTAAGAAGTCAAAACAGTGTCATCTTCCTTCCTTCCTTTTCTCCCCCTCTCTCCCCCTCCCCTACCTATTTCTGTTACCGGTTAAGGACAGTAGTTGTGTTAAGGGTGTGTTGACCTGAGGGCTGCCTTCTTTGACGGGCAGCCTTCCACGGACTGTGTGCCAGTCTTGGGCAGGGCAGGAGGCAAAAGCTGTGCAGGTGGATGGGTGCGGCTCTCACCTTTACCCAGGTGGCTACATTCCAGACACACCCAAGCATACCTGTCTGTTTGCTACCCAGGCAAGTTATCGTAATTCAGAGACCCATTCCTACCTGGAAAAAGTAGTCAAGGGGGATATGGAGCAGGTATTGTGAGGGGGAGGCAGCCAGTGGATCTCTATCCCAGCACCAAGGAGTTGCAGCTACAGGGAACCAGGCAGAGGGCCTTCTCGGTAGTGGCGCCCACCCTGTGGAACGCCCTCCCATCAGATGTCAAAACGATAAACAACTACCTGACATTCAGAAGACATCTTAAGGCAGCCCTGTTCAGGGAAGTTTTTATTGTATGATATTTTAGTGTTTTTTGGTTTCTATGGAAGCCGCCCAGAGTGGCTGGGGAAACCCAGCCAGATGAGCGGGGTACAAATAAGAAATTATTATTATTATTATTATTATTATTATTATTATTGCAACATTAGCATATTGCCACTTTACATACTGCTCAAATCGGCAGTACAGTGGTGCCTCGCAAGACGAAAAGAATCCGTTCTGTGATTCTCTTCATCTAGCGGTTTTTTCGTCTTGCGAAGCAAGCCCATTGACAGATTAGCGGATTAGCGCTATTAGCGGCTTTTAGCGGCTTATCGGCTGATCAGATCAGCTGATAAGCGGCTTAGAAAAAGGGGGGAGGGGAAAAAACCCGCAGGAACTCGCAAGACATTGTCGTCTTGCGAAGCAAGCCCATAGGAAATTCGTCTAGCGAAGCACCTCCAAAACGGAAAACTCTTTCGTCTAGCAAGTTTTCCGTCTTGCGAGGCATTCGTCTTGCGGGGCACCACTGTAGATGGTTAGCAGCCAGGCACACTGATGTTTCCTCCAACACAGTCGCCCCCCACGCAATGTGTCCATTACTTAATTTCCAAAGTGGGAAGTTTTGGGGGCTCAGTCCTGCTGGGATTTGCATTCTCTGTTCCGAAAAACCTGTGCTGGACCCCTTCCGATGTGCGGAAATGGAGTATTACTCGGGTGCAGCTGTGAGAGGATCAGGGAGAGGAACGTGGTGGCGCTGGTTGTTGGGTCTCTTTGAATTAAGAGGCCTTTTAGGAACATATACAGATTTGAGCCATTGGGTCACTTGTATACAGCCTTTCTGCCAATGCGGAAATTGCAGCTTGACATAGCAGCTTGCAGCAACCTTCCCTGACCTGGTGCCATTTATCGTGCAAAACACTTGGTGAAGGCTGGTTTAGAGGAAGGGTGGGTTCAGTACTAGGGGCTGCTACCTCTGTGCACATTGCTTGCCAATCCTGCCAAGCCCCACCCCCTGACAGCACCCTCAAGCCCCGCCCCCATATCCTCACAGCTCCTGTGTCCTGTTGGGGCTGGAACTTAACGAGTTAAGTTGTTCCCATGATGCCACACCATTCTGACGTCAGTTTTGGAAGCTTGGGAGGAGCTTGGGAAGAGTTTGCCAGTCCCACTCTGTGCTTTGAGGGGAAAGGATGCAGTTTTGTCATGGCTGCAAATAGTCCTGGATTTTCCTGAGAAATGTCGGAATAAACAGCTGTAAATAGACAAACCTGTACTGTGTGTGTTTGTCTGGAAGCCAAGCTACGTGACAGTTTTACACCGCTGTGTTATCTCTGCTACGGCGTGACTGAGAGCTCGGAGCAGAGCGTGCGGCAGGAGAAGTGTGCCGGGCAGTAAAGAGCTAATTGAGGATCGCAAATCAATTAGCGGGGGTCGCGCCAGATCAATCAAATTCCACAGGTTATGGGTAACCTAAATCATCGATCGTAAAACCGTCACGGGAGGAGGCTGCCGGAGCTTTGAAGTCTGCGGTTTCGAGCAGGAGGCACGGTAGGAGGTGAAGGCAAGCTGACGACGATGCTGAAGCCAGCTTGGAGTTCTGCCTGAAGTTGTGAGAGGCAGAGGAGCTGATCTGCTAGACCGGGAGCTGGAGAGCGGCTGTTTGTTTACGTGAGTACGCTGGGCCCCGGGGGAAGATGGCAGATGGCCAGGAGGTGTTTCAAGCTCCGTTTGAACAGCTTGAGGAACTCACCGTCCAAGCGTGGAATACCTGGACAAAAAGGGTGAGAGCGTGGTTTTTGGCCACGGAAGTTTGGGACATTTCCCAGAGGGAACCAGTGCAACTGGTGGACAGAGATGACAAAGATGCACAGACGCTGCAATCTGTTTCTCTGGAGGAGAAAATGCAGAGGGAGAAAGCTGAGATCTGCATGTTGAGAGCAGGTGTTCATGCTAGTTTGCAACATCACCTGGGAAGCGTTGAATCTGCGTGTGAGGCTTGGCGTATGCTGAAACGTCTGTGTGAAGACTCAGCAGGGGGCCAAGGGCAGGTGGAAGCTAAAAGCCTAGAGATGGCTGGAGCCCCTGTTCCTGATGATTTAGCCTCAAGGAGTGCTAGTGAGCAAGTCGGGGGGGCGGAAAATTCCAAAGGCAAGTTTGAAAAGTTTTCCACTGAATCTGCTGGAATGAAGCGGCAGTTCAGGGGGGGCGGATCTGGCAAGGAGTGCTTTTCCGGAAGAAGGAGGGCCAGGCCAGCTGAAAAGAGCCCCAGGCAGTGTTTTTCCACTGGAGTTCGTCGTTGCTACGTGTGTAATGCAGCGGGACATCTGCGTCGAGATTGCCCCCACCGGAGCAGAGAGGCAAGACAGGATGTTGCCAAGGTCAAACAGCTGAACTCTCACGGGAATCAGTCGGGTTTCCATGGCAACCAGTCTGGAAGAGGAGGCCAGCGTGGGAACGCAAGGGAAGAACGTGGCTCAGACACTGGGGAGGGTTGTTTTCTTATCACTGCTTCTATGGCAACTGTGAAGAACAACTCCAGCCAGGACACGGTGACGCGCTGGGTTTAGAATGCTACTGTCAGTCGTCGCCTGATAAGCGAACCTGCTGGCGAAATGCGGAACTGCAGGGCTGTTTCAACTGTAATGACTGTTATGTTCGCAGACGGAACACAAAAATCAGTCTGTGGTGTGGCTAACGTGTTTTTTTCTCCTTTACAGGAGGAGCTAGAGGTCTACGTTGTGCCGGGACTGAATTGTTGTTTGTTATCTGTATCAGCTCTAATGAAGCAGGGATACGAAATTTGCTTTGAAAATGACAACTGTTCCATTTTCAGAGGAGGGAGACAACTGGTCAACGTGCAGAGGGAGAACAATTTCTTTGTTCTGGAGACACCTCTGGAGGGTTGTGGGAATGCTGGAAAAGCACAGGCGCAGTGTGCTAAGGTTCCCAGTCATGTGCAAAAGTTGCACAGGTGCACAAAAGGGTGCGAACTCCGGAAATGTGGGAGGAGGTCCCAAGGGTGCAGGGCATGCAAGGGTGCACAGGTACTTGGTTTTCCCGGGTTTGGGAGGGTAGCCAAAGAGCCCTTTGAGCTTGTTCACACAGATCTGTCAGGACCCATGAGGTGTGAGAGTCTGGGTGGGGCCAGGTATGTGCTGTCGCTGACAGATGACCACAGCCAGGTTGGCTGGTGTTTCTCTCTCAAATCACAGGGGGAGGTGGCGCAACTGATCCAGGATTGGGTTGCGGAGGTGGAACGAAGTTTCTCCACCAGGGTGCAAGGGTTCAAGAGCGACCGAGGGTCACAGTTTACTGGGTCTGCGCTGGAGGAATTTTTCAAGGAAAAGGGAATACGTCACCAGGTGACGGGTGCAAAGTCTCCTCAAAAGGAGGAGAGGGAGGCAGAGGCTGATCCCGGTGATGGGGACCAGGTCCAGGATCAGGGTTCAGAACCCGGTGATGGGGACCAGGTCCAGGGTCAGGGGTCAGGGCAGGTTTGGGCATCTCCAAGGGTTGTGAAAGGAATGTCCAGGTGTGAGGCTTCATCTCCGGTAAGCGTAATGGAGAAAGCTCACGGACGGGTTGTCAAGTCAGAGGGGGAAAAGTCTGACGGAGAAGACACAACTGCTGGCCCAAGTGGGTCAGAGGGGTTTCAGGTCACGGGTGTGTGGGAAAGTGTCGCACAGTGTGATTCTGGGAATGTTGAAGGGGTTCAACAGGTGCCTGGGAAAGATGCCGGGAAGGGGCACAAGGCAAAGGGGAAGGTGTTGAACTCAAAAGGGTCTTGTCAGAATGGGCGGCAAAGGGGGGTGTTGGGGCTGGAACTTAACGAGTTAAGTTGTTCCCATGATGCCACACCATTCTGACGTCAGTTTTGGAAGCTTGGGAGGAGCTTGGGAAGAGTTTGCCAGTCCCACTCTGTGCTTTGAGGGGAAAGGATGCAGTTTTGTCATGGCTGCAAATAGTCCTGGATTTTCCTGAGAAATGTCGGAATAAACAGCTGTAAATAGACAAACCTGTACTGTGTGTGTTTGTCTGGAAGCCAAGCTACGTGACAGTTTTACACCGCTGTGTTATCTCTGCTACGGCGTGACTGAGCGCTCGGAGCAGAGCGTGCGGCAGGAGAAGTGTGCCGGGCAGTAAAGAGCTAATTGAGGATCGCAAATCAATTAGCGGGGGTCGCGCCAGATCAATCAAATTCCACATGTCCTTCTATCCCTGCTTTCTTCAACTTCATGCTGCTGTTTAAAACCACCCTTTTACAACCTGCCTTTTTTCTTTTCCCGTCCCCTCCCATGGCTTCGTGCAAATCCAGGGTTGTGACGTGGCGCTACCTATTCTCCAATGGGAACTGCGTGATGACAACCTTACATTTTACTTATACAGTATAGGAAGAGGGGGGGTGGAACCAAACATGTAAATAAAATCTCCTTTCTTTCCTCCCCCCCTTCCCCTCTTTCCTTTCTCCTTCTGTGTTGGAACTCCTGTTTGGGGCCTTCCCTGGCTTTTTTCTGGCCCACGTAGGACCAGTCTGGATAGTTGACCTTGGTGAAGACTTGACGTTTTCATCCCCAAAAAAGTTTTTGATTTGAGTTCCTATTGAAATGAGGCTGCATTTTAGTGTTGTATTTTAATCTTGTTTTTAAGTTGTATTTTAATAAATTGTTTTTATATCTGGTGTTAGCTGTCCTGAGCCCAGTCTTGGCTGGGGAGGGCGGGGTATAAATAATAATAATAATTATTATTATTACTATTATTTCTCTCTTGCACCCAGGTGCCTGTCGATGGACAGCTTTGCTCGGGCAGCTGAAGCCGGTGTCTCCAGCCCTGAGTTCACAGCTCTCTGCTCATGGCTAGTTTCCGAGCTCCGCAGCCTTTGCCCGCTCGAAGAGGACGTGAATCCCACCCGTGGTAGGTAACCTGGCTTTGTGGGGAGAGATGAATGCAGCAAACATTTTCTTGGGCAAGAGCTAAAGGAAGCAAGGGGGGGAGGAGTGTGTGAGTCAGCCTAGGGCCCCACAAGGAATCCCCCACCCCACTGGGCTGATAACATCTGAGAAGCAAATGTAATGTACCCCAGAGTCTGTGGGGTTTCATTAGCTGGCTTCTGGGTGGTTCACCCACGGAACTGCTTGCTGCAAGGTCCTGTTGCTCCAGCCCATCACTTCGATAAAAAGCGTCAAGATCATCAAGGGAGCTTCTAGCATACTGGAACTGGAGAGGGAGGTTGGAGGGGCAGAGAATGCCCCTGGAGGGATGGTCATATTGGCTAGTACTGAGGACAACCCTTTCATCTGACTGGGTCAGGATGGTATGGGGATGAGGGACCAACTCCCTTCTCTTGAGGGGGCCCAATTAGTGCCATTGCCTTCCATTAAGAGTCTGGGTGTAATCCTTGACAACTCCCTTTCCATGGAGGTGCAGGTTACAGCAACAGCCAAGGTGACATTTTTTCGCCACATCAAGCAGTTGGTTCCTTACCTTTCCCGCCCCGACCTGGCCACAGTGATCCATGCGATGGTCACCTCTAGGCTTGACTTCTGTAATTCGCTCTACCCTTGAAGCTGTCCCAGAAACTCCAGCGGGTGCAGAATGCTGCAGCGAGGCTCCTCACAGGGTCTCTACCATGGGAGCATATTCACCCAGTGCTTTTCCAGCTGCACTGGCTGCCGGTGGAGTACAGGGTCAGATTTAAGGTGCTGGTTTTGATCTTTTGATAAGCCCTTCACGGCCTAGGACCCTCGTACCTACAGGACTGCCTCTCCTGGTATGCCCCACGGAGGACCTTAAGGTCCATAAATAGCAACACCCTAGAGGTCCCAGGCCCTAAGGAAGTTAGGTTAGCCTCAACCAGAGCCAGGGCCTTTTCAGTGATGGCTCTGGCCTGGTGGAACGCTCTGCCTCATGAGACCAGGGCCCTGCAGGATCTGATTTCTTTCCACAGGGCCTGTAAGACAGAGTTGTTCCACCTGGCCTTTGGCTTAGAATCAATTTGATTCCCTCCCCCTCTTTCTTTTTCCTTTTCCTCCTGTGAAGAGGCTGCATCTTAATGTTTTAATGTTGTATTTTAATCTTGTTTTTTAAGTTGTATTTTAATCAACTTGTTTTTATTATTGGTTGTTAGCCGCCCTGAGCCCGGTCTTGGCTGGGGAGGGCAGGGTATAAATAAAATTTATTATTATTATTATTATTATCCACTCCTCATTGAGCTGATGTTTTAGATTTCTATTTTTTTAAAAAGATATTTATTAAAAGTTTAATAGTTTCAGAAAAAAGAAAAAAGAAACAATAAAAAGTTCACAATACATCAAAAATAAAAACTAAAAACAAAAAAACACAATGCAGCAAAACAACAAGAAAAGCAAAAACATTTAAAAAACACATCCAATATCTCTATATCTCTACCTTTCGTTTACTTGTATCATCGACCTCCTCACACCTCCCTTTTTTGTATTCTTGTTCAATTAGCTATTTCAGCAAATCCTTTCCATCTTTCTTAATTTTTGTTCTATAATTTATCTTAACACAATCTTAACCTTAAATTTCCACTTTGACCCATTAACAATCTATCTTTACTTAATTCTTTATAACTTCATTCCAGCATCCTTCTAACATTCATTAATTTTACAATATTTCTGTAAATAAACTTTAAATTTTTTCCCATCTTCTTCCACCGACTCTTCTCCCTGGTCTCGGATTCTGCCAGTCATTTCCGCCAACTCCATTGATGTTTTAGATTTCTATCCCCAAGTGGCATTCTGTCCTTTCAGGTCCTGAGGATGCCGAGACCTTCCAGATCGAAGTGAGCGGCCTCCTTGGGGAGCTGTATTGTCCCTACTCCTCACTGACTGCGGGGGACGTAACAGCCAGGCTTAGCACCCCGGACAGGTGCCTCCAGCTCCTGTGTAAGTCCAGGCAGGAAGGGGCTTATTCCTCGGCTCATTCTGTGCAGGTGGGCTCAGAAAAGACGTGGCTAAGAACTTCTGCTCCCATCCCTAGAAGGGGTCTGGGGATCAGTGAGTCGTGTGGGTGTGCATTAGCTCATTTTTATTTTATTTTTTAAAAATCAATGGGAGGTCCAAAGGGCGGGAACACAAGAATGAGCCTTTTCAGTGGTGGCTTCCGAGGCGCTTCTGGCACCATTGTTGCACATCTTCAGGCGTCGAAAAACATTCATTTTTAAACAAGGCTTTGGCTTTTAACAATGGCCTTTTAGAGTGGGTGGGATGTTTCCATGTGGGGGTTTTTATGTGTGGGGTTTTCTTTTGCAAGTTGCTATTGAGTTGCCATGGCAAAAAAGGGACTAATAAATTTAATAAATAATAATATTTTACTTAATTCATTATATTATAGTAAGTCCTGTAACGTAATATGACAGCGTTTACCGATGTAATATAAGAAGGTTAACAAATAAATAAAATGCAAATAAAAAATAAAATTAAAAATATATTTTTTACTTAATTAATTCACAACCCCCATCTTTTAAAAAATAAATCGCCCAAGAAGCACTTAGGTCCCCAAGGTTTATGGGATATAAATTTAGGACGGGAACTGAATCCAGCTCTTTCTCCTTCCCCGGCAAGATTTTTTGAGCTCAGAGCTCCTGGCCGCCCGGCTGCTGGCTCGGAAGACGCCCCGTTCGCCACCGGAAAAAGAAGACCGATCTGGCGAAGCAGTGAACGAGCTCCAACTCATCTGCCAAGCCCTGGGAATGCCGGACCTCGATCCAGGCTGCCCAGTCCATCAAGCCATGGCTGACATAGAAGCCAAGGTGGGGACGCATTTGGGGCAGGACGGGGCGGCTGTTTGACTTTAGCGGGGAGGCACTAAAGCTTAATTCTAGCTGTCTTGCTGAATGTTGAAGGCGGGGGGGGGGGCTGTTCAGGGCAGTTAAAGGAATAGAAGCTCTCCCCCCCCTGCTGCTTTGGCTGCACCCCAATATGCAAATTGTCTGTTTCTTTCTTTCCCCCCCAAACAGCTAAACTTGTGATCTCCTCCTTAGATTTCGGAGGTGCTTTCTTCACTACCCCCTGAGCACCAGCAGATGGCGCCGCTCCTAAAGGCCACGCTGACTTCTGAGGAATGGGTAGGGACAGGCCAGTGGCATTGGCACCTAACTCTCCACCGCATGGATGCTTGCGGACAACGCAGGGTTGTTGAGGGTGGTTCCAGGGTGGGCGGAAGGACAGCAAACAGCTTATGTCTCCTGCTTTCTCTTGCCCCTCTCCCAAATGAAAACACTAGGGGGCGCTGGAGGGCATACGGGACTTGCTGTGCACGGAATATCAGTGCCGCCGACGCATGATGGCCACTCGTCTTGACGTCACCGTCGAGTCCTTCCATTGGTCCGAGAGGGCAAAGGTGAGTGAGCTGGACAAGAGGGGGGCATGTGCTTTTAAAGGGCTGAATGTTTTGGTGTGTGGTTGTTTTTAAGAATAGGGTAGACTTACTGGTGTTATGATTAGTACATAATAATAATAATAATAATAATAATAGGTAAAGGGACCGCTGACCATTAGGTCCAGTTGTGGCCGACTCTGGGGTTGCGGCGCTCATCTTGCTTTATTGGCTGAGGGAGCCGGCGTACAGCTTCCGGGTCCTGTGGCCAGCATGACTAAGCCACTTCTGGCGAACCAGAGCAGCACACGGAAATGCCGTTTACCTTCCCGCCGGTGTGGTACCTATTTATCTACTTGCACTTTGATGTGCTTTCGAACTGCTAGGTTGGCAGGAGCAGGGACCGAGCAATGGGAGCTAACCCAGTCGCGGGTTTCGAACCGCCGACCTTCTGGTCAGCAAGTCCTAGGCTCTGTGGTTTAACCCACAGCGCCATCCGCGTCCCCGGTGTTAACAATTAGTACATAATAGTCATAATAATAGTAATATTTTATTTATATCCCGCCCTCCCCAGCCAAAGCTGGGCTCAGAGTGGCTAACAGTAAAAATAGCAGAGTTTACATAAAATCATAGTCAGTTAATTGAAATACATTCTAAAATCAGTTCCGAATCAAATTAATTTAAGTCATGGCAACCATTGGGCTAGATTTCTCTGAAGATTACAGAAGGAGAGAGGGGGTCAGACTGTGCCCTGGCCAAAGGCCTGGTGGAACAGCTCTGTCTTGCAGGCCCTGCGGAAAGATGTCAAGTGCCGCAGGGTCCTAGTCTCTTGTGACAGAGCGTTCCACCACATCGGGGCCATGGCCGAAAAAGCCCTGGCTCTGGTTGAGGCCAGCCTAACCTCCCTGTGGCCCGGGATCTCCAAGATGTTTTTATTTGAAGACCGTAATGTCCTCGGTGGGATATACCAGGAGAGGCGGTCCCATAGGTACAAGGGTCCTAGGCCATATAGGGCTTTAAAGGTTAAAACCAGCACCTTAAACCTGATCCTGTACTCCACCGGGAGCCAGTGCAGCTGGTATAGCACCAAGTGAATGTGATCCCTAGAATCGTATGGTTCAGAGGGACAACCAAGGGTCTTCTAGTCTAACCCCTTGCAATGCGGGAATCTCAACTCAGACATCCGTGATATATGGCCGTCCAATCCCAAGGGAGTCCGTTCCGCTGCTGGACAGCTTTTGCCGCCAGAAAGTCCTTCCCAATATTTAGTTTGGAATCTTCTTTCTTGTTACTTGTAAGCCATTGGTTTGAGAGCTGGGGTGGGGGGAGTTTGCGCCATCTTCCAACCTAACAACTTGGGACCAGTTTATCTGTGACACTTCCTTACTCCATTTACGCCCGCTGGACGGCTTCAATTGACGGAACTGGCCCTGATACAGGAGCCACATAATCCCCCTTGATGTTTTAGCGTGGCAGCATGTGCCCTTTGGAACTCTCTGCCAATTGACACCAGGCAGACGCTTTCACTGGTACTCTTTTTTCCGGCGCCTGCTAACAACCTTTTGGTTTGGATGAGCCTACCCAGACATTTAGAAAGCTGATGCGAGTTCTAATCTGTGTATAGTGTCTGTGGGTATTTCAATGTTTTGAAAGCCTTAAATGATGCTGATGTTTCCTATTGACAATTCTACAGTTTTATCTTTTTGTGAACCGCTTTGAGCTGGTTGTTTCTTTGCAGCCAAGCAGTGTGTAAATTTTAATAAATGATTTAAAAAAAAATTAAAAAATTATTATATTTTGAGCTTTTTAAAGTCGTATTTGTTTTAATTTATGCTGTGGGCCAACCTGGGTCCTTCCTGTTGGGGGAAGGCAGGATATAAATAAAAGAAATAACATATAAATAATAGTTTTAATCATAGTTCAGCAGCATTGACCCGCCCTGAATAGAATTTGGGGAGCAGGTATTGAATGAAAAATGGGCTTCTTCCCTCAAATTTTGCCCCCCGCAACTTAGGACCGCAGCGGAGCTATGTCAGAGGCCTTCAAACCCTTGCGTCACTCTTTGCTGGAAGAGTCCCAGGTCACCGTTCCTCACCTCCTGGCAGCGCGGGAGGACTTCTCCCGCATCGTGAAGACCAGCAGCGGAGCTTCGCGGGACAAGACAAGCTGTGCCGTCAACAAGGTACAGGGCTGGAGAGAGGTGCTGTTCCCCAGATGTTGGGAACGGGGTACAGGAAAGCCCTATAGCAGGCCTGCGCAGCTGTGCACGGGTGCTCAGCAAGGCTGATTCCAGATGACTTGAATAAATGAACCAAACTACCCATTTCTCCCATCCAGGGGCTCTGGGCAATGGGGACCTGGGCTGTACCTGCGCAGCCTCCCTGTTTTTTATCCCTTAAGTGCACTGGTTGCTGATTTCTCCACCCCAGAAATAAAATGCCAGAGCACCAGTTATTGATAGAGGAGGGAGGGAGGGAGTGAACAGGAAATTCTATGTCACTTCCTGTCGAGATACAACAGGTGCCCACCACCTCACTGGCTAGAAACAATTGAAGGTATTTTTGTCCAACAGCTTTTTGATAAATGGGTCTTTACCACAAGCATCAGCTGCTGCTCCTTGTTTTTTCTTTTCTTTTTCTGAAGTTTTATTCGAGTTCGGGATTTTTACATACATTATATTAAAAGGTAAAGGGACCCCTGACCATTAGGTCCAGTCGTGGCCGACTCTGGGGTTGCGGTGCTCATCTCGCTTTATTGGCCGAGGGAGCCAGCGTACAGCTTCCGGGTCATGAGGCCAACATGACTAAGCCGCTTCTGGAGAACCAGAGCAGCGCACGGAAACACCGTTTACCTTCCTGCCGGAGTGGTACCTATTTATCTACTTGCACTTTGACGTCCTTTCGAACTGCTAGGTTGGCAGGAGCAGGGACCGAGCAACGGGAGCTCACCCCGTTGTGGGGATTTGAACCGCCGACCTTCTGATCAGCAAGTCCTAGGCTCTGTGGTTTAACCCACAGCTCCACCCACGTCCCACCATACATTATATTATCTCCTTCCTTTCCTTTCCTCCCCCCCCCCCCATATCCATTGGAAGGGTTCAAACTATTATCCTCAGCCACGGGCATAGCTTCTTTAGTTTCCACCGAATGCCTTTTGTTCCAGTAGTTTTTATGCATTGAAGATAGGGGTTCCATCTGTTCCTTATCGTGGTGGACTTGACCTTCCACGTTGCTTCCTGCGACAATGTCCGACTGAATAAGTTCAAACAAATAACTATTCCGTGCCTCTACTGTCCATTTTTCTCTGTCTTCCCAACCTAAAGCTATCGTTGCCTTTCCCGCTAATATCATAGCTTTGAAGGTAAACTGGTCACCTTTCTCTATAGCCGTGTTCCCAAGTATACCCATTGTCATGAAATCAAAGTCTATCGAAAGCTTCACTTTAAAAATTTCATTAAAAACCTTTAGGATTTTATTCCAAAATTCCTTTAGCTCTGGGCATTCCCAGTACATATGGGGAAACCATCCCTTGGCTTGTTTACAGTGCCAACAGTTAGAATTCAATCCTGCTACCATATTAGCAAGTTGGGCCGGAATTTTGTACAATTTTAGACAGAATTTTAATTCCAATTCTCTAAATTTGCTTACTTTAATCTCATCTATTCCTTTCATTATCCTTTCAACCATTGATTCACTAACTTGTTCTTCCTTACTCCACATCTTTTGAATAAGTTGGGTTGTCTGTTTCTTATTCTCTTATAGGTTTTACCTATCATTCCTTGTTTCTTTTTTCCATTTGTTTGTATAGTTCCTCTATTGGCTCTTCTAAACTCAAGTTTCCTATCTCTTGGACTTTAGAGAGTTTGTTGTCTAGTCCTCCAATTTTTATCCAATATAGGTTACCTATGTTCTCTATTGTCTCACCTTGACAACAAAGGTCCGTATAGTTAAAGCCATGGTTTTCCCAGTAGTGATGTATGGAAGTGAGAGCTGGACCATAAAGAAGGCTGATCGCCGAAGAATTGATGCTTTTGAATTCTGGTGCTGGAAGAGACTCTTGAGAGTCCCATGGACTGCAAGAAGATCAAACCTCTTCATTCTTAAGGAAATCAGCCCTGAGTGCTCACTGGAAGGACAGATCCTGAAGCTGAGGCTCCAAGACTTTGGCCACCTCATGAGAAGAGAAGACTCTGTGGAAAAGACCCTGATGTTGGGAAAGATGGAGGGCACAAGGAGAAGGGGACGACAGAGGACGAGATGGTGGGACAGTGTTCTCGAAGCTACCAGCATGAGTTTGACCAAACTGCGGGAGGCAGTGGAAGACAGGAGTGCCTGGCGTGCTCTGGTCCAGGGGGTCCCGAAGAGCCGGACACGACTAAACGACTAAACAACAACATGTTCTCTATTACTTCCTGCAATGACTTTAAGGACTCTCCTCTATACATATATTTAACTATATGATATCCCTTAGCGTTTAGAAGCATCAGCGTCTTATCCCCCCCCTTGTTTAGAATGTACTTCTAGCCTGTGTTTATCTTATGCATAAACCGCCTTGCTCCAGTAGTTTAGAAGGCGTTGAATAAATTGATGATGGCGATCATTAGTAACAGCACTTTCTGTTCACTCTCTCGTCCATTTCTTCCTCCCTTCCTCTCAGGTGCTGATGGTTGGTGACGTCCCGGATCGCGGTGGGCGTCCGAATGAGATCGAACCCCCTATGCCCACGTGGGAGAAGAGGCGAGAAGGAGGAGGCGGCGGCCACCAGCGATGGGGCAAGCGGAGCAGGAAGAAGAAAAAATAGCAAGGGGCTGGATCCTGACCTCCTCCTGCATGGGGTATGGTCAAAACCACCCTTAACTTTAGGGCAGGGAAGAGGCTTCAGGAAGATCACCGCAGGGTGGATACAGCCCCAAAGCCCAGCCTTCACCAAAGGTGGTTTCAGTGTTGCTTTTCCCTAGAATGCGAGGAAATGCAGTTTACAAGAAAGGTGCCCATTACGTTGAACCTGAGACAGTGGGCAGGGGCATGTGAGCTAACATCAGACATCTCTCCCCCCTTCCCCACCCCCCTTTCACTTGCTTTAAAGTTGTTGGACACAGACGTTTGTGTTGTCCGCATTATAGCTTGGTGTCAGATGAATTGCACCTTTCGAGCAGAGATGGGAGTCTGTGGTTCCTTCAGATGTCATTGGACTTCATCTCCCAGCAATCCCCAGTTACTGGAGCCAGTGATCGGGTGTGAAGGGAGTTGGGGGCCAATATTCCCCGTCCCTGATCTAGTTAATACACAGCTTGCAAGGATGAAGGAACAAGAGGTGCTGGCAAACGTCTGGATTTCTCAAGGTTTCTTTTTGGGCTTTAGATGCCGAATGTGGGTAGGAAGCAACCTTCCTTTTTGGGCTGGGTGGGCAGCATTTATGAGAAACCCAGCTTTAGAAATGTCCCATTAGATTTAACCGGAGAATGTAGGAAGGGGGAAGATATTAATTTGGGATTTTTAAGCACAAACCCAAACTTCTTTGTACCTTTTCCTCCTCTGGATTATGCAGCGGTTCTCAACCTGTGGGTCCCCAGATGATGTTGGACTACAACTCCCATCATCCCTGAGCTCTGGCCTTGCTAGCTAGGGATGATGGGAGTTGTAGTCCAACGACATCTGGGGACCCACAGGTTGAGAAAGGCTGGTCTACAGGGCGGCTCAATTGCAACAGCCAGTGAGTATGGGGTTTTGTTTGAATGGTGCAAGTTAATTTTTGTCCTTGTTCTGAAGGGACAGGATTGAAAATGGCCAGGGTGGGTTCAGTGTAATACTAAGAGATTAAACATTTTCCTTGTCATTCAAACTCATTGTGCGAGGGAGTATGTGTGTGTTTTAAAAACTCTAGTCGTCGCCTTCTACCTCTCTCTTTATTATTGTGCCAGGAGGGTTAAGAGAGCAGAATACTTAAGTCAGGGACAGTTTGCCATTTGAAGGACATTTTTAAATCTTTTTCTTTTAAGGGGAAATCACATTCCTTCCCCCAGCCCAAAAAGGGGGAGCGGTTACACAAAGCTTGTGGGGGTGTATAGCTGAATGTGATCTTTATGGGGAAAGAGCTAGATTTAAACAATATAATTCCTGTATTCAGTATAGCGCATTGCATCTATTTCCAGCAGTGAATGTCTTCCACCCCCCACCCCCCACATCCCACATCTTTTTAATTGTCCTATGCTTTTCATTAGTCTTTATACTGTATATATAAAGGTAAAGGGACCCCTGACCATTAGGTTCAGTCGTGATCGACTCTAGGGTTGCGGTGCTCATCTCGCTTTATTGGCCGAAGGAGCCGGTGTACAGCTTCCGGGTCATGTGGCCAGCACGACTAAGCATGACTAGGTTGGCAGGAGCAGGGACCGAACAACGGGAGCTCACCCTGTCACGGGGATTCGAACCACCGACCTTCTGACCGGCAAGCCCTAGGCTCTGTGGTTTAACCCACAGCGCCACCCGCGTCCCTTGAACAGAGGGTTAGGGAAGTGAATAAAAGATTCAGGGTTTTTTTTTTAAAGCAAGGCCGAAGGGGGTCAGTGGAAGAGGTCGCAGTCAGTAGGCGCTTCTGCCTCGCCCCTCATCCCCCTTTACCTGCCGCTGAACCCCCAGTTTCCACCTTCTGAGGATTCCTTTCTCCCAGTCTCTACTCTTGACATTGGAAGCCCAACCAGAAGGTCACCCACTTCGCCCCAGCTAGCAAGGCAGGGTCTCTGTTTATGCACTCGCTCATTGGTTAAATATAGCTTGCTGCAGAGAGCTATTGGCAAGCCACCACATGCACACAAGCCAAGGAGCTGCTTAGGTTCTTGAGCCATCCGGGACTGTTCAGCTAAGAAGAGCTCTGCTGAAGCAGTCCAGTGGCCCTCCTCGCCCAGCACCCTGCTCTCAGGGAGGCCAACCCAGTGCGCCAATGGGAAGCCCCTGCAGCGGGACCTGAGTGCAGCAGCACTCTCCCCATTTCCAATGCCCCAGCCGCTGGCCTTCCGCAGTCTGCTGCCTTGGACAGCGGAGGTGGAACAGGGCCATTGTGGCTAACAGCAGCAGAACCCAAAACGTGCATCTGCAGCAACACCCAAAAAAGAAGTAAGCTATCTGGTGAAGCCTCCGTTCAAGAAATAGTCCTTTTATTAGGAACAAAAGGAAGCCCCTTAGCTTGAGTCTGGCTGCTTGTCCATCCAGCTCTGTATTATTGGCAAGGAATGGCAGTGGCTTCAGGGCAGCAGCATCCATTTCAAGCCATGGACCAAACCCGAGGCCTTTTTATGCAGAGCATCCATATTCTCTACCATGGAGCGCCGTGTCCCTTCTCTCTGTTCCTTTCCTTGAGAGGTTCCACTTTCCTTGAGAGCTCACCGTTCCTGTGCCCTTGGCTCAGTTGGGCTTGGGAGGCAGGTGCGAGTTGTAGGCAGCCAAGGCCTTCCAGCAGGAGAAGGGGGGCAGGCTCGATGAATCTGCCTTCAGCAGCCAGCTGTTCTCAGCCTCCAGCTGCGAGTTGCAGCTCTCAAGGCTCTGGTTGACCAGCAGCAGCCTGTCCCGTTCCTGCAAAGGAGAGCGAGATGCTTCCAGCTTAAAGTGGGGGTTGCCTGTTCCCCCCAGCAACTTTGGGCCTGTCCAGACCAAAGTAAAGGTAAAGGGACCCCGACCATAGGTCCAGTCGTGGCCGACTCTGGGGTTGCGGCGCCCATGTCGCTTTACTGGCCGAGGGAGCCAGCGTACAGCTTCCGGGTCTTGTGGCCAGCATGTCTAAGCCGCTTCTGGCGAACCAGAGCAGCGCACAGAAACGATGTTTACCTTTCCGCTGGAGTGGTACCTATTTATCTACTTGCACTTCTGACGTGCTTTCGAACTGCTAGGTTGGCAGGAGCAGGGACCGAGCAACGTGAGCTCACCCCGTCGCGGGGATTCGAACCGCCGACCTTCTGATCGGCAAGTCCTAGGCTCTGTGGTTTAACCCACAGCGCCACCCGCGTCATAAGTAGCTTCGCATTATTGTTCCACAGAAGCCCCAGATGTGGAATCCTGGCCTCCCGAAAATCCTCACCTTCTCCACCTCCTTCAGCTCTTCCAGAAGCTGCTTTAGACTCTTGCTGTGTCCCCGTGGCTCCTGCGGACTGTCTGCGTCTGTCTGGGTGCTGGCGTGTTTCATTCTCCGCCTGCCCGCTGGGCTCGACTGCACCAGGTTGGGGCTTTTGCTGTGCTCTCGTCTCGGCGGGAAGAGGAAAGCTTCTTCCTCCGAGCCTGCCGCGTGGAATAAGGGAAGTGTGGTTAGAAACGTGGCCATCGTATCTGGAGATTTGTTCCTGCAAGCGGTGTGGTGCAGTAGTTCTACAGTGCTGGGCTAGGACCTGGGAGACCTGGCTTCAAATCCCCACGCAGCCATGAAACGCACAGGATGACCTTTGTGAGCAAAACCTGTACTTTCGTGTGCTGGTTTTGAACTGGTGCTTCAAACCACAGTTTATGGTGTCAAGTGGAATTTGCCCTGTGTTCCTACTCTTCCATAGAAGCCGTACCACGGTTTGCAAGGCTGGGAAGCAAATAGCCTCCTTGCCACTGTGCATCGCTGGAGCTGGTCCCATTGGAACCCCAGTCTGGGCACCCCCTTACCTGAGCTAGGGTGATAGGTGGCAGCCGGTGTGGCAGTCCGAGACAGGGTGCTCTCGGAGCTGCAGGAATGGAAGCGCCGCTGGCACTCCACCTCCACTTGGTCCTTGCACTGCTTGTGACAGATCATCCCACAGTCTGCAGGGGAAGACAGAGAGATAATCATCAGCGATGGGAATGTTAATAGCATGGGTAGGCAACCTAAGGCCCGGGGGTCAGATCCAGCCCAATCACCTTCCCAATCCGGCCCACGGACGGTCCAGGAATTAGCGTATTTTTACATGAGTAGAATGTGTCCTTTTATTGAAAATGCATCTCTGGGTTATTTGTGGGGCATAGGAATTCGTTCATTCCCCCCCCCCAAATATATAGTCCGGCCCCCCACAAGGTCTGAGGGACAGTGGACCGGCCCCCTGCTGAAAAAGTTTGCTGACCCTGGTTAATAGGATCCCCTCTCCTTTAGTGCCCACTAGGGGGCGTGCTTACCCCGACATCTGTATCCTTGCTTGGAGACTCCCCAGAGCTAGAGCAGGAGAAGAACAAAACAACAAGAGACGTGTTAAGTTGAACTAGACACCACTTCTTTGCGAAGGCAACATAGGTGGATGAGAGGTGGGGGACTTGCTCTAACCTGTTCCAGGGACCGAAGCTTTATTGCCCGCTTCAAAAGTGGCGGCAGAGTTCTGGGAATTTCAATTTTTGGGTTTTGAAACTTAGCAAGCTTCTAGTCCAAAATATCTGGAAGGCTGTTCTGAAGGGAGCTTATCTACAATCTCTCCTACTTCTCTAGCCCTTTCACCCTCCATCCCACCTGTTGCTGATTACTGCCACCACTAGGCATGCCAGCCCATCGTTTGCACTACTGCTAACTATAAAAGAAAAGCAGATTCTCCAGCTTGGCAGCTCAGCAGCTACTGTTTCTGCCAGTAATAGCGACTGTTTGGGTGGCTGGCGGGTTTTCTTTTTTTGAGGGGGTGGGGATGAGTGACGTGTATTGGTGCTGCCACCACCAGGGACTGGCCAAGTGGCGCAGACCTGTGGCAGGGCCTTTTCAGTGGTGGCTGTGGCGATCCCACAGGGTCCCCAGACGTTTCACCGTCTATTGATCCCTGTACTTTATTTCTCGCTACCACCACCCAGGCCCTACCTGGTACAATGCTGAGTCCAGTCAGGGTTAAATTGGAACATAAACTGTTTATTTATTGCAGTTTAACAAGCGAGTGGTTTCATAAACAGTATCGGTCAATTACATTCATGGGGTGCCTATCCAGACCTATAACTTCTGCTACCTGCTCTCACTCACTAAACCACCTCTCAGATATTGACTTGTCTTCCTAGCCCCTAACTGTTCCTGACTCAGCTTATTTCGCTACACTAACTCAACCTGGGACACGGGTGGCACTGTGGGTTAAACCACAGAGCCCAGGACTTGCCGATCAGAAGGTCGGCGGTTCAAATCCCTGCGACGGGGTGAGCTCCCGTTGCTCGGTCCCTGCTCCTGCCAACCTAGCAGTTCGAAAGCACGTCAAAGTGCAAGTAGATAAATAGGTACCACTCTGGCAGGAAGGTAAATGGTGTTTCCATGCGCTGCTCTGGTTCGCCAGAAGCGGCTTAGTCATGCTGGCCACATGACCCAGAAGCTGTACGCCGGCTCCCTTGGCCAATAAAGCGAGATGAGCGCCGCAACCCCAGAGTCGGCCACGACTAGACCTAATGGTCACGGGTGCCTTTACCTTTACTAACTCAACCTACCCACAGACTATCCCAATTCACTCCCACTCCAACCAACCACCCAACTCCCAACGAACTCCCCTTTCGCCCCTCCCAGAGCTGGTTTTATAGTACCTCTGACTCCACCCCCCCCCGGGTTCTGATTGGGTAACCTGTTTAACTATTTCACCTCCAGCACTCTCATGTTAACGTCACATAGGTCCCCCCAGTTGCGGAATGCCTTCCCTAGTGAGTTATGCTTGCTTCCACCGTTATTAACTTGCAGGAGAAATTTGATTACATGGCATTTGGTGGCCGAAAGATACTGACAACCCCGAGATCCTTGGGTAGAGGAATGTCCTCCGCTGTTGACTGCTTTTAGGGTGTTTTCGGCGGCAGCTACTGTGAGATGTTTTTAACTGCAATTGGCTTTAGAATACTTTGACCAAAGGTTTTGGGGATTTTTTGGTTTTAGCGTGTCTGCTGCCCTGGGCTACGTGGGGAAGGAAGGGTGGGGTATAAATCCATTTTAAATAGATTAAGCTCACAAAGCCATTGCAGCTGTCACAAAAGGAGGGCTTCTTAAAGGTGGCCTCTTGGAAGTTGTGCAGGAACCCGAGGCCTAGTTTGGAGAAAATGGCACAGGCTCGCATTAAATACTCGGACAGTTCTTCCCGGCTCCAAACGCCTTCCCTGCAGTTGAGGAGAAGAGGATAAAAACAATCACACAGTGTGAGGCTTCGGCCTTCCTCGCTTGGGTCATCGGTGCCTAGTGAATTCCAGCCCTACCTGGCACTTAAATAACCCTTAAGTGGGGGTATGTATTCAAATGGGGTGCTTTTGGTCAGTTCACACACCTCTGAGCCTCAGCTGCCCTTTACCAGGGACTGAGCCTTTAATGCGGCAGCCCTTGCCCTGTGGAACTAATAATAATAATAATAATAATAATATATTTATACCCTGCCCATCTGGCTGGGTTTCCCCAGCCACTCTGGGCGGTTTCCAACAGAATATTAAAATATCTATTAAACCTTAAAAGCAGGGCTGCCTTCAGGTGTCTTCTAAAAGTCTGGTAGTTGTTTTTCTCTTTGGCATTTGGTGGGAGGGCATTCCACAGGGCGGGTGCCACTACCAAGAAGGCCCTCTGCCTGCTTCCCTGTAACTTGGCTTCTCGCAGCGAGGGAACCGGCAGAAGGCCCTCGGAGATGGACCTCAGTGTCTGGGCAGAACGATGGGGGTGGAGACGCTCCTTGCCAACTGAGGTCACCCTTGCTCACTTTCAGATGCCTCCTGGAAATTCTGTTGTTCAGGCCTTTCGGACCCGAGTTTCTCTGTCAACCAGAGAGGATGGGCCTGGCGTTCCTACTGCTTCTATTACAGTGTTGCGTTTCCAAGTTGCCAACCACCTTGTGATATTTTCTATGAGTGCGTGGTTTACAAATGTTTTTTATTTGGCTTTACAAGTAAAAATTTATAACAATCCAAATATATACCCATATATAGAGATTAATCTGAATCTCAAGACTTTCCTCCCCATCCCCTCCGTGGGTCCTATTGTGAACATTTACAACAGTGTATTATTCTGTAATCAATATTTCATATCCATCCATATTTTCCATATTCTTTGTTACATTACAAGTGAAATTAGAATCCTGCTAATGTTTTCATCTGCTTGCGGTGGTCTCTTAAATAAATTATAATCCCCCCCATTACTGTTTAAAGTTTTAAATGTTTAAAATGCGACTCCATGGAGGGGGTGGGGGGGAAGTCCTGAGATTCGGAGAAATCTCTGTATATGGAAATATATTTGGGGTTTTTTAATAACTTTTTATTGGTAAAAGCAAATAAAACGATTTCAAAAAAATGAATAAAACTTTTCCTGAGCTTTCCAGTGAGCATAGTCCATGGATAGGCAAACTAAGGCCTGGGAGCCGGATCTGGCCCAATCGCCTTCTAAATCCAGCCTTCTAAATCCGGGAATCAGCGTGTTTTTACAAGAGCAGAATGTGTCCTTTTATTTAAAATGCATCTCTGGGTTATTTGTGGGGCATAGGAATTCGTTCATCCCCCCCCCAAAAAATATATATAGTCCGGCCCCCTACAAGGTCTGAGGGACAGTGGACCGGCCCCCTGCTGAAAATGTTTGCTGACCCCTGGCATAGTCCCATCAATTTAGCTTGCCATTCCTCTCTGGTAGGGATTTTCCATCTCTGGGCTCACAGCATTCGGGCAGCTGTTGTCACATCCATAAAGAGTCTTCTCCTGAAATCCTGTTCACTCACCGCTCTCTTTCCAGCCCGTAAAAGGAGAAGGGGAAACTCGTGGAGATGATCTCGAAATCCTCCTCCGAGATGTAACCCCGCTGCTCAGGATCGTAATTCTTGAACACCGTCTGTTGGGGAAGGAGTCTTGTCAGAACCCATTGGAAGATGAGAAGGCAGCGAACGTGGGCATTGGCCTCTAAACATACACCTGCTGTATATTTAACATTTAAAACGTATCCATTCTGAAGGAAATCAGCCCTGGGTGCTCACTGGAAGGACAGATCCTGAAGCTAAGGCTCCAAGACTTTGGCCACCTCATGAGAAGAGAAGACTCCCTGGAAAAGACCCTGATGTTGGGAAAGATGGAGGGCACAAGGAGAAGGGGACAACAGAGGACGAGATGGTGGGAACTGAGCATCTCTGCCTGGGGCCTCCCCTCTGCCCATCGCCACTGCCGCTGCTCCTGCTAGGCCGTACTGCGGCTGCACCGCCGAAGGACCCGGATGAGATGGGCAGCCTATGAATTACTGAGGAGCCTTGAGAGGAGAGCGAGGGCAACCATAGAGAAAGCAGTTCAGAGAGAGGAGGTGGAGGCGCGGGCAGGTGTTCCAAGGGCTAACCCTAGAGGGGGAAAGCGGAGGAAGGACCGCAAGCGCTTCTCCCATAGATTTGTAGTGGTAGACTAGCATAGATGGTCTGATCTGTGGGTTTACTTCGGGCGCTATTTCCCCCCCCCCCCCCATCCTGTCTGATGGAACTGAGAGCTGCAGATGGAGCACGAGAGAAAAGATACAGAACTGCAGCAGCATCTTCGTAGCTTGGTCTTCCGAAAAGTGGTTGCTGCTTGTAGTTATTTAATTGCAGTGTTTCATCAGCTCGTGTCTTGAGCAGCAACCTCTGGGAACGAAGGGCTAAAAACCGGCGCTGCTCTCCAAAATTATCTGGTCCCTTTTAACTTCGTATTTCAGCTGGTTGACTAAAATCCCTTATTTTGGCTGCTGATCCCTTATTTTCAAGGCTGCTGGTCCCTTATTTTCAAATCTGTAAGTTGACAGCTATGAGCTGGCTATGGAAACAGAATGAGGTTCGTGGGGCAACTTCTCAACCAGGCCTCCCCACTGCCTGGCACAGGGCAGCGTTGAGCAGTCCACAATTAGAGGCTTTCGACAGAAATCTTAGACATTATCAGCCTCTTGACGCTTTCTCCTGTCAAATGGGGGAACGGAGGGTATCGTTTCCTCCCTCCTCCCCCCACCAAGGCATGCACAGCCTGTTTCAGCAGCAAACTTTTATTTGCAGAAAAGGAAGTGGTTGGAGTGGCCGGATTTGAGCCTCTTCCTTCACTCTGTGTGGAAGGGGGTGGAGTAAAGCGGGAACAGGCACCTTTGAGGCGGCCCTCCTGCACCCATCGGGGTCGCAGAGCAGCAAAACACGACTCCAGATCACAACAGCACCCACCCAATGTGCCACAAAGGACAAAACAGACAAGAGGTGGTGGTAGGCAGGCAGGCAGGCGGCTTAATTTCAACCGAACACCGGCCGACAACACGGCGCAGAAGAAATTGACAATCGTGGGGGCAGGGACTGAAAATGTCGAGAATGTCAGTGCTGGGCACAAACGCATGCAATGCAATCTTGGAATTGTTTGGTGACAAATGCACCCATGAAATGCACGTAGATAATTCTGCAATACCCCTTCTCTCCAATTAGGTCATGCAAAATGTTCCTGCCGTAATCAAGCTAAGCAACCCAAGAAGTCAACAAACTTTACCCAGTGTTGCAGAGCTACAGCGGAGAGCTGTGGCAGTGACGCACGCATGCGCACTCACACCCAGCCTGGAACTCCCGTGGAAATATAATGTGCAGTTCAAACTGCAACGCCTCAGAACACAACACAGCCTGCAAGACGCAACATGCCCCTTTAAAAAGCACACACCATCTGCCTTATTTGCCATTTCAATTTGCTATTTATGGCCAGTCGACATCCTTCTGAGCAACTTTTTGATCTATGCTTATGGGCAGAAAGGGTTGAGTCTGTGGCCGCATCCATATCGTACATTTAAAGCTCTTCTGAGGCACATTAATAGCACATGGCTTTCTTCAAGGAATTCTGGGAACTGTAGTTTGTTACAGGTTATAGCAGGCATAAGCAAACTCTGCCCTCCAGATGTTTTTGGCCTACAACTCCCATGATCCCTAGCTAACAGGACCAGTGGTCAGGGATGATGGGAATTGTAGTCCCAAAATATCTGGAGGGCCAAGTTTGCCTATGCCTGGGTTATAGGAACTATCACTCTGTGAGGGGGGAACTACAGTTCCCAGGATTCTTTGAGGCAGGGGAATTGTGTTTTAAATATGCTTTTGATGTGCTTTTTAAAATTCATGGTGCAGAGCTGTCCTTAGAAAGGACACTGTGACTGAAAGGAAAGCGTTCAGGTCTAGTTGGCTGCATGAGTTTTACTGCCATTTGCACTCTCCCTCAATATTTTTATTAGTTTTCACAGAGAAAAATTAGCCTTTTAACAAAAAAAAAAGCATATTAAATCTATATAATGAATCACCAAAAATTCCAAAAAATGGGATTGCTTAGATCCTGTGGACTTCCCTCTACTCCCACCCATGATTCCTTTACAATATTTTATTTTATTTTATGTACAGTGGTGCCCCGCAAGACGAATGCCTCGCAAGACGAAAAACTCGCTAGACGAAAGGGTTTTGCGGTTTTTGAGCTGCTTCGCAAGATGAATTTCCCTATGGGCTTGCTTCGCAAGACGAAAACGTCTTGCAAGTTTGTTTCCTTTTTCTTAACAGCGTTAGTATAGTTGCGACTTGACTTCGAGGAGCAACTCATAGAACGTGGTGTGGTAGCCTTTTTTTAGGTTTTTGGTGATTTTTGAAGCTTTTCCAAAACTTTTCTGACACTGTGCTTCGCAAGACGAAAAATTCGCTAGACGAAAAAACTCGCAGAACGAATTAATTTCGTCTTGCAAGGCACCACTGTATGTCCATATTACTTCTTAACTCTCTTAACTTCCCATTTTATACTTTCTTCATAAAATTACAAGTGCTCCATGAAATCCTGCCAATGTATGTACATTGCTTTTATAAATATGCAGTAAACACTCCTAATTTCTTTTTATACAATATCTTTATCGTCATTGTCCCATACAGAACAATGAAATTGGAAATCTATATAAAACATTCAGAAACCCCTAAAAACTCTGAAATCCCATTTTAAAATACAATATACTATAGAGACTCCTTATGCTGCGTTTAGAACCAGAATTGCATTTGCGTAGAAACTGTTTCTCAGGCGGCTAGTCCTGGTCTTTATAACCTTAAACTCGTTATCTTAATTTCTAAGGTTTCCAATTAGTTGATCATTTTGGCATAGTCCGTTAACTCATATTTCCAATCTTTTTTGGTGGGAGCATTGGAAAAAGAAGCAGTTTCCGCAGTTTTACTGCCATTTAAAGCCAAAAGCAGAAACGGGTACCACACCAGTAGCCAGCTGCCTGTTTGGCCCTGCCATTGGGTTGTTTTTACCTCAATCATTTGCTGCACGTGCCTCTTGACGGTGATCCGGTCGGGCTTGGGAGTGACCCCCGGTGCCCACTCCACCACCATGGGGGGCTTGAACTGTGTAGGAGGCTGTGAAGAGAGGGGCGGCAAACTGTTCAGTTTCTGTTAATTGATTCTCATGAAAACTTACAGATTCTGGCTTCACACAATTAACTCAAGGCAGTGTCAATTTACTCTTGGCAGAAAGCCAAGGTCTGCTTGACCTAGAAACTATTTACTCTGATTGGTCAACGACCAGCACTCAACTCTGTTATCTAGGAATACTAGCACAGTTTGGGTTAGGTGTGTTGAAGGAGTAGGAGTGCTGTGTATGGTTAAGAGAGAGAGAAAGAAAGGATTTATTTGCTTTGTTTTGTATGCAGAAACTCTGCTGTATTTTTCTTTTAATAAATCTTGTAAATAGTTATTTTGAGTCTAGCTGACTAGTCATTTCCACCTCAACTAGCTTCTTCGCTGTGCAGGAAAACTCTGCTACGTTTGGGCTAAAGCCATTAGGGCTATGCCTGACACTTCAAAGTTCCATCACAAACACAGTGTGAGAGATGGGACTGAGCCATACCGACGAAAGAAGAACGGCAGACAAAATTAATGGACTACTCAGAATTGGATAAAATGATGGGGAGGATTCGAAACCTGCGGGACCAGAGATTTGCAGAAGATTGGAAGAAATGTACGAACTATTTGAAGAGCAACTGTAATCAACAAATTACGCAAGACGTTTTGTAAGGAGAAATATATGAAATATTGCAACGAAGAGAAGGAAGAGAGACATTAGTTATGACATTTAAGTGTAATAGCAAACGTAAGAAATGTAAATTAAGTGAAAAGATTGGGAAATTTTCAGATGTGATTGGTGGAAGTAAAAAAAAATGTATAAGGTATAAAAGTATGTTTAATAATTGTTGGAAATGATAAAAACCACACACACACACACCGCATTTTTCGCTCTATAAGACGCACCAGACCACAAGACGCACTTAGTTTTTGGAGGAGGAAAACAAGAAAAAAAATATTCTGAATCCCAGAAGCCAGAACAGCAAGAGGGATCCCTGTGAAGTGAAAGCAGCAATCCCTCTTGCTGTTCTGGCTTCTGGGATAGCTGTGCAGCCTGCATTCGCTTCATAAGATGCACACACATTTCCCCTTACTTTTTAGGAGGGAAATAGTGAGTCTTATAAGCAAAAAATACGGTATAGATAGATAGATAGATAGATAGATAGATAGATAGATAGATGGGATTGAGCCAAGGCTCCCCCAAAACTCCTTGGCTCCCTGGTCCTTCTCTGCCCTCTTACCAGTGATTTGGAACCTCTTGGCTCACGGGCGTACGAGAGGGAGTAGATCTCCTCATCCGTGTAGTAGAGGTCTAGGGAGAGCTGGGAGAGAAAAGTAAAGTTATACAAGGGAATGTTCCCATTAAGTCACACCCTTAGTGGCAGCGAAGGGCTGCCCTCCAGAATCGGCTGCAATCAAGAGTCCCAAGTCAAGTGTTGAATGGGAAGCACATTCAATCTGTATGGCTCATCTGTAGGACTAATTTAGCCAGCTAGCCCTGGTGATCATCTAATGTTTATTGGATGTGTTTCCCCCCTAAATTGATTTTTTAATTATGAATTTGTTATTCGTGTTTTATACTGTATTTCATGCTGTTTTTCGTTGCATCAATTAAGTGTTTTAAATCTGTTGTTAGCCGCCCTGAGCCTGGTTTTCTGAACCGGGAAGGGCGGGGTATAAATAAATTTATTATTATTATTATTATTATTATTATTATTATTATTATTATTATTATTATTATTATCCTTGCTGTTTCTTGTGGATAGACAGCTTCCTGTACCCTGTACCCTGTACCCTGCACCACTGTTCTGACACAACTCCCCATTACGTCCCCACGCACAACTGCTTAGGGTTGCCATGCTTCAAAAAGTGAAAATCCGGACACAAAAGTTGTTGAGCTATTTGGCTGAGTTGCTGAGCTGCTTGAAGGAAATTTGCAAGCGAAACAACACTTCCGATATGGGCATTTTAAAGTGAAATATCTGCCCGGATGCCGTTTTTGACAGACGGATCTCGGCTATGCCTGGGAAATCCCAGACGTATGGCAGCCCTACAGCTGCTCCTTGTAGGCCAGTCCCTGAATAAACTATTATCCCATCTGGGCCCAGGCAACTGGCTAGTTCATCCCTGTTGTCTTTCCAGCGCTGATTGAAATGTCATTTTGTATATTGTAATTTTAGGCTGTGACCTGCCCTGAGATCTAGGGATGAAGGGCGGTATAATAATAATAATAATAATAATAATAATAATAATAATAATAATAATAATTAATTAATAATAACAACAACAGTAACAGTAACAATACTGAAGCCCTCCTTCTTCCAACAAGCCTTTTAAACTAGGTATCTTTCCCGGTCTGCATCCATTTTGGATGCTTTCACTGATCCACCGCTTGCTCTCCGGGTCTCCCTTGGAAGGAAGGGCAGGATATAAAATTTAAACAATTTAAGGTCCATTGCCCCCCCCCCCGCCCGCCCTGCTCCTGGTCCGGTTGCTAAGCAGCACAGAAGTTGGCGGTTGCTAGGCGACGCAATTGCATGCAGAGCCAGAGGAGGCTACGTGAGGGCAGCTTGTTTACTAGGCCGCGGAGAGGCCTGCTGCTAGGCCCCACAGCTGCAAGCAGCGGCTCAATTTCCCCACAGTCATGGCTGCTAGGCAACCCAGAGGTTGTGGTTACTGAGTCACACGTGAACGTACTCCGAGGGCCATGTGGCAGCCAGGCCGCTAGGCAACCGCACCACTTCCTGCCTCCGGCAGCGGTTGCTAGGCAACGGTTGCCGTCATGGCATTCTGCCTTCTCGTCCTAACTGATGCAACATGGTGGCCCATTCTACCACAATGGGATCAAACTCACAACCTTGGCATTATCAGAATGACGTTCTAACCAACTGAGCTAATGAACCCCCCCCCCCCAAAAAAAAAAGAATATTGGGAGACGTAGTTTAAGGGTGCCGAGCTGTCTATCCTACCTCACAGAGTTCCCTGGAAATAGGAATTGATTGGAAAAATGGAAACAAGAAGAACTACCGACGAAAGAAGAATGGAGGATGAAACTGATGGGCTATGCAGGGCTAGATAAACCAAAAGGAAGGATTCGAAACCTGCAGGACCAGAGATTCTCAGAAGACTGGAGTAAATAGATGAACTATTTGGAAAGTAATTGTAATGAACAGATGGCGCTAGTAGGATTGCAATAAGTTTTGTAAGGAGGATTATTTGAAATATTGCAAAAAAGACTATGAAGAGAAATATTTGTTAATGATAAATAAGAGGGATAGGCAGGAAAATTAGGAAATGCGGAACAAGTGATAAAAACGGAAAATCACCAGAGGAGCTGACGGACGTCAAAAACATTGTATAAGATAAGAAATTATGTCTTATGAATGTTGGAAATGATACGTTAAAAAAACTAATAAGAATATTATATATATAAAAAGGAAATAGGGATTGATTGTGGAACCGCTTTGGGAATTATAGCTCAGGGTGGGGGGAATTAGCAGCGTCTCCTAACAACACTCAGCAGCCTTAAACTACAACTCCCAGGATTCTCTGGGGGAAGCCACGACTGTCAAAGAGGCACAAGAGTGCTTTAAATGCATAGGATGGATGCAACCCGATCCATTCAAGTCGGTGGCTGCATTAGCTACGGCGGGGGCATTTTGTCCCATCCTAGCGGGGGCTGCGCGAGCATCCCTGGACGTCTGGCACACACGTACATATGTGCCCAACCCCACAGTTTCTATTTCCTCCTCCTCACGACTTAGGTTATCCGTTTCTTACCGTGAGTAGGTGCACCAGATCTTTGTTGGCTTCGAACGGAGGGCTGGCTTGTTGCAGAACCCGGAGTTCCCTCGCCGGCTCGTACAAACTCTGCAGCTTGCTTAAGTTGAGCCGCCCGCCATCCACGTGGTCGGGCATGGCTTCGTGCAAAGTCACCAGGTCCTTGAGGTGGACGCCGACGATGGGAATCTTGAAGCCATCGCAATCGGCATAAACCCGTCGGTACGTTCTGTAGTTGCCACACAAGGAGAGCAATACTGTCATCTCGGACAGCGTCTGGGGGCAAGAAGGAAGCAATGTTGAAGAGGATGTTGTGGTCAGAGGGTAAGGGCAGGGCTAGCCCAAAAGGGTTTTCCACCCGAGGCGGATGGCAAAATGGTGCCTTCGCCATTCGGTGTACAAAAACGAACCAGACCGGCAGGTGAATCTTACTTCAGCACTGGCAATGTGCCTGCCACCACACCTGAGGACAACCAGCTATCTTAGCAGGTGCAGATCTCATGGCACACACCTCTGTCTGCTCTCTCGGGGCCAGCCCTACCATTGGGCAGTGTGATGGCCAGGGAATCTGATTCAGAAGCTGAACCTGAGGAGTCCCAGCCTGCACAGGAGTCCCCGCCTCCAGGGCCGACTGAGCCGGGGCAGGGGCTTGAATCTGAAGGGTCTGCACCTGTGCTGGATCCTCAGGAGGAGACACCAGTTGTATCCACTCGGACTCCAGAGGTGGTTGAGGACCCATTGCCCGCAGGTGCTCCTTTCCCAGCCCTGTCAGGGGAAGGTGAAGCTGCCCCTGGGTCCAGTAACCCTCCAGCCTCTCCTGAGTTACAGAGGCTCAGGGCAGAGAGGCGGAGGGAACCGGATTCTCTCAGGAGGAGTGCTCGCCTTAAGGCCAGGAGAGGCGGGTCACCTGTGGGCCAGGGCCGCCCCTGGCCTCAGAGAAGATAAAGGTCAGTCAGCCAGGTTGCGGGAGCAACATCGTTGGAAACCTGTTCCTGCCAGCACCCTGACCTGCTCCTCCGGAGTTCCTGACCACGCCCGGCTCCTTGCCTTAGACCCCGCTTCACCCTTGACGGACAGCCTCCAGACCCTCGACCCAGGACCGGACTCCAACCACGCCTCACGGTAACCCCCCCCCCGGGGCCAGCACAGGCAGCCACGCCAGACAGAAGATTTCGGGTAACACAAAAGGAAAGCAAATAGGCCACAACCACGCCATACCTTTAAAGAGCTTTGATACCACTTTACCTGTCGTGGCTTCACCCAAAAGAGTCCTGGGAACACTCAACAGCTCTTAGCACCCTAAACAAACTATAGTCCCCAGGACTCTTTGTGGAGAAGCCATGTCTGTTAAAAGTGGTTTCAGGGTGCTTAAAACGTTTGGTGTGAACATTTTTCAATTATCTAGTGGACGTTTAGTTTGCAATTCTTTTATTTCAGTGTCAGAGAAGGGAAGAGGTGTTTTCGGAATTTCCTGCCGCGTGAGACAAAATAACTGGGCTGTGGGGGCGGATAACACACCATTCGCTGCTTCGCCTCGGGCAGCAAAACACCTTGGGCCAGTGCGGCACTCTTCTTCCCTTGTGCTGCCAGAGGTGGACACTTTGCTCTGCCTAATGGTAGAGCCGGCCCTTGCTGAGAGAACTGCTCCCATTTCCTCCTGCCTCTTCTGGTAGATTTTGAAAGTGCTATTTTGGCTGCCGAACCCGAGGGCTTCCACACTTGGAAGGAAACAGCGCCTGACTCCCTCTCTAACATACCTCCCCACTCCTGTTCCCAAGGCTAAATTATTCCCTCTCTTCTCCACACACCCCCAACAAAGTTCCTACCTTAGTGATCTCAGAAGGCAGAAGCGCGTGGGTGTCTTTGAGGCGGGCAATGGCGCTGTGACACAGCCCCCCCACAATGGCCATGAGGGTGCTGAAGTTCTGCAGTTGTCTTAACTTCTGCAAGTAGCGGAGGAAAAAACAGAGGGGTGAGAAGAGGGGCAGGAAGAATCACCAGCATGTCATGGGAGCCATCTTTTAAAAATACAAACGCACATCTCCTCGTCCCCCAACCTTCATTTGTCAGGATTTAAAACTCTCCCAGGGACACGGGTGGTGCTGTGGGTTAAACCACAGAGCCTAGGACTTGCCGATCAGAAGGTCGGTGGTTCGAATCCCTGTGACGGGGTGAGCTCCCGTTGCTCGGTCCCTGCTCCTGCCAACCTAGCAGTTTGAAAGCACGTCAAAGTGCAAGTAGATAAATAGGTACCGCTCCGGCGGGAAGATAAACGGCATTTCCGTGCACTGCTCTGGTTCACCAGAAGCGGCTTAGTCATGCTGGCCCCATGACCCGGAAGCTGTACGCCGGCTCCCTCGCCCAATAAAGCGAGATGAGCGCCCCAACCCCAGAGTCAGCCACAACTGGACCTAGTGGTCAGGGGTCACTTTACCTTTAAAACTAAGCCACGTTGGATCACTCGCTGTGATGATCACAGAGGGAGGCTGTGCTCTGAACATGCTCAGAGAAACTTTCTCCTCTAGCCAGCAAGTACATGGGTAGAGATGGTCCTCTCCGATGCACTGCATAAGGGACGTGAGCTCTGCACAGGGTTTTGCACTCCTTCAGCTCCCCTTTCTGCTGTCACCCCCTTCTTCCAGCAAAGCAGGCAGCGAACTTGCTTACCAGAGTCACGCGGATGAATTTGGTGAATACTTCCGCCCTCTGCTGGGGCGTGGGTCGGTTGAGGACCATAACTTGCACCCACTGCGAGATGCTGTTGCACAAGGCGATGGCCCGCTCCAGGGCTGGACTGCCCCGCACTGACCCCCGCAGCACGTAATTCTGGAAATCCAAGTACTGCCCAACACATAACAGGGAGAAAGATTTTTTTGAAAATAATAATAAATAAAATCTTACTAGAAGAAAAATTGTCTATCTAAATTAGGAATGGCCAAATCTGTTCTGTGCCCCGATTTTCCAGTCTTCAGTTCTCTGCATTTTCACATCAGTTTGACATTTCTTTTTTAAATGCCGAAAACTCACCAGCATTTTAGCGTGAAGATCTAATGTGCAAATGTTTGCATGCAATAGCGCCTAGAAAATGTGTGCATTTTTCCAATGTGATTTCCCTAAAATAATTCATTGTTTCAGAGCATTTTTAGGGATGCTTAACCCTAAATGCAGTCTATGCATTGCTGTACGTGTTACTTGACTGCAGAAATTCAGAGAAGCGCGAATTGCAAAAGAAAGGGACTCCCAAGGGTCATCTAGTCTAACCTCTTGCAATGCAGGAATTTCCCCAAAGCATCCATGGCAGGTAGCCATCCAGCCTCCAAGGGAGTCCACCGCCTCCCAAGGGAATCGGGTCCACTTTCAGACTGCTCTTACTGCCAGAAATTTCTTCCTCTGTTTGAATCATAGAATCATAGAATCCTAGAGTTGGAAGAGACCACAAGGGCCATCGAGTCCAACCCCCTGCCAAGCAGGAAACACCATCAGAGCACTCCTGACATATGGTTGTCAAGCCTCTGCTTAAAGACCTCCAAAGGAGGAGACTCCACCACACTCCTTGGCAGCAAATTCCACTGTCGAACAGCTCTTACTGTCAGGAAGTTCTTCCTAATGTTTAGGTGGAATCTTCTTTCTTGTAGTTTGGATCCATTGCTCCGTGTCAGCTTCTCTGGAGCAGCAGAAAACAACCTTTCTCCCTCCTCTATGTGACATCCTTTTATATATTTGAACATGGCTATCATATCTCCCCTTAACCTCCTCTTCTCCAGGCTAAACATGCCCAGCTCCCTTAGCCGTTCCTCATAAGGCATCCTTTCCAGGCCTTTGACCATTTTGGTTGCCCTCCTCTGGACACGTTCCAGTTTGTCAGTGTCCTTCTTGAACTGTGGTGCCCAGAACTGGACACAGTACTCCAGGTGAGGTCTGACCAGAGCAGAATACAGTGGCAATATTACTTCCCTTGATCTAGATGCTATACTCCTATTGATGCAGCCCAGAATTGCATTGGCTTTTTTAGCTGCCGCGTCACACTGTTGGCTCATGTCACGTTTGTGGTCATGTCAAGTTTGTGGTTTGGTTTGCCTTCAAATGAGAACTCAGGCAAATTCTCCCCATCTCTCGTTTAAATGCAGGGATCCCTTTTCATCAGTGGCCCATCGGGGAATTAGGCAAAAAGGGGTGCAAAGGGGATGGCCACACCACCCCGTGAGATAGACCGTCTCAGAGGCTTCTGCGAATTTGTCTAATAAGCCATCGCTACATCTTGTGGGTAGCGAATTCTCTTAGCTAATGATACATGATGTACTTCCTTTGGTTTTTCCCGGTAAGCGAAATCAAGTGGGGGAAAGAAATGTCTTCTAAGAAGCACGTTGTTAGCGATCTGTCACAGGGCAGACCCTCTTAAGGGGTTTCAAGGGGGACTTACTAGCTCCTGCCGCTTCTCTTCCTAACGCACCTGGGTTGGTGGCCTCTCTGTACGAGACCCTCGACCAGACAGCTTTCCTAACTGCAGGGACCTGAGAGCAGCACCCTCAAATCCCACTTCTGCGAACGGATTAGATCTACAAACCACAATTCCCTCCTTATAGATATGCGAGATCAATGAGATCATCTGGGGAAATTATATTTGTGGTATTATTATTATTATTATTATTATTATTATTATTATTATTATTATTATTAATTATGCCGCCCATCTGACTGGACTGCCCCAGCCACTCTGGGCAGCTTCCAACAAATTATAAAACCACAGTAAAACATCAAACATTAAAAACCTCCCTGCCTTCTTATGCCTTCTAAAAGTCAGATACATTGGTACCTCGGGTTAAGAACTTAATTTGTTCCAGAGGTCTGCTCTTAACCTGAAACTGTTCTTAACCTGAGGTACCACTTTAGCTAATGGGGCCTCCCACTGCCGCCGCGCAATTTCTGTTCTCATCCTCAAGCAAAGTTCTTAACCCGAGGTACTATTTCTGGGTTAGCGGAGTCTGTAACCTGAAGCGTCTGTAACCCGAGGTACCACTGTAGTTGTTTATTTCCTTGACATCTGACGGGAGGGCGTTCCACAGGGCGGGCGCCACCACCGAGAAGACCCTCTGCCTGGTTACCTGTAACCTCACTTCTCTTAGGGAGAGAACTGACAGAAGGCCTTCGGAGCTGGACCACAGTGTCCGGGCTGAACAATAGGGGTGGAGATGCTCCTTCAGGTATACAGGGCCGAGGCCGCTTAGGGCTTTAAAGGTCAACACCAACACTTTGAAATTGTGCTCAGAAACATGCTGGTAGCCAGTGTAGATCTTTTACACAAGCATGACCTGCTGCCTTAACAGTTGCGGTTGACCATAGCCATCAAGGAAAGTCACCTGGCGCCATGGAAGAAGTACCTGCCTCCTTTGCAGGGTAGGACTGAAATTCTAAATGCACCAGGAGACCACCTGATTCTGCAAATGCAACCTTAAAATAACTCCAGTTACAGATAGGTAGCCGTGTTGGTCTGCCATAGTCAAAATAAAAAAATTCCTTCTAGTAGCACCTTAAAGACCAACTAAGTTAGTTCTTGGTATGAGCTTTCGTGTGCATGCACACTTCTTCAGATACTTAAAATAAAATATACTAATATATTTAATATATTATATAGTATATTTTAAAATATACTAATACTTCAGATTCTTAAAATAACTGTTTAGGAAAATGTTTTAGAACGCTTTTTAAAATGTGGGGTTTTTTTTCCATGCTAGGGATACGTCTGCCACCCTGGATTCCATTTCGGAGGAGGGATGGGGGCAGAAATGGAACAAATAAATATGTCATTATTTTATCTTCCCCCAGACCAGTGGCGGAATTCAACCCCCAATACCCAAAGAGGTAGAAAGATTAGATTAAGGCAAGCCCCAGCTTCTGGTCTGATAGGGAATCTCGCACAATCTCTTGCTGGAGATCTCTACGTGTCTGTCTGAATGTGCCCATCAGGAGTTCAATGCCTTTGCAGACAAGCCTGGGACAGAGGGGAGTGACGGGGACGGCCATTCACGAGGTTTGACTTCGCTGCAATCGGAGATGTGTAATTTGGGGTGGGATCTCTGTTGCAGAAACCCCAAAAGGCCACTAACAGAAAGGTGACCAAGCAAGGATGGACAGGGGTGGGTGGAGGAAGGGAACTTCACTGAAACATCCACTGTAGCATTTTAATTTCTGTTTTAACAGCCCTGGCTGCCTGCAGTTGCCAATACAGTGGACCAATACAGTTGCCAATACGTGATCCGTGCAGGATGCACATTCGCAACCCACGTCTGCGCACGCTTGGGTTGCAATTCAGCGCTTCTGCGCATGTGCGACCACCGAAACCCGGTACTAACCCGTTCCAGTACTTCCGGGTTTTGGCGGTCTGCAACCCGAAAAAACGCAACCTGAAGCATCTGTAACCCGAGGTATGACTGTATAAAGACAGCCGTACAGCCACATTCACACGTTGCATTTAAAGCACTGTGATACCACTTTAAAGAGTCGTGGCTGCTGCCAAAGGATTCTGGGAGCTGTAGTTTCTTAAGGGCACTTAACTCTGCACTGATCATTGTAATAATAATAATAATAATTTTTTATTTACACCCTGCCCATCTGGCTGGGTTTCCCCAGTCACTCTGGGCAGCTTCCAGAACACTAAAATACAATAACCTATTAAACATTAAAAGCTTCCCTAAACAGGGCTGCCTTCAGATGTCTTCTAAAAGTTTGGTAGTTATTTTTCTCTTTGACATCTGGTGGGAGGGTGTTCCACAGGGCAGGTGCCACTACCGAGAAGGCCCTCTGCCTGGTTCCCGGTAACTTGGCTTCTCGCAGCTAGGGAACCACTAGAAGGCCCTCGGAGCTTGACCTCAGTGTCCAGGCGGAATGATGTAATTGCCCCGAGGGCCTTCTGGCGGTTCCCTCCCTGCGAGAAGTGAAATTAGTGTTTCATCTTAGGAGGAGGTGTGGCTGTGTGACTATTTTGAAGGGGGACGCTGCACTTCTGCGTCTGCTACTACCCTACTGGTCCCAGGGTTCGTGGCGACGGGAGTCCACAATATCTGGAGGGCAGCTGCTTGGGGAAGGCGAAGGCTCTTTCTAAAGGTCTATGCAGCTGCCTGTCAGGCTCCTGGGAATCTGATCCCTCCCCCGGTGGCAGCCAGTAAACAGATAAACAAGAGGAGTTCTTACCAGGTGATTTATTCCATAGATCACAGAGAGAGACAAAGAAAGGCAGCCTCTCTAAAATAATGGCGTTGCTCGGAATAAAGTCCAACCCCCTCCGTCTCGCCTATTGTACGTCACCCTTGCACCGGCTGATCTCAGCTTTCTGCCTCTGAGCCTTCTGTTCTCCTACTCTCAATGCCCACCTGGTCCTGGGAGGGGGGGTCAGGAATGCTTTCCAAAGACACCGGATCTGTCAGCTGTCTCTCCCCTAGGGTTTCTTCTTCCTCTCCCAATATTTCCCAGCTTCTCCCCTCTGCAGCCTCTGAACTATGACCTTCTGCAAACCGCTGTTCTAAGTCTATACTGTCCCTTCTGTTCTTGGGAAGGTTCAGGAGAGGGGGGGCACCATTCCTCCTCCAGCCCTTGACACGACCCATCTCTGCAACAATTTCTAATCTGGGAATATAAGGGAAATTCTTTGATCTCGGTCACTGAGAGGTCATATTTGCCCATCAGTTGGGCAGCGTGATGTACCCAGTTTTTAAGGGGTAATCCATTTGAGAGCTCAATCAGGCATTTTTTTTTTTGGTAGCCTAGTGTTGTCCATCTGTTGAACTCTAAACCAGATTTTTAGCACCTATAATGACAAGGTCCCCTGACCAGAACCCCTCTGACATGATTCTATATCTCCTCGCAGACACAGATAAGTACAGTGGTACCCCGCAAGACGAACGCCTCGGAAGACGAAAAACTCGCTAGACGAAGGAGTTTTTTTGTTTTCTTAGCCACTTCGCAAGACGCATTTCCCTATGGGCTTGCTTCGCAAAACGAAGCTTGCCCCGCAAGCTCCGGGGATAGCGGGAAGCGCAGCGCATCTTCCCCGCTGTCCCCGGACCTCTTTTGAAGCAAGGGGTGGCGGGGAGAAGATCGCCAGCCCCGCAATCTCCGGGGACAGAGGGGAAGGCGCGCGCGCCTTCCTCTCTCTCCCCGGACCCCTTTTGAACCAAGGGGCGGCAACGGGGAGAAGCGATCTTCTCCCCTCCGCTCCTTCCCTTGCTTTAAAACAGGTCCGGGGACAGAGGGGAAGGCGTGTGGTGCTTCCCCTCTGTCCCCGGACGGTCTCCATAGGAACGCATTGATTGATTTTCAATGCATTCCTATGGGAAACCGTGCTTCGCAAGACGAAAAACTCGCAAGAAGAAAAAACTTGCGGAACGAATTAATTTCGTCTTGCGAGGCACCACTGCATGTGACCTGGCGTGTAGCACTCTTTGCAACTGCTGCTAGGAACATTAGAGCAAATTATATAGCCAAGGTAGCCACCAACTGTGAAAGAGATGAATTTATTTGACCCTATCTACATCAAGCTATATTCTATCTTTATCATCAAACTCTGAATATAATTGCACATTATATTAATTAACATTTTTTTATTTATCAGTGGCCATGTGATAATTTTAGCTTGTAAATTTTATTGTTTAATGTCTTAACTTGTATATTAAGGTACTTTTATAGCTCTGTTTAGAGTAGGTAATGTCTTGATAATATAAATGTTTTAAGTTTTTTGTATTAATCCAGTATAAGGTAAAGGTAAAGGGACCCCTGACCATTAGGTCCAGTCATGACCGACTCTGGGGTTGCGGTGCTCTTCTCGCTTTATTGGCCGAGGGAGCTGGCGTACAGCTTCTGGGTCATGTGGCCAGCATGACTAAGCTGCTTCTGGCGAACCAGAGCAGCGCACGAAAATGCCGTTTGCCTTCCCGCCAGAGCGGTACCTATTTATCTAATTGCACTTTGACGTGCTTTCAAACTGCTAGGTTGGCAGGAGCAGGGAGACCGAGCAACGGGAGCTCACCCCATTGCGGGAATTCGAACTGCCAACCTTCTGATCGGCAAGTCCTAGGCTCTGTGGTTTAACCCACAGCGCCACCTGCGTCCCTATTAATCCAGTATAGTTTCTTTTAATTGCTGAATGATTCTGTGTACTTTGCGGCAGCCTTCGGCTATATGCAGTAAAACTGACTGAATTTCTAATTTTCCGCCATTGCAGAACCTGAGTGTTGGCTGATCCCTACCGAGAGACGGCAGAATGCCTTGAACTCCAGGTAACTGAGGTGGTTGGCCAACTCTCCTGCGTCAAGGTGATCAAAAAGCAGGGACACTTTCCTCTTCTTGCCGCAACCGGGGCTGCTTTGGCAGCTGAGGGATCGGGTCCACGTCCGGGTCATCCTGGAGAAGGAAGCAAGGCCAGAACACCAAGTTAGATGCTGAATACTTTGCATGCTTAGAGGTAGTAAAGGTAAAGGACCCCTGGACAGTTAATGTTGGGATACTGCCAGGGAGATAAAGTCCATCATGGCCCCAAGCCGTCTGCCGGACGATCCATCGATCTCCCGTAGGCACGCAGTATCAGCAATTAGCGACATGAGTTTCTAGGGAAAAAAACTTGCCACATTCTAGAGCTCATGCACACTCTATCAGCAGATAATGCACAGCGAAGGTTGCACGCAGGAGAGCATTATTTACAAGCTTTATTCAGCGTTGATCAGAACAAAGAAAGACATGACTGCCTGCGTCAGTGTCTCCGACACACAGAGAGAAAACGAAAGGAATAGGAAACATAAACATCCTGTGAATAGGACATGCACAGACTCTCTGACTCACAAAGCCTGCTCCCTTTTAAGGTGGAACGGAAATATCCTAACAGTTAAATCTAGTACAATTTGATAATGGGGTGCAGAACTCATCTCCACTTTCCGGCCAAAGGAGCCGGCGTTTGTCCACAGGTAGCTTTTCCGGGTCATGACTAAACCATTTCTGGCACAACGGAACACCGTGACGGAAACCAGAGCGCACGGAAACGCCGTTTACCTTCCTGCTGCAGTGGTACCTATTTATCTACTTGCCCTGGTGTGCTTTCGAACTGCCAGGCTGGCAGGAGCAGGAGCAGGGACAGAGTGACGGGAGCTCACCCCGTCGTGGGGATTCGAACCGCCGACCTTGCGACTGGCAATCCCAAGAGGCTCGGTGGTTTGGACCACAGCGCCACCCGCGTTCATGCTTAGCGGAACCCTTGACTGGAAACGAAGATTGGTCTGAGGAGCGTCGTAAATTACTCACAGTGGAGATGTGGAAGACAGGAGGGAGAGGGAGATTGGGAAAATGGACTGCTGGGGTCCATTTGCTGTTCTGGGATGGGAGGAGATTCTTAAGAAAAACAACGAGGGGCAGGGCAGGATGGGAGATGCACTTTCTTTCTTTTTTTTATTGACTTAAGAAAATTATACAGACAGCAAAATGAAGAAGCCTAAATTAACATTGCCTTCTATCGATAAGAAATAATAATAACTATTACAATAATGAAAATACTAAAAATACATTTACTCAGTGGCGTAGTGTTGGCTGTCAGCACCCGGGGCAAGGCAAGTAATTTGCGCCCCCTAACCTGTGGATTTGCGCCCCCTAACCCTAACCCCCAGATGTTGCGCCCGGTGCGGCCGGGCCCCCCTGCACCCCCCCATGCTACGCCACTGCATTTACTTTCCCATTTGAACTTCTATTGTGGTTATAATATATTACTATTCTATAAGAATCTATTACTGTATATTCTTTGCTGTCCCATATATTACCGTATTTTTCGCTCTATATTACCGCTCATATATTACCATATTTTTCGCTCTATAAGACGCACCAGACCACAAGACGCACCCAGTTTTTGGATAAGGAAAACAAGGAAAAAAATATTCTGAATCTCAGAAGCCAGAACAGCAAGAGGGATCGCTGCGCAGTGAAAGCAGCAATCCCTCTTGCTGTTCTGGCTTCTGGGATAGCTGCGCAGCCCGCATTCGCTCCAGAAGACGCACACACATTTCCCCTTACTTTTTAGGAGGGAAAAAGTGAGTCTTATAGAGCAAAAAATACGGCATTTTATTTCCCAAATTCAACCTAACCCTCCCCTCCTGCCCACTGCTTCCCTTCACCTGTGTGAGATCTTCCCATCATAATATCTTTTTCTAGTTCCTTTAACAAAATAAAACTGTTAAATTATAATTACTTATTTTGTCCTTACACACTTAACAATTGTTAACTGCTTTAACACCATATTTCCGTTCCACCTTAAAAGGGAGCAGGATGTTTGTGTCACAGCCTGCGTATTTCCTGTTCACAGGATGTTTATGTTTCCTATTACTTTCGTTTTCTCTCTCTGTCGGAGACACTGACACAGAACAGTCATGTCTTTCTTTGTTCTGATCAACGCTGAATAAAAGCTTGTAAATAATGCTCTCCTGAGTGCGACTTCTGCTGTCAATTATCTGCTGATAAGAGTGTGCATGAGTCCTGGAATGTGGCAAGGTATTTTCAGGAAACTCGTGTCGCTAATCGCTCATACTGCGTGACTACGGGAGATCGATGGATCGTCCGGCAGCCGGCTTGGGGGCCATGATGGACTTTATCTCCCTGGCAGTATCCCAACAATTTCTTCATGTATTCCTGTATCAATCCAGGGCTGCTCTAGTCAAAAATTCTATACAGAAGGGGAATGCATAGGGGAATATAGGGAGAGGTGCTTCCATGGCTTTGAGAATCTCTCGAACTCACGTGCCAGAGGTGTTCAGCAGGTGACTGTGTTCCCCCTGGCCTTCTTTCCTCACCACCTCCAAGATCTCTGCGATAGCCTCCTCCAGGTGTGGGTCCAGGTGAAAGGCCTCTGGGTAGTTGAGGAGCCAGTACCTGAAGCCAGAGGGGAGAGGTTCAGTCTGGAGCTGCAAGAGACTCGGGGAGACGGGTACCCAGGCAGGATCTGGGGGCGAAGGGGAGGAACGGGGTGGGAATTTATACCGGATGAAGTGGCAGATCCTCAGCTGGCGCTCTGGCTGTTTCTTCTGAGATGCTTCTTGGTAGGTAGCAAACTGAGTTAAGGTTTCACCCCTCTCAGATTGGTGGGCAATGGCGCCGGGTGTTTCCGAGCACAATTCAAAGTGTTGGTGCTGACCTTTAAAGCCCTAAACAGCCTCGGCCCAGTATACCTGAAGGAGCGTCTCCACGCCCATCGTTCTGCCCGGACACTGAGGTCCAGCTCCGAGGGCCTTCTGGCGGTTCCCTCATTGCGAGAAGCAAAACTACAGGGAACCAGGCAGAGAGGGCCTTCTCGGTGGTGGTGCCTGCCCTGTGGAACGCCCTCCCACCAGATGTCAAAGAGATAAACAACTACCTGACATTCAGAAGACATCTGAAGGCAGCCCTGTTCAGGGAAGTTTTTAATATGTAACGCTGTACTGTTTTCAACTCTTGATTGGGAGCCGCCCAGAGTGGCTGGGGAAACCCAGCCAGATGGGTGGGGTACAACTAATAAATTTATTATTATTATTATTATTATTATTATTATTATTATTATTAGGTCGTGCCTCTAAGCTCAGGATTTTCAGCTGTAAGCTAATCCAGAATGCGGCAGCTAGACTGGTGACTAGGAGTGGCCACCGAGACCATATAACACCCGTCCTGAAAGACCTACATTGGCTCCCAGTACATTTCCGAGCACAATTCAAAGTGTTGGAGCTGACCTTGAAAGCCCTAAACTTTAAAGCCCTAAACTCAAAGGCCCAGTATACCTGAAGGAGCATCTCCACCCCCACTGAGGTCCAGCACCAAGGGCCTTCTGGTGGTTCCCTCCCTGCAAGAAGTGAGTTTACAGGGAACCAGGCAGAAGGCCTTCTTGGTGGTAGCACCTGTCTTGTTGAACGCCCTTCCGTCAGATGTCAAAGAAATAAACAACTATCTGACTTTTAGAAGACATCTGAAGGCAGCCATTATTAGTAGTAGTAATAGTAGTAGCAATAGTAGTAGTAAAAGGTAAAGGTAAAGGGACCCCTGACCATTAGGTTCAGTCGTGGATGACTCTGGGGTTGCGGCACTCATCTTGCTTTATTGGCCAAGGGAGCCGGCGTACAGCTTCCGGGTCATGTGGCGAACCAGAGCAGCGCACGGAAACGCTGTTTACCTTCCCGCCGGAGCAGTACCTATTTATCTACTTGCACTGCATGCTTTCGAACTGCTAGGTTGGCAGGAGCCGGGACAGAGTGACGGGAGCTTACCCTGTCATGGGGATCGAACCGCCGACCTTCCGATCGGCAAGCCCTAGGCTCTGTGGTTTAACCCACAGTAGTAGTAGTAGCAGCAGTAATAATATTAATATTTTGTTGGGAGCCGCCCAGAGTGGCTCGGGAAACCCAGCTAGATGGACGGGGTATAAATAATAATAATAATTATTATTATTATTATTATTATTATTACTTGCTATCTCTTCAATGTAAATCAGAGGGTTTTGTAGGGAACTCTCATGGGTTAAGTAAATGCACTGCCTTTGACCTTGCCAGAGGTTGTTGACTCTGGCAGTGGCTAGCAGGGGGCAGGGGGATACAGAGAACAGTACAAAGTGCCCCACTCCTGAAACCTTCTCCCTCGTTGCAAGATATGCTCCCTTTCCTCTGAGCATGAGGAGGGCCTGGAAGCACGGACAAGGGCATGTTTTCGCGTTGCGGCCGAAGCAGCTCAGTGCTACCTCCGAAAGGATATGAAGCGAGGAGGAGGCGGGCGAGCTCTGCAGACGATACCACCCAGCTGTGAGCCGTCAGTGTCATGTTCACCATGAAGTCGCTGGTGCAGAGGTTTCCATCCAAATCTAGAAGGAGAGAGAAAAGGGTGAGGCTTACCCATTTGAGGGCAGGAGGGGAGAAGAACAGGACTGCAACTGAAGGGGGTTTGTCAGTCTGGTTTATCAATCTGGAGGATGGTTGATATCGCCCCAAGATACAGGAACCTCACCCCACTGGGCGGTCTTCCCAGATAATACTCCTGTTATACGAAAATCTCCAAACGGGTCCAAACTTCAACGTCTAAAACTCCTGGAAGAGGACAAGGATCTAGAGATCACGCTAAGGGCGACCAAATTCTGTGCGTCTGCCATAAAACTTAGGGAACAAAATGATTAAGGTTTTAAATGACAATTTTGGGTTATATTTTATTGATCAAGATTTAATATATATTTTCAACTGCCGCTATCTCTGAATTGTCTCTGTTATACCCAATTGCAATGCCGTGTATTCCTGTTGTGTTTTATGGTTTTCCCGATATTGTAAGTGAGCCAGAACTGGTCTGTGACCGTAATAATAAAATTCATTCATTCACCTGTGGGTATTATCCAGACCTGTGACCCTATGACTACAAGGCTAGCATCTATAACAAGAAACCCACTCAACCAGTCCTATTAGTTCCTTTGCAAGATAATGGCCTTTGCTGGCCAGCTAAGTACTGCCATTTACATGTCCAAAGAGGCTGGCTTGTTGCCGTAGAGACAGGTGGATAGGCCTTTCCCCACCTCACCTGGCGAGATGCCACAGCATCCTAGACTCTAGAGCAGGGGTCTGCAACTCGCGGCTCCGGAGCCGCATGTGGCTCTTTTACACCTTTGCCGCGGCTCCGGGGCGGATACTAGTGAGGGGAGGAGGCGCATTGTGCGCCCTGACACTCCCCACTGTGGCGGGCGCTGTACTGGCTGTGACGTCACATGGGGGTGGTGCATGCGTTAGTCACGCACTGTCCCGACGTCACCTTCCCGCCCACTGTCGGATCGCGGCTCCGGAGATATATTTGTTTTAAATGTCGCAGTGGTTTTGCGGCTCCCAGATTTTCCCCCCTTCGGAAACGGGTCCAAGTGGCTCTTTTTGTCTTAAAGGTTGCAGACTCCTGCTCTAGAGGAAGGCCAAACAAGGGGGGGGAGCTGTGTGAGAGTGAGTTTTGGCTAGTGCTGGAGAAACAGAAGCATGTCTTGTTGCAGGAATTTATGTATAGTTTGGGGGGGGGGGAGTTGCCCCTCCATCAGATATCATGCACATGCAGCCCATTACCAAAAATCAGCACAATCGCTTTTGTGACTTTCGTGACTTTTGTGATTTGTCTCCACAAAACACTTCATCACAGTTTTTTCCTGCCTATTCAAAGGGCCTTTGCTGCACGATACCAAATGTAAGAATTCACTGATAAATGCATCTGTGTACTGGCTCACTGGGAAAACTTCAGAAATTCATATAGACCTGTGAGCTCAGCTGCTCAGCAGCCCCTCTGCCTGAGTGATAATCCCTGGCATCCTGATACCTGAGTGCCAGACAGGTAACCAGTCCAGAAGTAACAAACCCAGATGAAGACCAAAGGGTGTGATTAACTTGGCTGGGAAACAGGGAAATATAAATATCACTTTTGTTAAACTTGATGGGTGTTTGGTGGAGGGCAAGGAGAACCACGGGGCAGGGTCCAGGATGCTCTGATTACGGCCACCAGACCTCCCCTTTCATGATGTAACTGTGATGTATGAGTGATGTAGTTTGGGGGGGTGTAACATGGGGATTAGAAGCTAATAAAAGTTTGGGGGCTCTTTCGTTCGGGGCTTCCATCTTGTTCCACCTGGTGGCAGGTGGGAGTCCTGTCACGACAGTCTTCAATAAAGACCAAGCCTACTGGCTGCTGTTTTGCTCTGGTATTCCTGGCTGGTGTCCTTGTTTTTTGTCCAAGGGAGCCCTCAGATTTCTCCGTTAACAGTCTTGACCCAAAACATTTGACGGGGAAGCAAGTCCTGTTGGAGTGTTAATGCCGCGAGCCCCTCCATCCTATGATCAGGTTGTGTGTGTATATATACGTGTGTGTGTGTGTGTGTGTGTGTGTGTGTAAATAAAATCATGTATGCTACAAATATCACAGTATATTTGCAAGAAAACCAATCCCTGGGTAAACACCGGCACCCTGGAATCTTTGGCTGTTGGGGTTCATGCAAAACTATCACAAATGTGTTGTGCGTTAGGTTGTTACTGAAAGTGCAGAACGGTCAACTGAACAACATTAAAGTACCCTCTTGTTTGCTTGCTTGCTTAACAGCAACATTTTTGAAATTTACTTGACTCTGACAGAGGGAATATTCTGGTTGAAGGAACCAAGGAAACTGGCTTAGAGGCAGGGGGGAAAAAGAGAGAGACTGCCCAGATATTCTTTTGGTGGTCAGACTGGGAATTAAGCCCAAAGCCTTTTCCCTCTTGGTGGCTGGAACACTACCAGGTTCCTTCGCATCAGGGGACTCCAGAAAAAGTCACAGCCGCCCCACCAAATGCCTGGTCCAGGGGAAAGGCCCCAATCCCTCAACCGCCCCTGCCTTTGCCTCTCTCCGGTTTACCAAAGGAGCGAAGGCATTTTTCGATCAGCTCATCCAGGGTACAGGACCGGTTCAGATCCCCCAAGGTGATGGAGGCCAAGGCCTGGTTGATCTCCCGAGGGTTCGGACAGGTCATCCGCCGCCGACTCTTCCGTCGGGAAATCCTGCCGGCACCTGGGAGGCTGCCGCCTTCTGCGATGCTGGGGGCTTCGGCTCGGGATTTCCTGCAAAAGAATACTGTTACGTTGTGGGTGAACATAGCAGATGACACAGCAATTCTTCAGACAGCTCTTGTTTATTCACAGGCCAGAACAGAACTGAACTGAAGGGTTCAGCCAGCCTGCTTATATGGAGCTCTACTAGAACACAACAGTAACCACTTTCTGAACTATCCAATCACTGGACGTCACTTTCGATCCCTTATTTGCATATGTGGACCTGAGTGAAAACTATCTACAGTATCCCCCTGCTGGCCCAGGATGAGAACTTCTGTACATAACAAATACAATTCCCAAATTGACCAAAGACACGAGCTTCAGGGACGTCAACGGCGGTTGTTTTTCGCCCCCAAGAGAGACAACAGCAGCTGCTTTGAGGTGTAAGAGGACACACACATCCGACGTCCACTGCAGCTGGTAAAACGGACAAGCTGTCCAATTCCTCCTACCCCACTCTCAGAGGAGCCTCTCTGTAATAATAATAATAATAATAATAATAATAATAATAATAATAATAATAATTTATTTATATCCCGCCCTCCCCAGCCAAAGCCGGGCTCAGAGCGGCTAACATCAAATGTATAATACATTAACATAAAATCAGACAATCAATTAAAATACATCCTCAAATCAGATCAGGATCAGAATAAAATCCAATCGGATGGCAACCCGCAGATTAGGGTTGGGGACCTTAAATGCTCCCCAGGCCCAACTGTTTGTGCTGAGCTTAAATGGGCCTGTTAGAAAAATTGGGAGGCCATTTTCATGCAAGTTCTTATGAAAGGGGAGAGACTAAACCCCGACCAAAGGCCTGGTGGAACAGCTCCGTCTTGCAGGCCCTGCGGAAAGATGTCAAGTCCCGCAGGGCCCTAGTCTCTTGTGACAGAGCGTTCCACCCGATTGGAGCCACAGCCGAAAAAGCTCTGGCTCTGGTTGAGGCCAGCCTAACCTCTCTGTGGCCTGGGACCTTCAAGATGTCCCGTAGGTACGAGGGTCCTAGGCCTCTGCATGAGTCCCTGCATGAGCAGTGCCTCTGCATGAGTCCCTGTTCTGAGCCTGTATTTTGCAAGCTGCCGTGTGGTCGCTTTTGCAAGGGAATGTGGGGTGGAGATGCATATGTGAAGGGCCCATGGCTTTGCGCTGTGTGAATTTTGAAAACAACAACAACACCAAACTTTTGCAGGGTGTCAAAACCTAGTTAGACCGGTTTTGAAATTGGCCGGGAGGGAACCCTTCCCCAGGCGTGGCAGCATTTGCCTGCAAAATTGGCAAGCAGAAGAACTCTTGCTGGGAAAAGATCAGTAGTGTTATAAGAAAAAAAAAAATCCTTTTTCCTTATGGGTTACCAAAGAGCCTGTACAGAGTCCTTATGTAGGTTCTCTATCAGTAGGAGAAAATAACCGAGGCCAGCCAGAGAATATTGAGAAGCAAAGCAGCTAGTAAGCCTGATATTTATTAAAGCTGTTGCAACAGGGTGCTCCCTTCACATGCAGGAGGGACGAGGAGACCCAGAACATGGGGGACACCTGGCTTGAGAGCAGTACATGCGAAAAGGATCTAGGAGTCTTGGTTGACCACAAACTTGACATGAGCCAACAGTGTGACGCGGCAGCTAAAAAAGCCAATGCAATTCTGGGCTGCATCAATAGGAGTATAGCATCTAGATCAAGGGAAGTAATAGTGCCACTGTATTCTGCTCTGGTTAGACCTCACCTGGAGTACTGTGTCCAGTTCTGGGCACCACAATTCAAGAAGGACACTGACAAACTGGAACGTGTCCAGAGGAGGGCAACCAAAATGGTCAAAGGCCTGGAAACGATACCTTATGAGGAATGGCTAAGGGAGCTGGGCATGTTTAGCCTGGAGAAGAGGAGGTTAAGGGGTGATATGATAGCCATGTTCAAATATATAAAAGGATGTCACATAGAGGAGGGAGAAAGGTTGTTTTCTGCTGCTCCAGAGAAGCGGACACGGAGCAATGGATCCAAACTACAAGAAAGAAGATTCCACCTAAACATTAGGAAGAACTTCCTGACAGTAAGAGCTGTTTGACAGTGGAATTTGCTGCCAAGGAGTGTGGTGGAGTCTCCTACTTTGGAGGTCTTTAAGCAGAGGCTTGACAACCATATGTCAGGAGCGCTCTGATGGTGTTTCCTGCTTGGCAGGGGGTTGGACTCGATGGCCCTTGTGGTCTCTTCCAACTCTATGATTCTATGATTCCGTGGTGTGCAAACTCTTATACAGCGGTACCTTGGGTTAAGAACTTAATTCGTTCTGGAGGTCCGTTCTTAACCTGAAACTGTTCTTAACCTGAAGCACCACTTTACCTAATGGGGTCTCCTGCTGCCACCGCACCACCGCTGCACGATTTCTGTTCTCATGCTGAAGCAAAGTTCTTAACCCGAGATACTATTTCTGGGTTAGCAGAGTCGAGTCTGTAACCTGAAGCGTCTGTAACCCGAGGTACCACTGTATAGACATTTGAAATTGCCTCCCCTGTAGCTCAAGACCACCCCCAATACATCATACATACATCACAGAAGGGGCGGTCTACAGCAGAAATCTGTCTGTGTTGTTGTTCTACCAGCAAAGGCTTGTGTTGCATTGGGTAAAAGGCAACAAACTTGATTCGCCAGAGGCACACCAAAGTAAGTGATCTGTATACCTTTTTTTTAAAGGGGTCTGGCTTTGCCGCTCACTCAGCTCGTCTCAAAATCAACATTTGAATTCTAAAGAAAGCGGGTTCCTACCACAAAACATTGCGGCGTGGGTAACTGTTAAGTTGTGGGTGAACATATCAGGCGACACAGCGATTCTTCAAACAGCTCTTGTTTATTCACAGGCCAGGACAGAACTGAACTGAACTGAAGGGTTCAGTCAGCCTGCTTATATAGAGCTCCAGTACAATGTTACTGTAACAACTTTCTAAAACTATCCAATCACAGAACATCACTTTCGATCCCTTATTTGCATAACTATCTACAGTATCCCCCAGCTGGCCCAGGGTGAGAACTTCAGTACATAACAGTAACCTCAGCCAGCCATGTCCTTGTCAACAAGCGTGTGAAGTCCTCTTATTCTTTAACAGCTGCAGATAAACTGGCCAGCTAGACCTACCATCTTCATGTCCAAAGAGGTGGGTTCTTTTGCCTCCTCACCTGGATGGAGGCCATGAAATCCTAGGATGGAGAACAACAGGCCACAGGGTTGTGCACTCTGTGCATGAGAGAGTTTGGCTGATGCTGGAAGCTGGAGTCACAGATGCATGTCTTGTTCTGTGCAGGACCCAAAGCTTGCAGCTTCCTTGGGAACCTCATAGGCTAAGACCTGTTGGAGTGTTAACGCTGTGAGCCCTCCCTAAGCTCAGGTTGCATATATGTGTAAAAAAACCCAAGCATCCTAAAGACATCACAGTATCTTTCTAAAGAAGGCCGCCGACCTTGATGGCTTTAAAAGAGGATTAGACAAATTCTTTGGGGAGAAGCTTAAAAAGGTAAAGGGACCCCTGACCGTTAAGTCCAGTCGCGGACGACTCTGGGGTTGCGGCACTCATCTCGCTCTATAGGCCGAGGGAGCTGGTTTTTGTCCGCAGAAAGCTTCCGGGTCATGTGGCCAGCAGGACTAAGCCGCTTCTGGCGAACCAGAGCAGCGCACGGAAATGCTGTTTACCTTCCTGCCACAGTGGTACCTATTTATCTACTTGCACTGGTGTGCTTTCGAACTGCTGGGTTGGCAGGAGCAGGGACCAAGCAATGGGAGCTCACCCCATCGCGGGGATTCGAACCGCCGACCTTCTGATCGAAGGGAGAAGCTTATCGATGGCTAACTCTACCCATATAGGTTCTGTTGTTCCTCCACAGTAGGAGGCAGTGACGCCTCGGAATACCCGTTGTTGGAAACCACAGGAGGAGAGAATTGCTCTTGTGGTAGAATTCTGCTTGCTGGTTTCCCACAGGCATCTGATAGGCCACTGTGATAACAGGATGCTGGACTAGAGGGCCATTGGCCTGATCCAGTACGGGTCTTCTTATGCTATTAAACTAAAGCCCAAGTAAGCGCTGTCCCTGCAGTCTCTCGCTGGTACATGCAACAACATTCAAACAAATGCAGTACAGTCATACACTGGATTGCAGACACTTCAGGTTGCGATTTTTCGGGTTACAGACTCGCCGAATCCCAGAAGTACCAAAATGGGTTACTTCTGGGTTTTGGCGGCGGCTGCGCATGCGCAGAAACGCCAAATCGCAACCCGCGCATGCGCAGTGCTGCGGGTTGCGAACGTGCCTCCCGCACGGATCACGAGCGTCCACTGTACGATACAAAAGGGGGGGAAAGGTATTGCTGCTTCCCGGAACGGGGGTTCAACCTTAAAAGTTTTCACTCTCTCTCTGCCCCCCTCCTGCGTGGCCCTCCTGCCACAGTGGTCCAATCAACTGCTCGCTAAGAATTTATCCTCCTCCTCCCCACCTCGTTCTTGCAATCCTCACTTCCTCAATGAGCAAAGGCTTGGACTTCCGCATTTCCCACCTCAGAGCATGCTTTCCCCACCCTTGTCTCTTGCATTTGAAAGTCGACCAGCCATCCAGCGACTGTACTTGGAAACCCAAATCTATACCAAGGAACTTCCTCCTCTTGCCCAACTTCCTTGTACGCACAGAGCGTGTGAGTCCCCCACCCGCAAGACCTCTCAGCGCTCCTCTCCGACTTTGTCTGCAATATCTCTCGAGTGGGGAAAGATCTCTCGCTCTCTCCTGCTTTGCAATCTTTCCAAACTCCCCTTTTGTTTTCACCTGCCATGTGTGACCACAGCTGTTCCTTTTCCAACAGCTGAGCTTGCTGGATCAAAGCACCCACACACCTACTCGGCGCATGGAACTGAAACGACACCGTGCAACCCACCCGCTTCCGGATTGCTAGATTCACACAGCACGGGTCTTTTACGAAAGCTAAGCTTCCCCACCCGCTGGTAGCAAGTTGAGACACCGCTAAACCTGAGCTGCGAAAGCAGAGCTATGCAAGACCTCGCAGCTTCTGCGAGTCAGGCAGACGTTCAAACGTCAGGAGCGGAATAAATATGAGCTGGATGAAAACAAATATTAAAATGCATGTCCTGGTTTTCCCACAAGTCAAATGGCAGTGACTACAGGGCAGGCGGTGCAAGGTTTTTACACAGAAATTGCTGTTGAATACAGTCAGAGGACCACAGCTGTGGATCCCTCAAACGATCACAAAGAATCAGGGAGCGTCAGTTTCTACAGCCGTTTAGAGTTTCTGCAATGCTCATAACAGATTCTGCACAACACCATTGGCACCCCAGGAAACATTGGGGTCCAAGCAGGTGGGCTGGTGTACTTTGTAGTTCCAAATCAACTACAATGGTACCTCGGGTTAAGAACTTAATTCGTTCTGGAGATCCGTTCTGAACCTGAAACTGTTCTTAACCTGAAGTACCACTTTAGCTAATGGGGCCTCCCACTGCCACTGCATGATTTCTGTTCTCATCCTGAAGCAAAGTTCTTAACCCGAGGTACTATTTCTGGGTTAACGGAGCCTGTAACCTGAAGCACCTGTAACCTGAAGCGTATGTAACCCGAGGTACCACTGTACTCTATTCCAAACTTAAAAATGGAAAGTGTAATGCTAGTGGTCAACAAAAGAGATTTAAAGACTCTCTCAAGGCAAATCTTTAAAAAAAAGTAGTATTAACACCGACAACTGGGAAACACTGGCTTGCGAACGCTCCAGTTGGAGAACAGCCTTTACCAAAGGTGTCATGGGCTTTGAAGACACTCAAACTCAGGACGCAAGGGAGAAGTGAGCTAAGAGGAAGGCACGCTTGGCAAACCCTCACCATGATCAATTCCCGTCCAGAAACCTATGTCCCCACTGTGGAAGGATGTGTGGATCCAGAATTGGCCTCCACAGTCACATACGGACTCACTGTTAAGACCGTGTTCATGGAAGACAATCTTACTCGGCTACGAGTGTTCGCCAAAGAAGAAGAATTTGTAACACCCCTATTCTCTGTCTCCTAAAGGTAAAGGGGACCCCTGACCATTAGGTCCAGTTGCGGCCGACTCTGGGGTTGCGGCGCTTATCTCGCTTTATTGGGCGAGGGAGCCGGCGTACAGCTTCCGGGTCATGTGGCCAGCAGAACTAAGCCGCTTCTGGCGAACCAGAGCAGCGCACCGAAATGCCGTTTACCTTCCCGCCGGAGCGGTACCTATTTACCTACTTGCACTTTGACGTGCTTTCGAACTGCTAGGTTGGCAGGAGCAGGGACCGAGCAACGGGAGCTCACCCCGTCGTGGGGATTCGAACCACTGACCTTCTGATTGGCAAGTCCTAGGCTCTGTGGTTTAACCCACAGCGCCACCCGCATCCCCTTTGTCTCCTATCAGGCCCTAATTAATCAAGTTAACTGTCCACAAGGATGCTCAATCTGATACCTATTGAAGAAGATGCACACGCAGCCTGCAATCCACCCCCCCCCCCAGTTATTCGTTCCTGAATCTCACCCGAAACCGAATGCCTTTAGGGAGGTATTTTTATATGCAACGGCTGCAGCTCGGACTTTAGTGGCAAAGGGGCAAAGGTGTGGACGGAAGAAGAAGCCCTGACAATAACGGACTGGCATAACAAGCTACAAGAATTTGCTGAAATGGCACAGTTGACAAATAGCCTGGGAGACAATTCAAAACAATTTTTTTTGGAAAAGTGGGGTATAAGATATACGGTATGTTCAAAAATACAGTAAAGGTTCGCTATCTATGTTAGCATTCGATTGACGTTGGAGAGAGACTGAGTTGAGAAATAAGACCAAGGGTACATATTGATATAGGAATGTATTGGATAAAATGTAAAGAAATATACAGTAATAAGAGTGCATTCATTTGTTAAAAAGGAATATACAACGGAATAGACAGGAAGTCCAAAGTGTTGGTATATATATTATTTTGGAATAGTTTTTTTGCCCTTGTTTTTTTCTTTTAGTATATAAACATTGTATACATGTTGAAATTTATAGTATAATAAGCCTTGTGATGCAATATGATAATGTTTACCGATGTAACATAAGAAACTTTAATAAATGAATGCAAATCCTCCTCTTTGGATTTTAAAACTGGACAGCTGCATGTGTTCCTATCCAATTTTTTTATTTTGCTATGTGGCGGAATACTGCCCCTTCCCGGAACGGAAGATGACAAGGTCCCCAAGGACTTGGTCTGCGGGCAGGTCCATAGCAGACCAACTCCGTGTTACAAAGGTGTCTGCAAACGTGATATGAAAGCCAGCAACATCAACACACCAGATGGCAATCCCTTGCAGGTGACCACAGTGCCTAGAGCCAGTGACCAGAGGAGGAATGACCACTGGGAGGAGGGCAGAGAGAAGAAAAGCCATGGCACATTTGCAGCAGCACAACTGGACGCCTTCATTTGCCCCGGCTGCAACAAAACATGTCTCTGCTGCATCGGTGTCTTACAGCCACAGCAGGCGCTGTAACTCTCCAACAGTTTGACTTCACCAAAGCACGCTTTTTAGTTGTCTCCCGAGACAGACAGGTGCCAATCAATCAATCAATCAATCAATCAAAGGGATGGATGAAAAGTCCCCACAAACCCAGGGCCACATGCACAGGGACGACTCACCTCCTGCCTCTTTAGCCGTTGCAAGACAGGAAGAAGTTCAACAGAGATAGCACAGCAGCAGCCCCCACAAAAAGTTGGCAACTTGACAATACCTTGGGAACGGCAGCATTTCACCTGACGGCTAGGCGCTTGTGTGGAGTTTCCAGCAGCGGCGATCAAAATTAGAACGAAACACGCCCCGCCAGGAAATCTCAAACTGGCTGAAATTTCCCCAGGTCACCATGACACAAAACAGGAAAATCCCAGTGAGTAAGATGAAGAAGGAGCGGCAGCTCAGTAAAGTTTAGCTTACCTCTTGCTCTCTCGTCGGATCATCTTTTTCCAACCAAGTCACCCGTTCGGTTCTCTGTGGGGCCGGGGGGTGGGGTGGGCTGAGGGCCTGGGAAGGGGGTCCTTCTTGCTTTCCTAGCTGAAACCTCTCAGCCAGGTGCTTCTGGGCTCAGCCCCAATTGGGGCAAATGCAAGCAATAGGGGAGAATGTCTCTTCCAGACCGCAGCACAGCTGAGTCAAACAGAACTGGTTGATTTTATGCTGATGTGCGGTTAAAAGGAACTGAGTTGCACATGTGATTGTGTGTGTGTGTGTGTGTGTGCGTGTGTGTGTGTCTGAGCATGCATGCGAGCAACAGATAGTGCAAACAGGACTGAACGGTGTCAATGTTTGCACTGGCACTCCAAATCTTCCTTTTTTAAAATAAAAAAGCACATTTGACAGCTGCACAGCAGGCAAGCATTCAACGGGGCTTAGTTTGGCAGGCAAAAGAAGAAGTTGCCCCATGGCTGCACTTTCAGGCTGAGGAAAGCTCCACCTGATGAATTTCGGCCTGCCATGCAGCAAATGGAATCAGAAAATTGAGGAGGGGTCAAGGGAGAATGGCAACTCCCAGTGCTATTCAGAGGTGGGAAGGGGAGATGGGGGAATGCAAAGTGTCCCCCCTTATTACCCCAGGAATAGTTGCCAAGAATTCTGTCTTCCATAAACAAACACACACACTTGTTCCAGATCTGGTTAATGATTCTGGAAGTGTACCTGCTACAGAGGCGGCTACTTGCTTTTTCAGGCCGAGGGCCACATTGGCTGGTGGTCAGCTTTCCAGGGGCCGCATGCGAAAGTGGTGAAGGAAGGTGAGGACAGGTGACCTCACCTAGGCCCGAAGTCACCCCCCACCAAAGCAGGCTCAAAGCTTCTCAAAAGCTTTTCAAAATCATTTTCTCAGCAGCTAAGCATCAGAAACATTCCGCTTGCTGTAACTAAAAAGATGGCAACAAGGTAGAGAACAGAGCCCATTGTCTTCTCAGGCCTTTCTCAGAACCACATTGCAACTTGCTTTCTCTCCGGGAACCATGCCAAAGCACAAGAATGAAACAACGGGAACACTCTGAAAACCCCCTCACCCCCTTTCCTGCCAAGAGTCCACAATAGTCCCAAGACAGCTTTCTGTACATGCTCAGGAACCTCAACATGGGGCAGGACTCCTGAGGGAGGAGAAAGGAGGAGGGAACTGGAAGCGGTATATATGCTTGTGCACATGATTGTGAACTCGTGCATGCTTTTTGTGATTTATCACACTTGCTCCTTCTACCCGTTCATGGATGGTAGAAATAAAAGCCTTTTCTCCGAAACTATTCCTTGAGTGTCTGTTGACTCCCACTTCCCTTTCCCAGGCGCAATATTTTTCCCACCTGAGGGCAAAGCCTCATAAGGCTACAGTGGAACTGGCATTAATGTCAACACGGACTGGCAGCAGCTGTCCAGGTTTCAGGCAGGTGTCTTCCGCAGCCTTGTCAGATGGGCAGAGTACAAATAATAGTTTTTTATTTTTATTTTTATTTTTATTATCTGGAGATGATGATGTGGAATAAACCTGGGACCATCTGCAGATGCTCTAAGCACTGAGCTACCGTATTTTGTGCTCTATAAGACTCACTTTTTCCCTCCGAAAAAGTAAGGGGAAATGTGTGTGCGTCTTATGGAGCGAATGCAGGCTGCGCAGCTATCCCAGAAGCCAGAACAGCAAGAGGGATTTCTGCTTTCACTGCGCAGCGATCCCTCTTGCTGTTCTGGCTTCTGGGATTCAGAATTTTTTTTTTCTTGTTTTCCTCCTCCAAAAACTAGGTGCTTCTTGTGGTCTGGTGCGTCTTATAGAGCGAAAAATATGGTATATCCCTTTGCCAGCGCATTCAGAGACTCAAATGCAAATGGGCCTCTTCCCCTTTTATTTTTTTAGATTTTTCAGCCATTAAAAAAAAAATACAACGCTATGCACCCAACGGAAAATCCAAGCATGTTCCTCCATCAAAATATCTGGTTATTCCAACTCAAAACATAATCAAATCCAGGAAACATTACGGTTTATTAAGAACAGTCAAGAATTATAATTATAATTATTTCGCAGCAAAGCTCGCCATGTTTCCAGCTGGCCCCTGGGCTTTCTGCAGCAGCCTGATTTGCAGCCCTGAGCAGGTGAGAATGTTTTCCTCAATTCGCCAGGAGAGGTTTCAGCTGGCTATCTGGTTTGAGCTGCTGAGAAAGGGGCATGGAGTAGTGTTGGCGCCCCCATGGAATTTAAAATATTAATTTCAGTGTTGGGGGCAGCACTGGTTTCTATCCAGGCTGTAATTATCTGCTCTTGTTTCTTTCGTTTATTACCCACCTTTGCAGTAAAGGGCCCAGGGCTGATCTAAAAAGATAATGCAACACAACTTTGCCCCCCAAACCACACATTACACCATTCATTTCCCCCCTGAACCCCTGATTCCTGTACCCCATTTCCATCACTGTAACACTCTTGCCCAGGATTTGGGACGGGGAAATCCTCTGTCCTTCCAGTTGTGCTTGAACTCCAGTTCCCATCAGCACCGGTCAACCTGAGCAATGATCAGGGATGATGGGAGTTGTAGTCCATCAACATCGGGAGGCGTAATTGCAGAAATTCACATTTGCCGACCCATCTTTCCCCTTAAGGATTCAGCTCTGTCTCTGGGAGAGGTCTGTGTTCCTTTAAATATTGCCTGGCCTCCCAGAGCGAATTAATAAATGAGACAATTTGGTTCCCAAGCCCCTTCTTAACTTTTTCTCTTTCACCAAAGAGAGGTTGTTGTTTTCCCCCCCACTTAGAGGTGGGGAAAGAACGTTATTCAGAAGTAAAAGTTTCCATTTGATAATGGAGAGATTTGTTGTGGCTCGGAGAGCAGCGTAGATCAGATTTTGCGACAATGTGAGTTTAGGCACCGCGTAGATGGGAAATTTTAAACTGGGCCTGGAGAGAGAAAAGGGGTGGTCTCTTTTAAAAGGGTTGCGGAGTAAAGATTAGATATCTGGAGGTCTCTGCTGGCAGATTTACAAGCAGAAGAATGAACTCAATATACTAGGGGAAACTTGAAAGCAAAAGACATTCAATTTTGACTTTCCAAAAGCCTGACCCCTGTTGGGATTCCCAGACGCAACCTGGATGGTCAGTTAACCAGGAAAATAACAGGAAATAATATTTGTTAGTAGCGCTGAAGCATTTTGCTTAGGAGTCCGGCCACTGGGTGTGGCTCTTGCAAATTTGGCCTGGCTTAATTTGGGTGGGTTCTTCCGCACCTTTTTCCTTTACCCAAAAAACTGCTTCTCCTCACACACTTTTGCCCCCAAACCTCCCTGCGCCAGAGGTTGCAGACTCTTTAGGCCTGAACATGTGAAATTTCGCGATCTGTGCGCGCACCATGCCCAGCCCGGCGAAAGGCGTGCCGTCGCATGCCATCGTTCAGTACCTCACAAGCATCAGCATTCATGTCCGACCTTGGAAGACCAGTCCCAGCCAGGTGAGTGGGGTGAGGGCCTTGTGTGTTAACAGTGGGTGGGGCATTTAAAAATACCGTATTTTTTGCACCATAACACTCACTTTTTTCCTCCTAGAAAGTAAGGGGAAATATCTGTGCATGTTATGGGGCGAATGCCTGCGGGTGGCGGGGGGGATCTGCTGCAGTCGTGAGCAGAGGATCCATGGTTCCCTTTCCTTCCCTCCTCTGTGGTTACAAAGCATGGATCCACATGGATCCTCAGGATTTTTGCATTGGGCTACTCCAAACTCACTCAGATCACATGTCTGTGGCCACAGCATGAACCACAAAAATCATATATCCACTATTTCATTTAGAATATTTTTTTTTCTTGTTTTCCTCCTCTAAAAACTACATGCGTGTTATGGTCTGGTGCGTGTTATAGAGCGAAAAATACGGTAGATATTCTGTGTCTTGTGCAACCCCTGTTTGCCTTTTGTCTTAGTTTATGGTGTGCCTTAAATGTTGTTGTTGTTATTAAAATATACCGCCCTTCATCTGAGGATCACAGGCTGGTTTACAAAATAAAAACACAAAAATACACAACACAGGAACATGCAAACAAAAGCAGTCCTGAGTGAGTGATCTGCATTGGCTCCCAGTACGTTTCCAAGCACAATTCAAAGTATTGGTGCTGACCTTTAAAGCCCTAAACGGCCTCGGTCCTGTATCCCTGAAGGAGCGTCTCCACCCCCATCGTTCAGCCCAGACACTAAAGTCCAGCTCTGAGGGCCTTCTGGCAGTTCCCTCACTGCGAGAAGTGAAGTTACAGGGAACCAGGCAGAGGGCCTTCTCGGTGGTGGCGCCCGCCCAGTGGAACGCCCTCTAATCAGATGTCAAGGAAATAAGCAGCTATCCTATTTTTAAAAGACATCTGAAGGCAGCCCTGTTTTAAAAGACATCTGAAGGCAGCCCTGTTGATTGGGAGCCGCCCAGAGTGTCTGGGGAAACTCAGCCAGATGGGCGGGGTATAAATAATATATTATTATTATTATTATTATTATTATTATTATTATTATTATTAACCCCCCAGCATTATCAGCAGTGCAAATCACAGATTCTCATGATTAAATTGTGTAGCGGGTATATTCTTTGCGTGGGGGGGGGGGTTTGAATAGGTTTTGGGGGGGGGTTTTGTAATAAGAAGCACACACCAAAAACTACCATAATCTCATCGCTAACAAAGAGAAGTCCACAAACCCCCCCGCAAAATATATGTATAATAAACCTGCAGGTATTATTATTTTTATATAAATACATAAACTTTTGTTTCTGGTGGTGTGAGGGACTTTTCTGGAAAGAACCAAGAAGCAAGTTGAATTGGCCGCTGAGTCTTCCTTTGGCCACATCCATACATTTAAAGCACACAGCTTCCCGCAAAGAACTTTGGGAACTGTAGTTTACCCCTCACGGCGCCCTTAAACTACAGTTCCCAGGATTCTTTTCAGGGGAAGCTGTATTCTCAGCAACCTTTTAACGCTTTCTTGGAATTCTGCCTCCGAACAAGGAATGAAAGTGTTGCGTCTTGGCCCTCGGGCAGGGCTGGCGTCAACACCTGCCATTCCTGGGCAAATGGAAGGGCCCTTGCTAATACTTGCCCAGGAGCCCTTTGAAAAACAGTTTCCTGGCTCGCTGCTCGGAGGAGCGTGGGATCCAGACACGTTTTGATCTCCCACAATGCACTGGAACAAAGCTGTATCGAGGGCATTGGGAGTTGTAGTCCAAACCATCTGGAAGGTTGGGGATTGTCAAAGAGGAGGAGTTAAGACCCACAGGCAGCCAGAATGGCGGGTAGTAAAGTGTAGATTGGAGGAACGACTCGGCCCACCTCGCAAGGTTGTGGAGAAGGCAACACGGGAAGATGATTATCTCAGTTCCCTTCCTTTAAGTGAAATATTTATTATTTTTAGTGGTTGTTTTAATCACTAAGAAGATTGAAATCCTGTAGGTTGGAGTACAGCTGCTACTTTATCTTGAACATGACGTGCATTTATTTTATGCTGATTTCATATGTTTACAAAACAGTGTAATACCAAAGCGGTTTACGACGAAGAACACATTCTAAACCCGAAACTGAAGAAACTGTAAGCCTGCTCTTTATTGTTGAATTGGAGCAAACTCTGCAATCAAGAGCAGATTTTCAAGGGGGAAATTGCTCGAACCCAGAGCTCGGAAAGATTCGCCATTTGACAGACCTGCTGCTGGTTTGTTCTTGTTGTTTAGTCGTTTAGTCGTGTCCGACTCTTCGTGACCCCATGGACCAGAGCACGCCAGGCACTCCTGTCTTCCACTGCCTCCCGCAGTTTGGTCAAACTCATGCTGGGAGCTTCGAGAACACTGTCCAACCATCTCATCTTCTGTCATCCCCTTCTCCTTGTGCCCTCCATCTTTCCCAACATCAGGGTCTTTCCCAGGGAGTCTTCTCTTCTCATGAGGTGGCCAAAGTATTGGAGCCTCAGCTTCACGATCTGTCCTTCCAGTGAGCACTCAGGGCTGATTTCCTTCAGAATGGAGAGGTTTGATCTTCTTGCAGCCCATGGGACTCTCCAGAGTCTCCTCCACCACCAGAATTCAAAAGCATCCATTCTTTGGTGATCAGCCTTCTTTACGGTCCTGCTCTCACTTCCATACATCACTACTAGGAAAACCAGAGCTTTTACTATACGGACCTTTGTTGGCAAGGTGATGTCTCTACTTTTTAAGATGCTGTCTAGGTTTGTCATTGCTTTTCTCCCAAGAAGCAGGCGTCTTTTAATGCTGCTGGTTAGCGTAGACTTATTCCGAGCTAGATGGATTGGTGCGGGCAGGCCTGTGATCCTGTGTGACAGCGGTACGTGGCAGGCCGAAATCCAACAGGTGTAACAAGCTCTAGGCAAACACCTGTGTGCAGTGATGATGGAGCGATGCTCTGCTTTCTCTGGTAGCCTGAGTCAGAAATGCCAGACAGCTGCAGGGCTTAACTTCTGCTGAAGCGAAGCCCCAGGAGAACTCGTTTTTGTTGCTGGGACTCGCTTGGAGCCTGCCAAGTCCTAATAAAGGTGGCCTCTGGCCCCACGCAGGAAAGAGCGCCTTAGTTTCTGGGTCTCGCTCTAATCTGACTCTGAGCATGTGCAGAGAGCTTCTGTTTCAGTAGAGAGTGAGGAGTAGCTTGTTAACGGAGAAATCTGAGGGCTCCCTTGGACAAAAAACAAGGACACCAGCCGGGAATACCAGAGCAAAACAGCAGCCGGTAGGCTTGGTCTTTATTGAAGACTGTCGCGACAGGACTCCCACCTGCCACAAGGTGGAACAAGATGGAAGCCCCAAACAAAAGAGCCCCCAAACTTTTATTAGCTGCTAATCGCCATGTTACACCCCCCCAAACTACATCACTCATACATCACGGTTACATCATGAAAGGGGAGGTCTGGTGGCCGTAATCTGAGCATCCTGGACCCTGCCCCCTGGTTCCCCTTGCCCTCCACCAAACACCCATCAAGTGTAACAAAAGAGATCTTTACATTTCCCTGTTTCCCAGCCAAGTTAATCACACCCTTTTGTCTTCATCTGGGTTTGTTCTTTCTGGAATGGCTACCTGTCTGGCCCTCAGGTATCAGGATGCCAGGAATTATCACTCAGGCAGAGGGGCTGCTGAGTAGCTGTGCTCACATGTCTATATGAATTTCTGAAGTTTTCCCAGTGAGCCAGTACATAGATCCATTTATCAGTGAATTCTTACATTTGGTATCGTGCAGCAAAGGCCCTTTGAATAGATAGGAAGAAACTGTGATGGGGTCTTTTGTGGGGACAAATCACAAAAGTCCCAAAAGCGATTGTGCTGGTTTTGGTAGTGGGCTGCATGTGCATGATATCTGCTGGAGGGGCAACCCCCCCACACCTATACATAAATTCTTGCAACCAGCTTCATCCTCTCATGGAAGTGGGGAGTGTTTCCTGACATCTAAGGAGAACCACTGCTGGTCCAGCCCAAAAGCCTACCGAGTCTAGCATCTCAGAGTAGCCAGCCATATGCCCCTGGGAAGCCCCAAAGCAGCCTATGAGTGCAATAGTGTGGTGCAATGGTTAGAGTGTTGGACTAGGACCTGGGAGACCAGGGTTCGAATCCCCACTCAGGCGTGAAGCTTACTGGGTGACCTTGGAGCCAGTCACCATCTCTTAGGCTAACCTACCTCACAGGCAAAATAAAAAAATTCCTTCCAGTAGCACCTTAAAGACCAACTAAGTTAGTTCTTGGTATGAGCTTTCGTGTGCATGCACACTTCTTCAGATACACGAATGTCCTGGGAGATTGAAGTGTTCTCCTACTGGTTTCTCTGTTTTGTGATTCTTGATGTCAGATTTATGTCCGTTTATTCTTTGGCGTAAGGTTTGGCCTGTTTGTCCAATATAGAGAGCTGAAGGACACTGTTGGCATTTGATGGCATACACAATGTTAGACGATGAGCAATTAAACAGTCCCGAGATGGTATGTGTGATGTTGTTGGGGCCAGTAATGGTGTTGTCCGGGTGTATGTGGCAGCAAAGTTGGCATCTGGGTTTATTGCAGGCTCTGGTGCCAGTGTCCGTGTTAAGTCTGGTTGTAGTATTATTGTGGGTTAGGAGTTGTTTAAGATTGGGTGGCTGTCTGTAGGCAATGAAAGGTCTTCCTCCCAGAGCTTGAGAAAGAGAACTGTCATTGTCCAGGAGAGGTTGTAGATCTCTGATGATGCGTTGTACTGTTTTAACTTGGGAGCTGTATGTGATGACTAGAGGTGTTCTGTTGTTTTCTTTTTTGGGTCTGTCTTGCAGCAAGTTCTCTCTGGGTATCAGTCTGGCTCTGTTGATCTGTTGTCTAACTTCATCTGCTGGGTATTTTAGTTCTGAGAAGGTTTGCTGTAGATCTCTTAGGTGAGAGTCTCTGTCTGTAGAATTCGAACAGATGCGGCTGTTGTATCTGTGTATCTGAAGAAGTGTGCATGCACACGAAAGCTCATACCAAGAACTAACTTAGTTGGTCTTTAAGGTGCTACTGGAAGGAATTTTTTTATTTTGACTATGGCAGACCAACACGGCTACCTACCTGTAACCGACCTCAAAGGGTTGTTACGAAATGCTTTATTGGCCAAGAGAGCCGGCGTACAGCTTCCAGGTCATATGGCCAGCATGACTAAGCCGCTTCTGGCGAACCAGAGCAACGCACGGAAACGCCATTTACCTTCCCGCCGGAGCGGTACCTATTTATCTACTTGCACTTTGACGTGCTTTCGAACTGCTAGGTTGGCAGGAGCAGGGACCAAGCAACGGGAGCTCACCCCGTCGGGGGGATTCGAACCGCCGACCTTCTGATCGGCAAGTCCTAGGCTCTGTGGTTTAACCCACAGCGCCACCCGCGTTCCTAATAAATAAATAGTAAATAAATAAATAATCTAGCACTCTCTCACTGCTGCACCTCAGGATCTGGTATTGAGGTTGAATTCACACCGCCAGTTACTCTGCACTCTCCAAGTTTCCATTGCTGGGTTTTTAATCTGTGTCTGCACGCCATAAAAAAGCAATCGATAAGTTTAGATGGTGATGATGACGACGACAACAACAACCCAAAACGCATCTGCATCTTGTAGCTTATTAGAAAATACTGCGGTTCGATGCGTCGCTTCTCGAACCAGCTTTACACCAGTCAGAGCCCAGAAGCCGATCCCAATTCCTCTCTGGCCAGTGTGCGGAAACCTCTGACAGTGCGGCATAGTGGTTAGAGTGCCAGACTACAACCTGGGAGACCGCGGTTCAAATCCCCGCTGGACAGGCTGTGAGAGATTTCTTACAGCCTGTTCTACCTCGCAGGGTCGTTGTGAGGATAAAAGGGGAAGCAGGAAGAAAACCATGGATGTCACCTTGAACTCACCGGGAGACAGATAAAGACATGCCCCCCCCCCCCGTGTGAACCCAGACGGAAGTGAATTTCTGGGAAAGTGCACACGCCCTCAGACTCATGCCAGCTCTGTTCCTGGAAGCAACGTACAGCCAACTTGGCTACGCCTGCTTTCGGCAGGGTTGGGCCTTAAAAATTAAATTCTAGCGAAATGGATTTTGCAAGCAGGTTATTGGAGCAAAACCAGGCTATCCTTTTGGGGGAGTTGCAAGCAGGAAGTTTTTTTTGTACCCCGGGGTGGGTGGATGTGTGTCTTTGTCTACAAATTCACACACCCTTTGCGGCCGAGTCTCGGAGTAAACTGAAAGCCCAAAACGTGGCTGGACAGGGGAGCAGGGAACTGCCCTCCTTGAACCCACCACCAACTTGGAGAGCGAGGCGGAAGTGGGCTAGGGAAGGAAGTGTTTTCCTTTTTGCGGGCAGGCTGCTATGTGTTGTCTCCAAGGGGGAAGCGCGCTTGATTTCCTACCCCTTAAATATAGAACATGAAATAAGGAAACGGCTGTCTCTCTAAGACTTTTGCTTAGCTCAATAGCAAACGGCTTTTCCTTGATGCGTGCGCTGACAGTTCGATCTCCAGGAATTCAGAGCATGTCCGCTGCAGATCAGAGGCCGAGACTGCCAACTACACACACTATCCATTTAAAGCACGCCCCCCCTGTGCAAAAAAAGAATCCTGGGAGTTGTAGTTTGAGGGTGCTGGGAACTGTAGTTCTGCGAGGGGGTAAGCTGCAGTTCCCAGGATCTTGGGCTGTGGTGGAAGGGATGTGCTGTAAATGCATGCATTTTGCCAGGGTTTATGGTAAAAAGCGCCTACAGTTCCCCCCCATTTTTTTATTAGTTTTCACAATATTATAAACAAACAAACACACACACACACAAGACAAACAAACATAAATCATAGCCTTATTGAAAATTACAGTTATTAACTTTAAGTGACTTCCTCGCTTCCCCTTGGTTGAATTTCATTGCATGTCTTTTTAACGGTTTTCCAAATCCCAATTTTTATGAAATTTAACTTAAACATTAACATCCTTAGATCTTCACCTTATGGAATTAAACATATTAATTAATCACTTAACATAAATAAAATCCTAAGTATCTGCAAGCTATTTTCAGTTAGTTTAATTTAACAAATTTAACTAAATAATCATTAAATTTATTCCACTCTTCCTTATACTCCTCCTCCTTCTGGTCGCAGACTCTTCCGGTTAGGTCGGCTAGCTCCGAAAAATCCATCATCTTCATCTGCCATTCTTCTATTGTTGGTAATTCTTGGGTTTTCCACTTTCTGCTAACAAAATACAGGCAGCAGTTGTGGCATACAAAAATAATTTAACATCTTTCTTGGGCAATTCCAAACCTGTTATTCCAAGAAGACACAGCGCCTACAGTTTTGGATACATCTGGCAGCAGAGAAAACCTGTCTTAACTTTTTGCAGCTTGCTAGTGTTACGGTAAAATTGGGTGCGAGGCTGCTCTGCCACCCAGCTCGTCGGACTAAGTCCGCGGGTCCCTGCGGAGGAAAATGAGCTCAGCCGGAGACAGGAGCAAGCTGCAGAAGATCCAAGTTTATTGCGCAACAGGTTCAAGGCGAGATTGAACAGCGAGAAAGGGGTGACATGAACTTTTGAAATTTCCCTCCATGTCCCAGAATACAGTGCAAAATACATCCCAGTTACATCATGAATACATTAAGAAGAGGTTGGGTTACACAGATTACATCATGAATACATTAAGAAGAGGTTGGGTTACACAGGTTACACATATGGAGGAGGGAGGGGGGAATATGCAGAGCTGGAGATATGCGCAGATAAGCACATCCTGATGAGAAGACAATGGTCCATGTATGCATGGTCTGCCACCTGGCCTTGCCCGGAGGAAAGGCTTGGCAGAGTGATTTGACAGGATTAGGGTATTGACACCTTGCTTGAGGGATTATGGAGGACAGGGGAGGTGTCATGGAGTCCTAGAGAAATTGAGCAAATTGGCATGTTGATTTTCTATGGATTTTATAGATTTTAGCCCCTTTTGACATTGACAATTGGAAATAAATGGATATATTCTAGCGAAGAAGAAGGTGAAGAAGACATGCCCCCCCTTCTGTATCACTAGCAAGCAGTTTCCTTGTGGGTGAGTGCAGAAGCAGCTCTTAATTCGGAGAGCTGGTGCTGTTTTTGGCTTTCCAGAGCCCAGGAACTCTGCTTTCCTGAGGGAAGGCTTAGAACCCAGTGGATTTCTAAAATGGAAAGGTCCGTCCTGTGCCCTCTCCACCTGGGAAGCCCTTTCCAGATGACTTCAGATCTGTAGTGGAATAGTTGTACTTACTCAGTGGTGAGGAAATTATGCTCTGCACAAGCTCAGAGGCACGTTTCCCACCCACCACCCACCATGTGTTTGGCATGGAAGACTGATTTCTTTTTTTAAAAAAATAATTTTTATTAAATTTTCTATTTTAACAATCCAATCAAATCACATTAAGTATTCCAAATTATACAAATACATATCATATAGTCCAAATATTCTGCCAAATTATACATTTTTGCTGGGGCTTCCCATGCTTCAAGTTTAGTGCGGTTCCAATCATCTTACGTTTCTACTGCCTCGAGTTTCCAATAGTTCCTTCTTTAAATCTTCCTTCTTTCGTAGCCTCTGAGCTGTTTCCACAGGCGAGTTGAAATAAACAATAATGTGCTTCTGTGTGAAATTTGTATGACTCTCCTTATTTTTTTTTTTTTTTTTTGCAGCTGGTAAGTCTGTTATTTGCAGAATGTCCTCACATGCTGGTGTTTATGCCGAATCAATCCAAAAGTCCTTCTCTGGTGGCAGACGCCATCTTCACTCAGTTCCGAGGAAATAAAATCTGGGCGTTTGCTCATTAATTTTCTCAGACAGGTTGCATCAAACATTAGTCTTTCCAGGGGAGATTTGCCAAATCAGACTTGAAGTACAGTGGTGCCTCGCAAGACGAAAATAATCCGTTCTGTGATTCTCTTCGTCTAGCGGTTTTTTCGTCTTGCGAAGCAAGCCCATTAGCGGCTTAGCGGATTACCGCTATTAGCGGCTTAGCGGGCTAAGCGGATCAGCTGATAAGCGGTTTAGTGGCCTAGCGGATCAGCTGATAAGCAGCTTAGCGGCTTAGCAGCTTAGCGGATCAGCTGTTAAGCGGCTTAGCGGATCAGCTGATAAGCGGCTTAGCGGATCAGCTGTTAAGCGGCTTAGCGGATCAGCTGTTAAGCGGCTTAGCGGATCAGCTGATAAGCGGTTTAGTGGCCTAGCGGATCAGCTGATAAGCAGCTTAGCGGCTTAGCGGATCAGCTGTTAAGCGGCTTAGCGGATCAGCTGATAAGCGGCTTAGCGGATCAGCTGTTAAGCGGCTTAGCGGCTTGGGGAAAAGGGGGGGAGGAAAAAACCCCGCAGGAACTCGCAAGACATTTTCGTCTTGTGAAGCAAGCCCATAGGGGATTCGTTTCGCGAAGCACCTCCAAAACGGAAAACCCTTTCGTCTAGCGGGTTTTCCGTCTTGCGAGGCATTCATCTTGCGGGGCACCACTGTATAATAACAAATTAAGAGCTCACCTCCCCCAAGACTCTCTGCAACACGTCCTCCTCCCATAATGGCAGATCCCAATTAAAAAAATGCATCACATCATCCTTCTCAGAATCCGTCCAAAGTTTTTTTGGTGTCTCTCCAGCGGCTAACGGGCTTGGAAGACTGATTTCAATGTTGCTTTTCTTTAACGCCATCCGTATTTGACACTTGACAAGTTCAGCTGGTTTCTTAAGAGCTGTGCAACTGAGAGCTAGTGCCTGAGTTTGCTTCATTCCTCCTCCCTCCAAATCCATTTTCCTCTTGTGCTGCGTCTTTTTGATGGGAAGCTTGAGGGTCGGGAAGGCTGTTGTATTAGTAAGCCAATCTGGTTGAAGGAGGGACGTTAAAATACTTCAGATGAATAAACCTTTTTCTGAAAAGCTTGATTCATGTTTGCTTTCTTTCAGGAGAACAGCATTCTGCCTCCTCCGTCCGGTGGTCTGTTTGGCATTCCGCTGCACTTGCTGCCCCTTTCGGAGCATGTAGAAGGGGTGCCACAGTGAGTAACGTGTGACACGTACACCCCAGATCACCAGCTCCCTGTTGCAATGAGTGACAACCTTGTTTGAATCGTGTGAGTCTTAGCCCAAGAGGAGCCCAAACCATCTTTTCCCACAATGCCTCCGTTTGCCACGGAGAAAATGTGGCACTCCTGCCTAATGTCAGAGGAGAGAACCCTGGGTAATTTCCCCATACAGTGGTTTATGAACTTAATACCTTGGTGTTACCAATACAGGAGCCAGTGTGGTGTAGTGTTTAAGAGCGGTGGACTCGTAATCTGGTGAACCGGGTTCGATTCCCCGCTGCTCCACATGCAGCTGCTGGGTGACATTGAGATAGGCTTTGGGAAAAACTAAGCACCTCAAAAGGGAAGCGGGTGGTGCTGTGGGTTAAACCACAGAGCCTAGGACTTGCCGATCATAAGGTCGGCGGTTCGAATCCCTGTGATGGGGTGAGCTCCCGTTGCTCAGTCCCTGCTCCTGCCCACCTAGCAGTTCGAAAGCACGTCAAAGTGCAAGTAGATAAATAGGTACCGCTCCGGCGGGAAGGTAAACGGCGTTTCCGTGCGCTGCTCTGGTTCGCCAGAAGCGGCTTAATCCTGCTGGCCACATGACCCGGAAGCTGTACGCCGGTTCCCTCAGCCAATAAAGCGAGATGAGCGCCACAACGCCAGAGTCAGTCACGACTGGACCTAATGGTCAGGGGTCCCTTTACCTTTACCTTTTAAGCACCTCAAACATAGACAGACATCTACTGTGTTTCATCCACAGTTTATACGAAAACACTCGGGTCTGGGTTAGGTGTGACCGACAGGGCCATTTATCCAAGGAAATCCAAACCTCCCATGGTGTTAAACAAGGCTGCGTCCTTGCGCCTACTTTATTCAGATTCTATATTAACTCCTTAGTAGGAAACACGGAGAAAGAAAATGCCCACCCCCCTAAATTGGCTGGTACACCCCTCCCGGTTCTCTTATATGCAGCTGACGCAGTTCTAATTTCCTTCTCCTTTGTAAGCCTAAGAAAACTTCTAAGAACTCTCACTGTTTATTGTAATGCTGAACGATTAACAGTTAACTATAGCAAATTCAAAGTTATGGTGTTCTCTAAAAAAACTGGCTTGCTGGTGGACGTGGGTGGTGCTGTGGGTTAAACCACAGAGCCTAGGACTTGCCAATCAGAAGGTCGGCGGTTCGAATCCCCACGATGGGGTGAGCTTCTGTTGCTCAGTCCCTGCTCCTGCCAACCTAGCAGTTCGAAAACACGTCAAAGTGCAAGTAGATAAATAGGTACCACTCCAGCAGGAAGGTAAACGGCGTTTCCGTGCACTGCTCTGGTTCGCCAGAAGCGGCTTAGTCATGCTGGCCACATGACCCGGAAGCTGTATGCCAGCTCCCTCGGCCAGTAAAGCGAGATGAGTGCTGCAACCCCAGAGTCAGCCACAACTGGACCTAACGGTCAAGGGTCCCTTTACCTTTACCTTTACCTGGCTTGCTAAGGATTTGTTAAGGGTTTGGTTTGGCTGGTTCACAAGGTTTCCTCTTGCGCAGTCTAACCTCACAGGTACAGGATCACAGGGACCCACGGACATCATCCAGACTGTCCTCGCCCCAAACCTATAACAAAATTTCAGCCCCCACCTTTATCTGTTGACTCCCTCTCATTCCATAAGTAGTCATGCCCATCTCCAAAGATTCCATGTTGCTTCATTGCGGCCTCTTTGCATTTCCATCCAAGGTTCCTTGTGGACGCCTGCGAGCTGCTCCGACCCCATCTTCATGTGGAAGGGCTCTTCCGAAAATGTGGATCCATGACTCGTATCAAAGCCTTGAAGGTAAAACGCAGAGCTGGAGATGTGCAGGAGATAGAGCATGGGTAGGCAACCTAAGGCCTGGCCCAATCACCTTCTAAATCCAGCCCACGGATGGTCCGGGAATCAGCGTGTTTTTACATGAGTAATAATAATAATAATAATAATAATAATAATAATAATAATAATTATTATTATTATTATTATTATTATTTATACCCCACCCATCTGGCTGGGCTTCCCCAGTAGAATGTGTCCTTTGATTTCAAATGCATCTATGGGTTGTTTGTGGGGCCTTCCTGGTGTTTTTACATGAGTAGAATGTGGTTAAGGGGTGATATGATAGCCATGTTCAAATATATAAAAGGATGTCACATAGAGGAGGGAGAAAGGTTGTTTTCTGCTGCTCCAGAGAAGCGGACACGGAGCAATGGATCCAAAATACAAGAAAGAAGATTCCACCTAAACCTTAGGAAGAACTTCCTGACAGTAAGAGCTGTTCGACAGTGGAATTTGCTGCCAAGTAGTGTGGTGGAGTCTCCTCCTTTGGAGGTCTTTAAGCAGAGGCTTGACAACCATATGTCAGGAGTGCTCTGATGGTGTTTCCTGCTTGGCAGGGGGTTGGACTCGATGGCCCTTGTGGTCTCTTCCAACTCTATGATTCTATGATTCTTTTATTTAAAATGCATCTCTGGGTTACAGTGGTACCTCGGGTTGCGAACGGGATCCGTTCCGGAGGCCCGTTCGCAACATGAAAAGAGCGCAACCTGAAGTGCCGTATCTGCGCAGATGCGCAGCGCGATTTGGCCCTTGTGCGCATGCGCGAGCAGCGAAACCCAGAAGTAAACCTTTCTGGTACTTCCGGGTCGCCGCGGGACAGAACCTGAAAGAACGTAACATGAAGCAAATGTAACATGAGGTATTTGTGGAGCATAGGAATTCGTTCTCCCCCCCCCCTTTCAAAATATAGTCCGGCCCCCCACAAGGTCTGAGGGACAGTGGGCCAGCCCCCTGCTGAAAAAGTTTGCTGACCCCTGAGCTAGAGGTTGTGTGTCCCCCAAAATTTACCTTTCATCATGTTCCCAGCTCCTGGCACCTCCAGAATGCCAGTCTTGCCAGGCCTCTCCTAACGACACTGGCGGTGAGCTGCAGATGTTTTGACATCCCTGTCAGGAGAGATTTGCTCAAGGAGAGGGGAACTTGAGAAATCGCCTTGCCAGTAAAACATTTTCGTTTTATTTTTTTCCTCTTACGAACCTGCTCGCTCTCCTACGTGGGAGGGAAAGGGGAGAGTTTAAAATAATCTTAGATTGAGTGGATAGGATCTATTATGCGGTTCTTAAAAACAAACCATTTTGGGGAGAGGTGGGGGGGGGTGCGAGGTCAAATAGGTTTGGGGGTCAATGTCAGTAAAAGGAAGTAACAATTTCCTTTTACTGTGTTGCATGCAACGCTAGTTCTGCTCAGAGTAGAACCATTGGAACAAGGGAACATGAGTAAGACAGGTCCGTTAGTTGCTACTCTCTCCACAAACCCACCCACAGAGGGACCAGGTTTCTAGGAGCAAAGGGAGTGGAAAGACTACCTACAGGGAGGGCGTTTTTAGTTGGCTTTCCTCCTCCTTTTAAAACTCTGCGTCGCTCAGCAAAGCTGGTCGGCAGCTGGATAAGGAGAGGCATTTCCTAAAGAAATGCAAACTCTTGGCTAATAGGCAATTTGAAAAAGGACTTTTAGCAGAGGTTGCAACAGGCAAATAATTTGGAGTGCTCAAATACTGTCTTTGGGAGCGACTTAAGATGTGCTTTCCATGAAGTTATTTTTATTATTATTTATTAAATTTGAATACCACCCTTCATCCGTAGATCGCAGGGTGGTTTGCAACATTATACATAACAGAACTTGCACGCTGTTCCCTTGAAACTGAAGCGCTTTGTATTTTCAGGGTTCCTAAATGCAGCTAAAAGCTCCGCTTTCCTGCTGACTAGGTGGTTGCTGGACGCTGGAGAGGGGGACCCAGCTGCAGAAATAATAGTGGGCCTGTTATGTACTGAGTTGAATGGGATCCAAAATGCAGCAGTCTGATTGGTCCTAGAACAATAGGACCAGCTCTGTGGGATCCCACCTTTGTCGTCGGTGAAATGTGCTCGGAGTCGAGAGTGGATTTCATGCTCTTTATTCAGCTCATAGTGGTGAGGAGGAATGGGAGTTCCCCCACGATATCTGCTTTATATACATTATTTACACAATGGGCTGCACATGATTGGCTAATTCTGGGATTCTCCTGTAGGCCAATCGGGTTGTGGATTCACTTCCACCTGGAGCTGGATTGGGTGGCTCCTGCGGACCAATCAGACTGCTGCATTGTTCTAGGACCAATCAAACTGCTGCATTCTGAATCCTATTGCTCTAGGACCAATCAGATTGCTGCATTTTGGATCCTATTGTTCTAGGACCAATCAGACTGCTGCATTTTGGATCCTATTCAACTCAGTACATAACAGGGCCTTTGACCCCTTTTGACCCCAGGCCATTGCAGCACCAGATACGAACTGTTGGGTCTTCCAGATCCTCTTGCTGATAACTCAGAGCTGGGAAAGTAGACCAAGGATGCTGCTTCCCTGAAGCTTCGCCTCCTCCCCTTCTTCACATTTTGCGTCCTTTCCAGGCCCGGCTGGAGGCTGGCGAGCGCTGCTTGGCGATGGCTCTCCCGTGCGACGTGGCCACCTTGGTGAAGCAGTTCCTGAGGGACCTCCCTGAGGCCCTGATTCCAGCTGGCATCCAGGGGCCTTTGTGCCAGGTCCAGCAGCAAGAGGACAGCGACCCCCTGACTCTCCTGCTCACCTCCCTGCTGCCCCAAAGAAGCATCGATCTCCTCCGCTATTTCTTCAGGTTCCTGCAGGACGTGGCTTCCAGGTGGGTCAATGGGGAAGGACCAGTTTGTGCCCTTAATTCCTGCCCAGGGTTTGTCCTCGTTCTCAGCCGACAACCAGACCACCTAGCCACTCCAAGCTGTACCCTTATCCTGCTTCCCATTGTTCTGGTTCCTGAGATTTCAGCGCACTTTGATGCATACCTTTTGCAACCATAGCTGTCAAGCGTCCCTTATTTGGCGGGACAGTCCCTTATCCCAGCGCTATGTCCCGCTGCTGTCCCTTATTGATGATGTCCCTTAAATTTCCCGGGTTTCAAAGGAAGCAGCTCCTCTCCCTCCCTCCCTGCTGGCCAGGGAGGAGGGAGGCTCCAACTGTGTTGCTTGGCTGCGTTGCTCACCCAATAAGGAGTCTAAGAACGACTGGGGGGGGGTGGAGCTTGCATGCCTTGTGCTGATCAAATCAGCCGCGTTGCCTGGGGACTCGCCCTTGCTCAGCGCTTCCCAGCGGAGAGGTGACGGTGGTTTTCCTTGAGGCTTGAGGCTTCATTTGGCTGCTGGCTGGGCTTTCTGCCTTTGGCTCGGAGGGGCTCAGAAGTTGAACATACCTGTGCTCTGAAAATCCCTTATTTTGGCTGCTGATCCCTTATTTTCGAGGCTGCTGGTCCCTTATTTTCAAATCTGTAAGTTGACAGCTATGTTTGCAACAAAACAACACCACCACAAACTGGCTTATAAGTATAAAACCAAATTTACTAGAATAATAGCTAGAATAGAGATAGACTTATAACCATTCAAACAACAAACATACTAAGGTGCCATGTGCGAGACAAAGCCTGGAGATACTGTAAACATGGATAAATGTACAACTATATCTTAAGAAGTTACATGTGCAGTAAACGTTATACAGACTGGATAAATGAACCGTTCAACAAGCAGTGTAAGTCCAATCACAGAACGGCAACCCCGTGTCGCCACAGCAGCAAGGGTAGCGCACTGGAGAATATGAAAAAGTTTTTCAAAGCTGTTTTTCAAAGATTGGACTGGATGAGATATTCTTCAATGGGTCTTGAGCTGGAAGCACAAAGCCGTGTGCATGGATCAGTCACGGGAAGGCAAAGCAAAGCCACGACCCTGGTGAGAATAACGCAAGTGGGCAAAAGGAGACCTCTTCTCCAGATATATTACAGGTTTTGCTACACGCTTCATCAGCCTGAAAAGCTGCATGACATAAAATAGCACTCCAATTACAATGTGTGGTAAACCATAAAAATTAGAAAATATCAGTCTCATACTATACCTTGGGACGCGGGTGGCGCTGTGGGTTAAACCACAGAGCCTAGGACTTGCCGATCAGAAGGTCGGCGGTTTGAATCCCCGCGATGGGGTGAGCTCCTGTTGTTCGGTCCCAGCTCCTGCCAACCTAGTAGTTCGAAAGCATGTCAAAGTGCAAGTAGATAAATAGGTACCACTCCAGCGGGATGGTAAACGGTGCTTCCGTGCACTGCTCTGGTTCACCAGAAGCAACTTAGTCATGCTGGCCACATGATCCAGAAGCTGTACGCCGGCTCCCTCGGCCAGTAAAGCGAGATGAGCGCCGCAACCCCAGAGTCGGCCACGACTGGACCTAATGATCAGGGGTCCCTTTACCTTTACCTCTGTCCACATACCAGCAAGGCTACGTGTAACACCCACACACATGCTAATGAAAGATCAAAATATAACCCGGCATGGAGAATCCCAGCTTTAGCGCAAGTTACTAGACCTCAAGGCTAGTAGGTACAGGACAGAGGTACCACCCCCAAATTCCTGGTTGAGGAGAAGAACCCTTCTCCCTTGCCAATCTCTTGTCTCCTCCCTCGCAATCCCAGGTGCGCCCAGAACAAAATGGACTTGGCCAACCTAGCGGTCATCTTCGCCCCCACCCTCTTCCCCAACGAGGTTTGCAGCCAGCTGGACAGCAAAGCTGAGGAGCAGCTGCAGAGGCAGGCAGCCGTGGTCCACACTTTGATCAGCCACGCGGCGGAGATTGGTAAGTCTGATGGGCTCATCTGCACAGTCTCAAAATTTGCTCCTTTCCCCCCCGTTTTTAAAGGAACCGCATGATGTTTCTGTTAGAATTCCTGCTCCATGACTGCAGTCATGGGATTGTTGTCTTTCACATGACGGTGTATATTTTGACTCCACAGAGTGGGAAGTGACGGAGACAGGATGTTTGTGTTACTGCGTTCCGTAAAGTGGAACTACTGTCCTTTGTTCTTTTTCTCTTTGCTGTCTGATGCTAGAGAGAGAGGGAGCCATGTTGCAGTGCTCCGTGTGTGTTTATATGTAAATAAAGTAGATTAGCCAAAATGCTGAGTTGCTGAGGTCTGTTACACGTGATGCACAAACTCTGCGGATCCCTAAATGTGCCAATGTCTGTTGGCATCGGTCGCTGTGATGTTCGGGCAGAAGAAAGCTTTTGAAGCTCCTGAACGATATACCAGGAGGGAGAGAACATGCCAGTCGGGCATGTGTCTCTGCCAGGGTCCTACTCGAGTGTAGGCTGAGCTCCTAACAGTTTCTACTGATGGTGCAATAGGTCAGTTGATGCGATGCTAAAAACCGGCTTAGTTGATAGTAACTTAGAAAGGTTTTCTAAATACTGTGCCATGTGACACGCTGTCTGCCGTATGACAGTTTATGGGCTATTCCATTTTCTCTTGTCTCTTAACTCCTCGTCTGTGCTGCTGCCCGTGTCTCTCTCCCCATCCTTCACCTTCCTTGCCTCACCTCCTTTTTCCTGTTGTCCATTTCCAGGTGTAGCTTCCTCTTCCTTCTGGGTGGGTTTACCTGGGAGGAAGTGCAGACCAGCCCTGATTCTCAGGGATGCAAAGCGAAAGGTGGTGATAAATCCAGGGGCGCAGAGTCATCTGGAAAAGATATGGTTGTCATCTTGTGATCCAAAGGAAGGCAGAGAAAAGGTGTTTGGCACCAGCTGGGCTGCAGAAGTTGCCGGAAGGAGGTGTACAAGGCGCCACCCAACCACCTTAGGGATTCCACACCAGATTTGTGTAGGGTTTACTCCTAAGCCTTAGGGACGTGGGTGGCGCTCTGGGTTAAACGACAGAGCCTAGGACTTGCCGATCAGATCATCGGTGGTTCGAATCCCCGCGACTGGGTGAGCTTCTGTTGCTCGGTCCCTGCTCCTGCCAACCTAGCAGTTCGAAAGCACGCCAGTGCAAGTAGATAAATAGGTACCGCTCTGGCGGGAAGGTAAACGGCGTTTCCGGGTGCTGCTCTGGTTCGCCAGAAGCGGCTTAATCCTGCCGGCCACATGACCCGGAAGCTGTACGCTGGCTCCCTCGGCCAATAAAGCGAGAAGAGCACCGCAACCCCAGAGTCAGTCACGACTGGACCTAATGGTCAGGGGTCCCTTTACCTTTTACTCCTAAGCCTTTACCTCCCTGAAGATACCCCACAAGGCAGCAGAGGTTTGGGGTCAGAGATTTTCTCCCCCTAGATGGTCTACCTTCTCAGGTTTATGAACCCCCCTTGCTTCCCCCCTCACTTCCCTCTGAATGGAGCATTAAACTAACCCTATCCTTAATGCTCTTTTTGACTTCTGGGAGAGGAGACACGGATGGGAATCAAACCAATTTTCTCCCCATCCCTAGTATTGTCTACACCAGGGGTCAGCAACCTTTTAAAGCAGGGGGCCAGTACACCGTCCCTCATACCTTGTGGGGGGGCGGACTATATTTTGAAGGGGGGGGAATGAACAAATTCCTGTGCCCCACAAATAACCCAGAGATGCATTTTAAATAAAAGGACACATTCTACTCATGTAAAAACACGCTGATTCCCGGACCGTCCGTGGGCCGGATTCAGAAGGCGATTGGGCCGGATCTGGCCCCCAGGCCTTAGGTTGCCTACCCCTGGTCTATACTGACTGGCAGCAGTCCTATACTATACTATACTATACTATACTATACTATACTATACTATACTATACCAAATGTGAAAGAGAAAAACAACTACCAGACTTTTAGAAGACATCTGTAAACAGCCCTGTTTAGGGAAGCTTTTAATGATTAATAGGTTATTGTATTTTAACATTCTGTTGGAAGCCGCCCAGAGTGGCTGGGGAAACCAGCCAGATGGGTGGGGTATAAATAATAAATTACTACTACTACTACTACTACTACTACTACTACTATAGTAATATACAGTGGAGCCTTGGGTTACATTGCCTCCAGCTTACGTCACCCTCGGCTTGAGACTGGTGCAAACCCGGAAGTACTCGAACGGGTTACTTCCGGGTTTGCGCCGTTTGCACATGCACAGAAGCGCTAAATCATGCGCGTGTGCGCAGACGAGATGCTTTGGGTTGCGTCGTTTTCGGGTTGCCGCGGGCCCTCCGGAATGCATCCCTGCCGTAACCCCAGGTTCCACTGTAATAATAATTTATTATTTATACCCAGCCACTCTGGGCAGCTCCCAACAGAATATTAAAAACACAACAAAACATTAAAAACTTCCCTAAATTCCAGAGATTGAACTTGGGACCTTTGGAAGCCAAAGTGTGAATCCTAGGGTTGCTATATTTCAAAAACTGAAAATCCAAACACAAAGCTTTTTTTGGGCAAAGATCTTGAGATTTATTTATTTATTTATTTACTACAAAATCTCAAAAAAAGAGAAGTTTTTGAGCTGTTTTAAAGGAAATTCACCAAAAAAAAAAAATCAACACTTCCGACATGCGTTGCCATACATCCAGATTTTCCTGGGCATTAAAACAATTTCCGACCAGACACTGTTTCCAACAGCCGAATCCCGGCTATGTCCGGGAAATCCCAGATGTTTGGCAGCCCTAGACTATCAATTTCAGATTTCCAACAAAATGACTATCACCTTCCTAATTGTACTTCCAAAGTGAAATGTGTGTGTGTGTGTGTGTGTGTGTGTGTGTGTGTGTGTGTAGATCAAAATGAATGTTTTGGGTGACCCCTAGTGTACGGCGTCTAAAACGACAGGCTTGTTGAAAAAACAAGCGGTGCTGAGCTTGTGTACTAACTAAAACAGTGATGGCCAAACTTGGCCCTCCAGCTGTTTTGGGACCACAACTCCCATCATCCTTAGCCAACAGGACCAGTGGTCAGGGATGATGGGAATTGTAGTCCCAAAACAGCTGGAGGGCCAAGCTTGGCCACCACTGAACTAAAATATACATGCTGCCCTCTGCTGGATGGAGGTGGGACAGCGGAGCCAACCTGACAACTCCACTAGTGCGAAACGTGTGAGCAGGGAAGTGAATTGCGGTGGCGGGGAACTGATACCCTTGGCCACTGGGCAGAGCAAGCAAATGGAAACCCAGGGGAGAAAAGAAGCAGGTTCCCTCTGGAACTGCTGTTATGTCCTCACATGGAGAACCGGCGGCACGCCTGTTTCCTGCTCCAGTTGGTCCAGCAGTTGTGACCCCTCTTGGATGGTGGGTAGTAGGAGAGGGTATATGGATTAGATAATATCATTCCTCACTCACGCTAGTGAGCTGGTAGCAGAGTGCATTCCCCTGTATACTGCAGGAAGATAGTTGGTAGATTCATCTGAAACTCTTGAGTTAAGCTGTGCTGGTCCCAAGGGTCAACCATGCGGCGAGGTCCGAGTCCAGTCCGAGGTCGAGGGTCCGGTATGGAGGCTGTCCATCAGCGCTGAAGCTGGGTCCAAGGCAGGGAGTCAGGTGGGGTCAGGAACTCTGGCAGAAGAGCAGGACAGGGTTCAGGCAAGAACAGGCTACCAACAATGTTGCTCCCACAACCTGGGACTGGGACTGACTGGCTTTTATCTGCCCCAAGGCATAGGGTGGCCCCAGTCCACGGGTGACTCGCCTCTCCTGGCCTGGAGGTGAGCACTCCTCCTGCGGGAACTTAGTTCCCTCCACCTCTCTGCCCTGAGCCTCTGCAGCTCAGGAGAGGCTGGAGGGTTACCGGACCCAGAGGCAACCTCAGTTTCCTCTGACGGGGCTGAGAGTGGAGCACCTGCAGGCAATGGGTCCTCCATCACCTCCGGAGCCAGAGCAGACTCAGCTGGTGCCTGCACCCGAGGACCTAGCACAGGTGAGGACCCTTCAGGCTCAAGCCCCAGCCCCGGCTCAGCTGGTTCTGGAGGCGGGGAATCCTGTGCAGACTGGGATTCCTCAAGTTCAGCCTCCGAGTCTGAATCCCAGGCGATCACATAAGCAATCCAGTCTGGCTTGTCCAGATTGGATTAGTTCCTGGTAAATCCCCTTAAAAAGAATAAAGACACAATAGCCTTCTCTTAAAAGTAATAAGAAGTTTACTCACATTCAGTCCGCTGTGTGATCCTGAAGGCAGGCTTTAGCTTGTAGTTACAGAAGACAGTGTGGGTTTATCCCTTATGGAGCCCATATGCTGCTGGCTGAGAGCCGGCAGACAGCAAAAACATCAAGATGGTATAGAACGAAGAAGTGAGAGAAGGGGGTGGGATGACTGCGTGACTTGTCCCTTAGTTTATGGGGTCTGCTAGGGTCACGCCCATCTACCTGGTCACACACGGGGAGGACGCTTCAGACCAGGTGTGACAGGAAGTCCTCCTGGCTGGACCAATGTCACTCTGGGCAAACAAGAAATGTTGTATTTGACTGCTTACGTTCCATCCCACAGATAGAGATGGCTTGGCCTATAGTACTCCATGCTCTGGTAACTTCTGGATTCGATTTGACACACTGACCAGATGCTTGGAAGCTGTGGCTGGATGGTTTCGTGGGAGCCGATTGAAACTAAATCCTTCAAAGACAGAGGTCCTATGGCTGGGTCGGGATGGTATGGGGATGAGGGACCAACTCCCTTCTCTTGCGGGGGCCCAGTTAGTGCCATTGCCTTCCGTTAAGAGTCTGGGTGTAATCCTTGACGCCTCCCTTTCCATGGAGGCGCAGGTTACAGCAACAGCCAAGGCGACATTTTTCTACCTTCGCTGCATCAAGCAGTTGGTCCCTTACCTTTCCCGCCCCGACCTGGCCACAGTGATCCATGCGACGGTCACCTCCAGGCTTGACTACTGTAATTCGCTCTAGGCGGGGCTGCCCTTGAAGCTGTCCCAGAAACTCCAGCGGGTGCAGAATGCTGCAGCGAGGCTCCTCACGGCGTCTCTGCCATGGAAGCATATTCACCCAGTGCTTTTCCAGCTGCATTGGCTCCCGGTGGAGTACAGGGTCAGATTTAAGGTGCTGGTTTTGACCTTTAAAGCCCTTCATGGTCTAGGACCCTCGTACCTACGGGACCGCCTCTCCTGGTATTCTTCTTGGAGGACCTTAAGGTCCATAAATAGCAACACCCTAGAGGTCCCGGGCCCTAAGGAAGTCAAATTAGCCTGAACCAGAGCCAGGGCCTTCTCAACACTGGCAATGGCCTGGTGGAACGCTCTGTCTCTTGAGACCAGGGCCCTGCGGGATCTGATCTCTTTCCGCAGGGCCTGTAAGACAGAGTTGTTCCACCTGGCCTTTGGCTTAGAATCAGTTTGATTCCCTCCCCCTCTTTCTTTTTCCTTTCTCCTCCTATGAAGAGATTGCTCCCTAATTGTTTTAATGTTGTATCTTAATCTTTTAAATTGTATTTTAAGCAACTTGTTTTTATTATTGGTTGTTAGCCGCCCTGAGCCCGGTCTTGGCTGGGGAGGGCGGGGTATAAATAAATTATTATTATTATTATTATTATTATTATTATTATTATTATTATTCCCTCTTGATTTTCCCTCTCCATCTCCCCTTGTGTCCAGGCACAATTCCCGAGCTTCTCCTGGAAAAAGTCCAAGCCGCCTGCTCAGATGCAGAAACCAAGAGACTGTCCCCACCAGGCCCAGAAGATGCCGGAGAAAAGCACGTCGAAGGGAGGAGAAGGAGGCGGAGGCGGCAACGAAGCATGGGCAGTGAGTATGCAAGACCAAACCCAGATCTTCTTGGACGATCGTTTGGAATCAGGGGCGCTTCCAAATTTCTCTCTGGTTGGTGAAATGCAGACTTACCTGCTTTCGAAGCATTAAGCATTTGCCATGGTTTCTTCTTTCAGTTCGGAATTCTGTTGGGTGATGACACGGGCGCTAGCCAGTAGGCTCCCTCCACAGCCTGATTATGCTGCACATTTAACAGAGTCTGCCCACTGCACTTGAAACGCTATGTCCGCCAAGGGACCCTTGCCCATGACACACCTTTTATCAGAACTTCACTTGTATTGGAATTGTTTATAAGATGTTGTTATTGTTCTGTCACTTGTTTTGAGTCCTTTGGGAGAAATAGTGGGATATAAAATTAATCATCATCATCATCATTGGCTCTCGTCCCGCCCACCAGTAGCATGTGGCCCCTGAAAGGTTATCCTGAAATGAATACGTTCTTGAGATTAAAAGGTTCTCTGCCCTTGTTGTGAGGGTAGTGACTTTGCTTTTGAAGAATTCTTTGAAGAGGCAGGGGAAAGTGGCTGTGATGGAGGCAGAGTTTTCTTTATCTGTTTTTTGGAGGGTACCAAATCAACAAATCTGAAAAGTTGTTGGCTTAAAAACAACCAAACAAACAGCTTTTGATTATCAAGATGAGAGCCGCAATCAAAATTGTATCCTGCTGGAAAAAAACGAGACCGCTTCCATAACCAAGCCAGGCTTTCTCGATGTCTAGGCCTGAATTCAAATTCTTTGATGAGGCAGGGGAAAGTCTCTACAGTGGTACCTCGGGTTACAGACACTTCAGGTTACATACGCTTCAGGTTACAGACTCCGCTAACCCAGAAATAGTACCTCGGGTTAAGAACTTTGCTTCCGGATGAGAACAGAAATCACACGGTAGCAGCGCAGCGGCAGCAGGAGGCCCCATTAGATAAAGTGGTGCCTCAGGTTAAGAACAGTTTCAGGTTAAGAACGGACCTCCAGAATGAATTAAGTTCTTAACCCGAGGTACCACTGTATAAGGTGACTGTGATGGAGACTGAGTTTCCTCTTTCTTTTTTTCAGAGGGTACCAAATCAACAAATCTGAATAGTTGTTGGATTTTTAAAACAAACAAACAGCTTTTGATTATCAAGATGATAACCGCAATCAAAATTGTATCCTGCTGGAAAAAACTGGACCACTTCCATAACCAAGCCAGGCTTTCTCGATGTCTAGGCCTGAATTCAATTTCTGGGCCTCCTTTGCCCAGGCTTCTTTCTGCTACGGTGTTCCACCTCACCACCTTGTCCCGGTTTCCTGAAATGTCGCTGCGACGTTTCAGCCCTGTTTCTCTTTCTCTCAAACTTTTAAACTCTTAACTCTCCCCAAGGATGTTATTTCTCTTCCAAACTGTTCCAGGAATAACAGGGGATGGCAGAGAGAAGTATCGAGATTTGTCTGGAATGGGGAAAAGCCAAGGATAAAAAAATAACATTTTAAGAGATGTGAAAGAAAGAGGCGGATTCTCACTTCCAGACTTAAAATTGTATTATGAAGCTGCACCCCTAGTTTGGATCCGAGATTGGATCAAGCTAGAAAGGGAGGAAATAACAGACTTGGAAGGACATGATAATAGGTTTGGATGGCATGCCTACCACTGGTATGGAAAAGCAAAAGTACATAAAGGATTCCACAACCATTTAATAAGATCGTTGTTTAAAGTATGGGGGAAATATAAAGATTTATTAGAACCAAAAACACCCTGGTGGCTATCACCTATTGAAGCACTATCACTTAAAACATTGGGGGGGAAAGGAGAGTGGCCAACATATAGAGAATTGCTGGTTGTTGAACTAGAGGGCAAGTTTAAATTGAAAGAATGTGACGAAATAAAAGCACATTTTCAAAGCTGGCTGCATCATAGACAATTAAAGGATATCTTTAAAGAGGACAATAAGAAAGGCTTCTCATATTCGATGTATGTATTGAATGAAAAAGAAAAATGAATAAAAATTATATGTATACAGTGGTACCTCGGGTTAAGTACTTAATTCGTTCCGGAGGTCCGTTCTTAACCTGAAACTGTTCTTAACCTAAAGCACCACTTTAGCTAATGGGGCCTCCTGCTGCTGCTGTGCCGCCGGAGCAAGATTTCTGTTCTCATCCTGAAGCAAAGTTCTTAACCTGAAGCACTATTTCTGGGTTAGCGGAGTCTGTAACCTGAAGCGTATGCAACCTGAGGTACCAATGTATATATAAATAAACTCTTAACTCTTCTCTTCCTCTCTTTCTTCCCTTCAGACATCGTCACCGAAGCCCTGAGCAAGTTCAAGACCGGCCGAGCTCTTTGCGCTGCCCCTTCCCAGGAGATTCGCGAGGGTGAGTGGACATCCTCTTGCATTTCAGTTTCTTGGGGTTTTCCCCCTTCTTCTAATCTTGAGCGCAGTTCTCCACATTTCCAACTTAAGAACGCAAGAAGAGGCTGCTGCAGATCAGGCCAAACATCCATTTAGTCCAGCATGCTGTTCTCACAGTGGCCTGTCAGTATCTCAGCTCACAGTCAGAGGTAACTGGCCTCTCCGGGGCAAACTGAGTGAGATACTTGTTTACATTCCGTCTGCGTCTCCCGGCAGGCAAGGTCGTAAACCGGCGATTCTCCTCGTTAGATGTGAGGAGAACACACCCTCTGCTTCTCTCTCCCTGCATTCTCCCCAGGGAGGGGAAATGAGACAGACAGGAGTCTATTTACATATTTTATTCCTGTCATTCAGCAGTACATAGAAATACGACTGCACCCCTCAGACTCCATCAGAAGAGTCACAAACGCTCCACCCCTGTACTTCCAGTACAGGTCAGATGACACTCTGAGCTAACATCCGGTGCTCAGTACAGAGAATAGACTCCCCCTTTTCTCCAACAGTACAGTTCGAGACAACAACATCCTGTTTTGCATTCCAGCCACTTGCAGCTGGCTTTTGCATTGGTGCTTTTTCCCAACATGGCCAACCAGATGTTTGTGGAAAGCCAGCAAACTCGACCCAGGCACAATCGCCCTTTCCCCGCCTGCGGTTTCCAGCAACTTCAGAAGCATTCATTCCTCTCAGTTGTGGACGCAGAAAAGAAGCCATTGTAGCTACTAGCCACCAATAGCCTTCCTAACCAGTTTGCAATTTTCTGAAGTCCTCATGAAAATTCACCAGGATTCGACATCTTCTAATAGACACATTTCCCCCTGAAATAACGCATTCACGTGTGTTTTGTTTTTGCTCATCTGGACATTTTTATACAGACGCTTTAGTACTGGTTTTTGTACGCATTACTTCACGGGAAACTGTAGCGCAAAATTCGGAGAAGTGCAAATTTCGAACTGTTTCAGAACCAGCGCGGCGAGCAAGAGGTCGAAAGGCCCTGAAGGCCAGGCATTTATCCTTGCCCTGGGCATGATGCCAAGCACAGCTACTGGGCACCATGCCCAGGGGAAAGCCCCCTAAATTCCTGTCGCCATTGGCCAATTCGGTGGCAGGAGGATGATCCGGCCTGCAATAGGTCGGTTCACAGCCCCGCCTGAGGGAAAACAGTCCTTCAGAAAGTGCAAATTACCGTATTTTTCGCCCTATAGGACGCACCGGCCCATAGGACGCACCTAGATTTGGGGGGGGGGAATAAAGGGGGGAAATTATCCCCCCCCGACGCGGGGCTGGGGAAGTTCGGGCTTTGGCAGCTTTGGCATCGCTCAGGGAGCTTGCGGGGCTGGAGAAGGGGAAAGCGGAGCTTCCCCCTCCCCCAGCCCCCAGAACGGGACCCAGAGCCATGTGGAAGCTGCGTGCAGCTTTGGCATCGCTCTGGGAGCTTGCGGGGCTGGAGGAGGGGAAAGCCCTCCGCCAGCCTTCTAGCCAAGTCGGGGAACAGTGGGAAAGGCGCGCTGCACCTCTCCCGCTGTCCCCCAAGTTTGCGGGGCTGGCGACGGGGAGGAGCAGGCTTCTCCCCCCCACCAGCCTTCTAGCGAAGTCGGGGGACAGCGGGAAAGGGGCGCTGCGCACTGACCCCTCTCGCTCTCCAGGCTTCAGCGAAAGCCTGCATTCGCCCCATAGGACGCACACACATTTCCCCTTCATTTTTGGAGGGGAAAAAGTGCGTCCTATAGGGCGAAAAATACAGTAAGTCAATTTGCCTTTAAATGAGAACTGAATCCATTTATTCCCTATCTGTAATGGGGGTTTAGGATTGGGGAGGTGGACATGAGCCAAATTGAAGGAATAAATTTTCTGAGCGCTCAGCTGAGGGAGAGAACGTTTGAGTCTGCTTCTGGTTGTGGGCAACCAGTTGGCAAAAGAATTATTCTTGAAGTTCTCTTGGGTGACTGTGAAGAAGGCAGCTGCTTCTGGAGTAGAGCATTTCTTTTTAAGCAACAGCTGCATTTGCTTTATCACCCCCTGGGAAGATTTAGATCAGCCTTTCTCAAGCTTCGGTCCCCAGATGTTGTTGGACTACAACTCCCATCTCTGCCTTGCTGCAGGGCAGATTCGAGGGTAAACCATACGCGGAACGAGTCTGCCCCTGCGGCTTGATGGAGGTAGAGACTGTCTCTCATGCCTTGTTACGCTGCCGTTTCTACGGGGATAGACGCTCGGTATTTATTACCCCTGCTATGCAAAAATCTCCAAATGAATCCAAACTTCAGTGTCTAAAATCCCTGGTAGAGGACAAGGATCCTGAGATCACGCTAAGGGTAGCCAAATTCTGTGCGATTGCCATAAAACTTAGGGAACAAGCTTAATCATTAATCATAATGATTAAGGCCTTAGATGATAATTTTAGGTTATATGTTAGTGACTAAGTTTTAATCTATATATTTTTTAACTGTTGCTATATCTGTATTGTCCCTGTTATACCTAATTGCAAATTCAAATGTATCTCTATCGTGTTTTAGGACTTCCTTGATATTGTATGTGGGCTGGAGTTGGTCTGTGACCGAAATAATAAAATTCATTCATTCACAACTCCCACCTTCCTTAGCTAACAGGATCGGTGGCCTGAGATGATGGGATTTGTAGTCTAACAACATCTGGGCGACCCAAGTTTGAGAAAAGCTGATTCAGATTCTTGTTAGATCTGGGTGGGTCTCATGAGAGATTTGGGGAGGCTACTGTGGCGCTGGATAAATAACTTTGTTGATATCGATTTTGAATCAGCTGCTGATTGATTCTCACTTGACTTGCAGAGCATTTGGTAGCCTTGAGATTACCGTATTTTTCGCTCTATAACACGCACCAGACCATAACACGCACATAGTTTTTAGAGGAGGAAAACAAGAAAAAAATATTCTAAACGAAATAGTGGATATATGATTTTTGTGGTTCATGCTGTGGCCACAGACATGTGATCTGACAGTGAGTTTGGAGTAGCCCAATGCAAAAATCCTGAGGATCCATGTGGATCCATGCTTTGTAACCACGGAGGAGGGAAGGAAGGGGAACCATGGATCCTCTGCTCACGACTGCAGCAGATCCCCCCCGCCACCCGCAGGCATTCGCTCTATAACATGCACAGACATTTCCCCTTACTTTCTAGGAGGAAAAAAGTGAGTGTTATGGTGCAAATAATACGGTACTTTTCGTGGCTTGTAAAGAAGGCTAGTTGCACACGCACACACACACCTGTGTGTGTCTTCCGTGTCCCCATTTTGGACAACAGAAATAGACCGAATTGTCCAAATGCTTGTCCTCTTGAAAATATTCTCCCTTAACCCACAGGCTCCCCAGGTCACAGGACTCTGAAAGCATCTTTCAACTCCAAGAGGAAGGCCTCTGATGATGTGGCCGGGGCTGCTGAACTCTCAGCCAAGAAGAGGTACGTAGGAAACTGTCTTACGCAAAGCAGGACCCAGGTGTTTCAGGCAGGGTTCTCCTGGAGATCACCTGGAGATGCCAGGATTGAAACATCTGCACCCACAGCGAAAGTCTTTCCCTGTGTTGGGATTACTGTAACCTCTGAAACCAGCTGGGCTTGTCTAGCCTGGGTAGGGTGTGCCCTCCATCCTCCCTTGGAGCACAGCCCATTTGGATTGGGACCCAGGGCCAGCTCAAAAGGTTGCAGGGACTTATTGGGGAAGACCCCCTCCCTTGGTATATCCTCACCGCTCTTGTTAGAATCATAGAATCATAGAATCATAGAGTTGGAAGAGACCACAAGGGCCATTGAGTCCAACCCCCTGCCAAGCAGGAAACACCATCAGAGCACTCCTGACATATGATGGTCACAGTGGCGTAGTGTGGGTTGTCAGCACCCGGGGCAAGGCAAGTAATTTGCACCCCCTAACCTGTGGATTTGCGCCCCCTAACCCGTGGATTTGCACCCCCTAACCCTAACCCCCAGATGTTGTGCCCGGTGCGGCCAGCCCCCCCTGCACCCCCCACGCTACGCCACTGGATTGTCAAGCCTCTGCTTAAAGACCTCCAAAGAAGGAGACTCCACCACACTCCTTGGCAGCAAATTCCACTGTCAAACAGCTCTTACTGTCAGGAAGTTCTTCCTAATGTTTAGGTGGAATCTTCTTTCTTGTAGTTTGGATCCATTGCTCCATGTCCGCTTCTCTTGTTACATCAGGCAACCTCTCTTTCATAGCTCGGTGCCTGTTTCTGTGCAGGTTCTGGTGATCAGCTGCCTCAGGTGTATTGTGTACGGCAGGTGTGGGGCTGGTCAAATGAAAGGCCAACAGGTTTCCCCCACCGCTGCTCCTCTCCCTCCTCATTTCTACCGCCCGCTTGCTTGCCAGGCGGAGAGTTTCCCCTGCCTCTTGGAACGCGGTTTATAAATATATTAAATTAAATTTGGAAACCTGAGAAATCGCTCATCCGATCCTTTTCTCCTGTTCCCCACTGCCAGGAGGTCATCCTTGGATCCAGCAAACACGGATCTCTTTGGGGATGCTGTGCCCCTGTTTGATCGACCAGCGGATGTGGGTCCATCGCAAGGTAATGATATCGTGATCACCGCCCACAAAACACACCTTGCTCAAAGAGGAGCTTGTTGCATGCATTTCACAGCAGAGCTCAGTTACCTGAAATTCTATGGCTCTATGCAAATGTAAACTGGTAGTACGTACTGTGTGTTTTTACTACAGCTAGCACGTTGTTGTTGTTTAGCCATTTAGTCGTGTCCACCTCTTCGTGACCTCTGGACCAGATCACGCCAGGCACTCCTGTCTTCCACTGCCTCCCACAGTTTGGTCAAACTCATGCTGGCAGCTTCAAGAACACTGTCCCACCATCTCGTTGTTGGACTCTATGAACAGACAGGTGGAATAGACACTTTCACATATATGGACCTTATGCATAAGTTTGGACCCACCTCGTCCCAAAAAAACATACAAAGTCACTCCAAAGTGATGTTTTGCTCCGCCATCTTGATTCAAAATGGCGCCCAAACGGTCACGAAGACTGCTGCCCTCAACTTTGGGGACCTAACACGCTTAATCAGCCTCTTGAGTTGCCCAGAACAGTGTTCATGGGAAGCAACCCATAAACGGAACGAAATAAACTTGTGTTCTCCCTACACAGATCCTACAAGCCCTGCTCTCGTTTCTCCCAGAGGACCTTCCAGTCCGTTCTCCGATCTAGGGCACCTCCCCGGAGACCCATGGACCCCGACTGTGAAAACTCAGAGGAGAAGGAGCAGCGGCAGAAAACGCCCCCAAAGGTGGGGCTGCAAGTGGGTTTTTTCCATGGAGGGCGGGAGGGATGAGCTATGGTGGGGGAGATGTTGATGATAGGAAGACTTTGTCGTATGCAAAGATGTGGAAGCTTCCCTCCCCAAAAGCCCTGAGAGGGGGAGGTGAGAATTTTCCCACTGCATGTTTTGCTATTCTTGTAGTCTGTTGTGTTTTTGTAATGTTTTGCTAGTTGTCCTGGGTTCTCTTTGGAAGAGCAAGGCACAGAAGTGGACCAATAAATATCAGCTCCAGATAGAAGGGTTCGTGGGCGCGTGGGAACCCTGACCCACAGGCTAAATGTGCCCCACCAGACCTCCTCATTTTGCCCAGGGGGCCATTTCCCCTAGACCATGGGTAGGCAAACTAAGGCCCGGGTGCCGGATCTGGCCCAATCGCCTTCTCAATCTGGCCCATGGTCAGTCCGGGAATCAGCATGTTTTTACATGAGTAGAATGTGTCCTTTTATTTAAAATGCATCTCTGGGTTATTTGTGGGGCGCAGGAATTTGTTCATCCCCCCCAAATAATATAGTCCGGCCCCCCACAAGGTCTGAGGGACAGTGGACCGGCCACCTGCTGAAAAAGTTTGCTGACCCCTGCCCTAGACTACACCTACTTGCCCCCTCCATGTCTGATGTCCTGAGCGTGTTTTCAAGCAGGGATGCAGATGGATCCTGCAGCTGGGAATCAGGATTAACTGGTGGGCAGAGGGCTTAATCCTGCTTGGTTTGTGTGCCCAAGCAAGTTCCCTGCCGGGAACAGGGTGACGCATCTGACCCCTGCAGAAAGCAGGATTTGAACTCCCAGCATATCAACTGATGCAGGAAGAGTTCAATCCTGCCTGGTCACGTCCTCCCTTCATCTGTGGGGTCAACGTGCCAACTTTGAGAAGCGGTTGGGACCACATTGATGTTAGTTTCTGTTTGCCACTGAGCAGTGCTTTGGAGTCACAAGACTCTGTTTACATTCCAGAGACAGTCCAGGCTTTTGGAAGTCTCACGGGAGAAGGGAGATGGATGTGACTTTACTGGTTTTCCTGTTCCTTTGTTGTGCAGTTGCTCTCTGCTTTCATAGAGAGAGGGTGTATATTTATTTGCTGTCTGCATAGTAAGAAATAAAGCATAGCGATGTAGCCATAAATCTCATCAATTCCATGTGCTGCTTTGATTCTTTGCTGAATGGAAATGTGCCTGAGGCCTCATCAAAGGCTCAGGTCGTTAGTTATCGTCGGGGGCGATTCCGGAGGAAAATGAGCTTTATCAGCTCGGTCGCAGCAGAGATCCCGACAATTGAAAGCGCATGGCTTTCCCCAAAGAATCCTGGGAACTGTAGAGTATCCCCTCACAGAGCTACACTTCCCAGAACTACGCTTCCCACGATTCTTTGGGTGAAGTCATGTGCTTTCAATGTACATGTGACCAAAGCATTTTGACTGCTTCACTCTCTCCCCTTCCCTTTCAGGAAGCATTCCGCTCTGACTCCCCCCTGCCGCTCCCCAGCGCCGTTTGAGCGAAAGGACACAGGGCGCAAATCCTTGCGCATCTTCTCCCGCAACAGCAAGGATCAGGTGAGTCCTCCGGAGAGCTAGAGACCCTCGCATGCTCCATGGCCCATCTATCCTCCTGTTTCTGTACTTTCATGCTTCTCGTTCCAGCCAGCAGAGGCAGCGAATGGCTAGCAATTTGTGTGTGATAACTGGTTGTTCTCACGGAGCTTTCCCTGACCTGCTGCTCTCCATATGTTTTGGGATGCGAAACCATCTGGTTATTGGTCATGCTGGCTAGGACCAATGGGTCTTGTCCAACAACATCTGCAGGGCACCAGAAAAATGAAATACAGTGGTACCTCGGGTTACATACGCTTCAGGTTACATACGCTTCAGGTTACAGACTCTGCCAACCCAGAAATAGTACCTCAGGTTAAGAACTTTGCTTCAGGATGAGAACAGAAATCGCGCTCCGGCGGCGCGGCGGCGGCAGCAGGAGGCCCCATTAGCTAAAGTGGTGCTTCAGGTTAAGAACAGTTTCAGGTTAAGAACGGACCTCCGGAACAAATTAAGTACTTAACCAAAGGTACCACTGTACTGTATTTTTCCGTCTATAAGACCCCCCCATGTACAAGATGCCCCCTATTTTGGGGGGCTCAGATTTAAGAAAATGGGGGGACATGTATCCGTGTATAAGATGCCCCCTAATTTTTGACATTTTTTAAGGGGAAAAAATCTAGTCTTATACACGGAAAAATACGGTAATTGCAAACTATGGCCAACTGTGCACCATATGTTTAAAACACTATAATGCCTGGTCATGGTTTCCTGGGAACTCTAGTTTAAGGGTGCTAAGAGTTGTTAAAAAGGTAAAGGGAACCCTGACCATTAGGTCCAGTTGTGGCCGACTCTGGGGTTGCGGCACTCATCTCGTTTTACTGGCTGAGGGAGCCAGCGTACAGCTTCTGGGTCATGTGGCCAGCATGACTAAGCTGCTTCTGGCGAACCAGAGCAGCACACGGAAATGCCGTTTACCTTCCCGCTGGCTAGAACAATGCAGCAGTCTGATTGGTCCGCAGCAGCCACCCAATCCAGCTCCAGGTGGAAGTGAATCCACAACCTGATTGGCCTACAGGAGAATCCTGGAATTAGCCAATCACGTGCGGCTCATTGTGTAAATAATGTATATAAAGCAGATATTTTGGGGGAGCTTTCATTCCTCCTCACCACTAGGAGCTGAATAAAGAGCATGAAATCCACTCTCGACTCCGAGTATATTTCAGACTTCCTAGGTACAACTGTAGTTGTTTCACCCACGTTCGCCTCTGGACCTTCCTGCCTCTGGCATGTGGCCCCCAAAAGGTTTCCTGCTATGGAAAGTAGCCCTGGGGAAGTTTCCCCACCCCAGCCTCTGATTGGATCTTTTGTTTTGTCTCCTAGCAACCGCTTCCTGCCTCCGCCAAAGCGAAGAAGATGGTGCCCGAGGCCTTGGAAGTCCCAACATCCCAGCAGAGATGGGCCTGGCTCCCTTCACACAAGCTCAGAGAAAGTGAGCTAGGTAGGGTCTTGCTAATCCTTGGCCTGTGGATTTTTCCCGCACATCCAATAATAATAATAATAATAATAATAATAATAATAATAATAATAATAATAATAATTAATTTATTATTTATACCCTGCCCATCTGGCTGAGTTTCCCCAGCCACTCTGGGCGGCTTCCAATCGAGTGTTAAAAACAATACAGCATTACATATTAAAAACTTCCCTAAACAGGGCTGCCTTCAGATGTCTTTTAAAGATAAGACAGTGGCGGGAGCCACTACCGAGAAGGCCCTCTGCCTGGTTCCCTGTAACCTCACTTCTCCAATACTTAACGGGGCAAAGGAGAGGGTCAGCAAGTATCGCAAGTGAATGCCCATTTCTCCCGATCTAGGAAAGGCACAGAGTCACCCTTACAAGAGGGCCTTCTGGCTGTTCCCTCGCTGCAAGAAGCAAAGCTACAGGGAACCTGGCAGAGGGCCTTCTCGGTGGTGGCACCCGCCCTGTGGAACGCCCTCCCACCAGATGTCAAAGAGAAAAACAACTACCAGACTTTTAGAAAACATCTGAAGGCAGCCCTCTTTAGGGAAGTTTTAATAATAATAATAATAATAATAATAATAATAATAATAATAATTTATTATTTATACCCCGCCCATCTAGCTGGGCCTCCCCAGCCACTCTGGGCGGCTTCCATAGAAACCAAAAATACAATAAAATATCACACGTTAAAAACTTCCCTGAACAGGGCTGCCTTAAGATGTCTTCTGAATGTCAGGTAGTTGTTTATCGCTTTGACATCTGCTGGAAGGGCGTTCCACAGGGCGGGCGCCACTACCAAGAAGGCCCTCTGCCTGGTTCCCTGTAGCTTTGCTTCTCGCAATGAGGGAACCACCAGAAGGCCCTCAGCACTGGACCTCAGCATCCGGGCAGAATGATAGGGGTGGAGACGCTCCTTCAGGTATACTGGACCAAGGCCGTTTAGGGCTTTAAAGGTCAGCACCAACACTTTGAATTGTGCTCGGAAACGTACTGGGAGCCAATGTACGTCTTTCAAGACCGGGGTTATATGTTTAACAGACCACTGTATTTTAATACTTTGTTGGAAGCCGCCCAGAGTGGCTGGGGAAACCCAGCCAGAGGGGTGGGGTATAAATAATATTATATATTATTATTATTATTATTATTATTATTATTATTATTATTATTATTATCGCTCTTACTGTTGGAAAGTTCTTCCTGATGTTTAGTCAGAAGCCATTGGTCTGAGTCCTACCCCTCCAGAGTAAGAGAAAACAAGCTTGTTTCCTCGTCGATGTGGCAGCCCTTGAGATATTTGAAGATGGCTACACAGAACTACAATTCCCAGAGTTCCAGGGAAGAGGGGTTGATGGTTCTACCATGGGAATCCCAACCCTAATCTGTCCTTACTAGATAGGCAAAAGAAAACCACCAAGACAGCTATAAGCCTTGTGTGTGTGTTGGGGCAATATGGTCCTTAGGTGGCCTTGGGAGGTGATGGCAGTGGTGGTGAGGCTACCTCTGACAACTCCCAGCCTTTGCCAACCAGGTGCCCTCCAGCTTTTGGACTACAACTCCCATCAGCACCAGCCCGGCACAGAATTGTAGTCCAAAACACCCAGAGGGCACCAGGTTGGCCAAGGTTGCTGAAGCCCAACCAGTGCCTTTTGTCGTTTGAAAACAATTGCAAACAACCTCCTTCCTTGGAGGTTTTTAAGCAGAGGTTGGACGGACATCTGCCATGGATGCTTTAGCCGAGATCCCTGCATTGCAGGGGGCTGGACTAGATCAGGCATAGGCAAACTCGGCCCTCCAGATGTTTTGGGACTACAACTCCCATCATCCCTAGCTAACAGGACCAGTGGTCAGGGATGATGGGAATTGTAGTCACAAAAACATCTGGAGGGCCGAGTTTGCCTATGCCTGGACTAGATGAATCTCGGTGGTCCTTTCCAACTCAACAATTCTATGAAAGTCCCGCAGGTAAAGACAACCGAATTCATTCGGTGTGAGATCTTGGGCACTTGAACTCATGTTCAGATGAGCGTGCAGAAGCTCATCTCATATTTACCGGGGGTGCCACAGGACTCTGTACGGCTGCATGGCATTAAACACGAATCCCTCTTATCTTGGGATGTCTTATTTTTTAGGATCTACAAGCCAGCCACCCAGCGAAAATGCTTGCGGGCCTAGCTGCACAAATCCAGAGGCCGGAGATGCTGCAGCGAGATGTAAACACAGAAATCCCTGTTTGAATGCTGTCAGCTATGCCCATCAGGAGCCAGATATGGATGTCCTGGTAGCGGCGGCCGAACAGCCAGGTCCTCTACCCAAACAGCGCCAGGTTCTACGGCGGTCGATGAGCTGGCCCGAAGAGCTTTCGGTGAGGGCTGCCGCAGAAGACAGCGAAATGGATTTCTCCCCTTCTTTCGGCCCAGGAGCGCATCATGCCCAGAGCTTCGGCCTAGCCGAGCCAGAGCAGCCTGACATGGAAGTATTAGTGGCCGGCATGAGGCAACTGGGCATCCCCACTGTTTGTGTCACACTGGCAGACAGCTGCCCAGAGAACGGGCCACAAAGGATGCTTCCCTCGGATCCTGGCTCCCCCAGCACTCTGGCCGACCGCTTCCGCCACCTCCCCGAGGCTCCCAAAACCGGCCTCAAGCGCCTGACCCTCAGCTTCCAGCGGGCATCGCCCCAGCCCGACAAAGGGTCGGAGGCCGCGAAGCTCAGCGTCCCCAAGCGCAAGGCGGGGCGCCGCTTTGGCCGGTCCGTGAGCCACGAGAGCGGCCTGCCCTTGCAGGCCGGACAGGAGACTGGGCACGCGGCGACAAAGGGAGCCCCCGGGCTGCCCGCCAGGAGCCCCTTGTTGTCCTTCAAGGCTTACGGGCGGCAGATCTGCATAACCCGAAAGAACATCATGATGTCCCTAGCCGGGCTGCGTGGCAAAAGGGAGGTGGTGAGGTCTCCGGATTCCGGCCTGCCGACCCAGGATCCGCCAAGCGCCAACTGGAGCACCTGCTAGAGGGAAAGAGGAGTTGCACCTATGGCGTCTCTCCCCAAATTCCCTTGGATGGTGGCAGGAATAGGCAGCTTGTGGCCGTCCCAAACTCCCTGGACTTGCGGCAAAACATGGCAGCAGCCGGTGACCCAACGACAGCTGGTTTTTCGCCCAGGTGGGGTTAACCATCATCTGTCTGCAGCTACTGTAAAACAACCCTGAAGGTGGGCTATCCCCACCAGAAACTATTTTCCTTTGCTCAGCTGGGGACCTCCTTCAGATATTGTCGGACTACAACTCCCATCATCCCTGCCCCTGCTGGTGGTGGCTGATGGGATTTGTAGTCCAACAACATCTGGTGGTCAAAGAGGCTTCCTATCCCTGCCTTTAACAAGATCCTGGTTTTAACACCAATTCCTGTTCTCACACGGCCCATTCTGATGTCCCAAACTAACTCCCCCCCCCTTCACTGTCTCTGTGTGTTGTTTTTGCCTTTTCACCAGCTAACCTTGTGCAAAGTTTTGTATAAAACCTATTGGTTGTGAGTGTTGGAAGAGTATCTATTTAGTAAACCCCCCTTCCCAAATCCACACCCTGTGCCCCCCCTCCAAATCATCTACCACTAGCAGCTCTGACTTTGTATTTTATACCCGTAATTCATATTATTTCTCTCTCCCCCCCCCCCCCGGCTGCCCGTGGGGATCTGAATATTTGCAGGACTGGTCCTGGCACAGCAAACCGGAGCCTCAAAAAAATCACCGTTTAGAGTCGTAGAATTATGCTTGTTAAAATCACCCTTTGAAATTGGAAGGACTTTTCTCCTGCAGCTTATAAGTGAAGGTGAAAAGGGGGAGCTGGGTTTCATCCGTTTTTGCTTCCCTCAAAATTATTGGTGGCTGGAAAAGGGAATAAGACTAAAAAAAAAGAAAATTCCTCAGTCACATATTATATTAGTTCAGTTTGCTGTCGGATGTTTGCGTGTGCAGGTCCCCCAGTCGCCCTCCAGGGGGCAGTCAGGTGCTTCCCTTGTTTCCAAATATACTCTTATTATTTTTAAGAAAATCTTTTCTGATGGGTATGTCTGCAACGCCTTGTATACCTTTTTTCTTAATTCTAACAAACACGAAATAATTAAAAGCAAGAAATACCACACGGCGGGCTGTTTCTCCTAAATGACTTCTTCCTCCGTAACATGTTTTTTTTGTTGTTTTTGCTTTTAACTCACTGAGTTGTTTTTTTAATTGTCCTATGCTTTTCATTAGTCTTTATGCTGTATATATAAAGGTAAAGGGACCCCTGACCATTAGGTCCAGTCGTGGCCGACTCTGGGGTTGCGGCGCTCATCTCGCTTTACTGGCCGAGGGAGCCGGTGTACAGCTTCCGGGTCATGTGGCCAGCATGACTAAGCCGCTTCTGGCAAACCAGAACAGCGCACGGAAACACCATTTACCTTCCCGCCGGAGCGGTACCTATTTATCTACTTGCACTTCATGCTTTCGAACTGCTAGGTTGGCAGGAGCAGGGACCGAACAACGGGAGCTCACCCCATCGCGGGGATTCGAACCGCCGACCTTCTAATTGGCAAGTCCTAGGCTCTGTGGTTTAGACCACAGTGCCACCCGCATCCCTCCTACATATATATATAAAATTCTGATTCTGTTAATGGCTGGTTCAGCCCCATCATCATTACTTGAAGCAAGGGGCTGAATATCTTGACCTGCTGCAGTCTCTAAATATTAAAACAAACAAACAAACACTCGTTTTTCTTTTTAGCAGTTTTGCCGGCATCTCTCTTGGCCCAGTGTCTTAAAATCCAGCCTTCCTCGATGCAACATTAAGATCCAGGCTCCTTTTGCTCATCAACTTCACTGTCAGAATGAAAAGAGAGGTTAATTTGAGGGATGCCCCCTCCGGTGGTGTTTGCGGGGGGGGGGGGCAAATCTAAATTCAGTAAGTCATAAGCATCTGGAAGCAGAAAGCGGTGGAGGTTAAATTAGGTTGATTTCAGCAGAGATGATAGAGCAGAGATGGGGAAATCTGTTGCTTCTCCAAAGAAATCCATTTAACATTCTGGATCTATACAAAGCTTGAGTGTGGGACTTCATCTGCATTTAAAGCACCCCCCAAAAAATAATAATCATCATGGGAACTGTAGATTGTTAAAGGTGCAGGGAATTGTAGATTGTTAAAGGTGCAGCCAGATGGGCGGGGTATAAATTATAAATTATTATTATTATTATGGGGCAAAAAGGTTCCGGCATTGCAAGGGGTTAGAATAGTAGCTGACCCTTGTGCTCCCTTCCAATTCTACGATTCTCTGATTGCCTAGAATCAATCCTACTGTAAACAGAGTTCTCTGTTGCGGATCGCTTCTCCCAAACAATGTCCTGTTGCTTTTGGTCTGTGTTTATATCTGCCACCTGCATGACTGTGCAGAAATGGAACATTTGTCTTCTGCTTGTCTTTCTGTCTCATCTGGCTTGGCTAAGCTGTGTTTGTCACTAGTCTTTGCAAACATCTTTCTCTCTCTCTCCCTCTCCTTTTTTCACCTCCAGAACTGGTTTCACCTTCAGCCTTTTCCCTGCTTCCACACAAACACCTTCTTCAGAGGTGAGGAATGAAGGACTGAAGGCTGCTTGGAATTTTAGCAGCCTGTCTGGAATTTTCTCTTCCTGGCGCTGAGCCAGGAACCAGGAACATATTTTTTAAAAAAGCCATCTTAGAAAATGTGTGGTCAGTTTTATCTCCTTACTCTCTGAAAGATGCAGACAGGTGAGGGCTTCAAAAATAAAAAAACTGTATGTTTTCCCCACCCTCTCCACAATGCTGATGGCAGTGCGCCTTTAAGTTAATTAATTAAGGAAGGAACAGGGGGATCCTATCATCTTTCCTGGAAAGAAAGCAAGGCTAGTAAGTATGAGAAATGCAATCCTTTTGCAGACTGCAGAATGAAGAATCACAGAACTGTAGAGTTGGAAGGGACCCCAAGGGTCATCTAGCCCAACCCCCCCTTGCAAAGCAGGATTCATGGCTAAATAATCTCTGACAGATGGCCAGCCCCAACCACTGTTTAAGGAGTGTGCGCCACCTTCTGAGTTGGTCCATTCCACCGTCAAACAGCTCTTGCTGTCAGAATGCAGCTCAGACAAGTATTTGACAACCTCCAGCATCAGATTCCCAGTTTATTTTGCAAATGAGCCACTTGAAGGATTACCTAGTAATACAGACCCGGTAGTGATGTATGGAAGTGAGAGCTGGACCATCAAGAAGGCTGATCGCCGAAGAATGGATGCTTTTGAATTCTGGTGCTGGAAGGAAACTCTTGAGAGTCCCATGGACTGCAAGAAGATCAAGCCTATCCATTCTGAAGGAAATCAGCCCTGAGTGCTCACTGGAAGGACAGATCCTGAAGCTGAGGCTCCAAGACTTTGGCCACCTCATGAGAAGAGAAGACTCCCTGGAAAAGACCCTGATGTTGGGAAAGATGGAGGGCACAAGGAGAAGGGGAGGACAGAGGACGAGATGGTTGGACAGTGTTCTTGAAGCTACCAGCATGAGTTTGACCAAACTGCGGGAGGCAGTGGAAGACAGGAGTGCCTGGCGTGCTCTGGTCCAGGGGGTCACAAAGAGTCGGACATGACTAAACAACAAATGAAATAATATGCAGTTGAAAAGCTTGACAATAGGACCCATGGAGGGGAGGGTGGGAAGTCTGGAGATTCAGATAAATCTCGAAAAATGGATATGTACTTTGTATTGTTATAAATCTACACTTGTACAGTGGTACCTCGGCTTACATACACTTCAGGTTACAGACGCTTCAGGTTACAGACTCCACTAACCCAGAAATAGTACCTCGGGTTAAGAACTTTGCTTCAGGGTGAGAACAGAAATCGTGCTCCAGCGACGCGGCGGCAGCTGGAGGCCCCAATAGCTAAAGTGGTGCTTCAGGTTAAGAACAGTTTCAGGTTAAGAACAGACCTCCGGAACGAATTAAGTTCTTAACCTGAGGTACCACTGTACAATCAAAAATCATCTGGAAAAAAAAGACTAATATATAATTAAAAAAAACACAAAACCCCCAACATTAAACAGTTAATAACAGACACCAGTTAGCCATTACAAAATATAAGAAGAGTCCTTCTGGATCCGACCAAAGGCCCATGGAGTCTAGGATCCTGTTCTCACAGCAGCCAACCAGATGCCTGCAAGCAGTGGCGTAGCGTGGGGGGTGCAGGGGGGGCCGGCCGCACCGTGCGCAACATCTGGGGGTTAGGGTTAGGGGGCGCAAATCCACGGGTTAGGGGGCGCAAATTACTTGCCTTGCCCCGGGTGCTGACAACCCACGCTACGCCACTGCCTGCAAGTTGGATCTGAGCACCAGAGCAACTCCCTTCTGCAGTTTCCAGGAACTGGTATTCAGAAGCTTTGCTGGCTCCGACTGTGGAAGGGGACAATATCCTGGCTCGTAGCTGCTGACAGCCCCCCAGGAATTCCTCTTTTAAAGCCCTTGTGGAAGGATGCGTTCCATGCGCTGGATGAATCCCCCTTGAGGTCTGCTGAGCCTGGTGCCTCCCTCTCTCCTAACATCCGATGCTCCGGGGAAGTTGGCAACAGGTAGAAGCCGTGCCAGGCTGCGCCTCTCCTTCGAACTGTAGGGTCCCTAGGGGTCATCTAGTCCAACCCCCCCTGCGATGCAGGAATCTCCACGGAAGCATCCCTGACAGATGACCCTCCACCAGGGAAGGAGACCCCGCCACCTCTCCTGGGTTGGGGGAGCTTTTTCCGCAGCCGGGCAGCGGACAGGTAGACTGCTCCTGGCCAGTGGAGGCTCCACCGACCCCTGGCGACCTCAGCGGCGAGAGAAATCTCCCTGGTGAAGAAGGAGGGGAGAGATCGGGTGGCGAGAGATCCACTGCGGCTTCCTCGCCCCATCCTTCCCTCCTTCCCCTGTCCTTCTCCCCGCCCTCCTCCGCCCCTTCGCCATCCCCTCCTAGGGGCGGTCCGGGGGGCGGGGAGCCGGCCGGCTGGCTGGCTGGCGCTGCTGGAGCCGGGACGCTCCGCTAGTGTCTCCGCGGCTCCCGGCAGCTGCGAACGAGCTACCCGAGCAGGGCGGGCGCCCCACTCCTTCCAGCTGCCCCCCCAGCCCAGCCCCCCAGCCCAGCCCAGCCATGGCCGAAGGAGGCGGCGAAGGAGAGGACGATGTCCAGTTTCTCCGGACCGTGAGTCTTTAATTTTTGGAGGGGGGGTGATGGAGGAGAAGGAGGAGGAGGAAGATTTTGGGGAGGGAGGAGGGAAAAAACACAGGAAAAACGGAAAAGGGGGAGAGGAGGGGAGGGGAGCAGGGGAAGTGGGGTGCGTGAAATTAGGGGTGCAGGGGAAAGGCAGCGCAATGCTAGTTAAGTTGGGGGGCGCGCCCTATAACCCCACTTCCCTGGCAGCGAGCCCCACGGAATTCAAGCAGACTTGCTTGCCTTGGGGGAGGCGTTAGGATTGTGGGGCAGGTTGGGGTGGAGGGCTGAAGGACGAGTTGTGGGGTGGAGGCAAGGAGGGCCCTGTATGGAGGGGGTGCAAAGTTTGGAGTACAAGATGGGGATGGAGTTTGAAGGGCAGGGCGAGCCTGGGGGAGAGACCCCTGGCTGCGAAGAGGTGGGGGGCTCGGTTGCATCTGGGGGTGACCCCTCGATGTGCCTACGGAGCTCTGGCTCTTTCCAATATCTTCCGTGACCTTCCTCAGGTCTGATCTTCCGTGCCAGCCTTTCCCAACCTGGTGCCCGCCAGGTGCTTTTGGACCACGCAACATCTGGAGGGGGCACCAGTTTGGGGACACCTTCCTGCTCTGTTGCTTGTGTGTTCAGGCAACTAACCTTTAAAAATGAGGGAATAATACTTATTTTTTTGGGGGGGGGAGAACTGGGGAATCCGGCACGCTTCAGAAAAGTCTTTGGGGTGTTGGTTTCCTTCCTTTAAAAATAAAATAAAAACAGGGGCCTTTTGTCGAACGTGAATTTGGAGCTTGGCAGGGTGCCGGTGTGATTGGCAGGCAGGCGTTCTAAACGGCAGAGGTAAATTAATATCAGCGAGCAATATTCAGGCACCGTCCTGAGAAATTTGGGTGAGGGGATCCTCTCTCCGGGACTCTCAGCCTCTCTGGGGAGGACATCACGGAGCAGGTCAGGGGCCTTGATCTTCCTCCCTCCCTGCCCCCTCTCTCCCTCAGCGGGGGCTAAATTTAGAGGCAGCCCTGTTGTCCGTGGGACGTCAGCCACCGATCTGCCTCGGAACAGGTGGTGCCCACAGTCGGGTTGGATCCGACCCAGTTCCTCAATTCCCCCTCCTCTGCCCACTTCCATGTATGAACCCAAGACAGTTCACAAAGAGAACCATGTTGGCCCAACATCTGGCCGATGGGGTGTTCGGCTGCGGGGCACGAAGGCCGCAGATCCTGCCCAATCTTCCTTTTCCTTTCTCCCCCCTCCCTCCTCCCCAAAATCGTTCTCCCTTTGGATCGGGAGCATCTACCTGTGGATCTGTTTTGCTCAAGCTCAGGCTGTCCGTTCCCCGTCCCTAAATAATTTAGGCCCAAGAGGTTCTGATCGCTGTGGTTTCCTTGGGGCAGAGCCACCACGCATGGAGGACAAGTCCATTGATGGCTACTGGCTCTGCTGTGCCTCAAGGGCCAGGGGCAAAAGTGCTTCTGAATCTCAGCTTCTGGAAGCTCTTGGGCTCAGGTGGGCTTCCCAAAGGCATCTGGTCAGTCCCTGTGCGAACAGGATTCTGGAGTAGATGGGCTACTGGCCTGATCTGACAGCCAGACTCTCCATATTTTCTTAATATCTGGCCCTGAGAGGTCTCCGCGACCTGCACAGAAAGCGATGGCTTAGGAGGGAGAATGCAAGGTTGTGCAAAAGGGGGAATTCCCTGTTGCAGCAGGGAACTGTGGCTGGCAATGGGCTCCTGTGTCCGTACGCTCTGGGTGGCATGGGGTTAACGCCGATCCTTTCCTGGCCTCTCCGGTTACTAACCTTTATTTATCCTGGGCTGACAGCTGGGCGCCATTCATCACAGGGTGGCATCTCAGGTTTAGGGCGGGAGTGGTGGGGGTCAGGGAAAGGTGCTTGCTTGGGAGGGTTGCTCCCTCAAAGGGTTAAACCAGGTCTGGGTTGCAAGATGATCTTTGGTCATAGACTGAGCACATGGAGGGGGGCAGGAGACCTCCTTTCTCTTTGATCAGGCCTGGTAGTTGAGTCCTAGTTGGAACCACACTGCTTCCCTCTCCTCCACCCCCAATGAATCCTGGGAATTGTAGTTTAAGAGTGCTACCAGCTGTAGTTCTCTGAGGGGTCAACCCCTGTTCCAAAGGTTCTTTGGGAGAAGCCATGTGTTTTAGATGCACAGTGCGGATGTTTCTTGCGATTCATTTGTGGGGTGCGAATGGATGTTGCTTGGATGGTCACAACAGGTAGCAGTAGAAACCTGAGCTGAAGGCAACGTCAGAAGCTCAGCTATCTAAGCTTGGCGCCACACGGATTTTCATAACCCAGGTTGGAACGCCCATTTGCCATTTGGGGGCAAGATGTCTCAAAAGTCTCCTTTTTCAAATGATGGACTGACTCTGATAGATTCTCAGTTCAACATCTGGCTAGTTCAGAGAACTACCTTGAGCTAGGTTCAAGAGTTTTGAGAACTTACAAGAAGAAAAGACCCTCGATGCAATGACCTTCCACATATATATTGGCCAATTCTGACCTCTTTTTCTGAATGGTGACTGCTCAGTCTGCACAGAAAAAAGCATTTTGGTTCCAGAAATTCATTCCGATGGCCCAGATAAATTAAAAACTGATAGAATTCTACAGGATTGGGTATTAGGGTGTGAAAACAGTCAAGATCCAATGTTCCTGGCATCCAGGCATCTTCACCTGGTCACAAGTGGTCGAAAGCCAGGTGCCAAATCCTCCTGGCGACTGGCTAATTTCGAACACAGGCTGCAGGATAGCATAAACTATGGAACTCACTCCCACTTGAGACAGTGATGGGTGCCAACTTGGATGAACCTTAAAAGAGGGTTGGACAAGTTCATGGAGGGAGCTCCTAGCCAGGATAGCAATGTTCTGCCTCCATCGCTGCAACAGGCAATGCTTCTGAATCGCAGCAGCTGGAAACCACAGGCTCTTGTGGTCAGACCCTGCTTGCACAGGCATCTGGTCGGCCACTGTGTACTAGCCTGGATGGGCCATTGGCCTGATCCAGTAAGGCTGTTATTATTTTCTTAAGGAGGCAGGCATGGATCTTGGTATTTGTCTAGGGAGCATGGAAGGAGGAGGAGGTCAAAGGCATTTTTAATCTAAGACGCTAAGAAGAGCCTTGTCTCTGGATCAGGCCCATCTAACCCAGCGGCCAACCATTAACAAACTACAGTTATCTGAAGAAGTGTGCATGCACACAAAAGCTCATACCAATAACAAACTTAGTTGGTCTCTAAGGTGCTACTGGAAGGAATTGGCTTAGGGACCTCGTATCTATGGGACCACCTCTCCTGGTCTGCCCCGCAGAGGACCTCAAGGTCCATGAATAACCATAGTTTAGAGGTCCCGGGCCCTAAGGAAGTCAGACTATCCTCCACTAGGGCCAGGGCCTTCTCAGTGATGGCTCCGACCTGGTGGAATGCTCTGTCCCAGGAGACTAGGGCCCTTCAGGATTTAACCTCCTTCCGCCGGACCTGTAAGACAGAGCTATTCCACCTGGCCTTTAATTTGAATTCAGCCTGATCTTCTATTTTCCTTCTCTTCCCTACCCCTCTCCTTTTATGAAGATTTCCCTCTCTGAGACCCCACAGCTAATTCTCCCCTGGCCTCCTCGCTGGCCCAAGTAGGACTAATTCAGCCAGCTAGCCCTTATTAGATGGATTTCCCCTAAATTGATTTCTGAACTTTGAATTTTATTGTTATTCATGTTTTTATACTGCCTTTTATGCTGCTTTTACGATCAAGTGTTTTAAATTTGTTGTTAGCCGCCCTGAGCCCGGTTTTTGAACCAGGAAGGGCGGGGTATAAATAAAAAAATATTATTATTATTATTATTACAGTTCCCAGAATTCTTTGGGAGAAGAATGTGCATTGGGCGTTTTTCAAGGTATGGTGTGGATCTGCCCAAAGTCTTTGAGTCTCTCCATCCTCTGCCTGGCCTCCTCCAGTCCAGTTCCCACATGAACTGAGACAAAAATATTTTATTCTCCCTCCATACCACCAGCAGAAGACCTGGCAGATTCTTAAAATGATCTTCCAGGAGCACAGCAGCAGAAACTATTTTAGAACAGTATAAGCTATGTGAGAGTCAGTAAGAATTATTCGAAGAAGCCTTTGCAGAACCAAAAGATCTCCACAGCTGAGCAAACAAAGAATCTGCTGGCTTTCCCCTAGCATAGCTGTCAACCGTCCCTTATTTGGTGGGAAAGTCCCTTACCCCAGCACTGTGTCCCGCTGCTGTCCCTTATTGATGATGTCCCTTAAATTTCCCGGGTTTCAAAAGGAGCAGCTCCTCTCCCTCCCTCCCTGCCGGCCAGGGAGGTGGGAGGCTCCAACTGTGTTGCTTGGCTGCGTTGCTCACCCAATAAGGAGTCTAAGAACGACAGGGGGGTGGAGCTTGCATGCCTTGTGCCGATCAAATCGGCCGCGTTGCCTGGGGACTTGCCTTTGCTCAGCGCTTCCCAGCGGAGAGGTGACGGTGGTTTTCCTTGCTGCATCCCCTTTGCTGGGTTGCTGCGCTGTGGGAACCACCGCTTGAGGCTTCGTTTGGCTGCTGGCTGACTAAAATCCCTTATTTTGGCTGCTGATCCCTTATTTTCGAGGCTGCTGGTCCCTTATTTTCAAATCTGTAAGTTGACAGCTATGTCCCCTAGGAGGGCATCCCAGAACCGCACATCACAAGGCCCTGTCCCCTGGGTGCAACCACGACTACATTTCCCCAACACAGTTAAAGTGTTAGGTTGCCCCTTTAAACAGTCATGGTTTCCCCGTAAGAATTCTGGGATTTGTAGTTTGTTAAGGGAGCTGAGAATCGATGGCGGATCCATTTATTCCCCTTGCAGAACTACAACTCCCAGATTTCCCTGGGAAGAGGGATTAGTTGTTAAACCACTCTGGGACAGAGCTGTCAATTTTCCCCTTTTCTTGTGAGGAATCCTATTCGGAATAAGGGAATTCCCCTTAAAAAAAGGGAAACGTTGACAGCTATGCTCTGTAAGGAGAATAGTGTGTGTGTGGAGGGTGTCCTAACAACTCTCAGCACCCTAACAAACTACAGATCCCAGAATTATTTGGCAGAAGCTATGATTGCTTCAAGTGGTATCACAGGGCTTTAGATCGATGGTGTGGATGGCGTGGCGTAGGGTGGGCAGAGAGAGAATGGTCCATTCTCCTCTGTCATTTGCACCAGGAAGAAGGGAGTCAAAAACGATGTATACTGCATAGGTGTCAATCGTCCCTTATTTGGCGGGAAAGTCCCTTATCCCAGCGCCGTGTCCCGCTGCTGTCCCTTATTGATGATGTCCCTTAAATTTCCCGGGTTTCAAAGGAAGCAGCTCCTCTCCCTCCCTCCCTGCTGGCCAGGGAGGAGGGAGGCTCCAACTGTGTTGCTTGGCTGCATTGCTCACCCAATAAGGAGTCTTAAGAACGACAGGGGGGTGGAGCTTGCATGCCTTGGGCCAATCAAATCGGCCGCCTTGCCTGGGGACTCGCCTTTGCTCAGCGCTTCCCAGCAGAGAGGTGACGGTGGTTTTCCTTGCTGCATCCCCTTTGCCGGGTTGCTGCGCTGTGGGAACCACCGCTTAAGGCTTTGTTTGGCTGCTGGCTGGGCTTTCTGGCTTTGGCTCGGAGGGGCTCAGAAGTTGAACATACCTGTGCTGGGAAAATCCCTTATTTTGGCTGCTGATCCCTTATTTTCAAATCTGTAAGTTGACAGCTATGGTATACTGTGGGAATTAGATTTGTGAGCTGTGCCGGGGGCTGGATCGAACCCTTGTGTGTCCAATTGCCTGTCCCTGTTACAAGGCTGGGATTTCCTGACCTCTCTCTCGAACCGCAATGCTCAGAACTGCGCTTAGTCCACATTCACATTTAATAATAATAATAATAATAATTTTTTTAAAAAAAATATTTATACCCCGCCCTCCCCGGCCAGAGCTGGGCTCAGGGTGGCTAACACCAGTAAAATTACAGTAAAATCATAAAAGGGGGGGAAAACAATTTAAAATACAGGTTAAAATGCCATTTAAAATGCAGCCTCATTTTAAAAGTAGCCCATAGACCAAAACCATAAGGGGAGGGAAACATAAAGGTCAGACTGAGTCGAAACCAAAGGCCAGGTGGAACAGCTCTGTCTTGCAGGCCCTGTGGAAAGATGTCAAGTCCCACAGGGCCCTGGTCTCTTGTGACAGAGCGTTCCACCAGGTCGGGGCCAGCACTGAAAAGGCCCTGGCCCTAGTTACAACCAATCTAACCACCTTGCGACTTGGGGCCTCCAGAATGTTGTCATTTGTGGACATTATGCGTTAGGGCACCAGTTTAAGCAGTCATGGCTTCCCCCAGGGAATCCTGGGAACTGTGGTTTGTTAAGGGCGCTGAGAGTTGTTAGGAAATCCCCCTTCTTCCCTTCACAGAGCTCAAAGTTCTCCAAGTGCTTTAACAATCAATCCCTCTTCACAGAGGAATCTGGGAACTGTAGTTCTGGGTGGGGGGAATAGAGAGGCTCCCTAACAATGCTCAAACTATAGTTCCCAGAATTCTCTTGTGGGACTCCATGACAGTTCTAAAGTAGTACCATTGTGATTTAAACGTATGGTGCAAATGTGGCCCTAGACAGTTTATAATAATATGCATGCTTTTTCTTTTTAACAGAAAATTCTGTGCATGCCACAAGGACTATAAAAGCCATACTCTAGGTATTTTTTTTAACAGTGCAGGGTTAGACCAGGGCTGTTTAGTTCCCAAAACTGTGGAGAGGCTTCTTCTTAATGCAGCCTGAAAACAGTCACCGTCCTTGGCGGGCTTCGCATTGTTGACTCATCCTCAATTTGTTATCCTACTACGGTGGCAGTTTAGATTCTTCATCCAGAAACAGAAACTGCAGATTCTCCTCCCGGGAAATCCAGAGTCAGCACTTGCAGGATTTAATAATGCAAATTCAAAAAAAAGGGCTGGAAAAAGTCCTTTCTCTTTGTCATGTTGCCTCCTCTCTTTTTTTGGCATGGAGCTCCCTCTTTCCTTCTCAACCTGAAACCATAGAATTTTGTATTTCTTTTTGCAAGCCGATGGCCACAGCTGGTCTACCAGCCTTCCTAGAGAGGTCTGTCCTTGCTTCCGTTATCCACGCAATTGGAACAACTAGGCTGGACTGCTGTAATGCCTGGTCCGTGGGGCTGCCTTTGAAGACAGATGGGAAACTTTATTTATTTACTTTATTTTTACTTTTTAAATTAGATTCATATACCGCCCTTCGTTAGAAGATCTAGGTTGGTTAGAGCGTGGTGCTGATAACGCCAAGGTTGCAAGTTCAAGCCCCATATGGGACAGATAATAATAATAATAATTTATTATTTCTACCCCACCCATCTTGTTCCATCTGCAAATTCCTGCATTGTAGGGGGGTGGACTAGATCAGGCATAGGCAAACTCGGCCCTCCAGATGTTTTGGGACTACAACTCCCATCATCCTCAGGTTCCCTTCCAACTCCAGGATTCTATGATTCTGTGGCTTTTTTAACCCATTGTGGTTGTTTATGCATCATACTTTTATTCTATAAATCGCCTTGTGAGGTTTTTGTCGTCGGAGGTAGTCTATAATCCCTAAATATGATAACAGACCAGACCCTGCTTAGTTTGTAAATGTGCTAGCAGTTTTATTGCTTAGTTATTTATAAAATTATATATATACAAGTAACAAGAAGCCGAAAGCACCAGCCTGAAGATGACGAGTGAGACCCCGTCGAAACGTCGCCTAGACACCCCAACTCTTACACGGGAAGACACCCGAAGACACCAAAACCTGCATTCCTGTACCCGTGAAAATCTACGAAAGCATATATATATATATATATATATACACCTTGATTGTAAAACAACAACAGGCACAACTTCAGAGTGGTTTACGAGAAGAATAAAACAATGAAATTATCGGTTAAAAGCCTTCAAAAATAATTCAAATCATTGACAAGATTTTAAAAGAAAGAACCGAAATCAGAACACATGCCAGCGTCCTATGTGTCCGGACTGGCTTGCCTAAACAAAAATGTTTTCAGTAGGCGTCAAAAGTAACACAGCAAAGGGGACTCCCTGATGTCTGTAGTCACAGGGAGTTCCAAAAGGTAACTGGTGCCATGTAAAATGCATTTATAATGAAGAAATGATGGCTCTGGAGGACTGGGACTATTGGTAAGGTGGGGAGAGGGGTGAGGGCTAGGATAGATATGGAAGAACTGTAGCTCAGTGTTGGACCTCAGTGAAGGTCGCGGGTTCGATTGGTGTCATCTTCAGGTAGAGCTCAGAGTTTCACTTGCCTGGAGAGCTGCAGCTAGTGAGGGTTGTCGCCAATGTGAGTCCTCCTCAGAGTAGACCCACTAAAATTAAAGGACATGCATCAGTCCTGCCATGCCCTGCTTAGGTCAGTTACTTTCAAAGAGTCGAGTCTACTTTGTGTAGAAGTGAGTTGGCTATGGCATCGTTGGTCTTCAAGGACCATTATGTTGGGAGCCACTGTTGGGTCATGCCCTGATCGGTGGCGGCACCATTTGTTGTTGTTGTTTAGTTGTTTAGTCGTGTCCGACTCTTCGTGACCCCCTGGAGCAGAGCACGCCAGGCACTCCTGTCTTCCACTGCCTCCCACAGTTTGGTCAAACTCATGCTGGTTTGAGAACACTGTCCAACCATCTCGTCCTCCGTCATCCCCTTCTCCTTGTGCCCTCCATCTTTCCCAACATCAGGGTCTTTTCCAGGGAGTCTTCTCTTCTCATGAGCTGGCCAAAGTACTGGAGCCTCAGCTTCAGGATCTGTCCTTCCAGTGAGCACTCAGGGCTGATTTCCTTCAGAATGGTTTGATCTTCCTGCAGTCCATGGGACTCTCAAGAGTCTCCTCCAGCACCAGAATTCAAAAGCATCCATTCTTCGCCGATCAGCCTTCTTGATGGTCCAGCTCTCACTTCCATACATCACTACTGGGAAAACCATAGCTTTAACTATACGGACCTTTGTTGGCAAGGTAATGTCTCTGCCCCTTCATGGATTTGTCGTGGCGAAGGGGCTTGAATAACTCAGAGAAGCTATGAGCTATGCCGTGCAGGGCCACCCAAGATGGACAGGTCATAGTGGAGAGTTTTGACCAAACGTGATCCACCTGGAGCAGGAACCGGCAAGCCACTCCAGTATCCCTGCCAAGAAAACTCCATGGACAGAGACCACAGGTGGCAGCATTACCACTATACAAATATAGGGCGAAGAAGAAGAAGGAGTGAGTTCCCAGGTGGAGGCTTGGGTGGGCCCTGGGCTGGAGAAGGTGAAAGACTAATTGGTGTAGACAAGAGACAGGGAGCCCCTGGTTCTCCAAACATCCTTGGACTCCAGGTCCCATCAGCCCCAGCCAACATGGCCTGTGGACAGGGATGATGGGAGCTGAAGTCCAGCAGCGTCTAAAGAGCCACACGTTCCCCATCCCTGGTGTAGACAGTAGATGGACCAGTGACCTGGTTTGGGGTAAGGCAGTGTCCTCTGTTTCTGAGTCCACATGGGGCAGCCATTGGCTCCCAGTGCATTTCTGAGCACAATTCAAAGTGTTGGTGCTGACCTTGAAAGCCCTAAACGGCCACAAAGGCCCAGTATACCTGAAGGAGCATCTCCACCCCCATCGTTCTGCCCGGACACTGAGGTCCAGCAGCGAGGGCCTTCTGGCGGTTCCCTCATTGCGCGAAGCCAAGTTACAGGGAACCAGGCAGAGGGCCTTCTTGGTGGTGGCGCCCGCCCTTTGGAACTCCCTCCCATCAAATGTCAAGGAAATAAACAACTATATGAAGGCAGCCCTGTTTAGGGAAGTTTTTAATGAATGATGTTTTAATGTATTTTTAATCTTTGGTTGGAAGCCACCCAGAGTGGCTGCGGAAACCCAGCCAGATGGGTGAGGTATAAATATATTATTATTATTATTATTATTATTATTATTATTATTATTATTATTTACTTCCACCATATGTGGGTTGCCAGGAGACACAGCAGAGGGAGAGCTCATCAGCTCTGAGTTTTGGCTCCCAACTCGCTTCTGCAATTTCAAGCTGACATTCCAGATTGAAAGGGACTAGAAACTTGTTTAAAATAAATAAGGAACGGGGGAAATTTTATAATTCTTCTTAAAAACCATTGTAAACAGTTAAAACTGTTAGTAGGATTGGAATAACACTTAATGGTGAATTTTGGACTATTATCAAAGATGCAGGAGGAAATGATTTAACAATAGGACCCACAAAGGGGAGGAGGGGAAGTCCGGAAGATTCTTCGGAATCTTGTTTCTATGTTGTACGTTGGATATTTGACTGTAAAATTTTGATCTGAAAAACCAAACAAGTAAATTCATAACAACAGAAACTTGTCTAAAATATATGAATAAATCCCCCCCACACCCCCATCATATAAATGCAACTGAGCTCATCTAAATGCTATGAATACTTTCCACCAGTGAGTATGTGCGACAGGCCCAAATATCTGTGGTAACATGTGCACCAATGTTAATTAATTAATTGTAATATTTATATGCCACCTGTCTGATTGGATTGCCCCAGCCACTCTGGGATAATAATAATAATAATAATAATAATAATAATAATAATAATAGGATGCGGGTGGCGCTGTGGGTTAAACCACAGAGCCTAGGGCTTGCCGATCAGAAGGTCGGCGGTTTGAATCCCTCCACTTGCCTTGCACATTCGGTGGCTGTCTGGATTGGGACCAGAGGGGGCCAGCAAATAGTCAGTGGCAGCAGGGATGAGATGGTGAGATGGAGCTACTGAAATCGTCTTACTCAGGCTCCTCCCAAAACATGGGAGCCTGTGTCTTTATATATATATATATATATATTTGCTTTCGTATATATATGCAGGTTTTGGTGTCTTCGGGTGTCTTCCCGTGTAAGAGTTGGGGTGTCTAGGCGACGTTTCGACGAGGTCTCACTCGTCATCTTCAGTGAGACCTCGTCGAAACGTCGCCTAGACACCCCAACTCTTACACGGGAAGACACCCGAAGACACCAAAACCTGCATTCCTGTACCCGTGAAAATCTACGAAAGCATATATATATATATATATATATATATATATATATATATATATATATAAAATATTTATTAAACAATCAAAAACTTCAAAAATTTAAACATAAAATACAAAAACAAAAAAAAAACCCCTGTGTCTTCATTATAGGTTTGCACGTGAAATTAGCCGCTGGCAATATTTGATGGGGATCTCCAGATTTAATCTTCCCACTATCATCCTTAGGAAGAGAACAACATTCAGGATTTTTCCTGAACAATCCTTCGGGGCCCACCCCAAAATCAAAACAGAGGGTGCGATTTTTATTTTTTGTTAGTATTGTTTTGCCATGGGTGCAGGTTGTGAGACTCTTGCTTTTTTCTCTCAGGGAAAGGAGATATTTCCTTTCTCCCAAGACACAACCATCAATATGTTTTCACTGGGAAAATCCAATTTCACGTACTGCATCAGTTTCTCCTGGCGCTCTCTCTCTCTCTCTCTTTGCCTCATCCCCCACTCAATTACGCAAATGACTCATTTCCTGAGGATGCCTTATTTTTTAAATGGGGTTAATGCCACCCTGAGCCTTTTCCGAAGCCGCCTGATGGCAGGTAAAAATTCAACAGGCGAGGTTTCTCCCAGCAGGACAGCTCTATCCTTTTTCACTTGTCTCATGCCTTGTTAAAGGGACGGTGCTTTTATTATTATTTTTTAAAGCCCCGTCTCAGGTAGCTTCATGCCTCATGTGTAAAATGGAAATAATAGTGAGGTAAAAAAGCACACGAAATGCTGACATCGTATTTTGAGTAGCCACCTTCTTGAAAGAAGCTCTATCTCCTGAGCCCTCCTAAACAAAAAGGCAAAGCTTTTCCCATTACAGTGGTGCCCCGCAAGACGAATGCCTCGCAAGACGGAAAACTCACTAGACGAAAGAGTTTTCCGTTTTGGAGGTGCTTCGCAAAACAAATTTCCTATGGGCTTGCTTCGCAAGACGACACTGTCTTGCGAGTTCCTGCTGTTCCCCCCCCCCTTTTCTAAGCTGCTAAGCCGCTTATCAGCTGATCCGATCAGCAGATAAGCCGCTAAAAGCCGCTAATAGCGCCAATCCGCTAATCCGTCAATGGGCTTGCTTCACAAGACGAAAAAAACGCTAGACGAAGAGAATCACAGAACGGATTCTTTTCGTCTTGCGAGGCACCACTGTATTTCATCTCCACTATCATGAAGCAGGCAACAGTGCCTGACATTACCCCCAAAATAAATGCCCAGCTAAAGAGAAGACACAGAATTGCACGTGTTAATTCATAGGCAGAGATGCAATGTTAGAAATAATAACTATGGCTTAATACAGTACTTCCATAAGTGAGGTCTAGGAACTGAGGCCTGCTAAACTATGGCTTCGTTGGTCTTTGAGCCAGAGGTCATAACATCCAGAAAAGGCTTGAATCTTGCTCCCTCCCCCCCGATAATAATAATAATAATAATAATAATAATAATAATAATAATAATAATAATTGTTATGTACTGAAGTTCTCACCCTGGGCCAGCAGGAGGATACTGTAGATAGTTATGCAAATGAAGGATTGAAAGTGACGTTCAGTGATTGGATAGTTTGTATGCAAATGAAGGATCGAAAGTGATGTTCAGTGATTGGCTAGTTACAGAAAATGGTTACTGTTGCATTCTAGTGGAGCTCTATATAAGCAGGCTGACTGAGCTCCTCAGTTCAGTTCTGTTCCACCTTACAAATAAAGAGCTGCTTTGGAAGAATCACTGTGTCGTCTGATATGTTCGCCCACAACTTAACAATAACAATAACAACAACAATAATTATTTATTATTTGTACCCTGCCCATCTGGCTGGGTTTCCCCAGCCACTCTGGGCGGCTTGCAACAAAGATTAAAAATACATCAAAATGTCACACATTAAAAACTTCCCTGAACAGAGAGTTCCCTTCAGAAAGTTCACAACACTCCCCCCCCCTTTTACTCAAAAGAGGTTTATGGAAAAGAAACAACCTACATTCAGTAGTACAATAGCCATAATACATAATAAAATACTATGCATTGTAGCTCACATTAGCCATAGCTGTAGTCCGGCCGTTTGAAATCAGTGGCTATGGCTAACTGGAGTCCATTAATATCAACAGGCCTACGCTTGAGTAGAACTATAACCTTATAATATCCACTGCAACGCCTAACCAGTTCAATCGCTTCATACGGCCAAGGTTCCTGAAGCAATTTACAGGGACGATAACGGACAAAATGTCATGGCTGATAACAAAAATCCCTTCAGATGGACAAAAGATATATGCCAAATGTGATCCGCCACAAAAAAAATCGCACGCCGAGCCAAAATAACCACATCACCAGCAAAAGAATGATTAACTGTCAAAAGCTAGTTGGCAAGTTCTTGTTTGCATATTCACCTGGCGCCGGAAGAGTGGCAGAGTTGGCACCTGTCAGTTCATTTAAATGGTTCTTTGCCAACCTGAACCAGATGTTTTCAACTGCAGCTCTTATCGCCCTTAGCCATATGCTATGGTGGGCGTCCGAGGAGGTGCAAGGGGCAGCAGCAGCCCCCCGCAGTTGATGAAAGCATAATTCCCAAATTTCCAGCTTCCGTTAAAAAAAAAAAAAAGTTTCTAGCATTTGTAGAACACTGAGGTCCAGCGCTGAGGGCCTTCTGGCGGTTCCCTCCCTGCGAGAAGCAAAGCTATTGGGAACCAGGCAGAGGGCCTTCTCGGTGGTGGCACCTGCCCTGTGGAACGCCCTCCCACCAGATGTCAAAGAGAAAAACAACTACCAGACTTTTAGAAGACATCTGAAGGCAGCCCTGTTTAGGGAAGCTTTTAATGTTTAACAGACCACTGTATTTTAATACTTTGTTGAAAGCCACCCAAAGTGGCTGGGGAAACCCAGCCAGATGGGCGCGCGGTATAAATAAATTATTATTATTATTGAACCTGAGGTGTGAGACAAAATGCACAGAGGCTATTTTTCTTTTCTTTGTTTTAAGTTAGCCTGCTGCTCCCTTTCAGTGTTTTACTCACCCCCCCCCCCGCAACCCCTGCATATATACCATAATAAATCTGTTACTATTGCTGGGAATCTCAAGTAGAGAAAACACTGTTGTGCCACTGTGAGAACGAGATGCTGGATTGCATTTGCCAATAAAGGTTTGAAAATCTGAGAATCTGAAGACGCTGTCCTGATTCGGCAGCCGCACTCTTCTTAAGGTGCCACAAGATTTTATTTGGTTTTTGGTTCCACGGGTTGATAACCTCTCTGAAAATGATTTGTCTAAAGCAGCCTGGGTGCTCTCCAGATACTAGACATGGGTAGGCAACCTAAGGCCCGGGGGCTGGATCCGGCCCATTGCCTTCTAAATCCGGCCTGCAGACAGTCTGGAAATCAGCATGTTTTTCCATGAGTAGAATGTGTCCTTTTATTTAAAATGCATCTCTGGGTTAGTTGTGGGGCATAGGAATTTGTTCACCCCCCCCCAAATATAGTTTGACCCACCACAAGGTTTGAGAGACAGTGGACCGGCCCCCTGCTGAAAAAGTTTGCTGACCCCTGTGCTAGGACTACAACTCCAGCCATGCTGGCGCTGATGGGAGTTGTATTCTGAAACATCTGGAAGGCACTAGGCTAGCTGAGTGGAAGAGGGGTTTTTTTAGGCAGCACAGCTTTTCTTACCCCGATGTGATGAGTTGCACCGGCCAAAATCATCTCCTCTGTGCAGCTCTGAACAGCACAATAACCCCAACAGCCTGTACCCCTATATGTTGGTGCTAACAACAACAACAAGATGTGTGGAAGTGAGAGCTGGACCATAAAGAAGGCTGATCGCCAAAGAATGGATGCTTTGGAATTCTGGTGCTGGAGGAGACTCTTGAGAGTCCCATGGACTGCAAGAAGATCAAACCTCTCCATTCTTAAGGAAATCAGCCCTGAGTGCTCACTGGAAGGACAGATCGTGAAGCTGAGGCTCCAAGACTTTGGGCACCTCATGAGAAAAGAAGACTCCCTGGAAAAGACCCTGATGCTGGGGAAAATGGAGGGCACAAGGAGAAGGGGACGACAGAGGACGAGATGGTTGGACAGTGTTCTCGAAGCTACCAGCATGAGTTTGACCAAACTGCAGGAGGCAGTGGAAGACAGGAGTGCCTGGCGTGCTCTGGTCCATGGGGTCATGAAGAGTCGGACACGACTAAACGACTAAACGACTAAACAACAACAACAAATGGTGCCACCACCGAGCAGGGCATGACCCAACAGTGGAAGACAGGAGGCAGTGGAAGACAGGAGTGTCTGGCGTGCTCTGGTCCAGGGGGTCACGAAGAGTCGGACACGACTAAACGACTTGTTGTTGTTGTTGTTTAATCATTTAGTCGTGTCCAACTCTTCATGCCCCCTGGACCAGAGCACGCCAGGCACTCCTGTCTTCCACTGCCTCCCGCAGTTTGGTCAAACTCATGCTGGGAGCTTCGAGAACACTGTCCCACCATCTCGTCCTCCGCCGCCCCCTTCTCCTTTTGCCCTCCATCTTTCCCAACATCAGGGTCTTTTCCAGGGAGTCTTCTCTTCTCATGAGGTGGCCAAAAACAACAACAAACTAGAAAAGTTTGTGGACAAAGCTTCTTTCCCACCGGGTACTCCGGGGCAGCCTGTGTGTGTGTGTGTGTGTGTGTGTGTTGCCTAAAAGGCATTCCCGAAGCGTCCTCCAGGCCTGTGTGTCTGTGTGTCAGCAAGTTTCCCTGCCTCCAAGCTATGTGCTTACCCAGAGTTTGCAGGAATGCTTTGAACAGGTGCAGCCTCCAAAAATACTCGTCCCCCGCCCTGCCTTAAGCCTGGGGGACTGGCGGTCGGAGGAGGAGGGTGACATGGGGTGGGGTTGACCCAGGATGGTCGGGCGACAGGGAAATGGGGAGGAAAGTCCCTCTGTTTCCAGCACAAAAGCCCAGCTGGGAAATTGGGCCCCTCCACAAATGTTCGTTCTTTCTTTCTTGAGATTGCCTTTCTGCTGTTCCTCAAGGTCACTTTCAGAGGAGGCCTTTCCCCCTCTTCCAAGCCTTCTGCTGCTTTTTGTCCTGGAAACCCGTTCTTTGAGGGTGCTTCCCCTAGGGTGGGGAGCGCTGGAACAAAAAAAGCCGTTGCCTACCTAATTGCTTTTTTAGAACCGCGAATAGCTGGCTATTCCTCCTGGAGAGCAGTTTCCTATTTTAAACCATCTGTGTGCCCTTAGCAAGCAAAGTTGTACAGGGAGAGATCGAGGAGGCGGGGGTGTTAGCTTCCCCTCAACCCCCTTAAAGCTCAATAATCCAATGGGGGGGGTGGATTTTCTTCATGTATGTGAAATTGGGGCTTTGGTCCTCGCTGGCCCTCTTCCAAATCTCCCTCTCTCCTTCAGAAAAGCCTTTTGACAAAGTTTTAAGGCTTTCGCACCATACGCAACCTCCTGTTCTTTTGGCTCCTGGCACGCCTGTGCGTTAGCAGATGGAGAGAGAGAGCCAGGCTTAAGCGGGGGCAAGGAACCAGAGGAGGGGAAGAACTGGAGAAGACAACTTATGCCAGCCCTCATTCCCGACCTGGCAGCATCTAGAGGGCACCAGATTGGGGACGTCTGACTTGCGGGCCAAACTGTTCTCTCCACGCTGCTTCACACACACACATGTTCCGGGCGAAATGTACTGTCATTGGGTTTGTTTTTTAAAAAAAGATTCCTTTTTTCAGTGAGTTTGGTTCACACCTTCAACTGTGACTCCAGGGTTGAGAAACCAAGGGGCTGAGAACGGGAGCTTAGGGGGTGCCAGCCAGCTGTGCCGACGCGACGCGTTGGCACACTCATCCGTCTCTGTGATGTCATGAAGGTTGTATGGATGGGGTTTCCTCTTCGTGCAAATGGGTGATAAACTGACCCACAGTGCAGAATCAACCCCATTGACTGGACTCTGATGGATAGGGGGTGCGGAGCTTGTGTACCTCCGGATTTCGTTGGACTTCAATTCCCATTATCCCCACCGACGGCCATGCGAGCTGAGACTGATGGATGTTGTAGTCCCAACAATCTCTAAAGCAGGCACCCCCAAAATCGGCCCTCCAGATGTTTTGGGACTACAATTCCCATCATCCCTGACCACTGGTCCTGTTAGCTAGGGATGATGGGAATTGTAGTCCCAAAACTATCTGGAGGGCTGAATTTGGGGGTGCTTGCTCTAGAGGGTTGGAATGGGTTCCCCCATCTCTGTTTCATAGAATCGCCTCTGTGCTAAATTGTCTTTCCCTGCTCGTTTGGCCATGCTGCTAATTCCTGCTCTTTTAGGTTCCTCAGCCACGCTTTTCCTAAACTGCAGCTTGGGTAAGCTTCCATTGTTTCTGAATCGTTGCCAAGAGTCCAGTGCAGAGAGTTGTGCCAAAACCCTCTCTCTTGCAAAAGAAATGAAAAGGCAGAGGGTGGCGGTGTTTCTGAGCCCAGGATCTGTGTTCTGATTCTGCGTTCAGGGGCAGAGAGCTTTCTGATGTCCTTGAGATTTTGTTTGCATCTGTCTTGGGAAAGCGAGGTTCTGGCTTTCCCCGTGTGCCCACCTGCCGCAGATCACATTCTTCATGGGGCCGCTGGATGCGAGTCAATAACATACTGTATTTTTGGCTCTATAAGACGCACCAGACCACAAGACGCACCTAGTTTTTGGAGGAGCAAAAAAATAATTATCAATCTCAGAAGCCAGAACAACAAGAGGGATCACTGTGCAGTGAAAGCAGCAATCCCTCTTGCTGTTCTGGCTTCTGGGATAGCTGCGCAGCCTGCATTCGCTCCATAACACACACACACATTTCCCCTTACTTTTTAGGAGGGTAAAAGTGAGTCTTATAGGGCAAAAAATATGGTAATTCTCACGCCTTGGCCAAACCGGTCTCTTGAGGGAGATGGTCTGGCCTGCCATTAATCGTCCCAAGTTCTCCTGGCCAAAGAAAAGTTCTTTAGAGTGCCAGGAACGAACAACTAATATAAAAAGCAATTGCAACGTGATTCTGCGCAGAGCCACAATTGCATATACATTTAAAGCGTATTCAAGGCCTATTCTTCCTCCAAAGAACCCTGGGAACTGTAGTTCACGAAGGCTGCTGCCAATGGCAGCTCCATGTAGGGGAAAACTACAGTTCCCATGATTCTTATGTGGGGGAGATGTGTGTTAAATATGCCCAGGATATGAATAGCACGGATTCGAAATGGGACTCGGCCCACTTTTATTTCCTCCTCCTCCTTGGCAGCCCCCTTCGTCCCCGGGTCGGGGCTGGTTTTTGGGAACGCGTCAACTGCTTGCCTGTGTGGTTGTGGGTTAGTGGGACTGGCTGGGTTAGAGGGGCAGCAGAGAGGCTGATCTCTTTGCAAACAGCAGAGCCCCGGGCTGATGCTGCACATTCCTTGGGCAGAAATAGGACGGCCGTGAAACGCGATCTCTGGAGAGGAATTCAAGCAGAGCGGGTGGTGGGACATGGCTTGGGAGCCCAGTTAGGTGGGATGGAAACAGCAAGAGTGGAGTTGGAGAGGCAGAGAGAGAGAGATTGAGGGTGGCCTTGGTTGTTGCTGCTGCTGTTGTTACATGTACAATGGTTGTTGTTGTTGTTTAGTCGTTTAGTCATGTCCGACTCTTCGTGACCCCATGGACCAGAGCACGCCCGGCACTCCTGTCTTCCACTGCCTCCTGTAGTTTGGTCAAACTCATGCTGGTAGCTTCGAGAACATTGTCCCACCATCTTGTCCTCTGTCGTCCCCTTCTCCTTGTGCCCTCCATCTTTCCCAACATCAGGGTCTTTTCCAGGGAGTCTTCTCTTCTCATGAGGCGGCCAAAGTCTTGGAGCCTCAGCTTCAGGATCTGTCCTTCCAGTGAGCACTCAGGGCTGATTTCCTTCAGAATGGATCGGTTTGATCTTCTTGCAGCCCATGGGACTCTCAAGAGTCTCCTCCAGCACCAGAATTCAAAAGCATCAATTATTTGGCGATCAGCCTTCTTCATGGTCCAGCTCTCACTTCCATACATCACTACTGGGTACCTCGGGTTAAGAACTTAATTCATTCTGGAGGTCCGTTCTTAACCTGAAACTGTTCTTAACCTGAGGTACCACTTTAGCTAATGACGCCACCGCACGATTTCTCTTCTCATCCTGAAGCAAAGTTCTTAACCTGAGGTACTATTTCTGGGTTAGCGGAGTCTGTAACCTGAAGCGTCTGTAACCCAAGGTACCACTGTAGTCGTACCTCAGAAGTCGAATGCCTTGCAAGTCAAATGTTTTGGCTCCCGAACGCCAAAGTGAGTGTTCCGGTTTGCGAATGTTCTTCGGCACTCGAACGTCCGACATGGGTTCCGCCGGTTCCAATCGGCTGCAGGAGCTTCCTGCAGCCAATTGGAAGCCACACCTTGGTTTCTGAACGTTTTGGAAGTCGAACGGACTTCCGGAACAGATTGTGTTCCACTTCCGGGGTGCGACTGTGTTTGTATTCTGTGTTTCTCCCAAGCTGGGATTCAAGGGGGCTTTTACGACATTTAAAGTCAACATTATAACATAGGAAGTACAGTGGTACCCCAGTTTAAGAACAGTCCGGTTTAAGAACAATTCAGTTTACAAACTCTGCAAAACCGGAAATAGTGTCCTGGTTTGAGAACTTTACCTCGGTCTAAGAACAGAATCCGAACAGTGGAAGGGCACCGGCAGCAGGAGGCCTCATTAGGGAAAGCGCGCCTCGGTTTAAGAATGATTTTGGTTTAAGAACGGACTTCCGGAACAGATTAAGTTCGTAAACCAGAGAACCACTGTAATACAAACTAGCTAAAAGCAATACAGTAGTACCTCAGGTTACAGACGCTTCAGGGTACAGACTCTGCTAACCCAGAAATAGTACCTTGGGTTAAGAACTTTGCTTCAGGATGAGAAGAGAAATTGTGCAGCGGCAGCGGGAGGCACCATTAGAGAACGTGGTACCTCAGGTTAAGAACAGTTTCAGGTTAAGAACAGACCTCCAGAACGAATTAAGTTCTTAACCCAAGGTAGCACTGTAATTAGGGACGCGGGTGGCGTTGTGGGTTAAACCACAGAGCCTAGGACTTGCCAATCAGAAGGTCGGCGGTTCGAATCCCCGCGACAGGGTGAGCTCCCATTGCTGAATCCCTGCTCCTGCCAACCTAGCCGTTCGAAAGCACGTCAAAGTGCAAGTAGATAAATAGGTACCGCTCCAGCGGGAAGGTAAACGGCATTTCCGTGCGCTGCTCTGGTTCGCTCTTAGTCATGCTGGCCACATGACCCAGAAGCTGTACGCCGGCTCCCTCGGCCAGTAAAGCGAGATGAGCGCCGCAACCCCAGAGTCGGCCACAACTGGACCTAATGGTCAGGGGTCCCTTCACCTTTACCTTACCACTGTAATTAAAACAATATTTAAAAAATAAAAATAAAAAAGGAAAGCTCAGTTGATTAGAGCATGGTGCTGATCTCCCAATGGGAAAGCTACATATTCTTGCAATGCCGGGGGTTGGACTAGATGACCCTGGGGGAGGGGGGGTCCCTTCCAACTCTGTGATTCTTTTTTTTGTTTGCAGGGAGATTACACGGCATTTTATGCTTAATGAGCCCTCACTCTGACTTGTTAGACGATGTTGAGCCAAAGCAAGTATCATGCCGTACTTTCTGTGCCATTATCCCATCACTTTCCATATCTCAAAAACAGAATTGACCTGGGGTGGGGTTTGGGGTTTTTTCGGGGGGAGGGCGGACCAGGTTTATTCTGCAAGAGCTTGCAAGCACCGCCTGCAGTTGCCACGACGTGACGGAATGCCACCCGCATATCGATTCACATCTAGGCTTAATTTAAGTGGGAATGACATGCGCCAGCTCATTAGCTAAATGAAACGTAAATATTGCCTATTACCTTCTTCAGCTATTGGGTGCCAGATCTCAGAGGGGCAGACAATTCTCCCGGGATCTTCCTGAATAATTTTACAAGCTGTCAGTTTCTTGCTATTTTAGTCTTCTCCCAGACCTTGTTTAATTACTCTCTCTTGAAGGGGGTTAATACAGTAGTTTCCTAACTGGGGGCTGGAGCACACTAACATGGCACAAGAAATAAATTAATTTCAAAAATTACAAAGTTCCCAGGTGACCGAGGGGCTCTGCTCACAAAGGAGTCTGCTTGTCGTGTCCCTGCATGCTTCCCCCTTCTGGCCTGGCATTTTCCCAGCTAGCCTTTTCTGCAGAATGGGCACATCTCTGCAACAGGTAGGATTTGGTCAGAGATGCAGCAGAATAACCTGCCCGCAGAAGAGGTTGCCTGTTGTGTCTTCCATAGCTGTCAACTTACAGATTTGAAAATAAGGGACCAGCAGCCTCAAAAATAAGGGATCAGCAGCCAAAATAAGGGATTTTCCCAGCACAGGTATGTTCGACTTCTGAGCCCCTCCAAGCCAAAGGCAGAAAGCCCAGCCAGCAGCCAAACGAAGCCTCAAGCGGTGGTTCCCACAGCGCAGCAACCCAGCAAAGGGGATGCGGCAAGGAAAACCACCGTCACCTCTCCGCTGGGAAGCGCTGAGCAAAGGCAAGTCCCCAGGCAACATGGCCGATTTGATTGGCACAAGGCATGCAAGCTCCACCCCCAGTTGTTCTTAAACTCCTTATTGGGTGAGCAACGCAGCCAAGCAACACAGTTGGAGCCTCCCTCCTCCCTGGCTGGCAACCCCAGAGTGCCGCAACCACAGAGTCGTTTGTGACTGTACTTAACTGTCAGGGGTCCTTTACCTTTACCTTTAACTCTCACTTTCTCTGACCACCAGATATGCTGGCTGGGACTGGTGGGAGTTGGACTGCTGGAATGCTTGGAGGACCGCAGGCTACCCATTCTGGGTATAAATTTATTTTTTTGGATTTCTGCTCCCATCATCTCTGACCATTGGTCCTGCTGACTGAGGTGGATGGGAATCCATCAAGGTTGGGGAAGGTTGCAACTCTGCCTTTCCTGATAATAATAATAATAATAATAATAATAATAATAATAATAATAATAATAATATATTTATACCCTGCCCATCTGGCTGGGCTTCCCCACGAACTCTGGGCGGCTTCGAACAGAATATTAAAATACTGTAATACATCAAACATTAAAAGCTTCCCTAAACAGGGCTGCCTTCAGATGTCTTCTAAATGTTTGGTAGTTGTTCTCTTTGACATCTGGTGGGAGGGCGCTCCACAGGGCGGGTGCCGCCACCGAGAAGGCCCTCTGCCTGGTTCCCTGTAACTTGGCTTCTCGCAGTGAGGGAACCGCCAGAAGGCCCTCGGAGCTGGACCTCAGTGTCCGGGCTGAACGATGGGGGTGGAGACGCTCCTTCAGGTATACTGGACCAAGGCCGTTTATGGCTTTAAAGGTGAGCACCAACACTTTGAATTGTGCTTGGTGTCCTCCACCCCCTTGATTCAAAGAGCTTTCTTCCGCCCCAGAGATAGCCGTGTTATCAGCAAAGGGTTCCCTGTTCCAAACAGCTGTCTCTTCCCCAGAGCCAGCTGCAATTCTCCGCATGGCAATTGGTCAGGAATGCGTGGAATGACGAGGACGCAGAACCTTATATTTCCGTGCCCCAGCTATCATTTAGTCCCAGTGTTTCTCGTCCCCTCCCTCCATCCCCATAGCTAAGAAGGAAGCTCATTAGCGCAGAGAAAGTTCTGGAGGAGAGCAGCTGTTCTTCCAGCAAAGGCCTCCGCTTGGGTTGTGAAGCCCCTGAGGGTGGAAAAGAAAATCCTTAGAATTTGCTGCTTTCTCCTCCCAAATGGACGGGGAAAGGGTTGCGGGGGCAGACTTGCAATTGCCCTCCCAGCCTTTTCACCTCTTAGTTTATTTTCCTGCTGCGATCGAAGAATGGATTAGGTGGGAGGCGAATGCAAGGAGCCCGGAAGACGGCTGCCTTCCTGCCTAAAGGCCTAAGAGAACGGGTTCATTTCTGCACAAGATTTGGAAAAGCACTGGGTAGGTGAATATAGTGGGAACAAATAACGCCGTAATAGCATTTCTTTGCAATGGCTTTTAGTGTTCTCCGAAGCACTTTTGAATCCGTGCACCTGCTGTAATCCGTTTACAGCAATCCATTAGAGCCAGTCGGCCCATGTCATTACCAGCCCATGTTGCAGATGGAGAAACTGAGGATTAAAGTCCTCCTCCAGGTGATCTATTCATTGAGCATTTGTCCTGCTTGCAGAAAGGTTATGCAGTGATTAGACTACGTAAGTCTTTATGGAGCATTCGTTCCTGTTTGTTTTCCAGGTGGTAATATGACGGCGAAGAACAGGTACAGTGGTACCTCAGGTTGAGAACTTAATTCGTTCTGGAAGTCCGTTCTTAACCTGAAACTGTTCTTAACCTGAGGTACCACTTTAGCTAATGGGGCCTCCCACTGCCACTGCCGCACGATTTCTGTTCTCATCCTGAAGCAAAAATCTTAACCCGAGGTACTATTTCTGGGTTAGTAGAGTCTGTAACCTGAAGCGTCTGTAACCTGAAGCATCTGTAACCCGAGGTACCATTGTACCTTGAAAGGATGCCCAAGGCACACTTAAAGCACATTGCTTTCCCCCCAGAGAATATTGGGAACTGTAGTTTTCCAAGGGCATTGGTAGCTTGTGGGGGGCAAGCTACAGTTCCCTGGGTTCCTTGAGGGGAAGTCATATGTTGTAAATGGTGTGGATCTGCCTGATCTTGCGTTCTTCATGATTTTGTTTTTGGGGCTGATGGGATTTGTAGTCCAAAACAGCTGGAGGGCTGAAGATTCCCCTGAACTAGGTGTTCTGGTACCCCAGTCTCAGCCGTTCTTAAATCACCATGCTCGTTTTAGATTTAATTTGGAAATCTAGGGCCCAACTTGTGGGCTTAGGGGTGAGAACAACTAATGGACATCTAAGCCATGGGTAGGCAAACTAAGGCCCAGGAGCTGGATACGGCCCAATCACCTTCTCAATCCAGCCCACGGACGGTCCTGGAATCAGCGTGTTTTTACATGAGTAGAATGTGCCGTTTTATTTAAAACGCACCTCTGGGTTATTTGTGGGGCACAGGAATTCGTTCATCCCCCCCCCGAGTCAAGCCTCCCACAAGGTCTGAGGGACAGTGGACCGGCCCCCTGCTGAAAAAGTTTGCTGATCCCTGATGTTATGTACTGAGTTGAATAGGATCCAAAATGCAGCAGTCTGATTGGTCCTAGAACTATAGGATTCACAATGCAGCAGTCTGATTGGTCCTAGAACTATAGGATTCACAATGCAGCAGTCTGATTGGTCCTAGAACTATAGGATTCACAATGCAGCAGTCTGATTGGTCCTAGAACAATAGGCCCCAGAATGCAGCAGTCTGGTTGGTCCACAGGAGCCACCCAATCCAGCTCCAGGTGGAAGTGAATCCTCACCCTGATTGGCCTTCAGGAGAATCCCGGAATTAGCCAATCACGTGGGGCCCATTGTGAAAATAATGTATATAAAGCAGACATTCTGGGGGAACTTCCATTCCTCCTCACCACTGTGAGCTGAATAAAGAGCATGAAATCCACTCTCGACTCTGAGTATATTTCACCTGATCTAAGCAAAATGAAGATAAGAGAGAGCTTGTTAGTGAAAGGGAGCCCAAAGCCCAAAGCCCAGTGCCCTAGCCATTGTCACCCTCTTTCCTCCATAGATGGAGCCTAGGTTTCCTGAATCCCCAGACCCAATTTGTGTCCCGTACTGCCAACGTTGACGCTGCCTTTGGCCAAGAAGCAGCTGACAGGCAGTTCACGGATACCGCTCTCTCTTTCCCGGATGATTTCTGACTCACTTTCCCCACATTTGGCGACGCTCCAAAGCCCCCGCGGCTGTTGCTCCTCCCTGTTCTGTGGCCAATGTGCCCTTTCTCGTGCTGATTTCCGGCAATGGCCCTTCTCCGTCATGCTTCCATGCCCTTGATCGATGGCGGCTGCAGGAAATGGCAGCCTTGTGATGATATAATCCCTGCTGGCCTGTGCTTCTCGTGACTCGGCTTATTACCATTCGCTAACTCAGGCTGCTTGGCACACAAAAAATGTGCCACAATCCCAGTTTGCACATCATAATGAACCGTAGTTTAATGCAAGCTGCAGTTTAATGTGAGCAAGCAGCATACTTGGGCAAGCAGGTCAAAAGCTCTCATGCCCCAATTGAAATAATAATAATAATAATAATAATAATAATAATAATAATAATAATAATAATAATACAGTGGACACTCTGGTTGCAAATGTGATCCGTGTGGGAGGCACGTTCGCAACCCACAGCGCCATATGCATGCGCAGGTTGCAATTTGGCCTTCTGTGCATGTGCAAAGCGCGATTTAGCATTTCTGCACATGTGCAAGCGCCGAAACCTGGAAGCAACTCGTTCCGGTACTTCCGGGTTCGGCGTGGTGCGCAACCCGAAAACGCACAACCTCTGAAGCATCTGTAACCCGAGGTATGACTGTAATAATAAATTTATTATTTCTACCCCGCCCATCTGGCTGGGTTTCCCCAGCCACTCTGGGCAGCTTCCAACAAAACATTAAAAATACATTAAAAGGTTAGACATTAAAAACTTCCCTAAACAGGGCTGCCTTCAGATGTCTTCTAAAAGCCAGAAAGTTGTTTATTTCCTTGACATTTGATGGGAGGGCATTCCACAGGGCGGGCGCCACCACCGAGAAGGCCCTCTGCCTGGTTCCCTGTAACCTCACATCTCACAGTGAGGGAACTGCCAGAAGGCCCTCGGAGCTAGACCTCAGTGTCCAGGCAGAACGATGGGGGTGGAGACGCTCCTTCAGGTATACTGGGCCTTTGAGGCCGCTTAGGGCTTTAACGTTCAGCACCAACATTTTGAATTGTGCTCGGAAACGTACTGAAAGAAGCCAGAACATAAACAGGAAGCGATGGGAAATGCTTTACCTGTTATGTTTCTACATGCAAGGCACGGGAATAGATCTGAGTTAGAAACACGGTGGACATCGACCTTGCTCTCCGTTGTGTGGAAGTTTTAAGAGAGCGGTGCTATATCGCAGAGAAGCAGTTTTCGTTTAATTGCATTATCTTTGTGCAATATAAATAAATATAAATTGCATTATCTTTGTGCAATATAAATAAAAGCTTGAGATCTCCCCATTCCAGGAAAATCACAGTGTGCAATGGGCTCCTGGCCAGAGGACAGGGATGTGAGCTAAGGACAAGTGCATGTCTCTGAGGGAACATGGATTTAAGCGAGGTGGTGCATCGGAGCACAGAAATGGATATCGTTTCAGGTCTCAACACTGCAAACCCTGTAGGGATGGTGGATTATAAACCTGAGGTTGCAGGGCCAATCTCTGATATGTTAGCCTCTGTGATAGGAATTTTGAGGTCTTAAATATATGGAAATGTTCATAAATGTACCAACCAAGCACGTACATAGATCCGCACAGGAAGGCCAACCTGGAACCATTTTGATTCCTAAACTGACCAAATGTTTTCTCTGCAAGGTCAAAGTGGGAAACCTCCTCATTGTCTTTTCCTTCACAAATCCTGTCTTAAGGGTATGTCTGTGTTTGAATAGGGTAAAAATAAAAAAAATCCTTCCAGTAGCACCTTAAAGACCAACTAAGTTAGTTCTTGGTATGAGCTTTCGTGTGCATGCACACTTCTTCAGATACACACGAAAGCTCATACCAAGAACTAACTTAGTTGGTCTTTAAGGTGCTACTGGAAGGAATTTTTTTATTTTGACTATGGCAGACCAACACGCTACCTATCTGTATTTGAATAGGGTGTGAGCCTGTGACATGGCCCAGGAACTAAGTATTTATCACTACAAAAGACTGGCCAGGCTCCCCAGGAAATCCAATGAAGTAACCTGCCAGACAGGAGATAAACGACAGGAGAAAAACAACATTCAAATTTCTGTTTACACCGCCTTTTTTGTGATGTAGGTGTGATGTATCTGAGGGGTGGTCTTAGGTCACACCCCTTCTGTGATGTATGTATGATGTTTCTGGGGGTGGTCTTGATCTACAGGATAGGAATTTCAAAAGTCTTTATAAGGCCTTGCACACCATTTTTCTGGGTTCCTCCTCCCTCCTGCGTGTGTTGAGTGAGGACCCTGTTGCAACAGATCAATAAAGATCAGGCTTACTAGCTGCTTTGCTTCTCAATATTCTCTGGTTGGCCTCTGTTATTCTCTCCTACCAATAGGGAACCTACGTAAGGACTCTATATGGGCTCTTGGGTACACCATAAGGGAAAAGGGCAATTTTTGTTTACAACACATGTGCGGCAGAAAATGCAAAAGTATAATGACAAACTGAATCACTGACAAATTGCAACCGTGGCTAAAATGGCCGCCTCTCTCTGCCTTGTTGTGGTGGAGCTGGAGTTGAGGTTCAGACTTGAGTAGCTCCAACTGCAGTGGGTTGAGGTGACCTTGGCTTGCCATATGTCCTCTTTTTCCAGGACATGCCCTCTTTTTCATGGGTAGAGCCGTCCTAGCGATCCATAGTTAAAAGTAGGAGTCGGCGAATGTGTCCTCTTTTTTTTAACTCTTCAAAATATGGCAACCCTAGGTGAGCAGACCTCCACGGAGGTGGGCAGGAAAAATGCTGAATAAATGCGAGGATTATTATTGCTCAAATAGGCCCTGGCTTTTCCCTGTCGTTTTGCCCAACCATACAAAGCAGCCTTTTAGGAACAGAGAACAAAAGTTGCTTCCCCAAAAACGGTTTCCCTCCACATATATTTAACTTCCCAAGAAGGAAACGAATTATATCCCCTAAACTTAAAAAGTTTTTGGGGGGGCAAAGTTGTTGTTAGGAGGCCCCAAATATCCCTCACAGGCCTGCAGTTTTCAGAATTCCATGTAAAGAGAGATTGATCATTAAACTATGTGACCCCCAAGCCAAGGAGATAAGTAATTATATACAATCTTTAGAAGACAGTCCTCTATAGGGAATTTGTTTGCTGTTTGATTACATTTTTTATGTATGTTGGAAGCCGCCCAGTGCGGCTGGGGTAACCCGTTCAGATGGGCGGGGTACAAATAATAAAATTATTGCTACATATATATATTGTCAGGGGTTCAGGAGCAGAGGCACAGGAAAGGGAGGAAACAGAGAGCGAGGGGGAGGAATCCGAAGGTAATATGAGCGACGACAGCGGACCGAGATCTCCGAGTCTTTCCAGTGAGTCGGAAGATTCTCAGAAAGGGGCGCCAGTGGTCAGAGCAAGGGGGGCGCCTAGAGGGACCCCAGGAAGAAGGGACCAGAGGGGACTCAGAGAGCAGCAGTTGGAAATCGGGACCAGCGTCCCCACCAGAGCGCAGTAGGGGGGAGGGGTCCCAGGTATCGGGATCTGGCGGCTCACCGCAAGAGGGAGGACAGGAGTTAGGATTGGCCACACCTCCATCGGGGAGCGAGGAAACGGTCAAGAGGAAGGTTGAAGGCTGCGCGCGCGCGCCAAGTTCAAATGCACAGGAAGGCGGCACAGTAAGCAGCCCGGATAGAGAGCCAGGTCCTAAAGCCCGCCGCAAAGAGGGAGAAGAGTCGGGGGGGTCAGCGTCAGAAGAGTCCAGGAAGGAAGAGACCACGGGGGGTAGAGGGACCCAGAGGAGAAAGGAAAGAAGGAAGAGGTGGAGCAAGGCGAGAGTATTAAGTTGGTGTACAGGGGGCGGAGACTCAGACGGAGCTTCGCCGGTCTAGCTTCTAAGACGTAGAGCTGCGCGCTGCGGCTTTGAAATGGAAACTGTAACTCAATAAAGACTTTTGTACAGTACTGCCGGCTAGCGTGGTCCTCTGGGAGCTGGGACCTGGGAGCGGCTCTGACATATATATATATATATATATATATATATATATATATTTGCTTTCGTAGATTTTCACGGGTACAGGAATGCAGGTTTTGGTGTCTTCGGGTGTCTTCGCCTAGACACCCCAACTCTTACACGGGAAGACACCCGAAGACACCAAAACCTGCATATATATATATATATATATATATATATATATATGGTAAAGGACCCCTGACAGTTACGTCCAGTCGTCGTGAACGACTCTGGGGTTGTGGCACTCATCTCGCTTTACTGGCTGAGGGAGCCGCCGTTTGTCCGCAGACAGTTTTTCTGGGTCATGTGGCCAGCATGACTAAGCCGCTTCTGGCGAACCAGAGCAGCGCACGGAAACGCCGTTTACCTTCCCGCCGGAGCGGTACCTATTTATCTACTTTGACGTGCTTTCGAACTGCTAGGTTGGCAGGAGCTGGGACCAAGCAATGGGAGCTCACCCCGTTGCGGGGATTCAAACCACCGACCTTCCGATCGGCAACCCCAAGAGGCTCAGTGGTTCAGACCACAGCGCCACCCGCGTTCCGCGTACTAATATAGGATGCTGCTAATTTCATTGGAGAAATGTTGACGGGTATGCTACTCTGGGAATTGTATCACTGTGAAACACACACACTGCTAGGATTGCCATACATCTGGAATTTCATGGACGTCGGAAAGTTAGGTAAAGGGACCCCTGACCATTAGGTCCAGTCGTGGCCGACTCTGGGGTTGCGACGCTCATCTCGCTTTATTGGCCGAGGGAGCCAGCATACAGCTTCCGGGTCATGTGGCCAGCAGGACTAAGCCGCTTCTGGTGAACCAGAGCAGCGCACGGAAACGCTGTTTACTTTCCCGCCGGAGTGGTACCTATTTATCTACTTGCACTTTGACGTGCTTTCAAACTGCTAGGTTGGCAGGAGCAGGGACCGAGCAACGGGAGCTCACCCCGTTGCAGGGATTCGAACCACCGACCTTCTGAGTGGCAAGTCCTAGGCTCTGTGGTTTAACCCACAGCACCACCCGCATCAGAAAGTATCTGGGTGGAAATTGCTGTAATGTCCGGATGTATGGCAACTCATATCGGAAGTGTTGCTCTTTTGGCGAATTTCCTTTAAAATCGCTCAAAAACTTTAATTTTTTGGGGGGAGAAGATTTTGCAAAAGAAGCTCAACAGCTTTGCACCCCAAAGATCAAGAACTTTACCCCCCCCCCCCCAGTTTTTGAAATATGGCAACACATCTTGGATTCCAAATGTCGCAGGTTCAATCTCTGGCGTCTGCAAAAAAGCTCAACAACTTTTGTGTCCGGGTTATTTTCATTTTTTGCGGTATGGCAACCCTACACACTGGCCCCCCACCAAAAAAAAGAAAAGAAAAGAAAAAGGAATACATTTCTCTGTCCTGGTTTCCACGTGAGTCAAACCATCGTTAAGAACATCAAACTATGGTTTAATGTGAACCCGCAGAATGCAGAAATCGCCAAAATGTCTGGGGAAATTCGGACGTATGGCATCCCATGTAGATTTTGGCGGTTTTCGTTAAAAATAGCTGAAAGACCAACAACAACACACAAAAAAAAGCTCAATAACGATTTTTGGAATATGGCAACCCTAATTTATAGGAACATCAACCACGAAAGAAAGTTCCAGACTTCTCCGTTAAAAACCTAAGGAGGAAAAAAGAATGAAAGACCATGCGTAAACAAAAAAACCGTCTCTTTCCCTAGAGCAGGGCAGCTGGCATCCTGTTCCTTGACATCTCTCTGACAGACGAACTATCTTAGGACACCGGGGACTGGGCCAGATCCGTTTCTGTGCGCTGATGTGTAACTGGAGCAGCAGCCGTGCTGTGGATGTGTCGCTCCAAAATAAGCGCCCCCTTCCTCAGCTAACAACTGATCAGCCTGCTCAGTCTATTCTCCTCGCTTTCTGTCTCTCCGTCTCTCTCTCTCTCGTTCTTCCTCTCTCAAGAGCTTGTGGCTCATTGGCAGAAGATGTACCCAGCATGAAAAAAAGGTCTTGTGCTCAACCTCTGGCGTGGGTCTGTTGAAACAACCAGGGCTGAATACCAGCCATGTCTGGGAAATTCTGGACATATGGCAACCCTATTACAGTCATACCTCGGGTTAAAGTTGCTTCAGGTTGAGCGTTTTCGGGTTGCGCTCCGCGGCGACCCGGAAGTAACGGAGCTATTGTTTATATTTGGACAACTTTTCTGCTGTACTTTATTGAAAGCAGAAAAATAATCATTTCCTTAATAACAATTTAAACAATTTATTTAAACTAAAACAATAACATTATAGCATATGTATCCATGTTTGTTAACTGATGTGGTTAAGCGTGTTTTTTTTAAAAAAACCAACAACTTAGACTGAGTTTTAGCACACATGAAAAACTTAAAACAAATCCTTATTTCCTGGTGCATAGGCTAACTTAAATAGAAGCCTATATTTGGAAAGATTTTTCCTCCAAAAGCATTTTTAAAAAAAATCCAATTTAAATTTTAAAAAATCTGATTTAAATTTTAAAAAATCCGAATCTATATATATATATATATATCTATGTGTGTGTGTGTGTGTGTGTGTGTGTGTGTGTGTATAAACCATTGATTTTTATCCATCCTGTGTTGTGGCGACCACAGCCTAGGTTCAAGGTTACATTTGGTGATTAGATTATATATCTTTCTAACAATGCCTCATAGAATCATAGAATCATAGAGTTGGAAGAGACCACAAGGGCCATCGAGTCCAACCCCCTGCCAAGCAGGAAACACCATCAGAGCACTCCTGACATATGGTTGTCAAGCCTCTGCTTAAAGACCTCCAAAGTAGGAGACTCCACCACACTCCTTGGCAGCAAATTCCACTGTCGAACAGCTCTTACTGTCAGGAAGTTCTTCCTAATGTTTAGGTGGAATCTAACTACTAGTTGCTGGAAACAAGAGAGTGCTCTTGTGTTCGAATCCTGCTTGCGAGTTTCCCACTGATGGGCCACTGTGGGGACAGGATGGTAGACTAGATGGACCACTGGCCTGATGAGTAGGTGCAACAGGGTGTGGGTCCTGGGTTTTTCTTCACCCCCCAAAAAATATACATATTATGGGAGCTCCTCTTCACTTTGACCTTCTAGTCCTCCCTAGGTCCGTCTTCCCCTTCCAAATTCAGGAGTTGAAGCCCCAGAAGATCTGGGAGAGCCAGCGTGGTGTAGTGGTTAAGAGCGGTAGTCTTGTAATCTGGTGAACGGGGTTCGATTCCCTGCTCCTCCACATGCAGCTGCTGGGTGACCTTGGGCCAGTCACACTTCTCTGAAGTCTCTCAGCCCCACTCACCTCACAGAGTGTTTGTTGTGGGGCAGGAAAGGAAAGGAGATTGTTAGCCGCTTTGAGACTCCTGAAGGGGAGTGAAAGGCGGGATATCAAATCCAAACTCTTCTTCTTCTTGGGGTGCAGCACGATATAAACCCCCAGGTTGGAAGATGGTGGACTTTTAAGCAGAGGTCGGATGGTAATCTGCCAGGGGTTCTTTAGTTGTGATTTCTGCATTGCAGAGGATCGGGCTAGTTAGCTCTTGGGCTCCCTTCCAACTTCTATGACGTTCCTCCTCCACACTGGGGACAAGCCCAGAAGTCAAGGTTTTCCTATAACAAGTGACGCTCGGCAGGTGCAATAATAGAGTTCGTAGAATTGTAGAGCTGGAAGAGACCACAAGCCTGATTTAGTCCAAACTCTAGCAACACAGGAATCTTTTGCCCGATGTGGGGCTCAAACCCACAGCCCTGAGTTTAACGGCCTCGGCCCATTAAACCTGAAGGAGCATCTCCACCCCCATCATTCTGCCCAGACACTGAGGTCCAGTGCTGAGGACCTTCTAGCGGTTCCCTCACTGCGAGAAGCCAAGTTACAGGGAACCAGGCAGAGGGCCTTCTCGGTGGTGGTCCCCGCCCTGTGGAACACCCTCCTATCAGATATCAAAGAGAAAAACAACTACAGTGGTACCTTGGGTTACAGATGCTTCAGGTTATAGACACTTCAGGTTACAGACTCCGCTAACCCAGAAATAGTACCCTGGGTTAAGAACTTTGCTTCAGGATGAGAACAGAAATCGTGCTCTGGCGGCGCAGCGGCAACAGGAGGCCCCATTAGCTAAAGTGGTGCTTCAGGTTAAGAACAGTTTCAGGTTAAGAACGGACCTCCGGAACAAATTTAAGTTCTTAACCAGAGGTACCACTGTACCTGACATTTAGAAAACATCTGAAGGCAGCCCTGTTCAGGGAAGTTTTTAACGTGTGACATTTTGATGTATTTTTAATCTTTGCTGGAAGCCGCCCAGAGTGGCTGGGGAAACCCAGCCAGATGGGTGGGGTACAAATAATAAATTATTATAATATTATTATTATTAAGAGCCTCGTGTCCTTCCGACTTGGCCAGTTCTCGAGTGCAGGCATATATTTTATCCTTGTCATTTAAAGACGGTGGGTTTTTTTAATATAATTGAATTGCAAGACAAAACACAGATGATAGAGAAAGCTTAGAAGAAAGAGCTTCCCAGGATATTTACATAAAAATAAAGGTCACGGGCAGCAGTGCCCCCCTCCCCAAAAAACTGGACAGGCTATCTCCCTTTCCCCTTCTCCACCTTGGCTAGGACATAAACAGGCTGCTTGGCCACCTGCTTCTGTTCATTATGGAAAAGGATCTGTTGTGTCCTGCCTGAGTCTCTTGCTGGCTGGGGCCAGGGGCGCCGACTTATAAAAAATATTGGGGGGGCCCATACCGGGGTCCTGCCGCTGGTTCGCTCGGGTAGCCGGGAGAACGCAGTTCGAGGTGGCGGTGTTGGGGAGAGACCCTCGCTCAGGGCGCCACGAGACTTGGCGGCCAGCGGCCTATCTGGGGGGGTTTGGAGCGTATTTCGGCGGAGCGATTGGGGAGGAGGGGGCTTGTTGCCGGATTCTTCAGCTGAGCCGGAGATCCGCTGCTGGGGGTCCCTGGGCCGAGTTGTGAGCACGGCCTGCTGAAGGGAGATCCAGCCGATTGCGCGACGGGGACGGCCGGGGCTCTCCGGCTAGGGCGCGCGGCTGGCTGGCTGGCGAGGGAGCAGGTGGGGAGGAGGCGGGGGTCCTCACTCTCTTAGGAAACGCACCCGCGCGCCCGATTGCCACAAAGTCCGAAGGGTGCGTGTGTGGAATTAAAAAGCAAAAACGAGATACGGGCAGGGCAGGCAAAGAGTTTTCTGCAAGAGGATGGAGGGCAGGTTGAAGAGAAAATCACTCAGGATGAGACAGTCAAATCAGCCATGATAAAATGGGCTCAGGATATTGGGTATAACATCATGTTTGAGGACTGGGAAAGGTTATGGACCACCGGAATGAAATTCACGGCATGTAATGCCTTGAAGGAAAATATTATGAAAATGATTTATAGGTGGTACATGACCCCAGTCAAGCTTGCAAAAATATATCACCTGTCTGATAATAAATGTTGGAAATGTAAGGAGGCTGAAGGGACATTCTTTCACCTCTGGTGGACTTGTCCAAAAGTGAAGGCCTTCTGGGAAATGATCTATAATGAGTTAAAAAAGGTATTTAAGTATACCTTTCCCAAGAAACCAGAGGCCTTCCTCTTGGGCATTGTTGGCCAGAAAGTGTTAAAGAAGGATAGAACTTTCTTTATGTATGCAACTACAGCAGCAAGAATACTTATCGCAAAATATTGGAAGACACAAGATTTGCCCACACTGGAAGAGTGGCAGACGCAATTGATGGACTACATGGAACTGGCTGAAATGACTGGCAGAATCCGAGATTTGGGAGAAGAAACAACGGAAGAGGACTGGAAAAAATTTAAGGACTATTTACAAAAACAATATAAGTTGTATGAATGTTAAAAATTTACACGATTCGGAAACTATAGCTTCAGCAATTAGATTTGGGAAACAGGAAATTATATTTTAAGTAAGAAAAGGTCAAAATCTAAGGTAATACTATGTTTAATTTAAGATATAAGTAACTGATGAAAAGTATGTTAAATTTAGAGGTATAGTATTTGAAAAGTACAAAATAAGGTACGAAACAAGGTAATAATTTGCTGATATCTTTATTATAAAGAATGCAGGGTAAGGGAGATGCGAGGAAGTACAGTTAGTTATATAAAAAATGTGTTGAATGGTTGGTTTTCTTTTCTTCTTTTTTTTTTTCTTTTTCTTGTTCTTTTACTTTTTTCTTCAGTGTATGTTTCTAACTTTGTATTTGAAAACGTAATAAAATATTTATAAAAAAAGAAGAAGAGAAAATCCTTTCGCTTTTCTGGGGCGCAGGGAAGTCTCAGAGCCGGAGGTTGGGGAAGGGACCCCCTTTGCTCTGCCCTCTTCTCCCGTCTTAGATTTGCATGGGGGTCCCCGCCCGAGCTTGCCTGGCCACCGGGCCACACAAGGGCCGCGCTCTACGCGGCGCACCTTGCTAGCCGCGCAGCTGTCCTCCGCGGCTGCGGAGCGGCCCTGCACCGGTGCCCAGCCCCTCTGGGCGCCCGCTGCGCTGCCAATGACAAGCGGGCGACGTCGCGGGCGGGGAAGGCGTCGCTTTCTTTCCCGATCCTGCATCCTCCCAGTCTTCCAGCCCTTTTTTGGGTTGGAAGCTTGTCTCGTTCGCCCTTCTCCTTTCTTCACCCTGCGCGCAATTTTCCTCCCTCGTCTCCCTCCCCATTTCTCCTTCCTTCCTGACTGACTGACTGACTGACTGACGGGCTTGGGCTTGGGCTCAGGCTCAGGCTCGGGCTCCGGGTCTGGCTCGGGCTCCGGGTCGGGCTCGGGCTTGGGCAGCCACAGCGTCGGCGGTGTTGGCGATCGGCGGCGCGGGGGGATGGCCCTCCCGGGGGAGCCGGCGCTGCTCAATGGGGTTGCCAAGGAGACAGGCCGGCCGCCCCCCTCCCCCGGCCCGGCGCCCCCCGCCGCGCCGGTGCCCGTTATCGAGCTGGTGCGCGCCGGGCGCCCTATAAAAGCCGCGGACGCGCCCACCGCCGCCCGAGATTATTTTTGAGGGGGCTCGGGCCCCCTCAAGCCCCATGGAGTCGGCGCCTATGGCTGGGGCTGGGGGGGGGGGGAGCATGTTCCAGCAACAGTTTTCTCTATGGGAGGCATTAAGAAAGCTGCGTTGCTCGGAGTGCCCTTTGAATCGAGAGCAGTTCCTAGGAAGGAAGAATGGAGTCGAGTGTGGCGCTGTGTGTTAAACCATAGAGCCTAGGACTTGCTGATCAGAAGGTCGGAGTGGCTTAGTCCTGCTGGCCACATGACCCGGAAGCTGTACGCTGGCTCCCTTGGCAAATAACGCAAGATGAGCGCCGCAACCCCAGAGTCGTCCGCGACTGGACCTAATGGTCAGGGGTCCCTTTACCTTTACCTTGCATTGCAGACACTCGCCCCAACTTTTGCCTCCCGTCCACAGGGTTTATTTTGGTGTTGCTTCCCAAACATTTTTGGCAAGTAATAATAATAATTTATTATTTATACCCTGCCCATCTGGCTGGGCTTCCCCAGCCACTCTGGGCGGCTTCCAACAAAATATTAAAATACAGTAATGCATCAAACATTAAAAGCTTCCCTAAAGAGGGCTGCCTTCAGATGTCTTCTAAAAGTCTGGTAGTTGTTCTCTTTGACATTCCACATTCCACAGGGCAGGTGCCGCTACCAAGAGGGCCCTGTGCCTGGTTCCCTGTAACTTGGCTTCTTGCAGTGAGGGAACCGCCAGAAGGCCCTCGGTGCTGGACCTCAGTGTCCGGGCTGAACAATGGGGGTGGAGATGCTTCTTCAGGTATACTGGACCTTTGAGGCCGTTTAGGGCTTTAAAGGTCAGCACCAACACTTTGAATTGTGCTCAGAAACGTACTGGGAGCCAAGAGTAAGAGGCAACAGGAGGACCCAAGAAATGTAGATTCAGAGCAGGCGAGGCCTTTCCTAAATCACACCCAGCTCTTAAAACCTTGCTTCCTGTGTTCTGTTCTGTAGCTCAGGGGTCCAGGCATCGCTAAGCAAAGCCTGTAGCTTTGCCCAGCCTTTTCCACGTAAATTGCTAGCCCACCTGCCCACGTGTCTCTGTTTTGGGCATTTGTGGTGTACAACAGGGAGGGCGCGGTGGAAGCCTTCAAAAAAGTTCCTGGTGTTGTTTCCTGGAAGCAATTCTTAACTCGCCGCAGGCGATTCTGTGAATGGCTAATTTATGCTTCTGCCAGAATCGCATGAAAAGGTTCCTGTGTCTCACAATAATACTTGATAAAAAATATATATGTTCATTTAGATAGGTTCCTTTCTGTACACACATTTTCTCAGTAGGTGCGTAGTGTGCAGAGCAATTGAACATCATCATCAGGGGGCTTCTCCTCAGTGGATATTACTTCTGCGTAGATCTCGATTAAAAAACCATAACTTGAGGCAATTTTAAACGATCTGGTTGGGTGTACCCTACAGAATATAAAAGCGAGACATGGGGACTGGTTTTCAGGTGGGTGGGAGATAGATACAGAGGAAGACTTTCTTAATCGGAAAATCAGATGCAGGGTGAAAATTGGGAAAACTATAATTAGAAAACCACTTTGCTGTGCTTGCCCTGGAGAGTCCAGAATCTTCTTTTGAGGTTTCCAGTCATGGCTAGGCGTCTTTTAGGAATGCCTTCCGCATAGAGAATATTCTGTTGCTGACTTGGCATCCCCAGGATCTCAGCCTTCTGAGCCTGCATTTCTGAGACGCTCTTCTTTTCTCCCTCAGGATGATGAGGTCGTTCTTCAGTGCTCTGCCACCATCTTGAAGGAACAGCTGAAGTTATGTCTGTCTGCAGAAGGTTTCGGCAACCGGCTGTGTTTCCTAGAACCTACCTCCAACGCTCAGGTACCTTCTGGGGAAAGGGCAGCTGGGTAGGAAATATCTACACTAGTTTATCCCATGGTTGGAACAGTCAATAAGATGATCTGACCAGAGTTTGGTGGTTGCCGTCAGAGTCAGGGAAATTGTTATGTCAGACCTTATGACAGTGGCCTGGTATGATTTGTTTGAGTGTCCGAACATATGGCTTCAGAATACCTCACAGGAACCGATTAGTAAATGAAATAAATAACAAATAATTAACCACGGATTGTTTTCCAGCAACAAACCGTGATGTGAAGCCATGGTCTGTTGAAGGCTTATAAACCATGGCTTTTTTCACTGTTCTCTGAAGTCACGTCCAAACTCAGCAACCTTGCTAAACCTTGCTAAACCACTCCGGATGCTTGCAGAAACTTTGGAGAAACAAGCCGCGACTCGCTTGCTTGCTTTTCTGTTTGATTATTGGTTTGTTGAAGAAACCATGATCAGAACGAACTAGGGGCATACCATCATGTGCAAACGTATCCACTGGCTGGTAATAAACTTCAAGAGACAAGTTACAGATAGGTAGCCGTGTTGGTCTGCCATAGTCAAAATAAAAAAATTCCTTCCAGTAGCACCTTAAGGACCAAATAAGTTAGTTCTTGGTATGAGCTTTCGTGTGCATGCACACTTCTTCAGATATGTATCTGAAGTGTGCATGCACACGAAAGCTCATACCAAGAACTAACTTAGTTGGTCTTTAAGGTGCTACTGGAAGGAATTTTTTTATTTCAAGAGACAAGAAAACCTTGGCGCAAAACTCTTGTGCTTTGAAGGCCACCCCAGAATCTGATGTCCATGGGTTTGCGTGGTTCCAGTTAATCATGGTCACTGGGATATGAGGGTGGGGAAATTATAAGGCGGGGGAGGAGACTGGAAGGGCCTGTGAGAGCTGCTATGAGGGTGAGATCTGCCTAGTAATCTGGCAACCTCATCAAAGTCCCTGGTCTCTCTGCAGCTCTCCAATAGCAGCTGTTTACCTCAGCCGTACTCTACTTCTGCACTGCCATTAAAGTGGGGTGTAATTTGCAGTCTCTGACGCGCCCACCAAATTCACTAATTCGATATGGGAACCAAGGATCCAGAGATCTCGTTAAGGGTGGCCAAATTCTGTGCATCTGCCATAAAACAGCTGTGCTACCACAGTGACTAAGGCCATAAATGACCATTTTAGTGATTAAGATTTAAATTACCGTATTTTTCGCTCTATAACACGCACCGGACCATAACACGCACGTAGTTTTTAGAGGAGGAAAACAAGAAAAAAATATTCTAAATGAAATAGTGGATATATGATTTTTGTGGTTCATGCTGTGGCCACAGACATGTGATCTGACAGTGAGTTTGGAGTAGCCCAATGCAAAAATCCTGAGGATCCATGTGGATCCATGCTTTGTAACCACGGAGGAGGGAAGGAAGGGGAACCATGGATCCTCTGCTCACAACTGCAGCAGATCCCCCCCGCCACCCGCAGGCATTCGCTCCATAACACGCACAGATATTTCCCCTTACTTTCTAGGAGGAAAAAAGTGAGTGTTATGGTGCAAAAAATACGGTATATATTTTTAACTGCTGTTATATCTGTATTGTCCCTGTTATACCCAACTACAAATTTAAATGTACCCCTATTGTGTTTTATGACTTCCCTGATATTGTATGTGAGCTGGAACTGGTCTGTGATCGAAATAATAAATTCATTATTATGATATGGAAACACTACCCACCCAAGTTGTTTTTTTAAACCAAGCAAACCTGTGTTTTCTACACACACAGAAAGTCCCCCCGGATCTGGCCATATGTTGCTTCAGCCTGGAACAGTCCTTGTCCGTACGAGCGCTTCAGGAAATGTTAGCCAACACTGTGGAGGTGGGTTCTGATGTAAGTACGGCTAACGTTTCTTTGTGAGCACATCACGGCCCCATCAACTTTGGCGCAAGGAAGTTTTTTCCAACCTGAGAGCCACATTGCCACCTTCCAGGGTCCACCACATGCCAGCGGGTGGGCGGGGCCAGAGGCAAAAGGGGGTGGAGCAATGAAAGTAAACCCCGCCTCTGTACAGTAAAAGAGCTTCTGAATGTGCTCACATGCCCTCTTGTCCAAGAAAGAGTTACAAGGACACATCCCACCCAGGGAAAGACCGAAAAGCAAGACTGGCGGTGTGTGTGGCTTGGAGAGAGTCCCGGGGGCCAAGTAGGGAGGTCTGGAGGGCCACGGATGATTCCCCGGGGGCCTGAGTTTTCTTTACCCATGCTATACATATTGGACCTGAGTGTTTCCCTGGGTGGGAGGGCCTTTGTCCTAGAAACTCCGCACACATTTTAGGATTCTGACTGTGCCGCAGAGCTATGCAGGAATTCAGCCCAACATGCAAAGGGTGGCAGGATCCAGGCCACTAGCGATGCAACGGAGGGGCTGTTACGTGTGCCCTCATTTCCCACCCACCCACCCCTTTGCACAATGGGTAACACTCGGGGCAAGAGGCCTAAACAGGACTATGGTGCCGTCCAGGTGCCAGGCCTCCCAGTTCACCCCACAACAGCCTCCAACTGGTTTCAAATATTACCTGGCTATGTGCTCTGTGGGTATGGTTCAGAAGACCCCAGCATGCATGTTTGGGGATGGGGTGAGAGCCGGCCTGAGCCCCGTCCGCAGTGGGAACACCTGGAGCAGGTATGTGTGGTTGCAGCGGGTGGGTGGCGGCGTCTCTGTGATGCTAGCTGAGGCGACCATGTCGTGCTGTGCCCGCCTTGGCATGTGGTCTGAGTTTCAAGCGTGGTTTATCTTCTCTTCCTCTTCTTTCCTTTGGCTTCTCAATTCTGCTGGCTGACCCTCTAGGGTGTTGACTTGGACAAGTGGGTAGGTGCCGACTTCGCTGCCGTGATCCCACCCACCCACCCACCCGTGCCCCTTCCTTTCTAAACCCCTTCTCTGCCTTCTTCTCCCTGACCTTGTTTTGCTGTGTGAGCACACCCGTCTCCTTTCCTCTTCCTGGGGGGTTCCCACCTCCCCATGCTTAGCCAGAGGCAGGACTTAGGAACAACCAAGCGATCTGGGGTTGGGGTTGCAAGGTCCCACAAATCCCACTTCGCAGCCCTTTTTCGGGCTCCCAGGACAAAGACCAGAATCTTCCTCGTTTTGACCACATGCAACAAACACCCAGCTCTCCTTTCTGCTCCCCAAAGCAAATGGGTACCTTAAAAAGCAAATGGATATGCCTCTATCCATTTCTATCCATGGGACCAATGCCCAGTTATTAGAGTGGGTGATGGGCCAGCTTGCACCTTCTTTTATTAGCCTCACACCTGTATCTCTAGCGACAGCCTTGACGTGCAGAAATTCAAGAGGCGAAGCTTTTCCCGACATGGCTGCCATGTGAAGGGGAAAAGGATTCGTTGCTTGATTTCTGTGGGTCAGGCTGCTGCGAAAGGCACGGAAGTGGGATCAGTAAATCCTTTCGTCGAGCATGAAGATGGAGGCCTCTGGCCAGAAAGGGTTTCTTGCATGAACAATCCGCTTCAAGGGGCTTCAAAACCAAGTCCCCAAAGTCCATGGAATTCTGCTGTCTGGAGAAAGGCTGTAGATCAGCAGTAGAGCTTTGCATGCAGAAGGTGCCAAGTTCAAGGCCCGGGGTCTCCAGGTAGGGCTGGAGGTCCTTGCCTGAAAGCCCAGAGAGACGCTGCCAGTCAGTGTAGACACTACTGAGCCAGGTTGGTCTGACTCGGTAGAAGGCAGCTCCCTGTGTTCCTATATTACACCCTCTCCCATTCGATAGAGCTTAGGTACCGCTGCGTTTGAGCAGCAAGCAATGTCTCCTTGCATGAACAAGCTTTTCTCCACTTCCAAAGGAACTGTACAGTGGTGCCTCGCAAGACGAAAAGAATCCATTCTGTGATTCTCTTCGTCTAGCGGTTTTTTCACCTTGCGAATCAAGCCCATTGACAGATTAGTGGATTAGCGCTATTAGCGGCTTTTAGCGGCTTTTAGCGGCTTATCTGCTTATCAGATCAGCTGATAAGTGGCTTAGCGGCTTAGAAAAAGGGGGGGAGGGGAAAAACCCGCAGGAACTCGCAAGACATTTTCGTCTTGCGAAGCAAGCCCATAGGAGATTTGTTTTGCAAAGCACCTCCAAAACGGAAAACTCTTTCGTCTAGCGAGTTTTCCGTCTTGCGAGGCATTCGTCTTGCGGGGCACCACTGTATTGTATTTCCGGTCCAAAGAGGGGGGGCTTTCCCTAGCTAAACTATGGAACTTTGCTCCCACCGACTCAGATGGCTTTGAAAGAGGATTAGGCCAAAGTCATGGAGGAGAGGGCTATTGATGGCTTACTAGTCATGATGGCTGCAGTCTGCCTCCATAACAATGGCAACAAGCAATGCTTCTGAATACCAGTTGCTGGAAACCACAGGAGGGAAGAGGGCTTTTGTGCTTGGGGTCCGACTTCCAGGTTTCCCCAAAAATGGATCTGGTTGAGGACAGGATGCTAGACTAGGACCATGGACCTGATCTAGAAGGCTCTTATTCTGTTCCTGTTAAAGTCTATACAGTCATACCTCATGCTGCGTCTGCTTCATGTTACGTTCTTTCAGGTTACGTCCCGTGGCAACCCGGAAGTACCGGAAAGGGTTACTTCCGGGGTTTCGCCGCTTGCGCATGTGCAGATGCGCAAAATGACGTCATGCGCAGAAGCGGTGAATCGCAACGTGCGTGTGCGCAGACGCGCCGCGGCGGGTTGCGTTCCTTTCGTGTTGCGGACGGGCCTCCGGAACGGATCTCGTTCGCAACCAGAGGTACCACTGTAGTGTTGCGCAAGGTTGGATAGCTCAGTTTTGGGAATGTCCTTCTAGGTGGGAGCTTAATGAGAGGCAAGTGGGGGTCTCTTGTCTTTCTCCCATGATGGAAACCAGGTGGAACCCCCTTTCCCTCTAAATAATTGCCCTCTCCCTCTCTCCTTCGAACTCCTCATCCCTTGATCCATCTCTCCAACACACGTCCTCTTCCACTAGACTTTTCCATCCTTGGCTGTGGTTACTCCTTCCTCAACCCAAACTCCTCCATCTTTTTCCTGTTCTCACTTCATTGCATGGTTCCTACATGTTAACATGGAGAGGCTTGCACACTGGGGCATATGTCGCAAGCTGGTGATGGAGCACAGTATGTCAAAACTAGTGTGGTTCGCTTCCAGTTGTCCTCTTCCTTCAAGCACTCACTCATCTTGATTTCTGTGTATCCACTGTTTATTGGGTGTTTATTCTGAATTGTTTGGAGGGAGGTTAGAGAGCGTCATGTCTAGGGGGTGGGGCGAAATTCTATTCTCCCTTGAAGGCGGACCTACTTAATTCACACTTTCTGAAACCATGTTTGAAATAAAACACAGGTGTCCTTGGAAAGTCACACTTCTCTGAATTTTGCAACACTTTGCTATTTTGCTATTTAGGTCAGGGTTTGTCAACCTGGTCCCTACCGGCCACTAGTAGGATTCTAGGTGGGTAGTAGGGGGTTCTATGGCACAAGATGAATCCCCCTTCCATCGAGCACTGCTGGGCGGTAAGGAAATTTTTGCCATCATAAAAGATGCATTAGTGGGCGGTAGGTATACAAAGGTCAACTACCCCTGATTTAGGTAATGTGTGCAAAAATGCATACTCCATGCTAGAGTGTGCATAAAGCGTACATATATTGGTGAAAATAGCGTGCCAAAATTCACTGTATACTAGGGGAAGTAGTTTTGCCAACGAATGTGCAAGTTAGGCAAAACTGCCTACAAAATTGTGTGTGTTAAGGAAAAGCCACACTAAATTATGGTGAATTTTTGTGTGGACGTTAAAAACAGTTTCAAAACCAGATGTGGAGCGGTGAACTTGGGACTGGAAAAATGAGAACCCAAGAGGAACAAAAACGGACACATTTACCAGTTTCCCTAATCACATCAAGCAATGGTTGTCCTACACTTCCCGGTGCGTTTTTCTGCCACTTCCCTTACCGCAAACCAACCAACCCTGACTCCTTATTTATTTGCTTTTAAAAGTGGCTTTTTTGCACAGGGGTGCCAAATCCACTTTAATCGTGTGCCCTGAATTTTGCCGGCGTGCAGTTGAATCCCACCCACAAAACAGCGACAGTCTGGAAGCGGCCGAGGTGTTTTGCACTGTGAGATGAACCAAGTTGCTGGGATCTTGTTGTGTTTGATCTTACAAGACAAGATGGAGCCACGATGGGCAGGGGGCCTACTCCCCATCCCACCCTCCTGTGATGCCTTGTATTCTTTGCCCCCACCCTTGCTCCTCAAAATGTTGGCCGTGCCCCTCCCTCCCTGGTGAGAGCGCTGTTTAGGAAACAGCGACTGGCGCCACAGTGGGTTGCAACATTCTTCTCCCATCAACTAGGTTCCCATGATCTCAGAATGCAGACTGCCCTGACAGTGATCATGTGACCTCTGCAAGGGATTATGGGGTGACACCCATGAGGCATTGGCTGTGCGCCACCTACATGGGTCGTGCCAAACCATGGGGCATGCTCCCTGCCTGATATATTGGGTTAAAATGGAATAATGCCCAGTATTGCTGCTTTGAGCTAAATTTAACAGGAAGTTGGGCTCCCTCTCTCCTGGGGCTGGGTATAGAGTTCAAACGAAGCGCTATAGACACATGAGCTGCAGTAATTAAAACTGCTCAGTAATCATTACATGTGCTGTAATCACATGGTTTTTATTTTTTAAAAAAAGATATTTATTTTTTAAAAAATTAAATATAAGAAAAAATGAAAAATAAACATGCAAAATAATAAGCAGTTAAAACACACACATTAATTTTCAATAACATAACTTCCATACCCTTATTTCCTCCAACCTCCTCGTACTTCCCTTCTTTGTATTCCAGTTCAGTTTGTTAGTTCAGCAAATCCTTACCATAAAATTTTTACCCATTTATAATCCTTTTTTTTCCATATCTCCTAAAGCATTACAGCTGGAAACCGCTTAATTTCTATCCAACATCTTTCTAACATTCATTAATTTTACAATATTTCTTTAAATAGTCTTTAAATTTCTTCCAGTCTTCTTTCACCGACTCTTCTCCCTGGTCTCGGATTCTGCCGGTCATCTCAGCCAGTTCCATGTAGTCGATCACCTTCATCTGCCATTCTTCCACATGGTTTTTAAGGCCCGGGTCGTTAAAGCCCTTGCCACAGCAATACAGATCTGCTGTAATGATCGCACAGCAGTTGTTCCCAAATTGTGCATGATTTCATATCCATGCAAGAAGTAAATTGATTAAATAATGGACATGCCTCTCCTTAAATCATTCTGTGCGTGACTGTGTCTCTTCATTCGGGGTGAAGAAATGGTTGAGTCCACACCTGTTGCAGAGACACACCAGCACGGTCCGTCCTCGGTTGCTGTCACCTGGTGTGTCCATCTATATATGGGGTGCAGTGAATGACCCTCCTCTGAGAGTTGCCCGTTTTGCTGCATCTTGAAGTTTGCGCTTGGGGAGGCAAGATCGAAGCATCACAGGCCCTTCCCTGGAAACCCAAGCTGTAACTGTATTTGAGTATGACTTAAAACTGATGGCATTCGCTCTTCTTACAAACCCAAGAGTCAATCTTGTCTTCTGCAAGAGAAATTGTGCACCTGATTTTAATGCACAATGGACATCAGAAACATGGCACACAGTGCCATCCCGAATGTAATGCAGTAACATGGTCCAGTTATTCACGACCTTTTGTGCTGCTGCAATATGACCTTTGCCCGGATGGTAGCAAATAAATGCAGTGCTTTTTTCTGGGGCATACCCCAAAACATTTTGTGAATCTTTGTCCATTTGTCCATTTCCTGTATTTATTTTCCCCGATTTGAACTAGTAAAATGGTGATTTTCTTGAGTCAAAATGAGAGTACCCCATAACATTTATTTTTAGAAAAAAAGCACTGTATAAATGCACTCTGGCCATATTTATTGCAGCAATGCGAGTCATGCAATAATGACCGTATATATATGTGTGTGTGTACAATATATGTGCAATAATAATATGACCTGTGAACCTAGGGTCATTTATACTGCAGATATATGCAACGGCAACTATGGCTATAAATAACATAGCAAAGGGGTCTATGTCATTATTACCATATTTACAGCAGCAAACAACCTATAGAAGGGATGAGTGTATACATTATTGTGGTGTGGTCCATTATATATTGATTATGGGCTGCATCCAGCATTAAGAGCCGACTTGTTGAAGTGGGTGCCCATGCCTAACTTAGATTCATTCCTCTGAATGGGTCTGCTCCAAAGAAAACTTAACGAGATACAACCCTATATAGATATATAGGTATGAACTGCAGTAAGAACGGCTATTGTTTTTTAATCACGGCAAAAACAGATGCCAGTGAAATGCCAGAACCGTTGTAATGTCTTGCAACGGTGGCGTCAACACATGTATGGTGGACGCAAGCCTTTTCCTTGGCTCAGCTGCATATATATATATATATATATATATATATATATATATTGAGAAGAGTTTTTGCAAATGGCACCCACCACCTTTGGGCTTGGCAAGTATGGCTGTGCAAGAGGAACCAGGAAGCTGTTCCTTGCTGGACGCTTTTGAGGCCCATAAGCAAATCCTATGGACAGTGGATGCGACTCTGCCTTGTTCCCTGTGCTGGGTCCCTTTGGAAGAAATGGCTCTGAAGAAATTATTCAGTGCTGGAAATCTCTTCAGGAGATAAAACGGGTTCTTCATGTGGGGCTAGATTGTGGGGGACGAAGCGGTGTTTTACTGTGGTGTGGACAGAGCCGTGTGGTAAGCTGATTGTCGCACTGCCCTGCTGAGGAGAATTCTACCTCACGTCAAGTGCAGTTGTGCGGTAAAATTCTTGGTTCAAACAGGTCCTTTGTGTCCACCCATTCTCCAGGTCATTCCATAATTTTCCTGGTCTGCTTTTTGCCATCTTCTATGTTATAATAATAATAATAATAATAATAATAATAATAATAATAATAATAATAGTTGTGCAATGAAGTTCCTAGTTCAAACAGGTCCTCTGTGTCCACCTATTCTCCAGGTTATTCCATAATTTTCCTGGCCTGCTTTTTGCCATCTTCTATGTAATAATAATAATAATAATAATAATAATAATAATAGTTGTGCAGTAAAATTCCTGGTTCAAACAGGTCCTTTGTGTCCACCCATTCTCCAGGTCATTCCATAATTTTCCTGGTCTGCTTTTTGCCATCTTCTTAATAATAATAATAATAATAATAATAATAATAATAGTTGTGCAGTAAAATTCCTGGTTCAAACAGGTCCTTTGTGCCCACCCATTCTCCAGGTCATTCCATAATTTTCTTGGCCTGCTTTTTGCCATTTTCTATGTTTTTATTATTATTATTATTATTATTATTATTATTATTATTATTATTATTATTATTCTGCACAACTTGTTGTTGTTGTTGTTATTATTATTATTATTATTATTATTATTATTATTATTATTATTATTATTATATTGATACCCCGCCCATCTGGGTGTAAAAGCTGAGACATGGAGCATGTTTGCTTGGATGAAATGGGAGTTGTTTTCACGACGCCGTTTTCAGGAGTTAGGCCTTGGGCAAGACTTCCATTTCTTGGTTTCTGTTTTGCCAAGGTCTGGGACCCAGTGAGCCACTTTGGAGTGCATTCCAGTAGGCCCTTCAGGAATCTCTGGCCATCCTGGGGCGCCAGCTGGGGCTGATGGGAATTGTAGTCCAAAACACCTGGGAAGCCCCAGGTTGGTCAAGGCCGCCTTAAGGAAAGGTGTCAGCAACTTGCATTTGCTATGGGGTGGGGTTGAGGGTGCTCTGGGTGGGATTGTCCAGTTCACAGACTGACTTGGCTTTCTCTTTTGCCCTGTCACCCCCACCCCAGTCTTCTCAAGGTGGCGGACATCGGACACTCCTGTACGGACACGCTATTCTTCTCCGGCATTCCCACAGCGCCATGGTAAGGAGGAGGAGGAATTGGGGAAAGTTCTGTGTCTTGAAGAAGCGGAAGAGGGAAACCAGGAAAGCTCAAGAGCTCGGTCCAGCGTTGGCCGACTCCAAAGGCCGGTGGAGCAGGGAAGACGCAGCTGCTCCGCAGCCATTTTGTGTTCCACGTCCCTGTCCCTGAGCCAAGCAGATTTATTTTCAAGCGTGTGTCATGTGTTCCCCTCCCGGGATGCAGAAATCGCAAGGAATCCCGATCGGGGTTTTAGGAGGTGGGCACATTTCTCGGCCAAGAAGGTGTCAAACGTCGAAAAGGCTGAGCCGCGTTCTGGAGGACAGATATAAGTTCTAAGTCAAGAAGCTGAGGTCACCCAAGGTTGGGTGGTGCCGGCTGTGATTTCCTTCTGTGTCAACATTCCTAGGAGAGCTGTGTGTGTGTGTGTGTGTGTGTGTAGAGCTGGGCCTTGAATGGTCATCCTTGAAATCAAGTGTGTATTCGCTTGCCACTGCTGATTTACTGCCGGAATTATTCCTTGAAGTGACCTTACATGCTTGAAGCTAGTGGAAGATCTTGTTGAACTCCAGCTCCCATCATTCCCCAGTTAATGATCGGGGAATGATGGTTGCAGTTCCCCATCCCCGCTTTGTTATTGCTATTTGTTGTTGTTTAGTCGTTTAGTCGTGTCCGACTCTTTGTGACCCCCTTGACCAGAGCACACCAGGCACTCCTGTCTTCCACTGCCTCCCGCAGTTTGGTCAGCCTCATGCTGGTAGCTTCGAGAACACTGTCCAACCATCTCTGTCGTCCCCTTCTCCTTGTGCCCTCCATCTTTCCCAACATCAGGGTCTTTTCCAGGGAGTCTTCTCTTCTCATGAGGTGGCCAAAGTATTGGAGCCTCAGCTTCAGGATCTGTCCTTCCAGTGAGCACTCAGGGCTGATTTCCTTCAGAATGGAGAGGTTTGATCTTCTTGCAGTCCATGGGACTCTCAAGAGTCTCCTCCAGCACCATAGTTCAAAAGCATCAATTCTTCGGCCATCAGCCTTCTTTAGGGTCCAGCTCTCACTTCCATACATCACTACTGGGAAAACCATAGTTTTAACTATACAGACCTTTGTTGGCAAGGTGATGTCTCTGATTTTTAAGATACTACAATCACCTTAGAGCATCCTTAATTAAAATATACAATGGGGCCATCTTTGCCTTGTGTTGGTCAGCAGCAAGCAGCACCGCACCCCATTGCATTGGGTGTGACCTCTTGTTTTCAGCAGCCCATGCTCTCTGCACTACAGGCAACTCATACGGGGATTGCGTTTCTGGTTGCTACACATGTGCTGGTCGCCCACGAGTCAGGAGTTGCCTTACTTCCTTTGGTTAAATGCAAGAAAGTCTTTTACACTCGCCAGAAGCTCTGCTCTGCTCTCGCCGGTCCTGGAAGGATCCTTTAAAAAAGACCCATATGCTCAGAGACTTTGCGCCTGTTCATTGGGGGATATAGGAAGTCCAGAGCACTTGTTCTTTATATGTCCCTTTTATGAAGAGGCACGTAGTGAGACCATTGATCCCCTGCTGGTGAGGCTCGCTGACCTCACGGAAAAGCAAAAATTTGACCTTTTCCTGTTAGGCAAAGATCATAAGACGACCCGGACGATCGCCAGATTCTGTGTACAGATCTGTAGGCACAGACCATCCCCCAACCCAAACTAGTTCGTTAAGAAAATTCCCAAACTCGGTTCCATGGGTGACTCTGGGTCATCTCTCTGTGGTAGCTTATCTTAAAGTTTTAAGTGTCTATATGCTTATCACATTTATAAATTTTAAATTTATTGTCGCACATTGTTTTAAATGTTTGCTTTCCTTCTGGGATTGTACCCCCAGGTGTGTTTTATAAGCTGGTCTCCGACCGTAATAAATTATCTATCTATCATCTATCTATCTATCATCTATCTATCTATCTATCTATCTATCTATCTATCTATCTATCTATCTATGTATCTATCATCTATCTATCATCTATCAGCTACTTCCTTTGGTGCAAAAGATTATGGCCACACATCTATCTACGTGCATTTATAAAGTTACATTTTAAAGCTGCAATTTAAGGTGCAGAAACCAGGGTGGTTGCTGCACCTTAAATTGCAGCTTTAAAATGTAACTTTATAAATGCACGTAGATAGATGTGTGGCCATCTACGTGCATTTATAAAGTTACATTTTAACTTTGATCTTCTTTCCTTCCCAATTTGTAGTATTTGAGCTGCCTAACCACATCCCGCTCCCTGACGGATAAACTTGCCTTTGACGTGGGCCTTCAGGAGGATGCAACAGGTATGTGATTTTGCACCCCAAGGAATTGCCACCTTGCGGGTGTTTTTGTTTGCAGCGGGGAAGAGGAGGAGAATATTCCTAGCTCATTCTACATTCCAGGCACCGTTCGGTGGCAATAGGACTGTGTTGAGTCTCAGAGGAGTAAATTCCCACTCAGTGCAGACACAGAACAAAACAAATCTGCATGCAAACAACTGAAATTATGTGCTGATGGTGGTGGTGGTGCTGTTGCAGAATAATTCTGTGACCTGGCTACATGATGCAAATTGAGCAGCTTTTAATGAAATGTTATTGGGCCAAAGTGAAACATAAATTATGCAAGCTGCTCAGATTGCATACTTTATGTTGCACTTTTGCCCAATGAAATCTCATCAATAAAACAAGTACAAATCTGCAAATAAGCTTAATACATCAAAGGGACGCGGGTGGCGCTGTGGTCTAAACTACTGAGCCTAGGGCTTGCCAATCAGAAGGTCGGCGGTTCTAATCCCCGCAATGGGGTGAGCTCCCGTTGCTCGGTCCCAGCTCCTGCCAACCTAGCAGTTCGAAAGCACGTCAAAGTGCAAGTAGATAAATAGGTACCACTCTGGCGGGAAGGTAAACGGCGTTTCCATGTGCTGCTCTGGTTCGCCAGAAGCAGCTTAGTCATGCTGGCCACATGGCCCGGAAGCTGTATGCTGGCTCCCTCAGCCAGTAAAGCGAGATGAGCGTTGCAACCCCAGAGTCGTTCGCGACTAGACTTAACTGTCAGGGGTCCTTTACCTTTACCTTTTTACATCAAATATAGCTGGATCGCCCCCTCAGGGAAAACCTAGGTCAGTGGTTCCCAAACTTTTTCTGGCCACCCCACCCTTTCCCCATAAACTCATTCCCTGTGCCCCTTACCCTAGCCTATAAAAACACAATCAAATTCAAAGCCGTAACAATTAATTGCACATTTATTCAAAATCCAGTTAAAACTATTCGGTTTAATTGGGGAACTTGATCCATGGATGCCAGCTTTTCATAGTAATTCCCCCCTGCTACCCCCTTGCCTCTTAGTATGCCCCCAGGGGGCAGTAATGCCCACTTTGGGAACCACTGACCCAGGTGAACAGATGAATCTGAAGCAGCCCACCTAAATGCCGATACTGTAGGTGCCTGTCTGATGTGATCCCAGAACAAATAAAGGACCATAGCTAGTTTCTCGTAGACGTCTACCCACAATCTCTCTTACCACTAGGGGAAGCCTGTTGGTGGACCATCCATCCTGCCTCCAAGCAGCGATCGGAAGGGGAGAAGGTGCGCGTGGGTGATGACCTCATCCTTGTCAGCGTCTCCTCTGAGCGGTACCTGGTGAGTGTGTCTGTCTCTCTGTGGGAGGACTTGCCTCCTCCTTCACATGCTGTGGTCTAAACCACAGAGCCTCTTGGGCTTGCCGATCAGAAGGTTGGTGGTCCTGCTAGCTAGGGATCATGGGAGTTATAAGCCAAAAACATCTGGAGGGCCAAGGTTGAGGAAGCCTGGACTAGAGGACTTGGAGTCACTTGCTCTCCATGGGGCTACCTTTGAAGGTGACCTGGAAACTACAACTAATCCAGAATGTGGCAGCTAGACTGGTGACTGGGAGCGGCCGCTGAGACCATATAACACCGGTCTTGAAAGACATACACTGGCTCCCAGTACGTTTCCGAACACAATTCAAAGTGTTGGTGCTGACCTTTAAAGCCCTAAACGGCCTCATACCTGAAGGAGCGTCTCCACCCCCATCGTTCTGCCTGGACGCTGAGGTCCAGCGCCGAGGGCCTTCTGGCGGTTCCCTCACTGCGAGAAGCCAAGTTACAGGGAACCAGGCAGAGGGCCTTCTCGGTAGTGGCACCCGCCCTCCCACCAGATGTGAAAGAGAAAAATAACTACCAAACTTTTAGAAGACATCTAAAGGCAGCTCTGTTTAGTGAAGCTTTTCATAGAATCATAGAACCATAGAGTTGGAATAGACCACAAGGGCCATCGAGTCCAACCCCCTGCCAAGCAGGAAACACCATCAGAGCACTCCTGACATATGGTTGTCAAGCCTCTGCTTAAAGACCTCCAAAGAAGGAGACTCCACCACACTCCTTGGCAGCAAATTCCACTGTCGAACAGCTTTTAATGTTTGATAGGTTATTGTATTTTAGTGTTTTGTCGGAAGCCGCCCAGAGTGGCTGGGGAAACCCAACCAGATGGGCGGGGTATAAATAATAAATTATTATTATTATTACTTCCAACACTACAATTCTATGATTCCATGAATCCGTGGGGACTATTAAGCCCCTGATCTCACTCCCCGCCCACTTTGTTTCTTCTACTCTTCTATTTCTCAACAATGTCCTTGTTCTCCTCCAGCATCTGTCTACAGCCAGTGGAGAGCTCCAGGCAGATGCCTCCTTCATGCAAACACTCTGGAACATGAACCCCATCTGCTCAGGCTGCGAGGAAGGTACTTGATTCCTTAGGGTATGGTTTGAGGTCACATGACACAGCCCCCTTGCTGATGCTAAGCAGGTCTGGTCAGTGCCTAGACGGCAGACCACCGAGGAACCCAATTCCTTATTGCATTTGGATGGAGGTGACAAGGCCATTCACACAAACCTACCAAATTCACACCTCTTGGAACAATGCACTGTTGCGCCTTGGAATTCACGGTGCCCCGAATTTTGTGATGTAGTTTTCCAGCCCAGAAAACGTGCACGTGAGGTGGAAATGCGAATGGAATTGCATATATTAGTGCAAACGGCACACAAAAAGTTATGTTACGTTAGGGAAGATTGCTCACAAAAAGAATGCGTATTAGTAGAAACGCTGATGAATTTTCACGAGGGCTTTTGAAAAATAAATAAATTGTAAACTGATGTGGAAATGCGGGGAGCTAAGCACAACATTGGAAAATTGAGAAACGGAGAGAACGGGGTTTATCCAGTCCCTACCTGTGTTACAGGACTATGGTAAGACTTACTCAGGCCACATTCACACAATACCTGGCTCCCCGCAAAGAATTATGGGAGCTGTATTGTGTTTATCATCACTGAGAGCTCTTAGGAGACCCCTATCCCCCCACACAGGAGGAGTTTGGATTTGATATCCCGCTTTATCACTCCCTGAAGGAGTCTCAAAGTGGCTAACAATCTCCTTTCCCTTCCTCGCCCACAGCAAACACTCTGTGAGGTGAGTGGGGCTGAGAGACTTCAGAGAAGTGTGACTGGCCCAAGGTCACCCAGCAGCTGCATGTGGAGGAGCGGGGAAGCGAACCCGGTTCACCAGATTATGAGGCTACCGCTCTTAACCACTACACCACACTGGCTCCCACAGAGCTATAAGCACACAGTGGTTTAACAGTGAACTCTGGGAATTATAGCGCTGGCAGAGGAACAGGGGCCTCCTGACAACTCTTGGCGCCCTTAACCAACTACAGCTCCCATAATTATTTTCGGGAAGCCACGACAGTTTAAAGTGGCACCATAGCTCTTCAAATGTATGGAGGGAATGTGGCTTGAGATGACGCGAGCAAAGACAATGTACATCATGCATTTTCTTTTCTCCAATTTTTTTATTGATTTTCCAGAGTTTTAAACAAGCAAACAAGGAAACATCTTAACTGTATTTGATCCAATCTTGGTGACATTGTTAAATGACCTCCTCAAATCCCCCTGGCTGAGTTTCATTGTATATCATTGTAACAGTTTTCCAAAACCAATTTTCTCATAAAATTAACTTAGTCACTTAACATCTTTCTTCCTTTTCATTTTAACTTTAAACATATTATTCTCTAACATCACATATTTAAATCCCAAGTCTATCTGGTATTTGCAAGTTTTCCCAATTAAGCTATCTTAGCATATTTAACTAAATAGTCTTTGAATTTCATCCAATCGTCCTGGTACTCCTCCTCCTTCTGGTCGCGGACTCTTCCGGTCAGGTCGGCTAGCTCCGAAAAGTCCATCATCTTCATCTGCCATTCCTCCACTGTTGGGACTTCCTGTGTTTTCCAATTCTTAGCTAACAAAATTCTAGCTGCAGTTGTGGCATACAAAAACAATCTAACATCTTTCTTGGGCAATTCCACATGCACTCCGACATACTAGTTTCCCCGCTCTGCTTGTGATCTCACGCTCTCTAATCCCTATTTTTTTGGGTGGTCCACGCAGGGTATGTGACCGGAGGCCATGTTATGCGCCTCTTCCACGGCCATATGGACGAGTGCCTCACCATCTCCACCACGGACCAGAATGAAGAGCAGCGCAGGTGGGCATACCGTGCGGGGGTTGTCAGCATAAAAGGTGGCACTTTAAAGAGCAAGGGGGGCAAAAGAAAGGGGGGGGGAGAGAAGCCTCTGCCCCAAATAGTGAACAGAAAGCGGGAGGGGATAACAGAAGGAAAGAAGATGCAGACTTTGAGCGCAGCTGTTATTTGGGGAGGGGAGCCTCTCTACCCAAACGTAAAAGATCGCACCAAGCTCTCGCTAACTCAGATTTTAATTCAATGCAAGCATTTTGTTATTCTCCTGCTGAGGAGTGTATTAATTTATGGTCTCTATGTGTGGTTTGGGAGCTGCACAGTCAGGGGGAAAACAATGGTGTCCAAGGTTGTAAAGACTGCAGAGAGAATAATTGGGTGCACTTTTCCCACCTTGGATCAAATCTATGCTTCCAGGAGCTATAAGAAAGCTGCAGAGATAGTGCAGGATAGTGCGCACCCCGGAAATGATCTCTTTCAGCTTCTGCCTTCTGGAAGAAGGTACAGGGTTATAAAGACTAGGACTAGCCGCTTGAGAAACAGTTTCTATGCAAAGGCAACTTTGGTTTTATACGCAGTGTAAGGTAGTCTCTGGGGGGACTCCGGTGGCGCTGTGGGTTAAACCAATTAGGACTTGCCGATTAGAAGGTTGGTGGGTTAAACCACAGAGCCTAGGACTTGCTGATCGGAAGGTTGGTGGTTCAAATCCCTGTGACAGGGTGAGCTCCCGTTGTGTGGTCCCTGCTCATGCCAACCTAGCAGTTCAAAAGCACATCAACGTGCAAGTAGATAAATAGGTACCGCTCCAGCGGGAAGGTAAACGGTGTTTCCGTGCGCTGCTCTGGTTTGCCAGAAGCGGCTTAGTCATGCTGGCCACATGACCCAGAAGCTGTACACCGGCTCCCTCAGCCAATAAAGCGAGGCCGACTCTGGGGTTGCAGTGCTCGTCTCGCTTTATTTTACCAGAGTAGCGCACGGAAACGCCGTTTACCTTCCCGCCGGAGCGGTACCTATTTATCTACTTGCACTTTGACGTGCTTTCGAACTGCTAGGTTGGCAGGAGCAGGGACCGAGCAACAGGAGCTCACCCCGTCGCGGGGATTCGAACCGCCAACCTTCCGATCAGCAAGTCCTAGGCTCTGTGGTTTAACCCACAGCTCCAGCTGCGTCCCACTGAGTTCTTACTCAGACCCTTTATCCCGAAAGGGTAAAAAAAATACCCTATAATGGCAAGACCAGCACTGGTGGATTCAAGGAAGGCAGCGGCAAGTTGGTGTCCTCCAGACTACAATTCCCATCATCCTCAGTGGCCTACAGCTGTACTTGCTGGGGGAAGATCGGAATCGCAGCTGGAAGCATCTGGACAGCATCAGGTTGGCCAATGCAGCTGCAGCAAATAAGAGGCATTATTTCCATGTCTGGTAATTGAACTGGCTGGTTTTGAATCCTTCCTGTGGAAGAATTACCCAGATCTTCTTCCTTTTCCACAGGGTGGTGAACTACGAAGGCGGAGCTGTCTGTTCCCAGGCTCGCTCACTGTGGCGTCTGGAGCCTCTGCGCATCAGGTATGAAATAATAATAACAAATAATGGCAGTGCTGTTGGGGTTGCTTGCGTCCCAGGAGCACAGGCTCCCTTGTGGATTTGTCTGCCTCAAAAGCCACGAACAACGCAAAGGATTCTGGGTTGTGTTTGAGGGTTCAGAGTCGGTTTTCACCGGCTTTTGAGCCAACGAGGTATAAAATGTTATTTTAGGACTGTTCCTTTTAAACGTGTCCTGACAAAAATATATATATACAGAAAATGTTTTTAACCCAAGGACTCTGTTAAAAATCAAGAGCTTACATGGTTGTTATGTAGAGTGGGATGCCACGAAACGCCACAATAGGAGACATCGCCTCATGACCGGTTCTATTTCTTACCTGAAAGTGAAAAATACAATCTGGCTGCCACTCATATTGGTATACAACCCTTCCACCTCTATGACTTTATTTGTTGACTCAACCGGGAATATACGGTAGTCTTTGACCCTTTTTCTACCCTTACTGACCTTCTTATCAGATATCTGAGCAGTCATAGCGTCAGTGTGCTTACACCCTTAGGCACAACTGCCATTTTATTTTATTTTATTTTATTTTATTTTATTTTATTTATTTTATTTTTATGCCGCCCTTCATCCAAAGATCACAGGGCAGTTCACAACAGAAAAATAAAAAAAATGAAAACATAAACTACACAATTAAGCAAAAACAGCTCCCCTCAAAAAAAAAAAAAAAGTCCAGTATGCCAGTGGACAGCTGGGTTTGGGAGCTGCCATTTTAATTTCCCATGATCCCTTGCCCTCAATGTAGTGTTGTTTTGAGGCATTATGTGGAGAATTAACATGGCTGCTCTGATCAGTCCCCTGGTGCTGCTCAGGAAACTGTGACTGCCACTACCCAATGATTTGTTCAAGGCCCAGCCATGGGCGCCATTGACTGTGGAGGAGCCAACAGAGGACATGTGGGAAATTAAATCAGGGGAAGGACTTGCCTGTATGGAGCACTGTCTCACTGTCTCCTTACAACTTAAAATATCAATTTACAAAGAGTCTGCAATCCAGTATTTGCTGAGGGACAATACTCCTGAAACTACCTATATTGTTTCAGGGTATTCAGCCGAGATTTTTAAAGCTAAATCTAAAGTTGCCTGGTTTACTCAATGGTGGCTATCTAGTCTTTTTATATACGGTGGTGTCTCGCAAGACGAAATTAATTCGTTCCGCGAGTTTTGTCGCCTTGCGATTTTTTTCGTCTTGCGAAGCACGGTGTCGGGAAAGTTTTGGAAAAGCTTCAAAAATCACTGAAGTCTTCAAAAGCCTCAAAAAAGGCTACCACACCGCGTTCTATGAGTTGCTCCTCGAAGTCAAGTCGCAACTGTATTAACGGTGTTAAGAAAAAGGAAACAAACTTGCAAGACGTTTCCGTCTTGCGAAGCAAGCCCATAGGGAAAATCGTCTTGCGAAGCAGCTCAAAAAACCAAAAACCCTTTCGTCTAGCGAGTTTTTTGTCTTGCGAGGCATTCGTCTTGCAAGGTACCACTGTACTGTATGTTTTTGGATTACTAATGTATTTGGGTGACTTTGTATGATTTTATTGTTTGAACTCATGCCAATAAAGGCCAAAGACAATAAAAATGACTGAGGAAAGGAACTACCCGTGAGGGGAATTGGCCACAGCACATCCTTCTTCCATGTGTTCACACCAGTAAATGGTGGGACTACGTTATAATGTCGTTTATGTATTGCAGGGGCAGCCACTGGGCTGTTTCCCCTGATGTTGTTGGACCACAATTCCTGGCATCCCTACCTATTGGCCTTGCTGGCTGCAGGAGCTGATGGGAATTGGAGTCCAACAGCATCCGAAGGGCAGCACACTGGCTACCCCTGATGTATCCTAGTTGCCTGAGAGGGAACATACAGTATTTCTTCTACCACAACAGCTGGAGCGGCAGCCACATGAAGTGGGGGCAGCCCTTCCGCGTCCGCCACGTGACCACGGGCCGCTACCTGGCGCAGACTGATGAAAAGGGGCTGGTTGTGGTCGACGCTGAGAAAGCTCACACCAAAGCCACAGCTTTCTGCTTTCGGATCTCTAAGGTGAGAGGAGTCCCCCATTATTGCCCTCGTCGGAAGTGGGGCAGTCTTTGTTGTTTAGTTGTGTCTGACTCTTTGTGACCCCCTGGACCAGAGCACGCCAGGCACTCCTGTCTTCCACTGCCTCCCGCAGTTTGGTCAAACTCATGCTGGTAGCTTCAAGAACACTGTCCCACCATCTTGTCCTCTGTCGTCCCCTTCTCCTTGTGCCCTCCATCTTTCCCAACATCAGGGTCTTTTCCAGGGTGTCTTCTCTTCTCATGAGGTGGCCAAAGTCTTGGAGCCTCAGCTTCAGGATCTGTCCTTCCAGGGAGCACTCAGGGCTGATTTCCTTCAGAATGGATAGGTCTGATCTTCTTGCAGTCCATGGGACTCTCAAGAGTCTCCTCCAGCAAGGTGCTCTGCCTTTAAGAATAGAAGTACCCAAGAAGAGCCGTGCTGGACCAAAGACCCATCTTATCCAATATCCTGTTCTCTCATTGGCCAACCAGATGCCCTAATGGGAAGCCTAAGTGCAACAGAGCTCACCCCACTTGTGATTCCACGGCAGCTGGGATTCAGAGGCAAACGACCAACGAGGGCGAACAGCGTTATCATGACTATTGTTGTTATGATTGATGATTTATCCTTCTAAAGCACTGTTTCACGGCAAATTACACATAAGATAGGACTGCCGTGTGCCTGGATTTTCCTGGACGTAGCCAGGAAATGGGCTTGAAAATGGCGCCCGTGTGGATTTTCGGTTATTATTTGGTTATTATTATTTACTACTAATGTCCCCACTGTGGAAGGATGTGTGGATCCAGAATTGGCCTCCACAGTCACTTATGGACTCATTGTTAAAACCGTGTTTATGGAAGACAATCTTACTCGGCTACGAGTGATCGCCAAAGAAGAAGAAGACTACTATTACTACCACTACTATTAATTCATTTTCTCGCCTGCCCTTCACTGTAAGGTCCCTGGATGGGTTACAGCCATTTAAAAATTCTAAATGTTGAAAGTGGCATTGAAATGGAGAGAATCTTGTAAGTAGGAGCAGCCAAGCACTTTCAGCAACAGCAAGATATTCTAAAACAATAATCAGGTCCAGCTGAACAGCAGAACTGAACATTCATTCATTCATTTTGGGCGGATTTCCTCAGAATCGGCAAAATGTCTGGGAAAACATGGATGTATGGTAAATAGGGTGTTGTATACATACATATATAAAATCTTTAAAAGAAAAGCCCCAAAATATACCCTATTTTTCGCTCACATGACCATAAGACACACCTAATTTCTAGAGGAGGAAAACAAGAAAAAAATATTCTGGACGAAACAGTGGATGTATGATTTTTGTGGTTCATGCTGTGGCCAGAGACATGTGATCTGATGGTGAATTTGGGGTGACCCAAAGCAGAAATCCTGAGGATCCATGGGCTTTTACCTCCCCCCTCCCAGGCAGCCTCCACTAGCGTCCCTTATCTCTCTTCTGATCCCACTGATCAGCTGCTTCCTTTCAACACTCCCTTCCCTCTTGTTTGCCTTAGTGTCTTTTCCTTAGCTGGAGCAGTTTTTTGCTCCTCCTTTTCTTCTAATTTCTCTCCTTATTGCTTTAGTCTTCCTGTTTCCCCCCTTTGCAAGTTTGCTTTCTTTACCTCCCCCCTCCCAGGCAGCCTCCTTTATCTCTAGCGTCCCTTATCTCTCTCCCAATCGGCAAGCGATCAGTGGCTTTGTTTCAACACCCCCTTCCCTCTTTCAAAAAACAAACAACATGATCTGCTTTTTGCCCCTGGGCAATTCGGCTCCAGGGACCACACATTCACTCCATAAGACACACAGACATTCCCCCTTCCTTTTTAGGAAGAAAAAAGTGTCTTATGGAGCGAATAATACGTTATGTCTGAATGCAAAGATTGCCTCAGTGTGCTCCTGCCCTGCCATCCCTCTGGGCTCATGGCGCCCTCTGTTCTCCCCCTTGCCCTTCTAGGAAAAACTGGATGTGGCTCCGAAGCGAGACGTGGAGGGGATGGGAGCCCCTGAGATCAAGTACGGAGAGTCCATGTGTTTCGTGCAGCATGTCGACAGCGGCCTCTGGGTGACGTACGCGGCGGCTGATGCCAAGGCTCTCCGCTTGGGGCTGCTCAAGAGAAAGGTGAGGCTTAACCGGCTGGCCTCCCTGGCTTTCCATCAGGCCTGGTGGCCCTGAGCCAAAGAGTCGCGTAGAGGTGCCCATTCAGCATCTAAAACACGCAAGTTCCTCAGACTAGAGAGCCTGGCCTGAGTCAGCAGCTTTATAGGGCCAGGTGGAAGCTGATTGGCTCCCCGTGTCAGCTGGTCTCTTTTGGATTGGTCGTTGCAGCACCACCCTCTGGCTATCTGTGGCAGTGGCACCGCAGCACAGCGCCCTCTGCTGGCCAGCTGAGATAGTGGCGCAGAGAGTAAAGTTTCCTAGGTCCTCCTGTCAATTATCTCTGGTTCGAGAATCTTCTGAGCGTCCACCATATATACCTGCTTTCTTTGCTCACCCTACAGGCCATCTTGCACCAGGAGGGTCACATGGACGATGCTCTCTCCTTGACCCGCTGCCAGCGTGAAGAGTCGCAAGCCGCCCGGATGATCTACAGCACTTCTGGCCTTTACAACCAGTTCATCAAGTAGGTGCTGGGCAGATTCTGCTCCCGTGGAAACCAAGAAATCAACTGCTTGAGTTGTGTTCTGTGCCTGCCTGTCACCTGCCTGCCTGTCATCTTTTTTGTGGTTCCATGCTCCCCTCTGCCATCCCCATTGGCTGATCCATTGTGGTGCCACGGAATGTTAGCAAGCATTCCAATAGATGTGCAAGACTAAGAGTAATTCGTCGCAATGCAAAACAAAACCGAACTGCTCAATAGGCATGGCTGTCAACTTTTTCCTTTTCTTGCAAGGAATCCTATTCGGAATAAGGGAATTTCCCTTTTAAAAAAGGGAAACGTTGACAGCTATGCTCACAGGAGGGAAGAGAGAGGTCAGTTTGGCGAGAAGAGAAGCAGCGCCTAGTAACAGCAGGAGCTGCGGTGCTGGGTTTATTTATTGAATTTCTATCCCGCCGTTCCCCTCTTTGATTAAGCGGCCATGAGGTCTAGCAGCTTGCCCTGTTTCAAGACCCGAAGCGGAAGAGGTATGGCGCTAAGGGAGCATTCCACAAAGTAAATATATTAACTTGCGGCCATCTTAGGGGTGTGATTCCTCCTTCTCTGTGCCATCCATATCCAATGCTAATCTCAGCTCTGGCTGTTCCAGTGTGGTGTAGTGGTTAAGAGCGGTGGACTCGTAATCTGGTGAACCGGGTTCGATTCCCTGCTCCTCCACATGCAGCTGCTAGGTGACCTTGGGCTGGTCACACTTCTCTGAAGTCTCTCAGCCCCACTCACCTCACAGAGTGTTTGTTGTGGGGGAGGAAGGGAAAGGAGAATGTTAGCTGCTTTGAGACTCCTTTGGGTAGTGATAAAGCCGGATATCAAATCCAAACTCTTCTCTTCTTCCTTCCCCAGGGGCCTGGACACACTGAGCGGAAAGGTCAAGTCGGGAACCCCAGTGACTCTTCCCATCGATGGGATGATTCTCAGCTTGCAGGACCTGATCAACTACTTCCAGCACCCCGAAGAAGAGCTGCAACACGAGGAGAAGCAGACCAAGCTTCGTTCCCTCAAAAACAGACAGAACCTCTTCCAGGAGGAGGTGAGCAATCGGGGGCTCGGCCTGGGAGGGTGGCCTGGTTGATGCCATCACCGAACCGGTGCCCTCAATATGTTGGATTCCCAGTTCCCAGCAGCCCCGCCAGCAGGGCCAATAGGAATGATGGAAGCTGTAGTCCCAAAAGCATTTGGAGAGGCTCACAGCTTCTCCACCTCTGGTGAAGACAGCAGGGGGTTGTGGGGCTTGCTAAGGTAGGACTCCACGTCCTGAGGGCACTTTGGCCCTGAAAGTTCTTCATTGGCTCCCAGTACATTTCCGAGCACAATTCAAAGTGTTGGTGCTGACCTTTAAAGCCCTAAACGGCCTCGGTCCTGTATACCTGAAGGAGCGTCTTCACCCCCATCATTCTGCCCGGACACTGAGGTCCAGCGCTGAGGGCCTTCTGGCGGTTCCCTCGCTGCGAGAAGTGAGGTTACAGGGAACCAGGCAGAGGGCCTTCTCGGTAGTGGGGCCTGCCCTGTGGAACGCCCTCCCAGCAGATGTCAAGGCAATAAACAACTACTTTACTTTTAAAAGACACCTGAAGGCAGCCCTGTTTAGGGAAGTTTTTAATGTCTGACGCTGTATTGTTTTTGACATTTGGTTGAGTGGCTGGGGAGACCCAGTCAGATGGGTGGGGTATAAATATTATTATTATTATTATTATTATTATTATTATTATTATTATTATTATGCTTCTTTCGCAGGGCATGATCACGCTTGTTCTGAACTGCATCGACCGCCTCAATGTGTACAGCACTGCTGCACACTTTGCTGAATACGCTGGCGAGGATGCCGCTGAGTCCTGGAAGGAGATTGTCAACCTGTTGTATGAGCTGCTCGGTATGAAGACCAAGGGCAGAGCTCTGGGATGATGTAGAACAGATCTGGAGCTTGCAGGGCACTCTTGCGTGGCTAGCGAAGTTTTGGGAAGGGGGTCAGCATAGATTTCCAGTTCTGATTTGGTCTAGATTTGGTTGCAGATTTCATAGAATCATAGAATCATAGAGTTGGAAGAGACCCCAAGGGCCATGGAGTCCAACCCCCTGCCAAGTAGGAAACACCATCAGAGCACTCCTGACATATGGTTGTCAAGCCTCTGCTTAAAGACCTCCAAAGGAGGAGACTCCACCACACTCCTTGGCAGCAAATTCCACTGTCGAACAGCTCTTACTGTCAGGAAGTTCTTCCTAATGTTTAGGTGGAATCTTCTTTCTTCTAGTTTGAATCCATTGCTCTGTGTCCGCTTCTCTGGAGCAGCAGAAAACAACCTTTCTCCCTCCTCAATGTGACATCCTTTTATATATTTGAACATGGCTATCATATCACCCCTTAACCTCCTCTTCTCCAGGCTAAACATGCCCAGCTCCCTTAGCCGTTCCTCATAAGGCATCGTTTCCAGGCCTTTGACCATTTTGGTTGCCCTCCTCTGGACACGTTCCAGTTTGTCAGTGTCCTTCTTGAACTGTGGTGCCCAGAACTGGACACAGTACTCCAGGTGAGGTCTGACCAGAGCAGAATACAGTGGCACTATTACTTCCCTTGATCTAGATGCTATACTCCTATTGATGCAGCCCAGAATTGCTTGGCTTTTTTAGCTGCTGCGTCACACTGTTGGCTCATGTCAAGTTTGTGGTCAACCAAGACTCCTAGATCCTTTTCACATGTTTCAGATTTCGCAAGCAACCCTTCCTGCCCCCTGAATTTATGAGATCTGCAGCCCCTGAAGACTTTCTAAGAATGTGCATCCTTGTGTTCCATCTGCATTATACATTTTAATCAGTGTTATACCACTTTAAAAGGGACACGGGTGGCGCTGTGGGTTAAACCACAGAGCCTAGGGCTTGCCGATCAGAAGGTCGGCGGTTTGAATCCCCGCAATGGGGTGAGCTCCCGTTGCTCGGTCCCTGCTCCTGCCAACCTAGCAGTTCGAAAGCACGTCAAAGTGCAAGTAGATAAATAGGTACCACTCCAGCGGGAAGGTAAATGGTGTTTCCATGCGCTGCTTTGGTTTGCCAGAAGCGGCTTAGTCATGCTGGCCACATGACCCGGAAGCTGGACGCCGGCTCCCACGGCCAGTAAAGCGAGATTTGCACCGCAACCCCAGAGTCGGCCACGACTGGACCTAATAGTCAGGGGTCCCTTTACCTTTACCTTTTATACCACTTTAAACAGTCATGCCTTGTTCCCAGAGAATCCTGGGAAGTGTGGTTTGTTAAGGGTGCCGAGTTGTTAGGAGATTATTCCCTGTACACTATTCCCCACTATTCCCTTTACAGATCTTCAGTTTCCAGAGTGGTTTAACGGTTCATCCCTTTTCTTAAGGAACCAGTCACTTAAGAAATGGGATGGACCATTAAACCACTCTGGAAACTGGAGCTCTGTAAGGGGAATAGTGGGGTGGTCTCCTAACAACTCTTGGCAGCCTAAAGAATCCCCTGTTCCCAGGATTCTCTGGGGCAAGGCATGACTATTTAAATTGATAAAACCCTGATGGAAAGGTATCATACAGATGGGGAAGGTTTGCGTGCCACTTTTAAACCATAATTTAAAGTAAAAGGATTGTGAGTGAGTGAGAGAAGGCTACTCCATCCATCATATCTGCTTGTGGGCTTCTGGTTATCCATTGTGAGGACCCAATGCTGGACGAGATAATAGCCCTGTGGTCTGATCTCGCGGTTGCAAAATTAAATTGCCTGACAATAATGTTGTGGTGGTAACTAGCCGGATAGTAACATGCACGCCCTTTCCCTTGCTGTCCCTCCACGCAGCTTCACTGATCCGTGGGAACCGGGCCAACTGCGCCCTTTTCTCCAACAACCTGGACTGGCTGGTCAGCAAGTTGGATCGACTGGAGGCCTCCTCTGGTGAGCAGATGGGGTGGTCGGGGCTGCCCTATACCGTGATCTTCTTCAAGCCACCTGAGTACTATTGAAGTTTTGGACTACAATACCCATCATCCCCAGGCAGTTGGCAGGGATGATGGGAGTTGTAGTGCTAAACTTTTGTAATCGCAAACTGCAGGCTGAGGAAGGCTAGTATCTGTCTGTCTATCTATCTATCTATCTATCTATCTATCTATCTATCATCTATCTATCATCTATCTATCTATCTATCTATCTATCTATCTATCTATCTATCATCTATCTATCTATCTATCTATCATCTATCTATCTATCTATCATCTATCTATCTATCTATCTATCTATCTATCTATCTATCTATCTATCATCTATCTATGTTAAAACAAAAAAATGGTTGGAGAGGAAACATAACCCAGTGTTGAAAGCAATTTAGTCTTGTGTATAGCTATAGTTAAGAGGCGCGGGTGGCGCTGTGGGTTAAACCACAGAGCCTAAGACTTGCCGATCAGTGGTTCGAATCCCCGCAACAGGGTGAGCTCCAGTTGCTCGGTCCCTGCTCCTGCCCACCTAGCAGTTTGAAAGCACGTCAAAGTGCAAGTAGATAAATAGGTACCGCTCCGGCGCGAAGGTAAACGGCGTTTCCGTGCGCCGCTCTGGTTTGCCAGAAGCGGCTTAGTCCTGCTGGCCACATGACCCAGAAGCTGTACGCCGGCTCCCTCGGCCAATAAAGCGAGATGAGCGCCACAACCCCAGAGTCGGCCACGACTGGACCTAATGGTCAGGGGTCCCTTTATAGCTATAGTTCCCCTAAAATTCCCCTAAAATTATGGGGAATCAACCATTATCCATTAGCTTGGGGGCCAGTGTGGTGTAATGGCCAGAGTGTTGGAGGTTCACATCCCCACTTGGCCATGAAGCTCCCCGGGTGACCTTTGAGGAGTCACTCACTCCCAGTCTAGCCTACCTTACAGGGTTGTTGTGGGGATAACGTGTATGTGCGCTCTCTCTCTCTCCCTCTCTCTTTGTCCCATCCTGGTCTTATCTGGCAGGCATCTTGGAGGTTTTATACTGCGTGCTCATTGAAAGCCCTGAAGTTCTGAACATCATCCAGGAGAACCACATCAAGTCCATCATTTCGCTCTTGGACAAACATGGGCGCAACCACAAGGTAAGTCGAGCCACACATGCGCCACTGACTCCTCTTCTCGCAGGCAAGTGTCAGTTGGCAGAAAGCTTTTTTCTCTGCAACATGTTGGGCACAGGCCAGGGGAAGGGCACTGTCAGGAGTTCAGCCTACACTCAAGTAGGACCCTGGCAGAGACACATACCCGACTGGCATGTTCTCTCCCTCCTGGTCTTTCGTTCGGGAGCTTCAAAAGCTTTCTTCAGCCTGAACATCACAGCAACCGATGCCAACCGATACCGGCACACGTAGGGATCCGCAGAGTTTGCGCATCATGCAGAACAGACCTCAGCAACTCAGCATTTTGGCTAATCTACTTTATTTACATATAAACACACATGGAGCACAGCAACATGGTTCCCTCTCTCTCTGGCAACAGACAGCAAAGAGAAAAAGGACAAAGGACAGTAGTCCCACTTCATGGAACACAGTAACACAAACATCCTGTCTCCGTCACTTCCCACTCTATGGAGTCAAAACATACACTGTCATGTGATAGACAAAAATCCCACGACTGTAATCATAGATCAGGAATTCTAACAGGCACATGTAGCACACTTGGATCGTGTCCAGTGTTAATTCCTATTCAGAGTAGACCCATTGAAATTGATGAGCCTGGCTCATTCATCTGGTTTTTTCCTTATCATCAATGTTAATTATTTGTTTGAATGTTTTAAGTAGTTGTTTTTAACTGTGGTGTTTTTGTTTTGCTGATAATTCCATTGTTTTAATTGTTTGTAAGCCACTTTGAGGGTTTTGATTTGTTTTTTACAATCAAGCAGTATGTAAGTTTTATGAAATAAATAAATTTTGGCGCCCCCTTTTGGCAGGTCCTGGATGTCCTCTGCTCTCTGTGTGTCTGCAACGGTGTGGCCGTCCGCTCTAACCAAAACCTCATCACTGAAAACTTGCTCCCGGGAAGGGACCTACTCTTGCAGACAAAGCTCATCAACTACGTCACCAGGTGGGTGCTTTCCCCGTTTTAATGTGGCATCACATATGTCACAATTATTCTGGGGTGAGGTTTGGGTATCAGCACAGAATGCAAATTTGGAAACGTAACTAGACTTTCCTTTACGTTTCTAGTCCTTATCAGTTCCAAAGGTGTGCAGACAACGATTGCTGAAATATCAGGATGATATCCACTGTTAGCCATATTACGGAGTAAAAAGGGACCCCTGACCATTAGGTCCAGTCGTGGCCGACTCTGGGGTTGCGGTGCTCATCTTGCTTTATTGGCCAAGGGAGCCGGCGTACAGCTTCCGGGTCATGTGGCCAGCATGACTAAGCCGCTTCTGGCGAACCAGAGCAGCGCACGGAAACGCCGTTTAACTTCCCGCCGGAGCAGTACCTATTTATCTACTTGCACTTTGACATGCTTTTGAACTGCTAGGTGGGCAGGAGCAGGGACCGAGCAATGGGAGCTCACCCCATCGTGGGGATTCGAACCGCCGGCCTTCTGATCGGCAAGTCCTAGGCTCTGTGGTTTAACCCATCGCCACCCACGTCCCTATTATGGAGTAGACCCACTGAAATCAGTGTACTTAAGTAAATCAAGGCCAATGATTTCAGGGGACCTGTTTTGAGTTTTGAGTCAGTTCGACATCGCCCTCAGAAGCTAGAGGGGCAGTGGAATAAGATTTCCCAAGATGCGGGGGCAGCAGAACTTCAGATCTCTTGCCCTTCTGCATAATCTGTCTTGGACACTATAGCAAATGTTTCATAATAAATGGTGCATATAAGAGAAATTGTGTAACTTTAGCCAGTTTGTTATAGCAGGATCAAGCTTCCCTTGGCAGAGAATCTGCCTTACGGAACTTTAATTTTTAGTTTAACGTAACCTAGGATCTAAGAAACGCGGGTGACGCTGTGGTCTAAACCACAGAGCCGATCAGAAGGTCAGCGGTTCAAATCCCCGCGACGGAGTGAGCTCCCGTTGCTCGTTCCCAGCTCTTGCACACCTACCAGTTCTACAGCACGTCAAAGTGCAAGTAGATAAATAGGTACCGCTGCAGTGGGAAGGTAAATGACGTTTCCGTGCGCTGCTCTGGTTCGCCAGAAGCGGCTTAGTCATGCTGGCCACATGGCCCGGAAGCTGTCTGCGGACAAATAGAGCCTATAGAGCGAGATGAGCGCGCAACCCCAGAGTCGTCCATGACTGGACCTAATGGTCAGGGGTCCCTTTACCTTTACCCTTAACCTAGGATCTTGGAATTCAACTGGGATCAAAGAATTTAAACTCGGAGGAAGGCCATCAGAGAGACCCCCCAAATCACCATCACATCCTTTGGTTTTCTCTTCCCTTTGGGTCTGGGTGGTCTTTCCTTCTTCTCCCTCCTTCCTTCACCCTCCTTCCTCATTCCCCTGCTCTTCCTCCCTCTTAAACAGCATGCGCCCCAACATCTTCCTGGGCACGCACGATGGCTCCACCCAGTACAAGAAGTGGTACTACGAGATGATCGTGGATTACGTGGAACCCTTCGTGACCTCTCAGGCCACCCATTTGCGGGTGGGCTGGGCCATGGCAGAAGGATACAGCCCTTACCCCGGAGGCGGGGAAGGTTGGGGAGGCAATGGCGTCGGGGACGACCTCTACTCCTTTGGCTTCGACGGCCTGCATCTGTGGTCAGGTAGGGCACCTGCGTGGGGCGGTTCACACACCTTGCACATGCCATTCAGGCTTCAGATGTCAAGGAAATAAACAACTACCTGGCATTTAGAAGACAAATAGAGGCAGTCCGTACTGGGGAAGTTTTTAATGTTGTTGTTTTTTTTAAAAAAAGTAATATTTATTGAACAATTAATAAAAATACAGAACAAAAAATTTTTTAACAGAATAAGAAAAAAAAGAACAAAAACACCAACAAACAGAACAGAAAAAAGATTAGAGTTTTCATATCCTATACTTCATCACTAGTTTTTTGACCTCCTCACACCTCCCTTTTTGTATGCCAGTTCGAATATTTAGTTCAGCAAATCCTTACCCTCTATCCTTAACTTTACTCAAGATCTTAACCTATATTGAAAATACATTTTCCCTCATTATCCATCTATATTTACATATTCTTATTAATCTTTTTACCAACACCACTTATTTTCCATCCAACGTCCATTTAACATTCGTAAATTTTACAGTATTTCTGTAGATATTCTTTAAACTTCTTAATGTTTGATGCTTTTACTGTGGTTTTATAATTGTTGGAAGCTGCCCAGTGGTGCTGGGGCAACCCAGTTAGATGGGAGGTATGGAAATAAATTGTTGTTGTTGTTGTTGTTGTGGCATCTAAGGCAGAGTTTCCTAAACTTGGGTCTCCAGCTGTTTTTGATCTACAATTCCCATCTTTCTCGATCACTGGTCCTGCTAGCTAGGGATCGTGGGAGTTGTAGTTCAAAAACAGCTGGAGACCCAAGTCTGGGAAACCCTGATCTAAGGCAATGGGAGGAAATGTTTTTGCTGTTATTTATTACTACAGTGGTACCTTGGGTTACATACGTTTCAGGTTACATATGCTTCAGGTTACACACTCCGCTAACCCAGAAATAGTGCTTCAAGTTAAGAACTTTGCTTCAGGATGAGAACAGAAATCGGGCTCTGGTGGCGCGGCGGCAGCAGCAGCAGGAGGCCCCATTAGCTAAAGTGGTGCTTCAGGTTAAGAACAGTTTCAGGTTAAGTACGGACCTCCGGAACAAATTAAGTACTTAACCGGAGGTACCACTGTATAACTATTATTATATTTGTCACCTGCCCTTCACCAGCAGGTCCCACGGCAAATCACAACAATATAAAATATAAAACAGTTAAAATGGAGTACAGTCACAAGAATAGTGTGGATCCTGAGAACAGATGTCTCAGGTGTAAACGGCCAGGATAAAGAGGTGTGTCTTTGGCATTTGCCGAAAGGTGTACAGCAGACATGCCACTTGTGCCTCTGTGGGGAGTTCCACAACTTAGGGGCTGCCACAGAGAAGGCCCTGTCCCTAGGCTATACCCCCTAAAACTCTGAGGGAGGTGGAACTACCAAACAGGTTCCCTCTGCTGGTCTTAACACCCGGGAGGGTTTATAGGGGAGGAGGTGGTCTTCCAGATGTCATTACTATTGTCAAGATGGGCTTCTAAGTACGGTTTGCAAGTATAAAAGCCGAGCAATTAAAATATAAACACCCATAATTAAAACACACGGTTATAATTAGCGGCAAAGCAGTCCCATTAAAACGCTGAAATATAAACACCCGTAATTAAAATATGCAAGAAAACAATCCCATTAAAGCAACACAGTAATTGAAAGAGGGAGGCTTGAGAGGAAAGAGGGAAGGAATTAGGTGTGCTTTAAAGAACTAGAAAGGACCTTTTAAATTTCAGCAGGGAGCTTATGTATCATCTAGAAAATCTAATAAATATTACCAAACATTACAACAACAACAAAAAGCAAATGAGAACACGTTTAATGCAGTCACCAAAATAATTGAAAAATACACACACACAACACAGAACAAATCTAAGCAGACAACCCCCACCTATTCCACATCGCCCCATCTGCTCAAGTAACCAATAACAATTAATAATTATATCATTGAGTAATGCCATTACCAATAATAACATTCAACTAACCCATAATCCTGGCCAGAAATATAGATCCACTGATCTTAAATGTTTTAAAAATAGGTTCAGAAGACACACAGCCCTGCTTGCATAGACTCTGGGTGTTTGCATGCACCGAGGTCTATTCACCTCTCTCTACGTGGTCCATTTTTTAATCCTGGATGGTGCAGTGGTTAGAGTGCCATACTAGGACCTGAGCGACCGGGGTTCAAACCGCCACTCGGCCATGGAGATCCCTGGATGACCTTGGTCCATCCGGCACCCTCTCTCACCCTAAGCTACCTCACAAGGTTGTTGTGAGAGTGAAAAATGGTGAGAAGGACGACGTGTGCCATCATGAGCTCCTTGGAGGAAGGTGGGATATAAGCGCAATAAAGAATCTCTTGCATTGCAGCACTCATAAGTTGGTGGCGGCACATGAATAGCAAGGGTGCAGATTTTTGCCAAGGAAAGGACGAGCTTCTGTGGTTTGTCTTAGGAGCAATGTTACACGGCCAAGAGCGTAAAACTTAGCAGGAGGATACTAGTCCTCATTAATTCCACTGAATCCATGGGGTTCAACGTGAAGAGGAGCCCTGGGCTGAAGGCTTGTTGTCGACATGCAGAGGGGCTTGGAGGCCAGCTGGCAAGTCCAGCTCGGACGTCTCCTTCCATCGGCCCGTGCTCCGACGTAAATCAGCGACCCGGACTTCAAAAGCCAGGGCACACCATTAGCAGAATGTACTGCACACACAGAAGTAGGCGTGAGGCGTATGAAGTCATGCTTACAGCTACAGATTTATTAAACATAAATCAGAACAAAGAAACATGTCGTCTCTCTCTCTCATGTCGTCTCGGAGAAAATAGCAAACGCTATACACAAATGGAAGTTCCCAGCAAGCTGTGCTGGAACATAGCTGTCAACTGTCCTTTATTTGGCGAGAAAGTCCCTTATCCCAGCACTGTGTCCCGCTGCTGTCCCTTATTGATGATGTCCCTTAAATTTCCTGGGTTTCAAAGGAAGCAGCTCCTCTCCCTCCCTCCCTCCCTGCCGGCCAGGGAGGAGGGAGGCTCCAACTGGGTTGCTTGGCTGCGTTGCTCACCCAATAAGGAGCCTAAGAACGACTGGGGGGTGGAGCTTGCATGCCTTGTGCCAATCAAATCGGCCACGTTGCCTGGGGACTCGCCTTTGCTCAGCGCTTCCCAGCGGAGAGGTGACGGTGGTCTTCCTTGCTGCATCCCCTTTGCCGGGTTGCTGCGCTGTGGGAACCACCACTTGAGGCTTCGTTTGGCTGCCTGCTGGGCTTTCTGGCTTTGGCTCGGAGGGGCTCAGAAGTCGAACATACCTGTGCTTGGAAAATCCCTTATATTGGCTGCTGATCCCTTATTTTTGAGGCTGCTGGTCCCTTATTTTCAAATCTGTAAGTTGACAGCTATGTGCTGGAATGTAAACAGACATGTGACACGCAACAATCTCATGCCTGTTCCTTAAGGTGGAATGGAAATGTCAACATCGCCTGCATGTTATGAATTCATTGTATGTTGTCCTGTATGATCTAGTTCAGATTCCTACCGTTCTATGATTCCTCTCTCCTCGGCATAGGCCGTGTGGCTCGGGCCGTGACCTCCCCCGGCCAGCACACCTTGGGGGCGGACGACGTGGTGAGCTGCTGCCTCGATCTGAGCGTGCCCAGCATCTCCTTCCGCATCAATGGCTTCCCCGTCCAGGGCATGTTTGAGAACTTCAACCTAGACGGCCTCTTCTTCCCTGTGGTCAGCTTCTCTGCTGGCATCAAGTAAGCTCAAAGCACGGAAATGAGACTCAGGCCCCAGACCTGTGCTCACCTACTAAGGAAGAGGAATAATCCCCATCGAGTCAACATTCTGTTAGGAGGAGAATTCATTTTAGGGCCTGTCCGCACCTTGCCTTGATGCAGATTGCCAACCCTGCGTGCCTCCCTTTTAATTTCCCCCTCATCTCTGTGGCGTTCTTCTCCAACTCCTGTCATCCCACGATTTCTCCTCCCTAAATCTGAAGGTTCCCCATGCTTTGAAAATCCAGATAGGAGAGCCATCTTGCTTTAGATCTAGAGAGGAGAAAATTTGGGGGTAGCAGGAGCTGGAGGAGCGAGTGTTTGGACGGGCTCCTAGTTACTGTAGCAGATTGTAGTTAAAGGTAAAGGGACCCCTGACCATTAGGTCCAGTCGTGACCGACTCTGGGGTTGCAGCGCTCATCTTGCTTTATTGGCTGAGGGAGCCGGCGTACAGCTTCCAGGTCATGTGGCCAGCAGGACTAAGCCGCTTCTGGAGAACCAGAGCAGCGCACGGAAACACAGTTTACCTTCCCGCTGGAGTGGTACCTATTTATCTACTTGCACTTTGACGTGCTTTCGAACTGCTAGGTTGGCAGGAGCAGGGACCGAGCACCCTGTCGTGAGGATTTGAACCACCGACGTTCTGATCGGCAAGTCCTAGGCTTTGTGGTTTAACCCACAGCGCCACCCGCGTCCCTTAGATTGCAGTTAGTACTGTCTATATTGCTACTTCATATTCTCTTTAGAATATAATTTGAAGAGAAAAGCCATGAACGCAACAGCAAAGGAAACCACCAGGAGCAGTAACATCTTCCCCTTGCTCTACCCAATTGTTGTCCCTGGCCCCCTCCACCACTCGCATGCGGCCCCTGGAAAGTTGTTTTGTCAAAGAGCCCATCACGGCCGTTCAGAAAACTGAAGTGAGGCTCTGAGCCAATCAAGGCCTGCGAGAATGGGGGCGGGACAGCAGGGGCGGGGTTCTGTTGTTCAGCCCGTAGGCGGGACAATGCTAATATTTCTAGCCTGCTTTTCCACCCAAAGACCTTTAAACAGTACGTTCTTTCCTTAAGGGAATTACATTCCAACCAAAGAAGAATGGCTGGTTAAATTATGCAAATACTTGGAATTAGCAAAGCTGACTGATTTGATAAGACAAAAACCAAAAAATATAATCCAGAAACAATGGAAATGTTTAAATGATTATTTATGTAGACAAGGATTAAATGTAAGGTACTGGTTGTGTTTAGAATAGATTTATGAAAGATTTAGAAAACTTATTGATTAGCATATCTGTATGAGATTGTATGGGGAAAATATGGAATAACAGATACAAATTTGCTTAAAATGTATATAGGAAGTGCAGTGTAAGCGATGGAAGTCAATCAATGAAATTTTATTATTGAGATATTTGTAGAATAAATTTGGAAGAAATTCTTCCAATTTTTCTTTTTCTTCCAATTTCTCTTCCTATTTTTTATTTTTTCTTTTCTTCCTTTTTCTTTTTTGTTCTTTTTTATATATGTGTGCTTATCTGAAAAATATATGTGTGTATTTGTATGTATTTTGCTTGTACTTTGTAATAATTATGTTAAATAAAATTTAATAATAAAAAAATTTTAATTTATTTTTTTAAAATTAACAGTAGTTTCTTTCCTAAAGGGGGACGGTGTCCAACTCTCTCTCTCTTTTGCCCTCCCCCCACCAGGGTGAGGTTCCTCCTGGGGGGACGCCATGGGGACTTCAAGTTCCTGCCCCCACCGGGCTACGCCCCCTGCTACGAGGCCCTCCTGCCACGTGACAAGATGCGCGTGGAGCCCATCAAGGAGTATAAACACGACTTCAATGGGTTCCGGAACCTTCTGGGGCCCACGCAGTCCTTGTCCCACACTTCCTTCACGCCATACCCCGTGGATACCATCCAGGTAAAGAGGATCAGGGGAGCAAAGTGTGGGGAGGTGGTGGGGTCAGGTTGAAATTGACCAGCCCAAAAGCTGAGGGATTTCTGGGGCAAGCAGTTGCCAGGTTTGTGAAAGGCTGGGCTATATAGGTAGTTAAAAAGTAAAGGTAAAGGGACCCCTGACCATTAGGTCCAGTTGCGGACAACTCTGCGGCGCTCATCTCTCTTTATTGGCCGAGGGAGCCAGCGTACAGCTTCCGGGTCATGTGGCCAGCATGACTAAGCTGCTTCTGATGAACCAGAGCAGCGCACAGAAATGATGTTTACCTTTCCACCGGAGTGGTACTTATTTATCTACTTGCACTTCGTGCTTTTGAACTGCTAGGTTGGCAGGAGCAGGGACCGAGCAATGGGAGCTCACCCCGTTGCGGGGATTCAAACTGCCGACCTTCTGATCGGCAAGCCCTAGGCTCTGTGGTTTAACCCACAGCGCCACCCGCGTCCCTTTATATAGGTAGTTGTTGTTGTTTAGTCATTTAGTCGTGTCCGACTCTTCGTGACCCCCTGGACCAGAGCACGCCAGGCCCTCCTGTCTTCCACTGCCTCCCGCAGTTTGGTCAAACTCATGCTGGTAGCTTCGAGAACACTGTCCAACCATCTCGTCGTCTGTCGTCCCCTTCTCCTTGTGCCCTCCATCTTTCCCAGCATCAGGGTCTTTTCCAGGGAGTCTTCTCTTCTCATGAGGTGGCCAAAGTCTTGGAGCCTCAGCTTCACGATCTGTCCTTCCAGTGAGCACTCAGGGCTGATTTCCTTCAGAATGGAGAGGTTGGATCTTCTTGCAGTCCATGGGACTCTCAAGAATCTCCTCCAGCACCATAGTTCAAAAGCATCCATTCTTCGGCAATCAGCCTTCTTTATGCTCCAGCTCTCACTTCCATACATCACTACAGGGAAAATATAGTTAGTTAGGAATCTTTTATTCCAGTCACACCTGTGCCTCATCTCCCTGCTAACTTTCCTCTTCTCCTTCTCTGCAGATTGTACTGCCCCCCCATCTTGAGCGGATTCGGGAGAAACTGGCAGAGAACATCCATGAACTTTGGGCTTTGACTCGCATCGAGCAAGGGTGGACTTATGGCCCCGTGAGTGTTTGGTGCCCACCGAAGGGACTCCTGTTCCCCACCCCCCAATTAATACATAGGTTCGGAAGGGGCCGTTTCCTACTCCCCCAACTCACCTAAAACAAGCCTGAGTTGGGCCTCTGAACCTTTAGTCGTGGCAAGTGTGGGGGGCCTCGGACAGGGGTACTTGAATTACAACCCATGACTCCGCCACCTTTTCAGATCCGGGATGACAACAAGCGCTTGCACCCGTGTTTGCTGGATTTCCACAGCCTGCCCGAGCCAGAACGCAATTACAACCTGCAGATGTCGGGAGAGACACTCAAGTGAGTTGGTGATGGAAAGTCCTAAGTGGAGAAGCAAGCTCAATTTAAGTGGGTCAGCTTTTGGGGGTGGGGTGGGGGGTAGGTATCCATTCTACATGTGTAGGTCAAGGGGCAGGGTAAGACGGCAGGCCAGGGGTCAGCAAACTTTTTCAGTAGGGGGCCGGTCCACTGTCCCGCAGACCTTGTGGGGGGCTGGACTATATTTTTTGGGGGGAAATTGAACTAATTCCTGTGCCCCACAACTAACCCAGAGATGCATTTTAAATAAAAGGACACATTCTACCACAGTGGTACCTTGGGTTACAGACACTTCAGGTTACAGACGCTTCAGGTTACAGACTCCGCTAACCCAGAAATAGTACCTCAGGTTAAGAACTTTGCTTCAGGATGAGAACAGAAATCGTGCTCCGGCGGTGCAGTGGCAACGGGAGGCCCCATTAGCTAAAGTGGTCTTGAGGTTAAGAACTTTGTTTCAGGATGAGAACAGAAATCAGGCTCCGGTGGCGTGGCAGCAGCAGGAGGCCCCATTAGCTAAAGTGGTGCTTCAGGTTAAGAACAGTTTCAGGTTAAGAACGGACCACCGGAACGAATTAAGTTCTTAACCTGAGGTACCACTGTATATAAAAACACCAGGCAGCCCACAAATAACCCAGAGATGCATTTTAAATTAAATCACACATTCTACTCATGTAAAAACACGCTGATTCCTGGACCGTCCACAGGCCAGATTTAGAAGGCTATTGGGCTGGATCCGGCCCCCGGGCCTTAGTTTGCCTACCCATGCCGTTGGCAATGGAAAAAAGGTCCTGGCAGTGTCAGAGTCCAGAAAAGGAAACAGAGAGGAACTGAGAAAAACACAAGAGAATATGTCTTAGAGCAGAGGTGGGGAAGCCTGTTCTCTGTAGAAGGTTGCAGTCCCTTGGGTTACAAAGATGTGTACATCAGAGCGTGCGTAAAAACAAAGGTGTTGGTGAAAATAACATACACGACTGCATTTCATTACGGGAAAATGGCTTGCAAAAATGTTTATCGGGTGAAATTTACACTGGAGTGCTGATGAATTTTCATGACAGTGGTTTTTTAAAAGAAAAGAAATGGCAATGTGGGGAATGGAATTTAAGACTGGGAAACTGAGAGAACAAAAGCTGACAGATCATTCTGTCCCTATCACGAACCCAGCTTTCTATACACGCACACATACCAGCTTCGTATTTGACAGATGGTACTGCCGGTAAATTGAACTCTGATTCAGTAGACTCTCCCCCTTTGAATTCCCCTTGAAACTGCAAATCAGCCGTCACTGATTCACGTTGCTGACTGAGATGAGTGGTGGAAAGGAATGTGGCCTGTAAGGTCACAGCAGAGTTTATTGAACCCTTGCTCTGTCCCCGCAGGACCTTGCTTGCTCTGGGCTGCCATGTGGGGATGGCAGATGAGAAGGCTGAAGAGAACCTCAAGAAGACAAAGCTTCCCAAAACGTAGGTGGGCTGGTCGCTGCCTCCAGGCAGAGGCCAAAGTGTAGCTCTGAGTGTGTGTGTGTGTGTGTGTGTGTGTGTGTGTGTGTGTGTGTTGGTTTGCTGGCAAGGTTACCTTCAATCGCCCCTCTGACATTTGGAAGGGTCTGTAGCTCAGTGATGCACATGCTCTGCTTACATAAGAGAAGAAGAAGAGGTAGAGGAAGAAGAAGAAGAATCATAGAATCATAGAGTTGGAAGAGACCACAAGGGCCATCGAGTCCAACCCCCTGCCAAGCAGGAAACACCATCAGAGCACTCCTGACATATGGTTGTCAAGCCTCTGCTTAAAGACCTCCAAAGCAGGAGACTCCACCACACTCCTGGGCAGCAAATTCCACTGTCGAACAGCTCTTACTGTCAGGAAGTTCTTCCTAATGTTTAGGTGGAATCTTCTTTCTTGTAGTTTGGATCCATTGCTCCGTGTCCGCTTCTCTGGAGCAGCAGAAAACAACCTTTCTCCCTCCTCTATGTGACATCCTTTTCTATATTTGAACATGGCTATCATATCACCCCTTAACCTCCTCTTCTCCAGGCTGAATGTTATCATTTGTATCATCATCTGACTGGAGAAGACCCCTGCTGGATTGGGCCAGTCACCCATTTAGTTTAGCGGCCTGTTCCCACAGTGGCGCATGGGAAGCCCTCTTGTGATTCCCAGAAACTTGTACAGGTGAAACTCGAAAAATTAGAATATCGTGGAAAAATTCATTTATTTCAGTTATTCAACTTAAAAGGTGAAACTAATATATGAGATAGACTCACGACATGCAAAGCGAGATATGTCAAGCCTTGATCTGTTATAATTGTGATGATCATGGCCTACAGCTGATGAAAACCCCAAATTAACAATCTCAGAAAATTAGAACATTAAATGAAATCAGCAAAACAAGGATTGCAAATAGAGCAATATTGGACCCCTGAGAAGTAGAAGTGTCTCTCGTTTTGCATGTCATGAGTCTATCTCATATATTAGTTTCACCTTTTAAGTTGAATTACTGAAATAAATGAACTTTCCCACGATATTCTAATTTTTTGAGTTTCTCCTGTATTCAGACATTGCTGCTTCCAACAGTTAGCCATTGTGCCTAAATGCCACTTACCCTCTGTGAATTTATCCAATCGTTTTTTAAAACCACCCAGCTTAGTGGCCACCACCCCATCTTTAGAGGGTCAAGTTATGTACAGTTTCGATCCCTAGCATCCCCTGTTAAAAATTGCTAAGAGACTTTCCCAGTACTGTGTTGTTGCCTTTTATCGGCATAAGTTTAAACAATACAAAGTCATCCAGGTACATTAATAATCCAAACACGTAAAATATATGAAAGACTAGTTCTTGGTGCTACCTAATATCCACAGACAGAGTCTGTTCTGCCTTAAGAGCGTTACAAAATGCAGACTTGCGGCTTTTGCCAGCTGCCCATCCCTTGGCTCTGTTTACCATCCAAGCTGATGAAGAACACAAACGTGCAAAGAACTGGCTTTGGTGGGAGTGCTTGGTGCAGAATTATGAATTGCAGCCCTGGCTATGCAATGCTGGCTTACCATTTTGAGATGAAATAAAAAAAAATCCTTCCAGTAGCACCTTAAAGACCAACTAAGTTAGTTCTTGGTATGAGCTTTCGTGTGCATGCACACTTCTTCAGATACACTGAAACAGAAGTTGCCAGATCCTTCTATATAGTGAGAAGGTGGGGAGGGGTGTTACTCAGAAGGGTGGTGGGAATGGGAGATTGGCAGATAGCTGGGATGAGCCTGTTGACGACTCTTAACGACTGCAATAGGTCTTACAGGAAAAGGCAAGGGGTGAGAAGGTGAGAAATGGCTTAGTCATGTATAATGAGATAAGAATCCAATGTCTTTGTTCAGACCAAAGAGATGGGACAGTTGATTTGCTGGCCTGTTTTCCCACCGAGCAGATACAGAATTGTTGATTTGTCCGGATGGGCAAATGAGCTGGTGAAGACGAGGGGAATGCTGTCCCAAATAGCTCCGTGACTGCGAACAGGTGGAAAGAAAGGCTTTGGGGGGGGCGTTCGCCTTGCTCTAAAGCCCTGCTTTGATCCTCTTGACAGGTACATGATGTCCAATGGCTACAAACCAGCGCCACTGGATCTCAACCACATCAAGTTAACTCCGGCCCAGAACACCCTGGTGGACAAACTGGCAGAGAATGGACATAATGTCTGGGCAAGAGATCGCGTCCAGCAGGGCTGGACCTATAGTGTTGTTCAGGTATGGTATACCAGTTGGCATGAGAGCGATGCTTAGCAAAGGCTACAACCCAGAACCTGGCAGGGTTCTAGGTGACAGGGGAGGAAGGAAAGCTTAAAGTCAAACCAGAGGTAGCCAACTCCCATCTCTTGCGGGGGCTCAATTAGTGCCAGCACCTTCTGTTAAGAGCTTGGGTGTAACCATAGACGCCTTCCTTTCCATGGAGGCGCAGGTTGCAGCCACAGCAAAGGTGGCATTTTTCCATCTCCACCGTATTAAGCAGTTGGTCCCTTACCTTTCTCGCCCTGATCTGGCCACAGTGATTCATGTGACAGTCACCTCCAGGCTTGACTACTGTAATTCGCTCTATGCAGGGCTGCCCTTGAAGCTGACCCAGAAACTCCAGCGGGTACAGAATGCCGCGGAGAGGCTCCTTACGGGGTCCTTGCCGTGGGATCACATTCATTCAGTGCTTTACCAGCTGCACTGGCTCCCGGTGGAGTACAGGGTCAGGTTTAAGGTGCTGGTTTTGACCTTTAAAGCCCTATGCGGCCTAGGACCCACGTACCTACAGGACCGCCTCTCCTGGTATACCCGCGGAGAACCTTAAGGTCCACAAATGAAAACATTTTGGAGGTCCCAAGTCGCAAGGTGGTTAGGTTGGTCTCAACTAGGGCCAGGGCCTTTTCAGTACTGGCCCCGACCTGGTGGAACGCTCTGTCACAAGAGGCCAGGGCCCTGCGGGACTTGACATCTTTCCACAGGGTCTGCAAGACAGAGCTGTTCCGCCTGGCCTTTGGTTTGGACTCAGTCTGACCCTTATGTTTCCCTCTCCTTATGGTTTTGATCTATGGGCTATTATTAAAACGAGGCTGCATTTTAAATTGTATTTTTAACCTGTATTTTAAATTGGTTTTCCCCCCCTCCCCTATTTTTTTTTTTTTTTTTTTGTAATTTTGCTGGTGTTAGCCGCCCTGAGCCCAGCTCTGGCTGGGGAGGGCAGGGTATAAATTTAAAAAAAGAAAAGAAAGAAAAATGTAATGGCCATTGTGTCACAGGAGTCAGATGTTCTGACTTAAGACAGAAAGAGAAGCTGTGAGCCAGGATTCCTGAGTCCTGTTCTGCTCCTTCCACCTTTCTAGTCAGGCATACTTTGTTCAACATAAAGGATACCTGTGTATATGTTATGTGGCGTATACCAGGGATGGGGAACATTCTTGGCTCAGTGGGCCAGATGGTTTTCTCCACCCATCCAACTTTCCTGCCTCTCCTCTGATGTCATGATGACGTCAGGTGACTAATAGGGGTGCGATCCAGTCCACCCATCAAAGCTAAGCTGTGGGCTGGGAGAGGGATCTGCTTCGACAGCACGTTCCCTGCACCGGTGAAGCAGCACCCGGCAGGATTGATCCCTCCCTTCACCCACCCATCAGTTGACATCACCTGTGGATGCCAGCTGATGGACAGGTGGGTGTGGTTTTCATAGCTGTCAAATGTCCCTTATTTGAAGGGACAGTCCCTTATGCCAGCATCATGTTCCGCTGCTGTCCCTTATTGATGGATGTCCCTTAAATGATGTCCCTTAAATTTCAAATGATGTCCCTTAAATTTCAAAGGAAGCAGCTCCTCTCCCTCCCTCCCTCCCTCCCTGCTGGCCAGGGAGGAGGGAGGCTCCAGCTGTGTTGCTTGGCTGTGTTGCTCACCCAATAAGAAGTTTAAGAACGACTGCGGGGTGGAGCTTGCATGCCTTGTGTGTGGCTAGTTAATGCAAGCTGAGGGGGTTTTTGAATGCTGGACGCCATTTTGTTGCACGTGCTGCTGCAAACTTTGCAGTGCAAAGCCAGGCCGGGGAGCCATCTTAAGTTGAGGCTGCATAGGCCTTGTGGTGCATGTGATTCAGATTCTACTCAGTTGAACCTCTGGTTACAAAGTTGGTTGGACAGTGTTCTCGAAGTTACCAGCATGAGTTTGGCCAGACTGCAGGAGGACAGGAAGACTGGAGTGCCTGGAACAGGTGAGGCTACAGGTCCCTTATTTTGGCTGCTGGTCCCTTATTTTCAAGGCTGCTGGTCCCTTATTTTCAAATCTGTAAGTTGACAGCTATGGGTTTTGGGAAACGGGCCTGTCTTATGTGTGTGTTTTGTGCTGTGCCCTTCTTAGGACATCAAAAACAAACGCAACCCCCGCCTGGTGCCCTACAGCCTGCTAGATGAGCGGACGAAGAAAACGAACCGGGACAGCCTGCGCGAAGCGGTCCGCACCCTAATCGGCTATGGATACAACATCGAACCACCAGACCAGGAAGCCAGTGAGCGTCCTTCTGCTTCCCTGAGTTTGCTATTCTGCCAGTCTTAGTGGGAGAGCTGATAAGAGCAGGCAGTACAGCTAGGAGAGGCACACAGGCCTGTCTGGCTAATGAGACAGTTATTAAAAGCTGTTCTCTCGGTGCCTTTGGAACCTAGGTGGTTGGTGGCTGGGAGCAGAGCCTTTTGGGTGGTGGTGCCTCATTTACGGAAAACCCTTCCAGAATTATTTGTTTGACGCCACCGCTCCTCTCTTTTCAATGACAGCTTTAGATGATTTTAGTTGCCTGGGCATTTGACGAACTCATATGAAGCTTCTTCTGCTTATTTATTGCTGCTATACAATTGCAGGGATATTATAAGCAACCTTTGGGGGAGGCGCATTTGAGCTGGAAAGGCAAAGGTTTAGAATGTTTTCAGATCATATTTTAAATAAATAAATGTAGCAGATTGTGCTACCTGAGACTGCAGAAGAGTGGAATTGCAGGTTTGCTTTCCCTGTATTTCTTTTTAAACCTCCTTATGCACAAAATCCCCAAATTCAAAGAGGAGGAATTCTAACCCAGCTTTCTTCCTGGCACGCTAGTTTTCTATGTGCATTACCTTTCTGCTTGCAGAAGCTGGCATGCAAAAACAAGTTTAAGCTAAAATCTTGTCCCGGACATGCTCATGTTCCAAATATGGGGAAGTTCTGATGTCAGGGAGAACAATCTGGACTCCCATCTGCAGCTTGGAGTTGTACAGATAGATAGATAATACTTTATTCGGCTATAAGCCCACAAGGTAAAAACCAATCAATAAATAAAATAGCATTTTACATTCTAAAATATCAACTAAAATATTTCAACGCATACTCTCCTTCACATTACATACAATCTCTAGATGTACCATATTGTGGCCTTGATTATAAAAATGGTGGATAGAGTTTACTAGATTTTAATAGTCATGCAGCATTCCATGAAGTCTTTTATATGAAAGAACTGAATTCAGGAATCTGGCAACCTGTAATGTTCTATAAGAATCAATGTCCTGGAGTAGATAGGCTAGATGTGATTCAGGTGGTTTTGCAAGAGTTTCCAAAATGATTGAACTCAGAATCCTTGATCGGGGAACAATATATAAAGGACAATTAAACAAGATATGATGAAGGGATTCTATTGATTTGTTGTCACATGCGCATAGAACAGAGGTTTTACCATTAGAAAATCTATTGTTCAGCACATTTGAGGGGAACACATTAAATCTGGCTCTAACAAAAGCGAATCTATGCGACGCAACCGATAAGGAGTTGTACAATCTCAGATACTCAGGGCTATGTGATCCATCTGAACGTGTGACTGGGCTCTCTGCCTAGAGGAGAGTGAACAAAACAGGGTGCCACAGCCTGCAGATCTGTAAGTAGGCAACATCACCACTGTATCTCCTCACTTCTTCCTGGGACTCCTCAACAGGTCAGGAGCTGACCAAGGGCCGATCAGAGAAGGTCCGCATTTTCCGCGCCGAACAGTTCTACGCAGTGAAGTCAGGCAAATGGTACTTTGAATTTGAGGCCGTCACAACGGGAGAGATGCGAGTAGGGTGGGCACGACCCAACGTGCGGCCTGACGTGGAACTGGGAGCGGATGAGCTTTCCTACGTTTTCAACGGACACCGGGTGAGTCAGAGGGGATGAACTCCATATGTCAGGAGTGCTCTGATGGTGTTTCCTGCTTGGCAGGGGGTTGGACTCGATGGCCCTTGTGGTCTCTTCCAACTCTATGATTCTATGATTCTATGAACTACGGCCTCATTTGCACCATACGTTTAAAGCTCTGTGATGCCACTTTAGAATAGAATCGTAGGATTGTAGCATTGGGAGGGACCCCAGGGGTCCTCTAGTCCAGCCCCCTGCGGTGCTTTAAACAGTTGTGGCTTCCCCCAGAGAATTCTGGGAGCTGTAGTTTGTTAGAGGCGCTGAGAGTTATTAGGAGGCTCCCTATTCTCTCAGAGGTACTTTTTCTAGAGCTGCTTGGAAGAGTAACTGACAGTTAAAACACCCTGGAAATTGTGGCTCTTTGACCTAGGCCTAGGGGCCGGATCTGGCCCAATCATATTCTAAATCCTGCCCATGGACGGTCTGGGAATCAGTGTGTTTTTACATGAGTAGAATGTTGTTATGTACTGAAGTTCTCATCCTGGGCCAGCAGGGGGATACTGTAGATAGTTCAGGTCCACATATGCAAATAAGGGATCGAAAGTGACATTCAGTGATTGGATAGTTACAGAAAGTTGTTACAGTTACGTTGTAGTGGAGCTCTATAGAAGCAGGCTGGCTGAGCCCTTCAGTTCAGTTCTGTTCTGGCCTGTGAATAAACAAGAGCTGTTTGAAGAATCGCTGTGTCGTCTGATATGTTCACCCACAACTTAACACTGGTGACGAGGATGGGATCGATTTAAAATGCATCTCTGGGTTATTTGTGAGGCATAGGAATTCATTCATTTTTTCCCCCCAAATATAGTCCAGCCCCCCACAAGGTCTGAGGGGCAGTGGACCAGCCCCCTGCTGAAAAAGTTTGCTGACCCCCTGCTCTTTGAGGTGAACGGGGTCTTCCAACAACTCTCCACACCCTTAGCTCCCAGAATTCTTTAGGGGAAGCCATAACTGTTTAAAGTTGTATCATGTGTTTTTTAAATGTGTGTCAGACGTCCAAGTAAGACTATTCCTCCATTTAGTTCACTGTTGTCCACACTGACAGGCAACAGCCCTTCAGAATTGCAAGCAGGGGTCTCTCCCAAATTCTACCTTAAGTTGCCTTTCAGGGTCTTAACAAATGGCAGGTCCCACAATTCCTTGGGGGAAGCCGTGACGACTGTTTTAAAGTGCTGTCGGAGCTCTTTAAATGTATGCTACACCCATAGCTGTCAAGCGTCCCTTATTTGGCGGGACAGTCCCTTATCCCAGCGCCTTGTCCCGCTGCTGTCCCTTATTGATGATGTCACTTAAATAAGCTACTGAAGGTAATGGGGCTCTTTCTATGTCCAGCTGTCCTTTGTCAACAACAAATTGTTGCTGTTTTTTTCTGTTGAATATATGCTATATGGTAATTTATGGACCTAATAGGTACCTAAAGCCATTTGCACACAAGAAAATATGTATTTTATCAAAGTAATTGTTGATCCCTTATTTTGGCTGCTGATCCCTTATTTTCGAGACTGCTGGTCCCTTATTTTCAAATCTGTAAGTTGACAGCTATGGCTGCACCCCCCTCATCCTGGGGGGGGGGGTGGACCCCGCTAGCCAAGTCCTGCTTTGTGTCTCCTCTTCCTGCTACCTGTTACCTGATCCTTCCCCCCTCTCCCAACCTCCTATCCTTCAGGGCCAGCGCTGGCACGTGGGCAGCGAGCCTTTTGGCCGGCCGTGGCAACCGGGGGACGTGGTGGGCTGCATGATAGACCTCATCGACAACAATATCATGTTCACGCTCAATGGGGAGATGCTGATCAGCGATTCGGGGTCGGAGTTGGCCTTCAAAGATATTGAGATCGGGGATGGTAAGTAGAGGACTCAGGTTCTCTCTCTCTCTCTCTCTCTCTCTCTCTCTCTCTCTTGCTCATGGGCCACATGAAGAACTTGCAGGGTTTCTTTGTCAGCTACAAGGAGAATAGAACACTCTAGTGCAGCGGTTCCCAACCTGTGGGTCCCCAGATGTTGTTGGACTACAACTCCCATCATCCCTGAGCTCTGGCCTTGCTAGCTAGGGGTGATGGGAGTTGTAGTTCAACAACATCTGGGGACCCACAGGATGAGAAAGGCTGCTCTAGTGCATGGGTAGGCAAACTAAGGCCCGGGGTCCAGTTCTGGTGGTTTACCAAAAAATGGTTCACCAAAAGTGGTCAAGATATTAACTGATATACATGAAATTTCATATATAGCTATATAATCCCTAGCGTAGTAAGATAAGACCTTTTGGAGCCGGCATTTTTTTAAAAAAGTTTTTTTATGAACCGCCCTAGTAGGACGCGGGTGGCGCTGTGGGTTAAACCACTGAGCCTAGGGCTTGCCGATCAGAAGGTTGGCGGTTCGAATCCCCGTGACGGGGTGAGCTCCAGTTGTTCAGTCCCTTCTCCTGCCAACCTAGCAGTTCGAAAGCACGTCAAAGTGCAAGTAGATCAATAGGTACCGCTCCGACGGGAAGGTAAACGGCGTTTCCGTGCACTGCTCTTGTTCGCCAGAAGCGGCTTAGTCATGCTGGCCACATGACCCGGAAGCTGTACGCCGGCTCCCTTGGCCAATAAAGCGAGATGAGCACCGCAACCCCAGAGACATCTGCGACTGGACTTAATGGTCAGGGGTCCCTTTACCTTTACCTTTAGTAGGGCAATAATTGTTCCTTGATAATTTGTTACCCCCCTCCATGATGGTACCTGGGGCGGATTTCCCCACCGCCCCCCGTTCCTATACCCCTGGATGCAGAACCCAGCACCCAGCCCGGTACCAAATTCTGTGCTTGTGTCTTTCCTTGAGCCGTGCAATAATTAACATTAATCCAAAGCGGCTCTGGGACAGACCGATGGGCTCTAGTGATGGGCACCAAGAAAATTGGGTTTTTAATTCCCTCCACCTGTGTGGCTTTGCAGGTTTCATCCCGGTGTGCAGTCTGGGCTTGTCCCAGGTGGGGCGCCTCAACCTGGGCCAGGATGTCAGCACCCTCCGCTACTTCACCATCTGCGGCCTGCAAGAAGGCTTTGAGCCCTTCGCCATCAACATGAAGCGGGACATCACCATGTGGTTCAGCAAGAGCCTGCCCCAGTTCTCCACTGTGCCCACGGAGCACCCTCATTATGAGGTGAGCTTTGCCACACTTGCGCGAACTGAGGCCTGGGGGGGGGGGACACCCCAGAGAGACGGGATTTGTAGAGCGATGCCTGCAGAGAACATTCTAGAACACTCTAGAACATTCTAGATCATTCTAGAAGCCCAGTTTGTGAGGAAAAGAGCGAACACCTCCTTCGCCTCACTTCAGAGGGCATTCTTTGGCAGAATGAAAGCTTGGAGAGTGGGAATGTGAGGGAACTTGAGAAATGATTTTTTTTCAATTTTTTCATTTAAATGCTTTATTATTCATTTTTATATATATTTGTACATTTTTATTAGTTTTTTTAACATATCATTCCCAACAATCATATAGCATAACTTCTTATCTTATACAATATTTTAGACTTCCGTCAACACCTCTGATGATTTTCCGTTCTTTATCACTTATTCTGCATTTCTTAATTTCTCTGTTACTCTTAATGATCATTAACTAATAATTGTCCTCGTAGTCTTTCTTGAAATATTTCAAATAGTCCTCCTTACAGAACATCTTGCAGTCCTACTGGCGTAAACTGTTCATTACAATTGCTTTTCAAATAGTTCATATATTTACTCCAGTCTTCTAAGAATCTCTGGTCCCGCAGGTTTCAAATCTTTCCTGTTAATTTATCCAATTCTGCATAGTCTATACATGCTTTATTATTAATTTTCCATATATATATATACAACACGTAGTCATCTTCATTTCAGTCATTCCAATAAAAATATACAAAAGATACATACAATTTCAACTACACAAGCCTATGACATCCAATCCTCTCCATATTTTCCTTTATGTTAAACATCTTGCTTTAATTTATCATTACTATTTTGTAAAAATTCTCTTTTCTATTTCAATATCACATTCCATCATATGTATCATTTTATTGTCTTTTTTTAATTGATTTATCATCAACCTATGTACCAAACACATAACCATACAAAGCAATAGCAGAACCACACACGGAGAATATTCTGTTAAAAAAAAGCAAATTGCAGAGATGTGGTAACATAGAACCAAAATTATAAGGGGAGCCTATATAGCCCAGCTATGACGAAGAGTGAGTTCATGGGGCGGCGAAACCTACCGGAAAAATAAGAAATCAAGATAACAAACTTTTTATAAAAGAATGGAAATAGTTCGTTGAATATTTACAAACAAACTGCAAACAGATAAAAACACTGGCAGGATTATTGTAATAACCTGCAGTTTTATAAGAGTATATATTTAAAGCCGATGAATAAATGAAACAAATTAATTTGGATATGCAGAAGGTATTAAAAATAAATTTAAGGAACCGCAGAAAGAGGGGGAAGGAAGTCAGGTTTTGAAATGTTAAAATGACTGTGGAATCATTAAAATGTATAAAACTGAAAATCATAAATAAAATAAAATAATAAAAAAGTGAGTCACTGGAGGAGTGCTTATATGGCTGTCCCTATTCATATATATATATAATTTTTTAAAAACGGAGGCCAGTCCACTTCAAAATTTGAACCCTGTGAGGAAGATAAGAGGGAGGTTGGTTTCTGAGGTACAGTGGTGCCTCGCAAGACGAAAATAATCCGTTCTGTGATTCTCTTCGTCTAGCGGTTTTTTCGTCTTGCGAAGCAAGCCCATTGGCGGATTAGCGCTATTAGCGGCTTTTAGCGGCTTATCTGCTGATCGGATCAGCTGATAAGCGGCTTAGCGGCTTAGAAAAAAGGGGGGGGGGAAACCAGCAGGAACTCGCAAGACATTGTCGTCTTGCGAAGCAAGCCCATAGGAAATTTGTTTTGCGAAGCACCTCCAAAACGGAAAACTCTTTCCTCTAGCGAGTTTTCCATCTTGCGAGGCATTCGTCTTGCGGGGCACCACTGTAAATATAAGGAGAGACAGAGGAAGATTCCAGGCTTGTTGCCTCACCATGGAGAGACAACGTGAGGGAGAAGGCCCTTAAGGTATAAGGTATATGACAAAGCCATGTTGGGGAAAAGGGATCAGGAGAATAAAGGAACTGGCGTTGTTATGGAGCTCCAGAGAGAGGCAAATAGTGGCACGCACAGAGTGGGCAGCAGTGAGGAGGCAGGGGAGAGAGGCAAGCCTTGGCTGTGTCTGAGGGAAGCAGCCATGTCTGCTTGATAAGAGGAGCACTGAGCCAGAGCTACCAAGGGGATAATATTAATATAATAATAATAATACAGTGGTACCTCGGGTTACATACGCTTCAGGTTACAGACTCTGCTAACCCAGAAATAGTACTTCGGGTTAAGAACTTTGCTTCAGGATAAGAACAGAAATCGTGCAGTGGCGGCCCAGCGGCAGTGGGAAGCCCCATTTGCTAAAGTGGTGCTTCAGGTTAAGAACAGTTTCAGGTTAAGAACAGACCTCCAGAACAAATTAAGTACTTAACCCGAGGTACACTGTAATATTTTATTTTTTGTACCCAGCCCATCTGGCTCGGTTTCCCCAGCCACTCTGGGCGGCTTCCAACAAAGATTAAAAATACATTAAAATGTCTCCATTCTAATAACTCTGGTATTTTATCAGTTTTCCCATTTTTTGCCACTACGATACTGGCATCTGCGGTTGCATAAAGGAATACATTCCTTTTATCCTTAGGGATGTCATTTTTTTTTTAATGGTTGGTACTTTCTGAGGGCTCATCTTGACTTTTGTGCCGCGTTTCTAGGCAGGTAAGGATGCGGATTTGGTTGCAGGTGACTTGTGCGAAAGAGAAACCGTAAGGTGAACCCGTGCCGCCCTGTGCTCCATTTTCAGGTCTCCCGGATCGACGGCACCGTGGACAACCCTCCGTGCTTGAAGATGACCCACCGGACGTTCGGCTCGCAGAACGCCGTGGTGGAGCTCCTCTTCCTTCGGCTCAGCATGCCCGTGGAGTTCGACGAGAAGTTCAAGGTCACGGCGGGCACCACTCCCCTCACGCACGCCCTCACCATCCCCGAGGACGAGGTCAAGGACGTCGACCTCGACTCGGAATACGAGCAGCTGAAGAAAACCGCCAGCCCCAAGGAGGCCGAAGAGGCCGAGAAGGAGAAGCAAGGCCCCGCTCCGCCAGGCGCGCCTAAGGAGCCCCCCAAGGAGGCCTCCAAGGCCGAGAACGAAAAGGATGCTTCGACGGAAAAGGGCAAGACCAAGCGAGGGTGAGGGCTGGGTTGGGGAGTGGGCAGAAAAGGCTTCTTGCCTGGGGTGCACCCCACTGACCTCAGATGGCTTCCCTTCAGCACCTTCCTGCCTATGTTATTACAACAACAACAACAACAACAACAACAACAACAACAACAACAACAACAACAACAAATTTATTTATACCCCACCCTCCCCAGCCAAGACCGGGCTCAGGGCGGCAAACAACCAATAATAAAAACAAGTTGATTGAAATACAACTTAAAAACAAGATTAAGATACAACGTTAAAACATTAAAATGCAGCCTCTTCACAGGAAAAAAAAGAAAGAAAGAGGGGGAGGGAGTCAAATTGATTCTAAGCCAAAGGCCAGGTGGAACAACTCTGTCTTACAGGCCCTGCGGAAAGAGATCAGATCCCGCAGGGCCCTGGTCTCATGAGAGAGAGCGTTCCACCAGGCCGGAGCCATCACTGAGAAGGCCCTGGCTCTGGTTGAGGGTAATCTAACTTCCTTAGGGCCCGGGACCTCTAGGGTGTTGCTATTTATGGACCTTGAGGTCCTCCGTGGGCCATACCAGGAGAGGCAGTCCTGTAGGTATATCCCAACGTGGCTCCAAAGAACATGCAGCAACATGCTTGGCTTCCCATGAGACTGTCACCTCATCCCTCCCTCCCCCATTTAATTCAGATTTACCCTTTATGTGGCACGTTGGTTTTATATATCTGATTTTCTGCAGGAATGGTAAATCTCTTATCAAATGGGAAGAAAATATAAGATGGCCTTCCAAACCAACTGCTTAAGGCGATTTTTGAAACAGTTAGAAGCACAAAAGCGCAGGTCGTTGTTTTACTTTTGAACCACATTTTCTGCAAGTGAATCTGTGCTCAAAGCAGTTCAGAAACTAAATGCAGCGATGCAATAATTATACACCGGGAGCCGTATAATGTCACTGCAACGCCATGCTAGAAAATTAATCATCATTAATCAACGGTTCATTTGACATATAAAAACATGTAACTAAACAGTACAGCTCACTAATAGATCAAGTCAGCATTTCCATGAAGCAGCAGTTTTTCGGGCAGCAGTTCCTTTCTGAAGGCTCCTAGGGCTGGAGGGTGGGGCAAGCCAGGGGGAGAAAGCCACCCCCTACTGTCCAGCACAGAGTCACTGACCCCCTCACTGCATTTAAAAGAAGACTAAAACCCTAACAGGTGGACATTGGTGTTTAAGACCAATTTGTCCTACTAGGAAATCGTGCTTGAACAAGCATGTCTTCAGCTGTTTCCGGAAAGTGCAGTTAGTGAGCACTTGTCGTGTCTGAGGTAAAAGGTAAAGGGACCCCTGCCCATTAGGTGCAGTTTTCGACGACTCTGGGGTTGCTGCGCTCATCTCGCTTTATTGGCCGAGGGAGCCGGCGTACAGCTTCCGGGTCATGTGGCCAGCATGACTAAGCCGCTTCTGGCGAACCAGAGCAGCACACAGAAACACCGTTTACCTTCCCGCCAGAGTGGTACCTATTTATCTACTTGCACTTTGACGTGCTTTTGAACTGCTAGATTGGCAGGAGCTGGGACTGGACAACGGGAGCTCACTCCGTTGCAGGGATTCGAACCGCCGACCTTCTGATCGGCAAGCTCTAGGCTCAGTGGTTTAGACCACAGCGCCACCCGCGTCCCTTGTCGCATCTGAACAGGAATGCTATTCCACAGAACAGGGGGCAGCCATGCTAAAAGCCCTGTTCTGAGTTACTGCAGAGTTCAGTTTCTTTATTAAAGTTAGGAATTTTGGGGAGAAACTACGGGACGTATGAGCATGATGGCATGCGGGTGGTACTGTGCAAAACATTCATGCGTAAGCAGTGACAAGGCCCTAGTGTGCTGCCGTGTGAAAGTGCCCCTTGCGTGTTTAACAGTGTGGTCCAATGTGGATTGATTCAGAAGTAAGTCCCATTCAGTAATGCACTTTAATCCAAGAAAAGCAAAGATGGCAGCCTTGGAGAGAATGAGGTCTGGTTATTTGGATGCAGCGCCAGCTTCCGTTTCTGACCATGCTCCCTCTCTCCCACGTCTCCAGTTTTCTGTTCAAGGCCAAGAAAGCCACCACTTTCATCAGCCCTCCTCCAGTCGTCCCCACCGTACCTCGGCTGGAAGAGGAGGTGGTTCCAGATAACCGAGATGACCCCGAGATCATCATGAACACCACAACGGTAACAAGGACTTGGCTCTTTGTGAGGCTTGGCATGCAGTCTCTTGATAGAAGCAGAGATTCGCTCCTTTACTTTGGGGTGCTCAGGTGTGCTTTGCTACAGGTCGAGGGCATCTTTTTTCTGGGTGGGGCTAAAGCACAATTCACGGACCAGTTTCAGAGCATGCGACCTTCTCCCAGAGATGGGATGCTTGGGGAAATGTTTTGAGTTCAAAAAACCTGCGCATAGCTCCTCTCTTCCTTCAACTTGCACCAAAGGAGGAATTGCTTCCTAGCTTAAGTGAACCACAGTTTGTCATTAGCCCTTTCTCCTTACAGTATTACTACTCAGTTCGGATCTTTGCGGGCCAGGAGCCTACCTGTGTCTGGGTAGGCTGGGTCACACCTGACTACCACCAGCACGACATGAACTTTGACCTCACCAAGGTGCGCAACGTCACTGTCACCATGGGTGACGACAAGGGAAACATCCACGACAGGTGAGAGCTAGCCGGGTTCCTTTTGGGTCTGTCATAGACATTTCCTCAGGCCCGTGCCTTAGTTGATTGTGGGTGAAGGTTGAAAGGAGGTCTGACAAAGATAAAACAAGGACCTCAAATGCTCATCCATGAATGTTTATAAAAGGACTGATCTGTAGCCTTATTAGACTTTACCGACTGGTGGGGTCTGTGTTGCTCCTGGGAGGGAGGAAGGAAGTCAAATGATACCGAGGTTGGTTCAGAGAAAGAGTTTATTCTGCTCTCCGGATAGCAGAAGGCACTTGCGTGGTCAGTCCACAGCAAGTCCAAAGAAATGAGAAATTTCATGCAGTACATATACCCTCCAGGTACCCTCTCCCCCCTTCCGCAGGATTCCAACCACATCAGCTTATACATGCAGGTTGACATCACAGATGTTCCTGCTCTGGTACTCTTAACCATAAAAGGGTGTTCCTCTTCCTGTACTCTTGACCATAAAAGGGTGTTCCTGTTCCTGTTCCTAAACTCTTATCTTGGACAAGAGGTCACCAACTCCTGGCCCCGTTCCCGGGTGGCTGACAAGGTCTGTGCCTCAATGTAAGATAAGACCCAGATGCGTCATCCCTGCTCCACTTTGGAATGGACAAGGCCATTCATTAGGCGTCACGGACTGATAAAGGAGAGAGCTTTGAGCACTTGTTTATACAGTTGGATTTTGGCTCAAGAGCTCATGTTAAAGCATTTTAGAAATGCTCCCTTGGAGAAGGAAAAAATGCGGATTTTGGGGCCTGTTTCAGACTGACTGTCCAGTCAGGTTTTAAGTTCTGGGAACCCATTCCTTCACTCCGCCAAAAGGATGAGCACAAAAAGAGGCTACAGACAAGAGGGGTGATGGGAATTGTAGTTCAGCAACATGTGGAGGGTACCAGGTTGGGGAAGCCTTGCTTTCCAGGGCTTAGTGGTACCTCAAGAAGGTCTTGGTCAGAAGGACTCTTCAACTGTTTCTCCCTTTCGTAGCATCAAGCGAAGCAGTTGCTACATGGTGTGGGGAGGGGACTTCGTCTCCAGTACCCAGCAGACTCGGGTCAGCACTGTAGACTTGGTGATTGGCTGTCTCGTTGACCTGGCAACAGGCCTCATGACCTTTACAGCCAATGGGAAAGAGGTCAACACTTTCTTCCAGGTGAGTGGGGCACCTTCTGGGTGGAAGGGCAGAACACATTTTTCAGGACACTGTGGAGTACAGAGAGGTGGTGGGGATACAGAGCATATTTAATTTAAGGAACTTGCTGCCACAAGGTGTGGGGATGCATGCTGGCTTTAGATAGTCTTTAAATGAGTTATTAAAATAGATGTGAAACTGTTGATAAGGATAACTTAATGCAACCTCCATTTTCCACCTCCAACCACCGACGCCGGAGACACACAAGAGGGGAATTGTTGGCTGGAGCTTCTATATTCTCCTTTGAGGCTTTCAGAAAACAGTCCTCTTTCCAGAGCATGGTCAAGGATGCCTGTTATATGCACCTGCCATGTTCTGAACCGATGCAAGCTTCAGCCAGGTTGAAAGTTGCCCACCCCTCCAGCAAAGGTTGTGAGTGGACAATATAACCCTCTGTCTCCAGACTACATCCTCCAGGCTTGTGGAGAACTACAGAGCCTTTAAGGGCCAACCCTCGGCCCTAAAGGCGGGCAAGTCTCCTCTGTCCCATACACTGCCAGGCTGGTGATGTGCAGTTGGAAGCATCTGGTTCCTCGTGGGAAGGTGCCTGAGATGGTTCAGGCTCTGACTCAGTAGATTTCTCTGGGGGCTCCTATCCCTCAGCCTGAGGCACAATGAGCTCCCTTTCTTCCACAGTCAGCTCTGAGCCCTAAACTTGACCTGGTTCCCTAACTCCCTTCCAGGTTTCCATAGAATCATAGAGTTGGAAGAGACCACAAGGGCCATCGAGTCCAACCCCCTGCCAAGCAGGAAACATCCACCTTGTGTCTGGATCGCTGCTAGATTCAGGGGCTGTGAAACCACCCGTGTAAAGGCTTTCCTACACCACAGACTTAAACTACTTTACCTGGTGTGTCTGATTTAGCGTAGTGGCCAAAAATGTCAGGCGTATGTGCATGTCAGAGACTGTAGGACCAATACGCTCTGATTTGCTTGAATGTATTTACAAAAAATAAAAAATAAACTGCCCTGAAATAATTGATAAAAGCTGGTATATATAATTGTTTTAAATACATTAAAAATAAACAAAACATTGACATGACTCAGCATCCAGGGTACTGGGCATCCTTGCAATGCCACAATCCCCATCATTCATTGGGAGAAAAAGTTACAAGTTGAAACCTTTTTCCTATGTGTTTTACTGCATCATCTTACACACCTGTCGCACTGCAGGTGGAGCCAAACACGAAGCTGTTTCCTGCTGTCGTTGCCCTCCCAACAAGCCAGAACGTAATCCAGTTTGAACTGGGCAAGTTGAAGGTAAGGCCCAAACCGCCAAATAGTATTGTTTTTGCACACATCCCAATCGCCGAGCCATGAGGGACTCTAAGGGTTCCAATCCTTATCTAGGGTTCGGTTTCCTTGAAATGAAGGTGAATGGAGACTGTGGTGTCTTCATGATATATGGTTACATTTGCATATCAATACAACCTTAGCATAGAATGGAAGGCCTCACAGCATTAACACCCCAACAGATCTTGCCTCCACATTAAGTTCCCAGACCATAGCTCTGGGTACAGCACAGAGTAAGGCAAGCCTTTGTGTCTCCAGCTTCCAGCATCAGCCCAAACCTTCTCACAAACAGCCTCCACCTGCTGTTCTCCATCCTAGGATCACATGGCATCCAGCCAGATGAGGTGGGAGAAGGCCCATCCTTTTGTCTCTATATCAACAGGGCAACTTTTTTGGACATATAAACGGAAGTACTTAGTTGGCCAGCTGAGGACATTACCTTAACAAAGAAATGAGTCTGCCTGGTTCAGTTCTAAACCGCACTGCATACTGGGTCACAGGCTTGGAAGGGAGCCACAGATATCCAAACTGACCTCCCCTCAAAACTACAACAGTATTTTAGAACGGAGGGAAGCTTGCAGTTGTGACATTCAGAGTGACCACATTCTTCTGTCTCCCTTCTCCTCCCCTGGCAGAACATCATGCCCATCTCAGCTGCCATGTTCCGCAGTGAGCGGAAGAACCCAGAACCCCAGTGCCCCCCACGGCTTGCCATTCAGATGCTGACACCGATGACCTGGAGCCGTATGCCCAATGAGTTCCTGCGGGTGGAAGTTGCCCGTTTCAGCGACCGGCATGGGTGGATGGTTGAGTGTACAGAGCCTAACATCATGATGGCCCTCCACATTCCAGAGGAAAGCCGGTGAGTCTCCTATAAGCCCCTGTAGGAATTACAGCTGAGCTCTACCAAGTCCTAAGGCAGATTAGCCATTTCAGCACCGTGGAGAGCTCCTAATGAGCCACTTGCTCCCACAAAGGGCTGGAAGAAAATGGAGACCTTTTGAGCATATCTCCTCCCACTCACCTCTCAGAAGTCACATGCCCACCGTTCATTTGAAGCAGGGGGCTCTCTTGGTAGTTCCACCACCTTCAGAAGTTTGGGATAGTGGTGACCCTGGAGAGGACCTTCTCTGTGGCAGCCCTAAGTCGTGGAATTCATTCCCTACAAAGGTGCGTCTGGCACCTTAACTATACACCTTTTGGCCTAGGACTTGCTGATCAAAAGGTCGGCGGTTCGAATCCCTGTGATGGGGTGAGCTGTTGCTTGGTCCCTGCTCCTGCCAACCTAGCAGCTCGAAAGCACGTCAAAGTGCAAGTAGATAAATAGGTACCGTTCCGGCGGGAAGATAAACGGCGTTTCCGGTGCTGCTCTGGTTCGCCAGAAGCGGCTTAGTCATGCTGGCCTCGTGACCCGGAAGCTGTACGCCGGCTCCCTCGGCCAATAAAGCGAGATGAGCGCCGCAACCCCAGAGTCGACCACGACTGGACCTAATGGTCAGGGGTCCCTTTACCTTAACCTTAAAGATGTGTCTCTTTACACTCGCATTGGCCACCTGAAGTATGAGTTTTCAGGACCTACTTATTCCTGTTACTGTAATTTATTTTAATACTATTTTTAATACCGACTTTTAAGTGGTTGCAACCTGTCCTGGAACCTGCTGGTGAAAAGCAGGAACAACAACAATGATGATATAAAATGAGGATAATGTGTACATCAAACTACAAGCACTCTGAGTTACAGTGGTACCTTGGGTTACATACGCTTCAGGTTACATACGCTTCAGGTTACAGACTCCGCTAACCCAGAAATAGTACCTCAGGTTAAGAACTTTGCTTCAGGATGAGAACAGAAATCGTGTTTTGGCGGCGCGGCGGCAGCAGGAGGCCCCATTAGCTAAAGTGGTGCTTCAGGTTAAGAACAGTTTCAGGTTAAGAACGGACCTCCAGAAGAAATTAAGTACTTAACCTAAGGTACCACTGTATTTCCTCATCCGAAAAGCACTTGAAGAGACACCCTGTTAAGAAAATATAAAGAGGAAAGAAAGTGTTAAGATTATCATCATGCGTAGTTACAGACCCATGTTAAGCCTATTATATTAATAATTCACCCTTTGCATCTGTTTTGCTCTATTTTGTTTTCAACTTATACTTCCCTAAAAAAATCATAGGGAGGTATCTAATAATAATAATAATAATAATAATAATAATAATAATAATAGTAGTAGTAGTAGTAGTAGTAGTGGTGGTGGTGGTGGGAATTGTAGCTCCATGAGGGATAAACTACACTTCCCATGACTCATTTGGAGAAGCTATGTGCTTTGAAAGCACGTCAAAAGTGCAAGTAGATAAATAGGTACTACTCTGGCGGGAAGATAAACGGCGTTTCCGTGCGCTGCTCTGGTTCGCCACATGACCCGGAAGCTGTACGCCAGCTCCCTCGGCCAATAAAGCGAGATGAGCGCCGCAACCCCAGAGTCGTCCGCGACTGGACCTAACGGTCAGGGGTGCCTTTACCCTTTACCTTTATGTGCTTTAAATGTAAGGTGTAGATGCAGCCCTAGGCTCAGCTGTCTTATGGAGAACTAGGGCTTTTTCAAAAAGATGGTGCCCAGGCCTGGAGGACAGGGCACTTCCTGCCACACAGTGCTCTCACATTCCTCTCTTCTGACTCCCCTTTGCAGGTGCATAGACATCCTGGAGCTTTCAGAGCGCCTGGACCTGCTGAAATTCCACTCGCATACCCTGAAGCTGTACTGCGCTGTCTGCGCCTTGGGCAACAACCGGGTGGCGCATGCCCTGTGCAGCCACGTGGACGAGTCTCAGCTGCTGTACACCATCGAGAGCAACCACCTGCCTGGCCTTCTGCGCAGCGGCTACTACGACCTGCTCATCGGCATGCACCTGGAGTCAGCCAAGCGCTCCCGCCTCATGATGAACAGCGAGTTCATCGTCCCCATGACGGACGAGACCAAGAGCATCACACTCTTCCCGGCCGGCACCAAGAAGCCCGGCCTGCCCGGGGTGGGCATGAGCACCTGCCTGCGCCCGCCGCTGCACTTTGTGGACACCTGCTTCGTCAGCAACAGCAAGGAGCTGTACCAGCTGAGCCCGTCCATCCCCTTGGACGTGCTGAAGGTGAAGGCCATCAACATGCTGACCGAGGCCGTCCAGGACGGCGGGCAGCACACCCGCGACCCCGTCGGGGGCAGCGTGGAGTTCCAGTTCGTGCCGGTCCTCAAGCTGATCTGCACCCTCCTCATCATGGGCGTCTTTGAAGACGAGGACGTGCGCCACATCCTCAAGATGATCGAGCCGAACGTCTTCGTGGAGCCCAAGGAGGAGGAAGAGGCAGCAGCGGATGCTGAGGAGGGAGGGGAAGAGCAAGCGCCCACGGCAGAGGAAGAGGAGGAGATGGCGGCAGCGGAGGAAGAAGACGAAGAGGGGGCAGAGAAAGAGGCCGGAGGAGGGAAGAAGGAAGACGTGGAGGGAGGCGAGAAGAGGGAGCTGAAAGCCATCGAGGCCGGGGAAGCGGAAGCCAAGGAGGATGAGGAAGGGTTGGAGGAAGGCCTGCTGCAGATGAAACTTCCTGAATCTGTCAAGCTGCAGGTAAAGGGTGGGGCTTTAGGGTTTCCTTCCCACCCCCGCTCCCTCCAGATCACCCAGCCTCTGTGGTCCTTCAACCGTGGCTTCCCAGCCATCTTATTCCCACCGTCAGAGTCGGTTAGCTCCGTTCCCTGTCCAAACAATGGACCACACACTTTTAACGGGATCAAGCACATCTTGTTCTTGACTGGTCACTTTAAGAATAGGATGCTGGACTAAATGGGCCATTGGCCTGATTCATAACGGCTCTTCTTGTGTTCTAGGGAGGAACGAAAGGAGCATGAGGCGAACACTTGTGTTTGGATGGGTGTGAGGTCTTCATGTGTTGGATTGAATGGATGGTGCTCTAGCTGTTGTGCTTCTGTGACCATGTGAGAAAGCAGGAGTGTGTTTTGGGTTGTACCCAACTGAGTTTTAACTTGGAGCGGATGCGCTGAAATTAATGAACATGTTATTTCATTCCACTCGGTCTAAGCTCAGTTGGAGACAACCCTCGTTGGGTTGGCTCTGGCTCCACTCATGGGCTGCCCACTTTTAATGGGGAAGGGACATCTTGTCCTCGTGGCCACTGTGAGAACAGGATGCTGGACCTGATGGCCATTGGCCTGATCCAGGGCTCCTGCTATGTAACATCCTGAGCCAGCTCTGTGAGCACCGGGTCACCCTGAAAGACCCATCTCTGTGTGGTCCACCTCCTTTGAGGCCACTCCCATGTCCCATCTCCAGTTGGTATGTACAACTGTTGTTGTTTAGTCGTGTCCGACTCTTTGTGACCCCCTGGACCAGAGCACGCCAGGCACTCCTGTCTTCCACTGCCTCCCACAGTTTGGTCAAACTCATGCTGGTAGCTTCGAGAACACTGTCCCACCATCTCGTCCTCTGTCATCCCCTTCTCCTTGTGCCCTCCATCTTTCCCAACATCAGGGTCTTTTCCAGGGAGTCTTCTCTTCTCATGAGGTGGCCAAAATATTGGAGCCTCAGCTTCAGGATCTGTCCTTCCAGTGAGCACTCAGGGCTGATTTCCTTCAGAATGGAGAGGTTTGATCTTCTTGCAGTCCATGGGACTCTCAAGAGTCTCCTCCAGCACCATAATTCAAAAGCATCCATTCTTCGGCGATCAGCCTTCTTTATGGTCCAGCTTTCACCTCCATACATCACTACTGGGGAAACCAGAGCTTTAACTATACGGACCTTTGTTGGCAAGGTGATGTCTCTGCTTTTTAAGATGCTAAGCCCCAAACCTCCTCCTCTCTCCTTCTCAGTCCTTTCCACCCAGCCCTGGTGACTGTAGCTCCTCTCCCCATTGTGCTGACTCCTCTCTCTCCCTCCCTCTTCCCACAGATGTGCAACCTGCTGCAGTTCTTCTGCGACCGCGAGCTGCAGCACCGTGTGGAAGCCATCATCGCTTTCTCGGAGCGCTATGTGGACAACCTGCAGACCAACCAGCGCCAGCGCTACAACACCCTCATGCAGGCCTTCACCATGTCCGCCGCAGAGACGGCCCGGCGCACCCGAGAGTTCCGCTCCCCTCCTCAGGAGCAGGTACTGGGGAGGGAGCAATGGGGAGAGCTAAAGGGGGTGGCTAGGCAGGGCGTCAGCCAGTGAAGTACAACTTCCTGTAATGCCTCTATGTCAAAAGCCGATAATATTCTCACACAGCAATCCAGAATATTATTATTCTTCATTATTTATTGTATAATACTTTCACTGACCACCTCGCTGAGGAAATCCTGGGTGAGTTTGAAAGCCCTGGTGCTAGCCTCTGATTGATATAGTAGAAGCAAATTGAAATAGCAGAAGCAAATTAAGTTTCATTTTGGGATTCAGAACTGGGAGCCCTGCTTGTCTCCACCTGGCTTGGATTGGGGCCTGACAGGCTCCATAAAGAGTGCTGCTGCTGCTGCTGCTGCTTGGCAAAGAAGGCTCCATTATTGGGTGTTTTTTAATCTATGTCATTTAAATTGTGATTGATATTACAGTGGTACCTCTGGATGCGAACGCGATCCGTTCCGGAGCCCCGTTCGCATCCTGAAGGAAACGCAACCCACGTCCACACGTCCGGCGATTCGCCGCTTCCGCACATGCGTGTGACGTCATTTTGAGCGCATGCGTGAGCGGCGAAACCCGGAAGTAACGCGCTCCGTTACTCCCGGGTCGCCGCGGAGCGCAACCCAAACATGCTCAACCCAAAGCTATTTCAACCCGAGGTATGACTGTAATGCTGTATTAGATTTCGATTTTATGATTTATGCGGAAATTGTTTTCCATTTGGCTGGTACTTTTTTATTTGTTTATTGTTTATGACTTTTGTTATGTTGGTAATTATGTAAATCTTGTCATGTTGTGAGCCGCCCTGAGCATTGTTTTTACTATGGAAAGGCGGCATACAAATAAAATGATGAATGATGAATGAATGAAGTTCTCACTGTCAGTGGCCTACAGTGCAGCACTTGATGTTTTGCTGTTCTGCTAAATTTGTATCGTGAACAACTATTGGTTTACTGAGAGCAAGGGAAAGATTCTTCTAATCGAGAGCCAGTGTGGTGTAGTGGTTAAGAGCGGTAGTCTCGTAATCTGGGGAACCGGGTTCGCGTCTCCGCTCCTCCACATGCAGCTGCTGGGTGACCTTGGGCCAGTCACACTTCTCTGAAGTCTCTCAGCCCCACTCACCTCACAGAGTGTTTGTTGTGGGGGAGGAAGGGAAAGGAGAATGTGAGCCGCTTTGAGACTCCTGAAGGGGAGTGATAAAGCGGGATATCAAATCCAAACTCTTCTTCTTCTTCTTCTAATGCACAGCCTTTCCCAACCTGATGCCCTCCAGATGTGACGAGCTGTAACTCCTATCAGCCCCAGGCAGTTGTAGTGCAAAACATCTGGAGGGCACCAGGTTGGGGAAGACTGGCATAGTACATTCAACAGGAAAGGCCCGGATTCTCTGCTCCAGCATGATGCTAGGTCAGCCTTTCTCAACCTGTGGGTCCCCAGATGTTGTTGAACTACAGCTCCCATCACCCCTAGCTAGCAAGGCCATAGCTCAGGGATGATGGGAGTTGTAGTCCAACAACATCTGGGGACCCACAGGTTGAGAACCGCTGTGCTAGGTGCTGTACGGAGCATGGGACAAAAGCTGCCCAGGCTTGCAACCCACATCCAGTGCAACCTGTGTCTTCTTTCCTCTGCAGATCAACATGCTGCTTCACTTCAAGAATGGGGCTGACGAGGAGGAGTGCCCAGTACCGGAAGACATCCGGGACGAACTGCTAGAATTCCACGCTGATTTGCTATCTCACTGTGGTAAGGAGACCTCTTCATTGCCCCTACCAGCCCAAAGCACACTGAAAATCACTCTGCTTGATGCAGAGGAGTGCTGGGAAGCACCAGCTGAGGAACCCGCAAGTGAACCCTGGTCTCACAGAACCAGATGAGGTGTGAAGAGGGCAGAGCGAAAGCAGACAAGGCAGCAGAGTCTCAGATTGCTTGGGAAGGACCCGGGCGAGGAGGAGACTTAGGAAGCTGTGGGAAGGCGTGGACCTTCAGTCCTCACAACTGCCATTGGGGCAAGGTCTACTGGAAAGAGTTGCTGTGCTCACTAGGCCTGAGCTGTTTTGTTTCTTGGAATAAAGAGTTGACGTCACTGACAGTTTCTGAGTTATTGCTGACTTGCTCCCGACACCTGCCCTAACATCAGGACACATTCGCACCATATATTTAAAGCACTGCGATACAACTTTAAACCTTCATGGCTTCCCCCAAGGAATCCTGGGAGTTGTAGTTTCTTAGGGGTGCTGAGAGTTCTGTTTCGTAGATGCAAGCCACACCTTCCCCAGCTTATCCCTGTGGTGAACGACAGCTAGAAGCTTGTACAAACAGAAAGTGTGGGTTGTGAAGTTGTTGCAGATGCCAAGGTCCACACTTGCACAGTATGTTCTTGTCCACACAACCTGGCTGGCTTGGGCACCAGGCCGGTTTCCCCCATTTTTTGACACTTGCGCTCATTAGCTCTGCACATTCCCCAATAGGTATCCAATCGGAGGGTGAAGAAGAAGAGGAAGAGGAAGACACATCCTTCTACCGGCGGCTGATGGGCTTAGTGGATAAGGTAACGAGCTTCCGCAAGAAGGAGGAGAAAACGGAGGAAGAGCAGCCTGCAGAAGAGGAGCCAAAACCCAGTAGGTGCAAGAGTGGAGTTGGGGAAGGAAAGGGGTGATTAAGGGGCTACTTTGCTGAGAGTTATAGGGACGCGGGTGGCGCTGTGGGTTAAACCACAGAGCCTAGGACTTGCCGATCAGAAGGTTGGCGGTTCAAATCCCCATGATGGGGTGAGCTCCCGTTGCTCAGTCCCTGCTCCTGTCAACCTAGCAGTTCAAAAGCACGTCAAAGTGCAAGTAGATAAATAGGTACCGCTCCAGCGGGAAGGTAAACAGTGTTTCCATGTGCTGCCAGAAGCAGCTTAGTCATGCTGGCCACGACCCGGAAGCTGTACGCTGGCTCCCTCGGCCAATAAAGCGAGATGAGCGCTGCAACCCCAGAGTCGGCCACAACTGGACCTAATGGTCAGGGGTCCCTTTACCTTGCTGCGAGTTGAGGATCATGGCCATGAGTCAGGAGGAGGCAAATTTATTTAATGTTCTTAAGAAGTGTCCTTTGCCCGCTTCGTGACCTCCAGATGTTTTGCACTATAGCCTCTTGTAGGCTGTCTAGTACAGGCTTCCTCAACTTTGGCCCTCCAGATGTTTTTGGCCTACAACTCCCATGATCCCCAGCTAGCAGGACCCATGGTCAGGGATGATGGGAACTGTAGTCTCAAAAACATCTGGAGGGCCGAGGTTGAGGAACCCTGGTCTAGTAGACCTCAGTTGTCCCTCTCCCCAACCACGCAGGCACCCTGCAGGAGCTGATCTCGCACACCATGGTTCACTGGGCCCAAGAGTCTTTCATCCAGAGCCCGGAGCTGGTGAGGGTCATGTTCAGCCTTCTCCATCGGCAGTACGACGGCCTTGGGGAGCTAATCCGTGCCCTCCCCAAGGCCTACACCATCAACGCCAACTCTGTGGAAGACACTATGAGCCTGCTGGAGTGCCTGGGCCAGATCCGTTCACTGCTCATCGTCCAGATGGGGCCTGAGGAGGAGAACCTGATGATACAGAGTATTGGGTATGTGCCTCCATCTCTTCCTGTAGCCTCCTCCTTTATCCCACCCTGAAGCAGTCCCTCCATGCTCCCTGGGTTCCCGGCTCCTGCTCAAACGGAACTGTTCGCTCCAATGAGCTGCAGAAATACATTTCCATATTACTCAGCCATCTTGGTTCATCTTGTCTGGTACTGAGCTCTACAAGGTCTGAGGCAAGGATCCTTCCCTGCTCCTGCTGCCTGAGGCCCCTTCTCGCTTGAGACACTTGTGTAACATCTGCTCTGTCCATGAGCTATGACCCCACCCCCAATTTTGACTCCTTCCCATTGTGGGGACAGCATCCTTCTCTGAGGCTAAGTCTGTTACGGAAAAGGAGCAATGCAGCAGCGAGCTGCAGCTGGCTGGAAAGCAAAACAGGATGTGAATGTTTGGGACTGTACCATGGGAACAAAGGGGCAGTCTATTCACTGTGGTGAGCACCGGATGTTAGCTCAGAGTGTCATTTGACCTGTACAGGAAGTACAGGAGGTGGAGTTTTGTCTCTCTACTGTTGGTGTCTGAAGAGAGCAGACGCGTTTCTCTGTAATGCTGCAAAGACAGAAATAAAGGCATGTAAATACATTTCCGTCTATCTCTTTCCCCTCCCTGGGGGGAGCAGGGAGCAGGGAGCAGGGAAGAGTGGTGTGTTCTTCTCACACTTGAGGAGGATCGCCGATCGTGACCTAGCCTGTATCCTGCCGGGAGACGCAGACAGGGAGGTCAACAAGGAGATCAAGCCGGGTGCCTGGAGAGTGGCCAGTTCCTCTGATAAGGCTTGAGAATCCGACAAAGTCCACTCCATACATTTAAAGCATCGCTATCATGCCTACTAGCCATTGATAGTCTTACCCTCCTCCACGTATTTGCCCTACCCTCTTTTAATGCCTTCCAGGGTGGCCATTCTCTCAGCCTGAAGCTCTTCCCCTTAAACACTCACTACTCCCACTTGCTCTGTCCCTTGCACCGTGGGCTTGCATTCTCCTGTACTCAGTGCCTTGCACCCTTGTGTTTTCCCCTGGCAGCAACATTATGAACAACAAGGTCTTCTACCAGCACCCCAACCTGATGAGGGCTCTGGGCATGCATGAGACCGTCATGGAGGTGATGGTGAATGTGCTCGGAGGAGGAGATTCGAAGGTAAGGAAGCTTGCTCTCGGCTAGCACAGGCCCACGTTTTCAAGGCTGCTCATGGCTACACACACACCCAACAAATTGATGGAGGAGGTGGTGGTGGTGCGGTCTTCAGTGCAGGAGAGTGAGGGGGTCCATAACTGGATCAAATGCTTTCTGCCATTCTGTGAGGAGGGATGCATGGCGTTGACCTTGAAAGCCCTAAATGCCCAGTATACCTGAAGGAGCGTCTCCACCCCCATCATTCTACCTGGACACTGAGGTCCAGCACCGAGGGCCTTCTGGTGGTTCCCTCACTGCGAGAAGCAAAGCTACAGGGAACCAGGCAGAGGGCCTTCTCAGTGGTGGCACCCGCCCTGTGGAACGCCCTCCCATCTGATGTCAAAGAGATAAACAACTACCTGACATTTAGAAGACATCTGAAGGCAGCCCTGTTCAGGGAAGTTTTTAATGTGTGACATTTTAAATGTATTTTTAATCTTTGTTGGAAACTGCCCAGAGTGGCTGGAAAAACCCAGCCAGGTGGGCAGGGTACAAATAATATATTATTATTATTATTATTATTATTATTATTATTATTATTATTAACATGTGGAGAGACAGCTGCTGCTGTTTCCTTCTCTTGGCACCCATTTTGATTTCATAAAATCAATGTGATTTTATATTTTAAAAAAATACTTCAATAGAGTGGAAGAACTCACTGCTTCAATACTGTAATGGGTTTAGGGGTTGCTCGTGCGTAAGTTGCCGCCACTCCTGGCTAGGTTACCTGGTTGAACCCTTTCTGACCGGACAGCCTCTAGCTTTGTGGCTGTCTCAGTCACTGGCAGAATCCGTCAGTGGGCGTTTCTTGAACTTCTTCCAGCAAAAAAGTTCTTTGACGCCTAGTCTCCTCCTACTCTCCCTGCGCGGAAGTCTTTTGTGCAGGGAGGGTGTGGGCAGCGGAGTACCCGTACTCTCTCCGCTGGTCTCCGGCGAGGAGTCTTGGAGCCTCCTCTCCGATTCCCCTATCTGCCCCCCTCTCTACTGGTGTTACGCTGATTTCCTTCCCCAGCGGACGGGCTGCCTCTCTCCCTACTGGGACCCTCTCCGGCATCCCTCTGGAGCCTTCCCTGCGCCTCTAGCTCCGATGGCAGTTCCCTGACAAATACTTTTCCAACGCTGGAGCTTTTGAGGAACTCAGAGCTCTTATTTGACCAATTCCCACGGAAAGGCGAAGCACCGATAGCAGTTTGAAGTAATGCACCTCTCCTCCTTCAGGCCATACAGTGGAACTATGAACTGCTTCATTATTGACAGGAAGGCACCCCATTTTTAAAAAAGCTCCCTCCAAGTGAACACACGCACACTCAGAATGTCTATTCTGGACTTGGTGCGCTGCAAGTGCGTGCAACAGCCATGCAATGCCGTCTTCGTCAAAACGTTACCCCATATTTCAGGAGAGGGGTGGGTGAGATGGTAAAGCGGGTGTTTAGCAAAGCTGTTAAAGGAAGCCACCTTGTCCCTTGCTGAGCAGGAGATCCGCTTCCCCAAGATGGTGACCAATTGCTGCCGTTTCCTCTGCTACTTCTGCCGCATCAGCCGCCAGAACCAGCGCTCCATGTTCGACCACCTCAGCTACCTGCTGGAGAACAGTGGCATTGGGCTGGGTGAGCAAGGGCGCTTCGGAGCAGGGTTGGGGGAGTGCAGTGGGGTGCTGGGGTGTGAAGGAACACAGCAGATATCTGCTGTCCAAAGATGATGGGAATGGGCTTTTTCTGTGGTGGCTCCCCATTTGTGGAGTCTCGCCTGGCCCCTTCATTACATATCTTTTAGGTCCCCGGCAGAAATGTTTCTCTTTAACCTGACAGTAAGAGCTGTTCGACAGTGGAATTTGCTGCCAAGGAGTGTGGTGGAGTCTCCTTCTTTGGAGGTCTTTAAGCAGAGGCTTGACAACCATATGTCAGGAGTGCTCTGATGATGTTTCCTGCTTGGCAGGGGGTTGGACTCGATGGCCCTTGTGGTCTCTTCCAACTCTATGATTCTATGATTCTAGGTGTTTGGCTGATGAACATAAATGTAGAAATATTCTCACACGGGTGAAATTTGCTCCTCCGTTTCCATGTGTGTCTGGTGTCAAAACTGAAGGGCAAACCATTTTTTTGGTCCGCTTCCACTGTTCTGAGAAATTCTGATTTAATGCTTTGTTGTTGTTTAGTCGTTTAGTCGTGTCCGACTCTTCGTGCCCCATGGACCAGAGCACTCCTGTCTTCCACTGCCTCCCGCAGTTTGGTCAAACTCATGCTGATTTAATGCTAGTTAAAACAAACTGAGAAAGCATAAGATGTCGCCCCGCAAATCCATCCATGCCTCTTTAGCAGGGGAGGATTAAACCCCGTTTTGAAAAATTAAACGGTTGCATTTTTTCAAAGTTGGATTTTTTTTTATTTTTGTCTCTAACACAGACCTACCCAAGTTGCGTCATTCCAGCTACAACTTCTGAGGGCAGTGACTCCTCTATTCCCTTTTGTCAGGCCCCTTGGCCCTTGAGTGCTGCATGTTCTTACTGTTTGCTTTGCTCCTCTAGGCATGCGCGGATCCACACCCTTGGACGTGGCAGCTGCTTCTGTCATCGACAACAACGAGCTGGCTCTGGCCTTGCAAGAACAAGACCTGGAGAAGGTAACAGGCATGGCCAGAAAGTACCAAACAGGGGTGGGTGGTGGGTGTAGAGTGCGGCTAAGGACCAGCTTTGGGTATTACAGCATACTGGCTACAAGAAGATTGCTCCCCTTCCCCAAGTTAGCCCCTCTCCTTTCTCCCACCCCAAAACCATGACATTGCTGCCCTCCTGTCCATTTCCCTTAGCTCAGGGATCGCCAGCATCCTTGAGGTCTTCCTCTGCTGCCCACAAAGGCTTTCAACGCTGTCCCCGTGCGGTGGTGAGGGTGGTTACCTTTCCTCCTGTGACAATATCATAGAGCTGAAATGGCAAGAGTGGCACTCTCTACCACTTCCTCCTTCCCCTCTATGTTCTTTTCAAGGTGAATGTGAATTCATTTTACCCAGACCACTTGGGAAAGTGAAGTGTGTGGGTTCTTTCTTTCTGTCTCTCAGGGGGATAGGGGAGAGAAGAGATGAGAGGTGGTGGCACTCATGGCAGTCATGCAGAAATCCAAATGGGGCTTAAAAACATCGCCGACTCCCACTGTTTCGGGAAGCTTTTAATGTTTGATGTATTATAGTATTTTAATATTCTTTTGGAAGCCACCCAGAGTGGCTGGGGAAGCCCAGCCAGATGGGCGGGGTATAAATAATAAATTATTATTATTATTATTATTATTATTATTATTATTATTATTATTATTATTATTTATTAATTATTATTATTTTCATCATTTATTGAATTTCTATACTGTTCTTCATCCGAGAATGACAGGGCGATTTGCAATATAAAAACACAAAATTACATGCCATAATAACAGGCAAAAACATTACCCCTCTCCAGTTTAAAAGGTCATGGATTGTTTAATTAATCTTTTTGCCTGGTGCCTAAAGATATTGCAATGAAGGCACCTGGTGAGACTCCTTGGGGAGAGCATTCCACAAGCGGGGAGCCACTGCAGAAAAGGCCCCGTTCTTGTGTTGCTGCCCTCTGGACCTTTTGCCGAGGAAGCACACAAAGAAGGGTGTGAGATTGTGATTGTAGGGTCTGGGTCAGTTCATATGGGGAGCGGCAGTTCCCTTAGCTGTTCCCTGCCTTCACAGCAGCAGCCTAGGCAGCCTTTTTGTCCAGTGGTGAGGGAGTGAACTCCTCTGCGGTTGCTTAGCAACTGCATCCCACCTCTCTTCCTTTCCTGGGCAGCGATGCTGGAGCTAGCTATTTAAAGGTCATAAATGATGCCAGGATCAATACACATCCTGTCCACTGTCGAATGCAGTTTGCCTCTGAATGCCAGAAATAGCAGAAGTACGGAGCGTTGGTTCTGCTTATATGAGCTTCTGGTTTGCCACTGTGAGAATAGGACGCTGGATGAGATGGGATCCAGCTAAAGGACTCCTCTTCCGTTCTTCTTGCCCATTGATTTCATGAATGCAGACCTGTCGTTCATATGGTTTGTGAGTCTTTTCAGTTAGTTATGAGCGTAGCCTTTTTTTCAGTCAAGGGAAATGATGGTGAATTATCCCAGTCACGAATCTGGTCCTCCACCATTTTGCTCCATTAGGGTGGATGCCCTGTGGATAAAGGCATGGAAGGACTGGATAAGAATAATAATAATTTATTATTTATACCCCGCCCATCTGGCTGGGCTTCCCCAGCCACTCTGGGCGGCTCCCAATCAAGTGTTAAAAACAATACAGCATTAAATATTAAAAACTTCCCTAAAACAGGGCTGCCTTCAGATGTCTTTTGAAGATAGGATAGCTGCTTATTTCCTTCACATCTGGTGGGAGGGCGTTCTACAGGGCGGGCGCCACCACCAAGAAGGCCTTCTGCCTGGTTCCCTGTAACCTCACTTCTCGCAATGAGGGAACCGCCAGAAGGCCCTCGACGCTGGATCTCAGTGTCCGGGCTGAACGATGGGGGTGGAGACGCTCCTTCAGGTATACAGGACTGAGGCCGTTTAGGGCTTTAAAGGTCAGCACCAACACTTTGAATTGTGCTCAGAAACGTACTGGGAGCCAATGCAGATCTCTCAGGACTGGTGTTATGTGGTCCCGGCGGCCGCTCCCAGTCACCAGTCTAGCTGCCGCATTCTGGATTAATTGCAGTTTTTGGGTCACCTTCAAAGGTAGCCCCACGTAGAGCACATTGCAGTAGTCTAAGCGGGAGATAACTAGAGCATGCACCACTCTGGCGAGACAGTCCGCGGGCAGGTAGGGTCTCAGCCTGCGTACCAGATGGAGCTGGTAGACAGCCGCCCTGGACACAGAATTGACCTGCACCTCCATGGACAGCTGTGAGTCTAAAATGACTCCCAGGCTGCGCACCTGGTCCTTCAGGGGCACAGTTACCCCATTCAGGACCAGGGAGTCCCCCACACCCGCCTGTCCCCCCCAAACAGTGCTTCTGTCTTGTCAGGATTCAACCTCAATCTGTTATCCGCCATCCATCCTCCAACCGCCTCCAGGCATTGGAGCTTTGCCATCAAGCCTTGCACTCTCCCTTGCTTCCCTAGGTGGTGACGTACCTAGCTGGGGCCGGCCTCCAGAGCTGCCCCATGCTGCTCTCCAAGGGATACCCTGACATTGGCTGGAACCCCTGTGGAGGCGAGCGTTACCTCGACTTCCTGCGCTTCACTGTCTTTGTCAACGGTGAGCTTGGCGGTGGGTGGGCTCTTAACACTGGTGGTTACACAAATAATTCAGGGTCCAGAAGAGCAAGTCCACTCTTCATCACTCGCTGACCCAGGGAACACAGCCCCCTATATTATTTCGCTTGCTCTAGGGGGGAGTCTGCCTTCCTCTGGCATCAGTGTCTTCAAAATGGCGGGTTCCCAGAATGGAGGAGTCGCTGCTAAATTTGGATATAGGTACCATTGTGTTGGTGTTGCACTGGAGCAGCATCTGGTAACCTGGAGTCCCCCCAGATGTTTTAAACTGATGACAGTTGTCCTCCAAAACTTCTGGAAGGCACCAGGTTGGCAAAACCTGCACAGGACGGAGGTTGCTGCAGATTTCATTAGGTGGACCCGGGGTTAATTTTGGGGGGAAACAAGTGATTGACGAAAGAGAGGGGGCATGTTTATAATGCTTAGAACCCTGGCTAGCCAGTGGGCCACATCAGTCCCAACAGATGTGACAGACCAGCCTTGCTTTCCCCCTCCAATATCCCTTCCAAGACTTCAACCAGATTCTGAGCTGGCGCTGGGTTCACCCCACATATTTCTAAACCTTGTGCCACAACCATAAAAAATATAATCCTTACTTTGTGGAAGCAAGTCAAAGCTGAAATAATGAAGACACCAGGTGTTTCTGTGTCAAAAATATGCGGAACTAGGATGCCTGCTTGCTTCAGTTACCAAGCCTACCTGTGCACCAACTCCTTTGCCAACCCCACTTCCCTTACGACCCCCATCCCTTTACACCTCCCTTCCAGTTTGTCCAAACCTCCCCTCCCAGCTCTCCCCAACTCCCTCCCCTTCATCTCACCTCTCTAGGTGGCAATGCGAATTGCAACATGACGACAGCCTTACAATTTTATGTGTATATGCAGAAACCTTCCTCCCTGTCCCCGTTCATGCAGCGTTCCCCCTTCTTCCCCGCAGGTGAGAGTGTGGAAGAGAACGCCAACGTGGTGGTTCGCTTGTTGATCCGGCGCCCTGAGTGTTTTGGCCCCGCCCTACGGGGTGAAGGTGGCAATGGGCTGTTGGCCGCCATTGAGGAGGCCATCCAGATCTCGCAGGATCCTGCCCGCGACGGACCGACGGTCAAGAAAGATCGCCGCCGGGAGCTGTGCGTGAAGGGAGGGGCGAGGGAGCTGTGCATGCTGACGGGGAGGGCAGGCTCATTGAGTAATTTGGGTGGGCAGGGCATAGAGTTAACAGACACATTCCAGGGATGCAGACCCCATCCTTGAACCAGAGGGTATACAGCCCAGTTCATAGGAACATAGAAGCAGGCCCTATACTGAATCAGACCATTTTTGCATCTACCGTATTTTTCGCTCCATAAGATGCACTTTTTTCGCTCCATAAGACGCACCTATAAAGTAAGGCAAAATGTGAGTGCGTTTTATGGAGTGAATGGCACGCGCAATCCGGCCCACAGAGGGGTCTCTGCTGGAGTGCACTGGTTCAGGCAAGGTAAACCTTGCTGACCCCTGTTCTAAGCTGATGGCTGCATTCTGCACTCTGCTGACATAGTGACCACTTGTCGGAGCTCACTGGCTGCAGCTTCATTTTCACACACACTTCGTGACAAGTATTCATTCCTTTTCCCTATTCTCACGTTTGTTTGTTTGTTTGTTTGTTTGTTTAGGGGTAGGGCTTCATTATTTTGCCCCCCGCCCCCATGCTCCCCACCTTCACTGCATGAACGGCTGATGATCCCTCTTCCCTTTTCCTACTCTCTCTCTCTTTCTCTCTTTTTCTCTCTCTACCAGATTTGGGGGAGAGGAATCGCACGAGGAGAACCGGGTGCATTTGGGCAACGCAATCATGTCCTTCTATGCCGCCCTCATCGATTTGCTGGGGCGCTGCGCCCCTGAGATGCATGTAAGCAGCACCGCTCCACTCCCTTCACTGTCTGCAATGCTAGAGATAGCCCACTTCAACCCCCCCAAAAAAACTCCCCCCACAACATTTCATCTTGCACTGATCCCACCTACCCTCCAGCACAGTCCTCTGCTGGCTCTCAACCCACCCACCCCCAAGCATCCTTTCTTCCAAAGTGGGCATTGGATCAGGTCCCTAACTAACTGGCTCCTCCTCACGCCTTGCCTCCTTCTCTCCAAACAGCTCATCCAGGCCGGAAAAGGAGAAGCCCTCCGAATCAGGGCCATCTTGCGCTCCTTGGTGCCCCTCGAGGATCTTGTGGGGGTCATCAGTCTACCTCTGCAGATCCCATCATTTGGCAAAGGTACGGTGGCCGGGCAAGACCTTTCCTGGTCCCGAGAACCTTCCGGGCCCTTCCGGAACCTTCCATGTGCACTTGCTGCTCCTTCCTCTGTCTGCTTTGCTTTCCCCACCCCAACCGGCTTCCAGAAGCCTGGCTTACTCTCCTCCACCTGCTAATGTTCTTCTCTTGCCCATGCGTAGACGGCAGCGTTGTCGAGCCCAAGATGTCTGCGAGCTTTGTGCCTGACCACAAGGCGCCCATGGTGTTGTTCCTGGACCGGGTCTACGGCATCGACAACCAGGACTTCCTTCTCAGCGTGCTGGAGGTGGGCTTCTTGCCGGACATGAGAGCCGCCGCCTCATTGGACACGGTGAGTGCTGGGATAGGAAGGGATGAATACTATTGGCTGGAAACCACATGAGGGGGAGACTGCTGCTTGGGGTGGGGGTTTCCCATTGGGGCATCTGACTGGGCACTATCCAATCAGGATGCTGGACTTTGTTTGTGTTATGTACTGAAGTTCTCACCCTGGGCCAGCAGGGGGATACTGTAGATAGTTATGCAAATAAGGGATCGAAAGTGACATTCAGTGATTGGATAGTTACAGAAAGTTGTTACAGTTACGTTGTAGTGGAGCTCTATATAAGCAGGCTGACTGAACCCTTCAGTTCAGTTCTGTTCTGGCCTGTGAATAAACAAGAGCTGTTTGGAGAATTGCTGTGTCGTCTGATATGTTCACTCACAACTTAACAGTTTGTTTGTTTGTTTGAGTGATTATAAATTAATATACCACTTGATTGTCCAAAATCAACAACCTCAAGGAAATCCCAATGAAAGAACAATGGCAAGAAAAATGTATGAGTTATGCAGAATTGGCAAAGTTGACACATAAATTACGTGAGAAGGATAATCATGACTTCAAGGAAGATTAGGAATTTTTTACAAATTACTTTAAAAAACAACAAAATGACTTGGACTCCTTTTGAATAAACATCCACAAATTTATTAATAGAATAAATGATAGATAAGCCAATGATATGTACAATTTTTAACATGCGGATAATAATATGTGCAAATAAAGAGGGGAGCTGAGGGAAGTCTCAGGTGGGGGGGGAGGGAGGGATGGGGAGGAATAAAAAGAGGGGAAATAATGTAATTGATTATTTGGACTGATAATTTGTTCTGTTGAAATTGCTTAATAAAAAATATTTTTAGAAACAAAACAAAAGCAACAACCTCAAAGAGGCTTACGAAAAGAATGATACAGTGGAATTATTAAAAACAACCATGGGATTAGGGTTGTGGGTTGGCTGGTTGGGTTTGTTAATGCTTTTATTGTATATTTTGTGTTCTTATTTTGTGTTTTCATGCTGTGGACCTCCCTGAAGGGCGGTGGTATACAAACTTAACAAATAAACCAAATGGAACAAAAGGAATTTAAAACATTCAAAAAATGATCGCCACCCATGACAAAATAAAAACCAGGTTTAAAACGTATGTTAGTATTCCACATGTCTGGTTTGGCTTGCCTAAAGAAAAAATTTTTTAGCGAATTTTATCAAATCCACCACAGATGAAAACAAATTTAGTACAATTTTTCCAGAAATTGGCTTCCCACACTCCGTTTTCGGTGTGCCCATAATTTCCTTTTATTTCCCCAATCATTTCTAATTCACATTCCATTCCCTATATCACAATCATTTCTTTGTTAAATTTAACTTATTATCCCTTAACACCACCTACCCACTTGACAAATCCTGCACACACAATATTCTAACACTTCCGATATATACAAGTGAGGTGATCAAGTTGTCAGTCTGCAATAAAACAATAATTGCTGTTTATTAATTTCCTTTCCTTCTTTCTGCGTGTATGAAAACCTAATAGTTCACTTTTGCTATATGTTTCCCCTTTACTGCTTAACTGCAGAGTCCACTTTGTCCCAATATCTTCCCCAGCAGGGTTCTTCTCATGTTCTGTGGTCTTCCCTTCTGATGACCCTGTCATTGAAATTCTACTCAATATTGATCCGGAATAGAACTCCAATGTATAGCTAGCAGAGTAAAAACTTAAACATGTTGCAGGATTCCCAAACAGTAGACCAGAGGCAATTATATTTCATCCCGCTCCAAGAACCCTCCTGAATTAATTAGAATAGGAAAGATCTCTACAAATCAGATCTTTCTCCCCCCCCCCCAGATGATCTTTATTGAATTTTTAGTTACATATTGTACATACACATACATTATATTTCACGTTTGTTCTTGCTCTCCTGAGCTGACTTCCCTCCTTCCTTCTTCTGGCTTTTTTGTGTCCTCTTTGACTTTTCACATTGTCTTTGTCCATTTTCCATAAGATTGTTCTTCTTCATTTTTTCCATTAAATGTCCGTAAACAAATAAATCTTTCTATATATACAAATTCTTGCTGTCTGTCTATATTCATTTACAAATATTGTTCAATAATAATCCTAATATACGTTTTTAATTCATTTTGATATTATTATCCAGTAAATTTCTTGTATTTTCCCGTTATGATATATTATTTTAATTCTACTGGTTTCCCTATTTCACATCATCTTCTCTATATATAACATAAATTTTCCTCATTCTTTTTGATATGTTTCATCCCCCTGATGTCGAATTTTTGCTGTTAATTTGGCTATTTCTGCGTACTCCATAACCTTGTACTGCCATTCTTCTATTGTAGGCAATTTTTGCTGTTTCCATACCTGAGCCAGCAATAACCTCGCTGCTGTTGTTGTGTATAAGAACAGTTTATGGTCATTCTTGTCAATGTCTTCTCCCACCATTCCCAAAAGGAATGACTCTTGTTTTTTCAAAAACGCATACCGTATCTTTCGCTCTATAAGACGCACTAGACCATAAGACGCACCTAGTTTTTGGAGAAGGAAAACAAGAAAAAAAAATATATTCTGAATCCCAGAATAAGCAGCAATCCCTCTTGCTGTTCTGGCTTCTGGGATAGCTGCACTGCCTGCATTCGCTCCATAAGACGCACACACATTTCCCCTTACTTTTTAGGAGGGAAAAAGTGAGTCTTATAGAGCAAAAAATACGGGAAAAAGTGAGTCATAGAGCAAAAAATACGATTTTTATCTTCTTTATATACAGTGGTGCCTCGCAAGACGAAAAGAATCCGTTCTGTGATTCTCTTCGTCTAGCGGTTTTTTCGTCTTGCGAAGCAAGCCCATTGACGGATTAGCGCTATTAGCGGCTTTTAGCGGCTTATCTGCTGATCGGATCAGCTGATAAGCGGCTTAGCGGCTTAGAAAAAGGGGGGGAAACCCGCAGGAACTCGCAAGACATTTTCGTCTTGCGAAGCAAGCCCATAGGAGATTTGTTTTGCGAAGCACCTCCAAAACGGAAAACTCTTTTGTCTAGCGAGTTTTCCGTCTTACGAGGCATTCGTCTTGCGGGGCACCACTGTATAACGAAATCAGATCAATATTTTCTGCACTAAGAAATGCAAACTGACAGGCCCTTCTCATCTCCCACGCTTCTGACCTTTTCCTTTCTCCCACCGCAGGCTGCCTTCAGCACCACGGAGATGGCTCTGGCCATGAATCGCTACCTGTGCCTGGCAGTGCTGCCGCTCATCACCAAGTGTGCCCCCCTTTTCGCCGGCACTGAGCACCGGGCCATCATGGTGGACTCCATGCTGCACACCATCTACCGGCTGTCACGGGGGCGCTCCCTCACCAAAGCGCAGCGTGACGTCATTGAAGAGTGCCTCATGGCGCTGTGCAGGTATTGAGGAGGGGCCCTAATTTCAGGGTAGACCTTTTATGCCCTGGGTTACCAGAAGCACTGCCTTCACGTCCTTGGGGGTCCTTCTTGAATGCCCGCCCTTAAGAGCAGTTAGGTAAGGTAAAGGTAAAGGGACCCCTGACCATTAGGTCCAGTTGTGGCCGACTCTGGGGTTGCAGCGCTCATCTCACTTTATTGGCCAAGGGAGCCGGCGTACAGCTTCCGGGTCATGTGGCCAGCATGACTAAGCCGCTTCTGGCAAACCAGAGCAGCGCACGGAAATGCCGTTTACCTTCCCGCCGGAGCGGTACCTATTTATCTACTTGCACTTTGACGTGCTTTCGAACTGCTAGGTTGGCAGGAGCAGGGACTGAGTAACAGGAGCTCACCCCGTCGCGGGGATTCGAACCGCTGACCTTCTGATCGACAAGTCCTAGGCTCTGTGGTTTAACCCACAGCGCCACCCGCGTCCCAAGATCAGTTAGGTAGGTGAATGCAAATGATGACGGGGACTTCTCAGGGTGACCCCAAAACTATGGAGCACCATTCCAACAGGTGAACAACTTGCCTCTTCGACTTGGGAAGTTGGGCAGGCCTTGAATTCCTTCTTTGTCATGGCTGCTTCTTGTATTAATCTGCCCACATATGTTCTGTTCTCCCACGACCCCGGGGTTAGACTCCCCTTCTTTGGGGAATGAGACTGGGGATTCAGATTGGGAGGAGGAATTCAGAGGAGGAAGCACGTGCACAGGAGGAGCTCACAGAGCCAGTGTGGTGTAGTGGTTAAGAGCAGTGGACTCGTAATTTGGTGAACCGTGTTCGATTCCCCGCTCCTCCACATGCAGCTGCTGGGTGACCTTGGGCTAGTCACACTTCTCTGGAGTCTCAGTCTCACTCACCTCACAGAGTGTTTGTTGTGGGGGAGGAAGGGAAAGGAGGTTGTGAACCACTTTGAGACTCCTTAGGGTAGTGATAAAGCCGGATATCAAATCCAAACTCCTCCTTCTTCTACCCCTCCGGCCCGTTGCATTGCGCCAGAGTCTTCCTCATTGCACTGGAGTAAACGACAGCTGGAAAGTGAAGGCAGAGCTAGCAATTGAGACAGAGCTAGTGTATAAAACTTGGTCTGAGAGTGACTGTTGTTGAAGCAACATCTAAGCTTCGCTCTCATTCATTTTTCAAGGTGAGCCCTGTATGGAGCTGTCCAGGGTACTTTTGTCCTGATTTGCCTCTGCTGAGGTCAACGCTCACATCAGGACTTGTTGTGACTATTTCTCTCTCTCCTATGAACTAACTGCATCTGGATCTATACGGCCTTTGTCTCTATCTGGCTAGCCACAGCCAGTGTTCCTTCTGAGGAAGCTTGGTCCCTCCATACAAATACAGTGGTACCTCTGGATGCGAACGAGATCCGTTCTGGAGCCCCGTTCGCATCCTGAAGCGAACGCAACCCGTGTCTGCGTGTGCGCGGGTCACGATTCGCCGTTTTTGCGCATGCACGTGACGTTATTTTGAGCATTCGCGCATGCACGAGCGGCGAAACCCGGAAGTAACGCGTTCCGTTACCTCCGGGTCGCCACGGAGCGCAACCCGAAAATGCTTAACCCGTAGCTACTTTAACCCGTGGTATGACTGTACACTTAAGAGGTTGACCAGGTGTCAGAACCATCCTTCCTCTAAGCCTCCCTACCCCTGCTCCTTAATATTTTTGGTCCCCCAAACACGGAATTTCATTGCGGGCTACTTTTCCAGGTATATCAGGCCCTCCATGCTCCAGCATCTCCTGCGCCGGCTGGTATTTGATGTTCCCATCCTCAATGAGTTTGCAAAGATGTCTCTGAAGGTGAGCAGTGCATGTGGGAGGGGGGGGGATGTTGTTATATGGAACACACCAGGCTGTCTGCAGCAGCTTTTGCCAACCTGGATAGACTAGTTACAAACGAACAAATTGCATATCGACACAAATTAAGAATGGATAAATATGAAGAAATCTGGAAGGATTACTTAAGAGATAAGGCGGAAAGTAGGGGGAAGTAGGGGGAGGAGAGGTGGGGAAATATTGTTAAAAAGGTGTAGTTATAGGTATATCAGCACTAAAATCTAAATTGTGTTATTGTGGTTTTTGTTGTATGTGTTTTTTGTGGTTGCTGTTTGTATTGATAAAATGATTAAATAAATTGAAAAGAAGCTCAAAAAAACAAAAAAACCCTGGTGCCCTCCAGGTGTTTTGGACTACAGCTCCCATCAGCCCCAGCTAGCATGGCTGCGCTGGTTTGAACCAATGGGACTTGTAGTCTAAAACTTTGGGAGGGCACCAGGTTGGCAAAGGCTGGTCTGGAGGATGAAGGAAATTGTGTTCTTGACGGGAAGCCCCTCTCCCTGCTGACTCCTTTTCTCCACCCTGCCCAGCTCCTGACCAATCATTACGAGCGTTGCTGGAAGTACTACTGCCTTCCCACTGGCTGGGCCAACTATGGGGTCACGTCTGAGGAGGAGCTTCACCTGACCCGGAAGCTCTTCTGGGGCATTTTTGAGTCTCTGTCCCACAAGGTAAGCAGTTGTACCTAACTTTGATCTTAAGTAGGATCCATTGGGTCAGCCTGGGAATTGGGTGACGTGTGAAGTGTTTTGCAGTAAAATATAAAATGCAGAAAATTACACACCACACCAAGCAAAGCCATTCCTGTGATGGTACGATGATTATTAAAGGTAATGCGGGTGGCACTGTGGTCTAAATCTCTGAGCCTCTTGGGCTTACCGATCAGAAGGTCAGTGGTTCGAATCCATGCAACGGTGGTGAGCTCCCATTGCTCTGTCCCAGCTCCTGCCTACCTAGCAGTTCGAAAGCACGCTAGTGCAAGTAGATAAATAGATACCGCTGTGGTGGGAACGTAAACGGCGTTTCCATGCACTCTGGTTTCCGTCAAGGTGTTCCGTTGCGCCAGAAGCGGCCACATGACCTGGAAAGCTGTCTGCGGACAAACGCCGACTCCCTTGGCCTGAAAGCGAGATGAGCGCTGCACCCCATAGTCGCCTTTGACTTGACTTAACCGTCCAGGGGTGCTTTACCTTTTTTAACCTTACGATGATTATTCCATAAAATGACAGAGGGAGCCATGTCCCAAGCTGTATAAGGCCTTATGTACCAATAATAACATATTTAAAGTCTCTTCCTGTGCCCTACTGTGTGACCAGCCTTCAGGCTGACTGGCTCAAGCATTTAGCCTGCTTGAGCTGGCCTCTGACCTTTGGCTTCCAGCTGATCTGTCTCCCTCTTTCCTGGCTGCCCTTGGCTATGAGTGTCTGTCAGCGGAGGTTACAGCCAAGGGCAACTCAGTTGGGAGGGTGGGGAATGGCCAGGAATGTGGGTCGTCTTCTTTTCTGTCTGCCAATTCACCCTACCTCTGCTTCTCTCCTTCACGGTGCCCAGAAATTTGACCCTGACCTATACAAGCTTGCCATGCCCTGCCTGTGTGCCATTGCGGGGGCTCTCCCCCCTGACTACGTGGATGCCAGCTACTCATCCAAGACAGAGAAGAAAGCATCTGTGGATGCTGAGGGCAACTTCGACCCCAAGCCTGTGGAGACCCTCAAGTGAGTGATGTTTAAGTAATAATAATAATAATAATTTATTATTTATACTCCACCCATCTGGCTGGGTTTCCCCAGCCACTCTGGGCGGCTTCCAACAAAATATTAAAATACAGTAATGCATCAAATATTAAAAGCTTCCCTAAACAGGGCTGCCTTCAGATGTCTTCTAAAATTCTGGTAGTTGTTGTTCTCTTTGACATCTGGTGGGAGGGCGTTCCACAGGGCGGGCGCCACTACCGAGAAGGCCCTCTGCCTGGTTCCCTGTAACTTGGCTTCTCGCAATGAGGGAACCGCCAGAAGGCCCTTGACACTGGACCTCAGCGTCCGGGCAGAACGATGGGGTGGAGACTCTCCTTCTCAGTGCAGAAGGACGCACATGGCGTAGTGGTTAGGATGCTGATTCAAATCCCCGTTTGGCCGCGAAGCTCATGCTAGTCATCATCTCTCAGACCTAATCTACTTCACAGGGCTGTTGTGAGGAGCAAAACGGGGAGGATGTGTATACCACTTGTAGCTCCTTGAAGGAAAGGCGTGAGATCTGTGGCATAGTAAAGATAAACGTAAATGTTAGCAGGCCTGCTGAGGTAATGCCAGTGCAGGGATAGACAGTGAACTTTTAGGGAAAGATTGAAAGAGGGGAAGAGGGATTTAGCCTTTCTGTCAAGAGCTCGTCCTATACTCAAGTAAGATCTTGGTAGAGACACATGCCCAACTGGCATGTTCCCTCCCTCCTGGTCGATCGTTCGGGAGCTTCAAAAGCTTTCTTCAGCCCGAACATCACAGCGACTGATGCCAACCAACACCAGCACACTTAGGGATCCGCAGAGTCTGCGCAGTTCGCGTGACAGACCTCAGCAACTCAGCATTTTGGCTAATCTACTTTATTTACATATAAACACACACGGAGCACTGCAACATGGCTTCCTCTCTCTCTAGCATCAGACAGCAAAGAGAAAACAATGGACAATAGTCCCACTTCACGGAACACAGTAACACAAACATCCTGTCTTCGTCACTTCCCACTCTGTGGTGTCAAAACATACACCATCATGTGATAGACAAAAATTCCCATGACTGCAATCATGGAGCAGGAATTCTAACACTTTCTGCTCCTTGCTAAAAACGCCCTCCAACTCCTTCAGTATTTCCTTCCTCTCCTGGATTTATTCCAGGCTGCAGAATCCAGCGCTGAGAGTTGGCGGGAATGATTAAACCTTGCAGGGCCGGGTATGGGCACTGCTCCTTCCTGTCACTTCTCCCCTGTAACTGCCCAGCCTCGCATCTGATGAAAATGTTCTTTCTTGCAGCGTCATCATTCCTGAGAGGCTGGACTCTTTCATCAACAAGTATGCTGAGTATACCCATGAGAAGTGGGCCTTTGACAAGGTAAGGAGCCTCCACATGACCCTACACACACACACACACACCTTCCAAGCTCCAGGGAAGATGAGGCTCTCTTCCTCCGTTTGCTTGGAAAGAAATGGATATGACACCATTTGATTTCCCACTTGCAGATTCAGAATAACTGGTCATTTGGGGAGGTGGTCGATGAAGAGGCTAAGACGAACCCCATGCTGCGCCCTTACAAAACGTTCTCGGAAAAGGTAAATATTGCACCCTGTAGAAGCCGGGTAGAACCTTTTGACTCCCGAGTCCAGTTGCAAGCTAAAGGCAGAATTCTGGTGCTTGACGGACCAACTGAATCTGAAATTTAGAATTTCAGACCAAAAGGAAATGCATTTTAAAAATAGGATTTTGGCACTGTCCATCAGACTAAACCTTATTGTGGGGGGGAAGCATTTTAAAGCAGAAATAATTATTCAGGTAGCAGATGAATATTTTGTATCATTAAAATGTCAGGAATCCAGCTGGTTACAAGATTAGGAATGTTATAACACTTTCAAATGAAGAGATGAAAATTGGATTTCTTGCTTGCAGATATATATTTTTAATGTATTTTTATTAAAGATTTTCTTGGTTTACAAAAGTATGTGCAGTGTCTCTTTTTTCAAGTTACATTTTTTTACAGATCGGTTTCATTTGTTGAGACGTTAGTGTTACATTAGGAAGAAAAGGGGGAAAGAGGTGGAGGGGGGAATGGTGAGTGGGGGTGGAGATTTGACTTAGAAATATTCAGTTGGCTATCAGTCACCTTGTTAGAGAGCTCTCCTCTTATGTGGCCAGATTGGATCGTAATAGAATTCTCAGGATGTAATGGGGCACCACAGCTTACCGTATTTACTCAAGTCTAATGTGCCATCGAATCTAATGTGCACCTTAATTTTCGCAACCTAATTTGGCCAAAAAAAGGTGAGCAGTAGATTTGAGTAAATGCGGTGATTCTTCACCATAGTCCTTTCTCTTCTTTTCTGTCCAAAATTTAACATCACGGTTCCCTTTCTGTAGGATAAGGAAATTTACCGCTGGCCCATCAAGGAGTCTCTGAAGGCCATGATCGCTTGGGAGTGGACTGTTGAGAAGGCCCGGGAGGGCGAAGAGGAGAAGACCGAGAAGAAAAAGACTCGCAAGATCTCACAAACAACCCAGGTTTGTCCCGATGTGTCTTAGGAGGAGAAGGAACACCTGGGGGTTGGAACTAAGGGAAAATAGTACATGTTTCTTGCCCTAAATGCTTTTTTAATTATTAAATGAAAAGCCCCTTGGGAGGCCACAATTTTGAGAGGGTTGTGTGGCTTCTTAACCCCCTTTCCTATTTCCTCCTTCTGTCACGGTCCGGTTCACGGGCGATCAAAGTCCCGGCTGGGGACGTCGGGACCGGGGGCAAGATGGTGGGGTGGGAGCAGGAACGGGAGTCCAGAAGCCAGGAGTCAGGAAGCCAAGAGTCTGAGGGTCAGAGAGCCGGGAGTCCAGAAGCCAAGGGTCCAAGGGTCCAAAAGCAAGGAGTCACGAAGCCCGGGGTCCGAGGATCAAGAAGCAAGGAGACAAGGAACCAAGCACAGCAAGGCAGGGAACGTGTTGCTGTGGCAAAGAGCCGAAGGGAAAATGCTGACCTTATATCTGTCAGGGAACTGACATCGGAGCTAGAGGCGGAGGGAAGGCTCTCAAATGATGCTGGAGAAGGGCCCAGCAGGGAGAGAGGCAGCTCCACAGATGGGGAAGCAAATCAGCGCAACACCAGGGATATAGAGGGGCCGATGGGGGAATCAGCGAGAGGCCTCCAGGACTCTTCACCGGACACCAGCGGGGACAGCACGGGTCCTCCGCTACCCACGCCCACCCTGTGCAGAAGACTTCTGCGCAGAGAGAGTAGGAGGAGACTGGTTGTCAAACAACTTTTATGCTGGAAAAGGTTTAAGAAACGCCCACTGACGGATTCTGCTAGCGACTGAGGCAGCCACGAAGTGAAGGGCTGCCCAGACTGAAAGGTTTAGCAAAGCAACAAAGCCTGGAAAGGCGGCAACTTACGCACGAGCAACCCATACACATTACAATATCCCTTCCCGATATAATTTCTGACTTTTTCTGTGTGTAGATCCACCCACACTTTGAAAAGGTGCAATTTAGGGAGTATAGCTCAGACTTCCTCCTGTTTAGGGAAGCTTTTAATGTTTGATGTACTACAGTATTTTAATGTTTTTTGGAAGCCGCCCAGAGTGGCTGGGGAAGCCCAGCCAGATGGGTGGGGTATAAATAAATTATTATTATTATTATTATTATTATTATTATTATTATTACCTCGGGCCCTCCAGATGATAGATAGATAAACTTCATTCGCATTAGCCAATGGCCATAGCAACATAAAACAAGCAATGTATACAATAAAAATACAACAATGGGTAAAAAGGACAATCAAATGACCAAGATTATCGTTCAGATAGTGGCCCTTAATCTCATTGCACCCTCGATAAACCTAGCAACCTTTGCTGTAGTCTGATCATTTTGATCTGATAAAAGAAAGAACTACATGGCCGCAGATGGGCGGCCTGGGATGGTAAGTAAGAGTGGGGTGATGATCTCATTCCTCAGATCTTTATAAAGGGGACAGGACAGGCGAACATGAGCCACTGTTTCCAGATTCGATGGACCAGTTGTCTACGGCAGCTTCCAGCATTTATGCGGGAGAGAGGCATCCAGAAAATTTGACCTAGTGCAAGAGAAAGGTGTCAAGGGTGGAGGCGATGGTGGTGTGGGGGAGGCAATGGCGTCCAGTGAGCGGTCTTTGTTCTTGTGTGTCCCCCTTAGACCTATGACCCCAGCCATGGCTACAACCCTCAGCCCATTGACCTGTCTGGAGTGACCCTTTCCAGGGAACTTCAGGTGAGTGAGCACAAAGCAGAGCGGGAAAATCCCTCAGTCATCGTAACTTACCCAAACATATAGAATCATAGAATCCTAGAGTTGGAAGAGACCACAAGGGCCATCGAGTCCAACCCCCTGCCAAGCAGGAAACCCCATCAGAGCACTCCTGACATATGGTTGTCAAGCCTCTGCTTCAAGACCTCCAAAGGAGGAGACTCCACCACACTCCTTGGCAGCAAATTCCACTGTCAAACAGCTCTTACTGTCAGGAAGTTCTTCCTAATGTTTAGGTGGAATCTTCTTTCTTGTAGTTTGGATCCATTGCTCCGTGTCCGCTTCTCTGGAGCAGCAGAAAACAACCTTTCTCCCTCCTCTATGTGACATCCTTTTATATATTTGAACATGGCTATCATATCACCCCTTAACCTCCTCTTCTCCAGGCTAAACATGCCCAGCTCCCTTAGCCGTTCCTCATAAGGCATCGTTTCCAGGCCTTTGACCATTTTGGTTGCCCTCCTCTGGACACGTTCCAGTTTGTCAGTGTCCTTCTTGAACTGTGGTGCCCAGAACTGGACACAGTACTCCAGGTGAGGTCTGACCAGAGCAGAATACAGTGGCACTATTACTTCCCTTGATCTAGATGCTATACTCCTATTGATGAGGCCCAGAATTGCATTGGCTTTTTTAGCTGCCGCGTCACACTGTTGGCTCATGTCAAGTTTGTGGTCAACCAAGACTCCTAGATCCTTTTCACATGTACTGCTCTCAAGCCAGGTGTCCCCCATCTTGTATAATTTCTTCCACTTTTGACCACGTTTTCTCCTCGCCCCACCACTGGTCTCTCTCCACAGGCCATGGCAGAGCAGCTGGCTGAGAACTACCACAATACCTGGGGACGCAAGAAGAAGCTGGAACTGGAAGCCAAAGGTGAGCCTCTGCATCTTCTTCTTCTTCTTTCTGCCTTTCCTTTTATTGGGGGCTGTTGTTCTCTCCCCTTTCTCCCCTCCCAGCAGGCTTCATGCCTCCTCTTTCTCTTTCCTCCCACCCCAGGGGGTGGCACCCATCCCCTGCTGGTGCCTTATGATACGCTGACGGCCAAGGAGAAGGCCCGAGACCGAGAAAAGGCCCAGGAGTTGCTCAAATTCCTCCAGCTTAATGGCTATGCAGTGACAAGGTGAGCCTGGAAGGAGACGGGGTGGGGTGGGGTGGGTGGGTGAGTGGGTGAGATCGCGCGCACACGCACATGCACACTGATGACATGTTCTGTATAAAAAAGGTAAGAGATGGGGGAACGTATGCTACATGCTCTGGGGCAGGCACCCCCGAACTCGGCCCTCCAGCTGTTTTGGGACTACACTACCCATCATATACAATTGGGAATACAATTCCAGTATATTCCAGTATTCCAGGAATACATTTCCAGTATATCTGAAGGAGCATCTCCAGCCCCATTGTTCTGAGGTCCAGCGCCGAGGGCCTTCTGGCGGTTCTCTCACTGCGAGAAGTGAGGTTACAGGGAACCAGGCAGAGGGCCTTCTTGGTAGTGGCGCCTTCCCTGTGGAGCGCCCTCCCACCAGATGTCAAAGAGAACAACAACTACCAGACTTTTAAATGACATCTGAAGGCAGCCCTGTTTAGGGAAGCTTTTAATGTTTGAGGCTTTACTGTATTTTAATATTATGTTGGAAGCCGCCCAGAGTGGTATTTATTATAAATAAATTATTATTATTATTATTATTATTATTATTATTATTATTATTATTAATCCCTGACCACTGGCCCTGTTAGCTAGGGGTGATGGGAGTTGTAGTCCCAAAACAGCTGGAGCGCCAGGTTTAGGGGATGCCTGCTCTAGAGATAACTACCCTGCCTATGGGATTTGCTCTAGCTGCCAATCTGCTACTGGGTCAAGTTCAAGGTATTGGTGGTAACATTTAAATCCCTATACTTACTAATGTGCTCTGGTCCATGGGGTCACGAACAGTCAGACACGACTAAACGACTAAACCACAACAACAACTTACTAACGTATGATCTGGTTGAAATTATTATATAACAATAATAATAAAGTTACAGATAGGTAGCCGTGTTGGTCTGTCATAGTCAAAATAAAAAAAATCCTTCTAGTAGCACCTTAAAGACCAACTAAGTTAGTTCTTGGTATGAGCTTTCGTGTGCATACACACTTCTTCAGATACACAGTGTATCTGAAGAAGTGTGCATGCACACGAAAGCTCATACCAAGAACTAACTTAGTTGGTCTTTAAGGTGCTACTAGAAGGAATTTTTTTATTTTAATAATAATAAAGCCAGTTTAACCCATTTAGGATTTCACTGCAGACACTCCCTTTTTGCAACTCATTATAGGGGAGGAGGGTTAGGAAGGATTCCACAGCACCCCTGGTAATTATCTGCTTTATTTATTTTATTTAGCAAAATTTATATGCTGCTTTATAAACTTTATATGCTGCGTTAGGAGGGACGCGGGTGGCGCTGTGGGTTAAACCACAGAGCCTAGGACTTGCCGATCAGAAGGTCGGTGGTTCAAATCCCCGCGACGGGGTGAGCTCCCGTTGCTCGGTCCCTGCTCCTGCCCACCTAGCAGTTCAAAAGCACGTCAAAGTGCAAGTAGATAAATAGGTACAGCTCCGGCGGGAAGGTAAACGGCATTTCCGTGTGCTGCTCTGGTTTGCTCCCTCGGCCAATAAAGCGAGATGAGCGCCGCAACCCCAGAGTCGGTCATGACTGGACCTAATGGTCAGGAGTCCCTTTACCTTTACCTATATGCTGTTTTGTAATTATTATTTTTTTAAATCCCTTAAATATTTTACATAAAATGGTCCAAAATATCCATTAAGAAAATAGTGATGGAACAGACTTTAATAGCGCCAACATTTTAAAAAAAGGAAACAGAAATATATGCACACATGCACACATAAACACATTCTGCTTCGCGTCTTTTGAAAACCTGGCTTCTCTAGGGTCCCCGGATGTTGTTGTGCTACAACTCCTATCATCTATCATGAGAAGGGCCAGCAGTCGGGGATGATGGGGGTAGTAGTCCAACAACATCTGGGGACCCAAGGTGGAGAGAGGCTGCTCAAGAGTACCAGTAAAAACCTGTCTCGCTATCTTCCCATTCTGTTTATCTCTCACAGGGGTTTGAAGGACATGGAACTGGACACATCGTCCATTGAGAAGCGGTTTGCCTATGGGTTCCTGCAGCAGCTGCTGAAGTGGATGGACATCTCTCAGGAGTTTGTGGCCCACCTGGGTAAAGGAGCTGTGATTATGTCCCCCGCCCCCAGTAGCTTCCTCCGGAACCTGTGAGGAGCTACACACTGACCCCTGTAGCACTCCACATCTCCAGGGACCCTGTGGGTGGGGAAGAAGAGAGCTTTACAATGAGCTGTTTCAGCTCACTTAGGATGGGAATGGAGACTATTGTAGCAAAGCCAGTTGAGCCAGAACTCTATTCTCAGTTCTGGGAAAGGGGCAGCAGTTCAGTTAAAGCATGTTAGTGTATAGGAGTAAGGACACCTGGATTCGCTTTGTCAAATGCGGTTGGGAAGTGTGAGTCTGCATTGCGTTCTGTTTTGAAGCTTTGGGCTCATCCTCACTGTGCTTTCTAGGCAAAGGTCTATGTCGAAGTGCTTCCCCTGCTTTCCCCAGGAAAAAAACCAACACTCTTTAATGCTGAATTGTAACAAATGGCAAATCAGGTCTTCTACGGATTGCCATTTGCTCCGACTCAGCAGTAAAGAGCATAAAGCGTTTGGACCCGCGCTTAGAAACACGGCACAGAATGAAGTCTGGATGAGCCCTTACTGATCCCTGGGCCAAAGACCAAACCGTTTTGGAATGCTTCCAACCAGTCCTTGTTTTTGGCTGGGATTCAGCAACATACCACCAAATTCGGGCTGACCTGTTGCCCTTGCGCAGCAAACTCACTCTCTCACCCCCAGAGCAGGATTTTTTTTGGTGCACTGGGGTAACATTGGCTTGACACAATGTCACCTAACCTTGCTGCAAAGGTATCGGGATTAATACTCAATAAATAAATAACTCAAACCACCCTGCGAACTTTGTGCTAACCAGGCAGGACGAATGCTCAGTAAGTCAGCTGTCTGGAAGCCAGCTCCTTTTCTCAATTGTTAGGGACACGGGTGTGTATTTGTTGCATGTGAGTGTGCCTTATCCCTCCCGCTTCTCACACCTTGGTGGAACTCACTGGGATTCTTCCTGCTTCAGATGCCGTGGTAAGCAGTGGCCGGGTGGAGAAATCCCCTCATGAACAAGAGATCAAGTTCTTTGCCAAGGTAAGTTGACCTTTCTCTTTTCCTCTTTCCCTTGGGGACTGGGGAGGTTTTCCCTCCCTAAACAGAGCATCAGCTGTACTTAGCGATGTTGGTGAATTCCATCGGAACTGAAAACAGGAGCAGAAATTTTTGTGATTTGCACGTTTGCCATGTGGGGACATTTAGGGAAGCAGGAGAGGATATATTATTTTATGATATCTTTCCTAACTTGAGTCAGCAAGTTCTATAACTTAGCAGAGTTGTTAAACAACCCCCCTTTTAAATTACGCAGTGGAAGTGTTCTGGGCCCATAACCCTTTGTGAGGGGGAAATAAAAAAATTCCTTCCAGTAGCACCTTAGAGATCAACTAAGTTTGTTATTGGTATGAGCTTTCGTGTGCATGTATATTATTTTATGATATCCTTCCTAACTTGCGTTAGCAAGTTCTATAATTTAGCAGAGTTGTTAAACAATCCTCCTCTTAAATTACACAGCGGTTAGCTAGTTGCAGGCTCGTCTGAGCCTCACTATCTAGGATTCCTGGTACGATCCCTTTTTATATCCCTCCTAAAAGAATAGACACAACCAGCTGATTAAAGTTAGCATAAAACTAGTTTACTTACAATCATCCAGTTCACAATAAGATCCCCGAGGGAAGACTTAATTTACAGAACAACATATAACTATGTGAATTATCCCCTAAGGGAAATAGTCTCAAGTGACTGCGACTCAGCAGTCACTTCTCTTAACTCTTAGGAACACAAAATGGAGAACAAGAAGAGCAGAACATGGAGGCCGTGTGCTCCTCTGTCCAAGAACAGGCCACCCCCACATTAAGTCACATGCAAAGGAAGTCTGTCCCAGTTCAGGAGGAACACGCAAGTTTTCTCCTGAGTGATACAAAGCATTCCCCAGCCATGTGCATTGTAGGAATGTTGTATTTGACTGCAATACGTTTTTACATCCCACACGCCAGAGGTCAGGAACAGAAAGCACAAAAGCGAATACAAATTGCGTCCACTATTGTTTCAATTTAAACCTGCAAACATCACATAAATAATCACATTTATTCACTATGTCGTTTTTGACGTTTCCCTCTTCATATGGTGGCAGTGAGTGGCATAAAAACCAACAATGAAATGACCTTTGTTAAGCAGGTACCTCGGGTTACAGACACTTCAGGTTACATACGCTTCAGGTGACAGACTCCGCTAACTCAGAAATAGTACCTCGGGTTAAGAACTTTGCTTCAGGATGAGAACAGAAATCGTGCTCCGGCGGCGTGGCGGCAGCAGGAGGTCCCATTAGCTAAAGTGGTGCTTCAGGTTAAGAGCAGTTTCAGGTTAAGAACGGACCTCCGGTATTGACATATAAGCTATGGGACAAGGATAACTCTTTCTTTAAGGATGAATGGGAACCTTTCACAAAATATTTGAAGATGCAACAAAGCGAACTGGACTCCTTGGCAGGTTTTGAATAAACATTCACTATTTTTTTACTGATAATAATCAGCTAAACAGTTTGAGGATCTATACAACTGTGTAACATGCAGAAAATAGCATTATTGGAGAAACCAAAGACTGGAACTGAGGGAAGTCGGGGGGTGGGGTGGGGGGATGGGTTCTGTGTGGGAGGGGAGGAAAAATGGGGGGGGGGTAAGGTTATGTTTTTGGAAAATATGTTTTGTTATAACTTTGAATAATAATAATAATTAAAAAAAATAACGGACCTCCGGAACGAATTAATTACTTAACCCGAGGTACCACTGTACATGGGGATGAATCCGACGTAATGCTAAGGAGCTGGTTTCATTAGCAGAAGGGTTTCTACTTGCCCAATGGAACGATTCCCCTCTCTCCCTCTGCCCTGTGCTGTTCTGGAGGTAATTCCAAACACCACCACCCCAAACCAATGGGGAGGAGAGAGGTGACTGCCTCTTTGTCCTAGCAGACGTTCTTGAGTTTAAACCCAGCCCAAAATACATCACAAACCGGCACGTCATCTTATTTAATATTTATGCTCCCCTATCAGATCCTGCTGCCCCTCATCAACCAGTACTTCACCAATCACTGCCTCTACTTCTTGTCCACACCGGCCAAAGTCCTAGGCAGCGGGGGCCATGCCTCCAACAAGGAGAAAGAGATGATAACCAGGTGAGTACCTAGGAAACTCTAGGGAGGACTGGATGCCTGTCTGTGTGTGAGAATGTGCACAAAGGGTTACACCAGGCTTCCTCAACCTCGGCCCTCCAGATGTTTTTGGCCTACAACTCCCATGATCCCTAGCTAGCAGGACTAGTGGTCAGGGATGATGGGGGTTGTAGTCTCAAAACATCTGGAGGGCCGAGGTTGAGGAAGCCTGGGTTACACTTTCAAGTTGGTTGTCTTAGGTGTGACCCTGAAGAAGCGCAAGGTGCAAACGACAAGTGGGGACATACTTGTGTTTGCAAATATGCATGTTATACAGATATGCAGTGGTTCGCTGTGATAAGACGTTCAAACCAAGGTTTGCTAGCCAGTAATGTGTGAAAAATGGCTCTTGTTAGAGCTGAGATGAAACTTTTTGCAAATGCAAAGTTTGCCCGAATTGGACTCCTTTTTAAATTTTAGCTTTGAAAACTTTGGAGGGTTTTTTTGTTTTTGTTTTTGTTTTGAGGAGAGAGGAAGCCTTGTGTTTTAACTATAAGGCAATAATAATTTACAAATAGAATTCCTAAATTTGAACATTGTATTTACCCATTAACCCTCTCAACAGCCTGGATCCAATGGCATCCATGACCGGGAATTTTGTTGAGGGAAAGGGAGAGAAACCATCAAGCAGAGAGGATATGAAGTCATATTTTTTGCAAATCAAATGTTTCTCCTTGAAAACTCCTAAGCCCTTCCCTCCCAAAATTAATTTCAGGCCACATGTCTTTGTGCTCATTTTTTCTTGAGACTTGGAAACACCTGTTTTGGGGGGAAAGGTTGCGTGTGAAGCAACTCGGAGATCTTGTCTGCACTTGTCCCATGCCTAGGAAGCAGGAGTGCAAGCGGTTTTCCATTTGCTCTGTCACTTTCCCAGGGAAAACCAACTTTGCAATCTGCAACAAATGGCAGTGGTTTTGTGAACAGATCCTTAGGTCTGAATTCTGCCTCTTGCATTCTTCTTCTGGCCGGGCATATGGGTTTTATGTGCATGAATGTAGGAAGGTAGAGGCATTTACACTGTCCTCTCCAAGCTGCCTCACCGAGGCTCCGAGGCCCCGTCCGCCCTCCCCTCTTCCCCATCGATGTGCACTCCTCTTTCCAACAATCTCTTTCATTCTCTCCTTCTACCTCTCTCTTTTCCGCCCTTCAGCCTTTTCTGCAAACTGGCAGCCCTGGTCAGGCACCGGGTCTCTCTCTTCGGTAAGCTTCATCCTTCCTCTGCTCCTGTCCTGGGGTGGGCAGGCGGTCTCAGCCTCCTCTCCTCTTCATTTCTCCTCCCTCTTGTCGACTCAGTGGGGGGTTTTTTTGCGCCCACGAGTCTGCTCTCCCTCCTGCACCCTGACTCCCCTCACCCTGTGCTACCTCAGCCATGAACAAAGCTGCTGCCCTTTTGCTTCTCCCACCACCTGTATTTCTCTAACCTTTGCATCTAGTCCATTTTCCTGAACCCAGGCCCTAAATCTGGGTCTTCTGTCTCCATCCAGGGACGGATGCCGCTGCTGTGGTTAACTGCCTGCACATCCTTGCCCGGTCTTTGGATGCCAGGTGAGTAGTCAGTCAGTCAGTTTTATTGTACATAGCCAAAGGCTGCCACAACGTACACAGAATCATTCAACAATTAAAAGAAAATATACTGGATTGATACAAAAAACTTAAAACATTTATATTATCAAGACATTACCTACTCTAAGCAGAGCTATAGTAAAGGTAAAGGGACCCCTGACCATTAGGTCCAGTCGTGGCCGACTCTGGGATTGCAGCGCTCATCTTGCTTTACTGGCCGAGGGAGCCAGCGTACAGCTTCTGGGTCATGTGGCCAGCGAACCAGAGCAGCGCACGGAAATGCCGTTTACCTTCCCACCGGAGCGGTACCTATTTATCTACTTGCACTTTGACGTGCTTTCGAACTGCTAGGTTGGCAGGAGCAGGGATCGAGCAACGGGAGCTCACCCCGTCGCGGGGATTCGAACCGCCGACCTTCCGATTGGCAAGTCCTAGACTCTGTGGTTTAACCCACAGCACCACCTGCGTCCCTAAACAGAGCCATAAAAGTACCTTAATATACAAGTTAAGACATTAAACAATAAAATTTATAAGCTAAAATTATCACATGGCCACTGATATATTAAAAAATAATGTTAATTAACACAATGTGCAATTATATTCAGAGTTTGGTGATAAAGATAGAATATAGCTTGATGTAGATAGGGTCAAAAAAATTCATCTCCTTTACAGTTGGTGGCTACCTTGGCCATATACCGTATTTTTCGCTCTATAAGATGCACCAGACCATAAGACGCACCTAGTTTTTGGAGGAGGAAAACAAGAAAAAATAATATTCTGAATCTCAGAAGCCAGAACAGCGCAGAACTCTTGCTGTTCTGGCTTCTGGGATAGCTGCGCAGCCTGTATTTGCTCCATAAGACGCACACGCACTTCCCATTACTTTTTGGGAGGGAAAAAGTGAGTCTTATAGAGCAAAAAATACGATAATTTGCTCTAATTTTCCTAGCAGCAGTTGCAAAGAGTGCTACACGGCAAGTCACATACTTATCTGTGTCTGCGATGAGATATAAAATCATGTCAGAGGGGTTCTGGCCAGGGGACCTTGTCATTATAGGTGCTAAAAATCTTTCTCTTGCTTCATTATATAAACCAGGTGAGTAATAATCCCAAATAATCCCTCACATGTGCACACCTGCGGAGAAGAGCTATAAAGATGCATGGCTCACAAAAGATTGCCTCCCCTCTCTGTTTGGTGTGAATGAATGAATTTAAATACTGTGTATCTGCATTCACCAAAAATGTTTTCTGCAGAGTTTGCACACAGATGCCTCTTGTTATTTTTGTTATGTACTGAAGTTCTCACCCTGGGCCAGCAGGGGGATACTGTAAATAGTTTTCACTCAGGTCCACATATGCAAATAAGGGATAGTTACAGAAAATGGTTACTGCTGTGTTCTAGTGGAGCTCTATATAAGCAGGCTGGCTGAACCCTTCAGTTCAGGTCTGTTCTGGGCTGTGAATAAACAAAAGCTGTTTGAAGAATCGCTGTGTCGTCTGATATGTTCACCCACAACTTAACAATTTTTGTTTCCAATTACATCCAGTTGTTTACGGTCTAGATTTTGTTATATTCTTTCCTCTCCTGTTAAATGTCTGATTGGTTATGTTTCTTATGTAACATAGGAACATAATCAAAAAGATTTTTTATGTATAAAAAAATATTTTTTAAACTGCAGCTGCTTTAGATGTTTTTTTTTAACTATACCTGTTTTTAGAATGTTTTGAGTGGATTTTTTTTTTAGAATGCTTTTAAAAATTGCTTGTGATGGAGGTGTTTGCTGCCCTGGGCTTCCTTGGCAGGGAAGACAGGATAAACCATAATGATAATAAATGTAAACAGTAATAAGTGCGGCAAACAGTGTTGATGGATAAACTGAGGACAGAGACTGATGGCTTTATTGACATTTGGCCTTGCTTTGATACATATGTCACACAAAGACAGCATCATGCAGGCCACCCAGGGAACATGGCCATCTCTGGGAGGACGTACTGGGTGGAGGGGCAAATGATTCTTTTAACGTACGATCTAACTACACATTTTTGTGTGCCAGTAAGTTCAAGTGCTTCTTCCTGCGGTTGTCTGGGAGTTTGGAAGTGTTTACTACACTGCCTGGTTACAGTTGGGGACACATTTGTGTGGGTTTTTTTGTTTTGTTATTTATTTATCGTATTATTATTGAATAATAAGTGGGACGTGGCTGGCGCTGTGGGTTAAACCACAGAGCCTAGGACTTGCCGATCGGAAGGTTGGCAGTTCAAACCCCGCGACGGGGTGAGCTCCCGTTGCTCGGTCCCTGCTCCTGCCAACCTAGCAGTTCGAAAGCACGTCAGAGTGCAAGTAGATAAATAGGTACTACTCTGGCGGGAAGGTAAATGGGGTTTCCATGCGCTGCTCTGGTTCGCCAGAAGGTGACCCGGAAGCTGTACGCCGGCTCCCTCAGCCAATAAAGCGAGATTAGCGTTGCAACCCCAGAGTCGGTCACGACTGGACCTAATGGTCAGGGGTCCCTTTACCTTTTACCTTATTGATTAATAAACCCAATTAAATGTTGCCCCTCGAATGAGGCGGTATGTAGGGCCTCCTTGCTCGTAACCCTGTGCAAATCTGATCCTGGCACCTCCTCCCTGCAGGACAGTGATGAAATCGGGGCCTGAGATTGTGAAGGCCGGGCTGCGCTCTTTCTTTGAAGGGGCCTCGGACGACATTGAGAAGATGGTGGAGAACCTCAAGCTGGGCAAAGTGTCGCAGTCCCGCACCCAGGTCAAGGGCGTGGGCCAGAACATCACCTACACCACCGTGGTCCTGCTGCCGGTGCTGACCTCCATCTTCGAGCACATCGCCCAGCACCAGTTTGGGGATGACGTCATCTGTGAGCAAACGTTTGAGGCAGCAGGGGGGATGAGTGGGTGGAGCTGAGCTTTGAGTCATGGATAGGCCTGAATAGGTTGGCAGACGTTAGCAATGCAACCAGGCCTTGAATGAGCTGCGTAGGCTACAATGACCGCACCAGGGCAAGGATGGTGAATTAGGGTTGAGGAAGAAATTTGGTCCGCTCTGCAGTTTAACGGAAACCTAGCTGTTTTGCGCTCCTCAGAACAATACAGTGGTACCTCGGGTTACATATGCTTCAGGTTACATACGCTTCAGGTTACAGACTCCGCTAACCCAGAAATAGTCTTCAGGTTAAGAACTTTGCTTCAGGATGAGAACACAAATCGTGCTCTGGTGGCGCGGCAACAGCGGGAGGCCCCATTAGCTAAAGTGGTGCTTCAGGTTAAGAACAGTTTCAGGTTAAGAACGGACCTCCAGAATGAATTAAGTAGCGCCCCCCCTCCCCCAAGGTACCACTGTACATGAAACCGAAATGTGGTGTAGTGGTTAAGAGCGGTGGACTCGTAATCTGGTGAACCGGGTTCGCTTCCCCGCTCCTCCACATGCAGCTGCTGGGTGACCTTGGGCCAGTCACACTTCTCTGAAGTCTCTCAGCCCCACTCACCTCACAGGGTGTTTGTTATGGGGCAGGAAGGGAAAGGAGAATGTTAGCCGTTTTGAGACTCCTTAGGGTAGTGATAAAGCGGGATATCAAATCCAAACTCTTCTCTTCTTCTATAGCCTTTGAATTTTGCACTGCTTCGAATTTTGTGAAGCAGCTTCCCAACCAATTATCGTGTGCCCAAATGCGTATATAAGGGGAAAGCACACACAAAGATCCATGTATCAGTGAAAATAACATACATATGAAGAAGCAGCATTTTATTAGCGGGGAAGTTAAAAAAAAAAACAACACGAAGCCAAACGGCATAGAAATCTGCATATATTAGGAGAAACCAACATTAATGAAGACTTGGAGAAATAATAATGGTTGCAAACTGTTGGGGAAATGTGCTTCATCGAAAACTGAGAAATTGAAAAGGACAGGTTTGGCCATCGCTAGTGTAAATAGAGGTTAGTTGTTGTTTTTTAAAAAAATAAACACTTTATTAAATTGCAGTAACAGAAACCAAACAATATCACAAGCAAAAAAAGAGAAAGAACAAATTACACAAAAGAAAAGAAAAAAAGAACACACCAAAAACACATAAAAACATTGACTTCCCTCCACCCAGTTTTTTGGGGGTGTAGCAGAGGCGGTGGTGAGGGGCCTGGTGGTCTTGGCCGAACCCCAGTATATATCCCAGACGATGTTGTTGGGGAAACAGGAGGGTCGTATCTCTGACAACAGAGAACTGTAAGAAGGAGAAGCTGTATGTATCTGGTCCTGAAACCAACACCCATTTTTCTGTGTGTCTCCGCAGTGGATGACGTGCAGGTGTCCTGCTACCGAACCCTATGCAGCATCTATTCCTTGGGCACTACCAAAAACCCTTATGTGGAGAGGTGAGCGCATTGTCACGAGAATCTTGGAGCAAGGGGTCTGTGCGCAATTGGGGGAGGGGGAGGCGCTACTTATGCCCAGAGGAGGTAGAGCCCATCACCAAAGTTCACACAATCAGGGTGGGGAACAGAATTCGAAACCCAAATCACCCACTGTGGGATGAGCAGGGCTTTGCAATGGAAACAAAGAGCACCGTTCGCTTTCTTTTCTTTCTTTTTTAAAATCCTTTTTATTGATTTTCCAATAAAAAACATCCAATTAATATATCCAATCATAAATAAAAACTAAAATAAAAAGACCAAATTATAATTATTGTTTGGAGCTCCCCAGGGTCTGGATCTCTGAAGCTTACCGTATTTTTCGCTCTATAGGACTCACCTTGTTTTAGAGGGGGAGAACAAGAAAAAAAAATCTCCCCCTCTCTGCTCAGCGCCCCTTCAGCGAAGCGGCAGGAGAAACGGAGCCCCTTCCATTTCTCCTCCCGCTGGGCTGAAGGGGCGCTGTGCAGCTCTCCCTCTCTGCTGAAGCCAGGAGAGTCTTGCTCTCCTGGCTTCAGCAAAAGGAACCCGAAGCCTTCGGAGCACAGTGCGAATTCAGGCGGCTATCCCTGAAGCCTGGAGAGCGAGAGGGGTCGGTGCACACCGACGCCTCTCACTCTCCAGGCTTCAGCGAAAGCAACGCGAAGCCTCCGGAGCGCAGAGGGAGCGCTCCCTCTGCGCTTCGGAGGCTTTGTGTTGCTATCGCTGAAGCCAAGGAGCCTGCATTCGCTCCATAGGACGCACACACATTTCCCCTTCATTTTTGGAGGGGAAAAGGTGCATCCTATAGAGCAAAGAATACGGTATCTCCACATCTCAGTCCTGCCTCTACTTGTTGTTTCCATATTTTCCCCATCTCGATTTTGACGCTTTATAATTCTCCGTCCCTGAGTCCACGATTCTCAATCATGTCAAACATCATATACTTTCATCCGTCGAATACAGCTTTATTATTATACATATTTTTCCAACTGCCTTTTTATCAGCGCAACTTCCTCTGACTCCATTCCAATCTGGGATGTTGTCCAAGTCTTGTTACCTGAAGTTTAATGGCGCAGCAACTCCCAATCATTCATTGTCCAAACCTTCCTTTTGAGCGTTATTGAACCAGTACCTTCTGATTTAAATTGTTAGGCAGAGCACCTTTCGCTTTCAGTGCCTCTCACTTCTCCTTCCCTGTCTCCTCCAACTCTGCAGGCAGCGTCCGCAACTTGGTGAATGCTTGGCGCGGCTGGCAGCAGCAATGCCCGTGGCCTTCCTGGAGCCTCATCTCAACGAATACAACCCCTTCTCTGTTTACACTACGAAATCACCCAGGGAGCGAGCAAGTGAGTGCCTCTTTCCACCTGCCTTTCAATAATAATAATAATAATAATAATAATAATAATAATAATAATAATAATAATATATTATTTATATCCTGCCCATCTGGCTGGGTTTCCCCAGCCACTCTGTTTTTGTTTTTGTTTTAAATAGCTTTTATTCAAAATTAAAACAAAACATCCAGAAACATACCATCCTTATTTCCCCCCCATTTTTCCTCCCTCCCCCCACAGAACCCACCCACCCCCACCCCCCGACTTCCCTCAGTTCCAGTCTTTGATTTCTCTAAAAATGCTGTTTTCTGCATGTTACACAGTTGTATAAATCCTCAAACTATTTAGCTGATTATTATCAATAAAAAGTTTGTGAATGTTTATTCAAAGCCAGCCAAGGAGTCCAGTTCGCTTTGTTGCGTCTTCAGATACTTTGCAAAGGGTTCCCATTCATCTTTAAAGTCACGGTTATCCTTGTCCCATAGCTTGTATGTCAGTTTTGCCAGTTCTGCATAGTCTATCAATTTTTCTTGCCATGATTCTTTGGTTGGGGTTTCTTCAGTCTTCCATCCTTGTGCTACCAGAACTCTCGCAGCCATTGTCGCATACATGAAGATGTTTTTCAGCTTTTTGGGCAGATCTTTCCCTACAATCCCTAATGCTTCAGGTTTTTTAAACGAATGTTAAATGGAACATTTTCTTCAATTCGTTGTATGTCATTTCGGTTTCCCCAGCCACTCTGGGCGGCTTCCAACAAAATATTAAAATACAATAGTCTATTAAACATTAAACGCTTTCCTTGAATGTGTGGGTCGTTTTGCACCTCCTCTGTTCCCAATCCAAGGGGTTTCATGCCCTCCCCTTTGCTTCCCCAGTCCTAGGCCTTCCAAACCGCGTGGAGGAAATGTGCCCGGACATCCCTGTCCTGGACAAGCTGATGAAGGACATCAGCGGGCTGGCGGAGTCAGGGGCCCGCTACACCGAGATGCCCCATGTAATTGAGGTCACCCTGCCGATGCTCTGCAACTACCTGCCCCGCTGGTGGGAGCGGGGCCCTGAAACCAACCCCCAGGGGCCCTGGTGCACGGATGTGACCTCCGACCAACTCAACACCTTGCTGGGCAACATCCTGAAGATCATCGTCAACAACCTGGGCATTGACGAAGCTTCCTGGATGAAGCGGTTGGCAGGTATGGAGGGTCAGAGAACAGGGAGGATGTGAATAATAATAATAATAATTTTATTATTTATACCCCGCCCATCTGGCTGGGCTTCCCCAGCCACTCTGGGCAGCTTCCCCAAAAATATTAAAATACTGTAATACATCAAACATTAAAAGCTTCCCTAAACAGGGCTGCCTTCAGATGTCTTCTAAAAGTCTGGTAGTTGTTTATCTCTTTGACATCTGGTGGGAGGGCATTCCGCAGGGCGGGCGCCACCACCGAGAAGGCCCTCTGCCTGGTTCCCTGTAACTTGGCTTCTCACAGTGAGGGAACCGCCAGAAGGCCCTCGGCGCTGGACCTCAGTGTCCGAGTACAACGATGGGGGTGGAGACGCTCCTTCAGATATACTGGACCGAGGCCGTTTATGTGGGATTTGAGGCACTTTTTCTCATCCGAAGCCCCATCTTCTTAATTCTTCCCCACGTAGTCTTCGCTCAGCCCATCGTCAGCAAAGCCAAGCCGGAACTGCTCCGCTCCCATTTCATTCCAACCATGGAGAAGCTGAAGAAGAGGTCCGGGAAAGTGGTGGCTGAGGAGGACCAGCTGCGGCTGGAGGCCAAGACCGAGTCAGAGGATGCCGAGCTGCTGATCAGGGATGAGTTCTCTGTGCTCTGCCGCGATCTCTACGCCCTATACCCCCTGCTCATCCGCTACGTTGACAACAGCAGGTACTTCGGATTTTGCACAGGGTGTTAACACTTGCATCAACACAGGTTTACAACAGAGGTAGGGAACCTTGGGCCCAGGGGCCAAATGCGGCCTCCAGGTCTCCCTCTCCCTCTCTCTCTCTCTCTCTCTCCCCCCCTCTCTCTGGCCCTCTCCCCAGGCCACACTCCCTCTTCCCGGGCTACTCCCCTCACCACCCTGTTCCACACATCCCTGGGTCCTTGAACTTTACTGCTGCGTTGTTTGAACATCAGTCTAGTCCTCACATAAATTCTGCTAGGTTAAATAATAATAATAATAATAATAATAATAATAATAATAATAATAATAATAATAATACCTTTATTGTCAATGAACAACCTGTGCACAATGAAATTAACCGAGCCTCCCGCCCCCTACACAAACACTCAATCTCATTTCACTCTGTGTGCTTGTCGTACAACACACCAACCCTGAAAGTCAGTTGCACTATATTATTTTCCATTCAGCAGCCTAACAGCCCACGGATAGAAACTGTTTTTAAGCCTGTTGGTATAACCGATTATACTTCTATGTCTCCTGCCCAAGGGTAGAAGATGAAAGAGGTGCTGGCCCGGGTGTGAATCGTCCCTGAGGCAATGATCCCTTGCGATGTCACCTAGCGGGCTCAGGGGACAGCCCATGATATCATGTGCTGTGTTCACCACCCTCTGTAAAGACTTTCTGACCGTGGCTGTCAAGCCAACGTACCACACTGTGATACAATATGAGAGTACGCTTTCTATTGTGGACCGGTAGAAGGAGGTCATCAATTGTCACACCAACGGTCAGGTACCAGGTTGGGTAGATGAGAACCACGAGTTCAGAGGCAGGAACGTAGTCAAAGATGGGCTCCAGGGCAAGCAGCCTGTGCTGTTGCTGCTCCATATCCCAGTTACTCAGACTCAACAGCACAGCTTGGAGCAAGCGAGTTGGCGAGGCTCCTGTTGCTTCCTCCAATCACAGAGTTCCAGCTCTGGCCACCACAGGGGGTGGCACTGCAGCACGGCAGAGATTGAGCTAATAATGTCTCGGTGTGTCTGAGAAGTTCTCCACTGGTGCAAGGAGTAAAATGCCTGGTGTTTCTGCCTGAGTCCCTCTTTCAGATACCACACTCGCAAGCTGCAGGCAGACTTGCGTGGCGAGTTCCCGACCCCCCCCCAATCGGAAATAATGGCACATGACGCAATTATTAAGGTTAATGGGCTCAAAAAGGCCACAACTTGATTGGTTACAGGTGATGAGCGGTATTGGCTTAGGCATTGGTCCTAACCGACTACATCCGACTCCAGCCCGTCTGCTTGAAGTCTGGGAAGGGTTAACCACCAGGAGGGGGAGTCCTGCTGATGCACATCAACTAGGAAACCCCCCCAGAGTCACAAATAGGGGGCGTGCCTTAGGCCCTAACCTCCCTAGGCTTCGGTCAGGCCCACACACCCCAGAATCCTTTAACGGACTACCCTTCAATATGTGGGGCAGGTGATGGCGCTACCTCCCCTCTTCCATCTACAGAACTATACCAATGCCTAACCGCCAAATACCCAGAAAGTTGTGCCGATTTGCTACGTTTCCCTTCCAAATGTTTACCTCTAGATAACTGCACCATCCAGTGACGACTTGCATTGTCCAATTACATGGATGGGAGAAAAGGGGGAGATAATCTAATACCGTACCTTAAATTAGTTGTGTTGTGTGTTGTTGTTTTTTAATGTGCCCTGAATATGCCCCATTAGCTATGGAAGTGGGAAGGTGGTATCTACTGACAGTTCTTTTTTAATCTGCAGGGCCAACTGGTTGACCGAACCGAACTCAGATGCTGAGGAGCTGTTCCGGATGGTCGGGGAGGTATTCATTTACTGGTCCAAGTCACACGTGAGTCGCCTTTTCGGCAGGGGGGTGGGTGGTTGCATGGGTGCTGATGGAGACGCGCGAGAGCATCTCCCACGAAATGTAGCTCACCTTTTCTTCCCTCCCATGCCCCAGAACTTCAAACGGGAGGAGCAGAACTTCGTAGTGCAGAACGAAATCAACAACATGTCCTTCCTGACAGCCGACAGCAAGAGCAAAATGTCCAAGGTGAGAGGAGGGCTGGGGTGTGGAAGAGGGGTGCTTGCCACCAGGGGTGGAGGGTCTCCCCCTGCCTGGAGCCAGCCTATCACCCCCCAAAAGGGGTGCCTAGGCAAACCTTTGAAGTGACAACCTCTGGGTTCTGTTTTGACCGGACGTCCCTGATTGGCTGCCCTAGTACAGTTGACAAGGGTTGACTTCCTGTGGAACAGGAAGTCCCCAACACAGCCATGAGATTATCAGATGCCCTTAGGCAAACCCTTATTGCTCAGTCCCAGTCCCACCTCCCCCTAACATGCCAGTAATCTGTGTGAGGCGCTTAGGACGAAAAAGACCTGTGCAAATGATTTTTTGGTTGTGATCTTCGGATGAAGGGCAGTATACAAATTTAATAAGCAATGGTGGTAATAGTTGAACAACATTATTAAAACTGTCTTTTCCTTTCCTTTGTGGGGTACCTACTGCATGTTGAAGTGGACCACCCCCCCACCTCATCCAAATGCATCCCATCACCATCACCACCCCATCTCCAGCTTCACCACAATCTGCCACAGGCTGCCTCTGAGAGGGCCTGCCACCCCCACCCTTGAAACTTGGCTGCCACCTGCTCTCTAAACCATCAGTCGTGTGCTTCCTCGCCCACCCCACGCTTGCACAATTCAGTTCTTATCTCTTTGCAGCATTTAGGAAGCCTGGGCCCAAGAAGCAGCTTTTGTGTTGGAGATCTAGGAGGGAGGGTTAGGCTGGGGTAAAGTGGGGAGGGAGGACACCATGGGTTGAAAAAGGGCATCACGGTATGGGGGGCACCAGAGAGCCCCTCCATACGGATGCCCTGCTCAAGGATCCCTCAGCAAACCTGCCTGCTTGCTTTCCTTCCTCTTGTGAACAGGGAGGACTAGAAACCTGGTTCTCTTCTTTTGGAAAAAAAGCAAAAACACAAAAGAGCGGGAAGATTCCATGCCAGCCAAATTCTACCCAAGGCTCGGGCCTTGGCCTCTTCCTGTACGCAGTGGCTTTCTCGCTCTTCGGATTGCTCGGTTTGGGCAGGGCAGTGGGGAGAAGAAAGATGCCAGTGGACAGCTTTGCACCTTCTTGGACCTTCCCTGAATTCTTTGCCGGGTGTTTGTGTGAGAGGGAGGGGACTTTGCCACTCCGTCTAACCTTCTCTTTCTCCTCTTCTGTCTTGTCTCCCTCTTCTCCCCTCACCTGTGTTGAGTTTAGTCTGGAGAAGGCCAGGTTAGCGAAATAACGGACGTTCCGCCACCCCTTTTGTTGTTGTTGTTGTTGTCGGGGTTTTTTGGGGGGGTGATCCTGTGGAGACAGCATGGTGCAGTGCGCATCTCTGCCGTAACCCTCCCCTCCCTCCTCCTGGGAGAGAACCATCTCGATCATAGCTGTCAACGTTTTCCCCTTTTTTAAGGGAAATCCCCTTATTCCGAATAGGATTCCTCGCAAGAAAAGGGAAACGTTGACAGCTATGATCTCGATATAATCAGGGGTGCCGGGAGAGAGGGAAGGGCGCGCGGCTGCATGGAGGATGGCAAGAACGCAGTGGCTTTCTGTGGCTGTGGCAGCAACGCATCATGCATCCGATGGGTTGGCACTGATGAGCCACCAAGTGCCCTCCGTTGGCAGGACCAAGCTCCCATCATGCCCTTGGACAAGACGCCATATTTCAGGGGGGGGCGCACCCCTGCTTCCGGAGTTACGTCATTCGTCTCCCTGGCCAGACTGTCCTGAAGCCTCTGACCTCAAGTGGTCCCTTCCTAAAAAACCCACCTCCATTTGCTCGTTTCGGGAAGCCTTCTTCCTCTCCCAGCATGCATTGGGCCATGCGCAGATCTCCACCCCCTAACCTGGACCCATGTACTCCAGGGTTTCCCCTATTTACCATTCCCCTCCCCTACCTTCTGGATCCCGGATCCCATTATCCACCTGTTGTGACATCCTTTGCCGCTGCCTGCTGCCCTGCCACCACGTGGGAGGGAGGCGGTGCCCGCGACGCCACACGTGGTAGATTATGTGTCTTGGCTGCCAACGGTGCTGTGTGTCTCTGTGTGCGGTTTTGTGTAGAGGTTAGAAAGGCTCTTTTGCACAGCAAAATGTAGGAGGACAAAGGCATGGCGGGGAAGGAGATACGGGTATCTTGGTTCACGTTAACCTTCCAGGGGTCGGGGATGGCGGCTGCTCCATTTCATGCAAGTTCAGTCCTTCTCCCCACTCATCTCCAGACCTGCCTGCCTTCATCGGTGATATTCCAAAATCTGTCTCCTGTTTACTAGGCCGTCTTTGCCTTATACACCTGAGACCAGCCTTCCCCAGCCTTTTGGGCTGCAACTCCCATCATCCCTGTTCCGGGGCTGATGGGAGTTGTAGTCTAAAACATCTGAAGGGCACAAGGTTTGGGAAAGCTGCGGGCGACCCAGTCGCTTGCACTGTTCTCTTCTGGTACTGCCTAGATCCCTTCAAAGCCCTTCCACCAAGCCTCTTCTGTGCCTCCAATTACACATTGCTGGATCTCTTACACACTACCCAACTCTCAGCCCTCCTCCCAGTCTACACTGCCATGCGCTGGATCCCAGACTCCCACCCCACCCCACACCCCAGTGCCTCCTTCTCATCCCCATAAGGCTGATTCGTACAGGACGTTTTCCGTACATGAGGACGGCTCTCATGTAGGGTGAAAACCACGTGCATCGCTGCTTCTGAAGTCACCCGGTGTGAGCATTTTCTTTTATTTCGTCTCCAGTTTATGGATCAAGAAGCCGGTGCATGCTTGCGGGTTTTTGATCCATGCGCCCCTGGCAGAACACCTCAGAAGTAACAATGGGCGTATTTTCCCTCCACCCCCGTTTGAATATTCCGTGTAATAAAGACCTTCCTACATTTGGAGCAGACCGCAAAGGACGTCTACCCCCGTGGAGTGCCTTTGTGCGAGGAACAACGGTGGCCATTGCTGGGGGTTCTTCTTCCTCTTCTCTTCTCGCGAAGGAAAACACTCGCCCGTCATTCTCCCACGGGGGGAGCCTTTAGACCCCCACCTCCCACCCCCAAGCACCAAACCTCACTGAATCCTCAGAGCGGCGCTTGGCCGTTAAGCTTTTGCCCAGCTGATCTCTTGGCATGCCGTAGGATAGCCCGAGTGGCCGGTCCCCCTGCCACAACTCCCCGCACAGTGTTAACTCCCCTTGTCTCCCTCTCCTAACCTTCCTCCCAGTCGGGTGGCTCAGACCAGGAGCGGACCAAGAAGAAGCGGCGGGGGGACCGCTATTCCGTGCAGACATCACTCATCGTGGCCACGCTCAAGAAGATGCTCCCCATTGGCTTGAACATGTGCTCCCCCACCGACCAGGAGCTGATCAACTTGGCCAAGATACGCTATGCCCTGGTGAGAAGTTTGCGGGGGGGGGGGCATGGGAATAATTATCTGCCTCTTTCACACAGGGAGGTTAATGTTCAAAGCTAATGGGGCAATGTTCAGCTTTCTTGCCACTGCTGCAGGAAGAGGACTTAGAATACTTTTTAAAAATTATAATGAAATACAAGTATACAGTCATACCTCAGGTTATAGCCGCTTCAGGTTGCATTTTTTCGGGTTAGTAAAGGTAAAGGGACCCCTGACCATTAGATCCAGTCGTGGCCGACTCTGGGGTTGCAGCACTCATCTCGCTTTATTGGCCGAGGGAGCCGGCATACAGCTTCCGGGTCATGTGGCCAGCATGACTAAGCCGCTTCTGGTGAACCAGAGCAGCACACGGAAACGCCGTTTACCTTCCCGCCGGAGCGGTACCTATTTATCTACTTGCACTTTGGCGTGCTTTCGAACTGCTAGGTTGGCAGGAGCTCACCCCGTCGCGGGGATTTGAACCGCCGACCTCCTGATTGGCAAGTCCTAGGCTCTGTGGTTTAACCCAGAGCGCCACCCGCGTCCCTTTTTCGGGTTACGGACCACCAAAACCCAGAAGTACTGGAACAGGTTACTTCCGGGTTTCAGCGGTCGCGCATGCGCAGAAGCGCTGAATCACAACCCGCGTGTGCGCAGACCCGGGTTGCGAATGCTGCAGTTTGCGAACATGCATCCCGCACAGATCACGTCCGCAACCCGAGTGTAGGCTGTATTAGTTTCCAAATTGCATCCCGCCCTTCATCCCAAGGGAACCCAGAGTGGCAAACAAGAATTATTATTTTTTTAAGTACAATTTAAAATTGAATAAAAACATACAGTGGTACCTCTGGTTATGTATGCTTCTGGTTACGAATACTTCAGGTTATGAGCTCCGCTAACCCGGAAGCAGCTGCTCCTGGTTGCGAACTTTGCCCCAGGATGCGAACAGAAATCGTGTGCCAGAGGCGCAGGAGCGCAGCGGGAGGCCCTATTAGTGAAAGCGCGCCTCAGGATAAGAACGGTTTCAGCTTAAGAATGGACTTCCTGAATGAATTAAGTTCGTAACCAGAGGTACCACTGTACTTGAAAACATCAAAAAACATTCAGACACATTTAGAACGTCAAGAAACATTTAAAAACAATCACATACCCTCACAGTTATTAATTTCATGGTTGCCGTGGCCAGTATCTCTCAGCTATTAAATGCCTGGGTAAGCAGGAATGTTTTTAACTTTCTTCTGTACTGAGGGAGGCAGGTGCACTTCACCTGGGGCAGCATTCCACAGAAAGGGAGCCACCACCAAGAAGGCTCTGTCTCGGGTCAGTGCCAACCGGGCAGCAGGCAAGAATAACCCTCTTATTTGGACGAAAGGTTGGCTATAAATGTAGTCAATCATCATCATCATCATCATCAATATAGTACAATAATATAGTACCATAAGCATGTGTGCACAGTACAGATCACAGGTACTTGTTGCCAAATAATATCAGGCGTGACTGTTGCCACTCTCATTTGCTCATATGAACACCTCCTCTTTCTTTCAATATCTCTACAGAAAGACACTGATGAGGAGGTACGCGAATTCCTCAACAACAACCTTCACCTCCAGGGCAAGGTGAGTGTCACAAGGATGCTTGAGGAACGAGATCTTTGCAAGTACAAAATACACCTCCCAGACTAGTGAGGGAGCAAGTCAGGCCTCCTTACCCTGAATGAGGGGCGCCTGTCTTCTCAACTGCAGTGACGCCCATCTTTCCCCCCCCCCCCTTGCAGTGTGAGAACTCCTCGTCCATGCGCTGGCAGATGGCCCTTTACAAGGAGATGTCTGGCAAAGCCGAGGACTGCAACAATCCGGAGAAGATTGTCAAACGGGTTCAGGAGGTTTCGGCTGTGCTCTACCACCTGGAGCAGGTACAGGCAGATAAGGCTGGCAAGCTGGGTTTAGCAGGCAGAAGAATGTGGCCAGATTTAACCAGCAGGTGATCTAGGCAACTGTTAAGTGGCTCACCTGGGTAAGGGCCTTCAACTTTTAACAGGTTGCCATCACTTCTGCTGTTCTGTTAAACGGAGAGCTCCCTACAGAGGAGTTCATTAAAACATCTACAGCTTGAAAGGATAGCTGCAGAAGGCAGTTCAGTTCCCTTTGGGGCTGTCTAGTTAACTCTAGTGCACTTGGAATTGCCTCCTCAGATCTGACATGCGTAGAACAGGAGTATACAGTAGAAAGCTGCCTCACCCTGAATCTATCCAGCTCGGTAACATTTTACACTGACCTTCAGTGGCTGTCCCAGGTTTCAGGTGTAGGACCTTCCTAGCCCTACCTGGATTTGTGCAGAGATTGAAGCTGGGACCTTCTGCAGGCAGCGCAGGTGTTCTGTCGCTGAGCTACAGCTCCTGTGCCCTGGTTGTTGATGTTGTTTAGTCGTATAGTCGTGTCCGACTCTTTGTGACCCCATGGACCAGAGCACGCCAGGCACTCCTGTCTTCCACTGCCTCCCGCAGTTTGGTCAAACTCAGGCTGGTAGCTTCGAGAACACTGTCCAACCATCTCCTCCTCTGTCATCCCCTTCTCCTTGTGCCCTCCATCTTTCCCAGCATCAGGGTCTTTTCCAGGGAGTCTTCTCTTCTCATGAGGTGGCCAAAGTCTTGGAGCCTCAGCTTCAGGATCTGTCCTTCCAGTGAGCACTCAGGGCTGATTTCCTTCAGAATGGAGAGGTGCCCTGGTAGACACCTGCAAACGATTTTCTGCCCTGAAGCCTCCAGCCACCTTCATGAGATCCCTCAGAGACAAGGGGTCAGAGGGAGGAAGCATGCTGGAAAAGGGAGAGGGGAAAGTTGGTGGGAAATGATTGGAGGAGTCTCCCGGCCCTCCAACCCCGTTGAGATTTGTACACACCCCACAGACGGAGCATCCTTACAAGTCAAAGAAGGCCGTGTGGCACAAGCTGCTCTCCAAGCAACGGCGGCGAGCTGTGGTGGCCTGCTTCCGCATGACGCCCCTCTACAACCTGCCCAGGTGAGTTGAGGTGATCAGGGGAGGTTTTGAACTCCAGCTTGTTGAGTTGTATTTGGGTCGATCTACGCAAACCCTCTGGCATCCCAGCTGTGGGTTCATAGTTTAGAAGCCCCGGGCCCTAAGGAAGTCAGATTATCCTCCACCAGGGCCAGGGCCTTCTCAGTGATGGCTCCGACCTGGTAGAATGCTCTGTCCCATGAGACCAAGACCCTGAAGGATTTAACATCCTTCCACAGGGCCTGTAAGACAGAGCTATTCCACCTGGCTTTCAATTTGAACTTCGACTGATTTTTTTATTCCCCTTCCTTCCCTCCCCCATCCCTTTTTATGAAGATTACCCGCTCTGGGATCCCACAGCTAATTCTCCCCTGGTCTCCTCACTGGCCCAAATAGGACTAATTTAGCCAGCTAGCCCTGGTGAACATCTAATGTATATTGGATGGTTTCCCCCCTAAATTGATTTTTGAATTCTGAATTTATTGTTATTCACATTTTATACTGTATTTTAAGCTGTGTTTTAAATTTGTTGTTAGCCACCCTGAGCCCTGTTTTCTGAACCGGGAAGGGCGGGGTATAAATAAAAATGTATTTATTTAATTCCTGGGACCACTAGCTGACTGTGCCATGGGGTGGGGAGGGTATTATTTATTTATTCCATAAGATTTATATGCCGCTGTGTTGCAATAAAACCTCAATGCAGTTTACGAAAAGAGGAGGACCGTCACCAGTAAAAGAAAAACAATTGAAAACAGCCGTTTGAAAAATTTAAAAATAATAATAATAATTAAAATCAACGATAAGCTGAAAACCCACGTAGAATTATAGAGTTCGAAAGGATCACAAGGGTCATCTCTTTGCCCAGTGTGGGGCTCAAACCCATGGACCTGAGGTTGAGAGTCTCATTCTCTACTGACTGAGCTATCCCATGTCAGCATTCTACATGCCTGGATAGGTAAAAGGTAAAGGGACCCCTGACCATTAAGTCCAGTCGTGGCCGACTCTGGGGTTGTGGCGCTTATCTCGCTTTATTGGCCAAAGGAGCCGGCGTACAACTTCCGGGTCATGTGGCCAGCATGACTAAGCTGCTTCTGGCGAACCAGAGCAGCGCACGGAGATGCCGTTTACCTTCCCGCTGGAGCGGTACCTATTTATCTACTTGCACTGGTGTGCTTTCGAACTGCTAGGTTGGCAGGAGCAGGGACTGAGCAACGGGAGCTCACCCCGTCGCGGGGATTCGAACCGCTGACCTTCTGATCAGCAAGTCCTAGGCTCTGTGGTTTAACCCACAGCACCACCCACATCCCTTACATGCCTGGATAGGCTTGCCTAAACAAAAAAATGTTTTTAGCGGGCACTGAAAGGAGTACAGTGAAAGCACCCGGCCGATGTCAATAGGCAGGGAGTTCCGAAGTGTGGGGACTGCCACATTAAAAGTTTGATTTCTTACAAGTGTGGCAGGGGTGTTACGTGGCACCTGTAGCAGCTCCTGTTCCCCAGATTAAAGTGTTGGAAACTTCCCAAGTCATCAGGGCGTCTTTCCGGTGGTCCTCTCTGGCTGTAAACCTCCCTCAGTCCAGAGAGACTGGTGATAAGCGACCCTTCTCTCCTGAGAGGACCACACTCGTCTTCTGGCATATCATAGCAGAAGAAATAGTCAATCGTAGTTCTAAAACTACTTTATTTACAGTCTATATATACAGAGAGGGGACACGGGTGGCGCTGTGGGTTAAACCACAGAGCCTAGGACTTGCCGATCAGAAGGTCGGAGGTTCGAATCCCCGCGACGGGGTGAGCTCCCGTTGCTCGGTCCCTGCTCCTGCCAACCTAGCAGTTCGAAAGCACGTCAAAGTGCAAGTAGATAAATAGGTACCGCTCCGGCGGGAAGGTAAACGGCGTTTCCGTGTGCTGCTCTGGTTCTCCAGAAGCGGCTTAGTCATGCTGGCCACATGACCCGGAAGCTGTACGCCGGCTCCCTTGGCCAATAAAGTGAGATGAGCGCCGCAACCCCAGAGTCGGTCACGACTGGACCTAACGGTCAGGGGTCCCTTTACCTATATACAGAGAATCCATCAGCATGTCTGTGCTCTCTGAGCACCAGTACAGAAAAACAGCACTTTCAGAAGTGAAACCAACTTCCAACAGTACTGAGACTTCCTGTCTCACGCTCACTCACTCACATGATATACACAAAACATAGTGCTACTGCTGGAGCAGCATGGATGGATAAAAATCCTATACATGACAAATCTGAAGAAACATGAATCGCGTAGGCTGTTTATGTTGGCCAGATTTAACATGTTTCCCTTGGTGGTAGTGAGAGGAAGATACTTAGCTATCCCAGAATCAGAGCGTCTCTGTAAATGCAGAAGACAGGAACCCGATACTCTAGAGCATATATTCTTTTCCTGTGATTTTGGCAGTCATGCCAGAAAACAATTATTTGAGGCCCTAAAATTGAATAGACAGATTTTTACACAACCAACTGTTCAGGACCTGCTGGCGGACAGCGATGATCAAATTACTTTAATAGCGGCTGAATTTTTAAATGCTGTCCATGAAGAGAGAATGGGCCATGATAAAGAGACTTAGTGGTTTTTAATGGTAGGTGATGTTGCTGTGTTGTATCATATTATCTATGTACATCGATTTATTCCCTGGAGTTAAGAATAGGTCTGGGATAAATTGTGTTCGCTGAGCCCGTATTTTATACAGTCTGTATATGATGTCTGTTTGTTAATGTGTGGTGTGCTATGCCTAATAAAGGATTTTGAATTGAATTGATAAAAATCCTAACATAGTCAAGGGGGCATCTATGGGGCAAAGTGATCTCGCAAGCATGGTACCCTGCTCCTGTGCACCTCTTCGCTACGTGAAGCAGGCAGGGCAGAGCTGGACTAATGGCTGACCTGCCCCCATCTGCTTTCCAGGCACCGGGCTTGCAACATGTACTTGGAGAGCTACAAGCTGTCCTGGATCCTTACCGAAGAGCACCCCTTTGAAGACAGGATGATTGACGATCTGTCTGTGAGTCCTGGGGAAAGAATGGGAACCAAATGCTATGTGCAGCCTGAGGTTCTAGCATTCAATGGAAAGCTGGATGCTGTGTGTGTGTGTGTGTGTGTGTGCGCACACGCAGGGGGGCAAGTACCACTTGGCAGCTCTGTGGTGGAAGTCCTCTATATGCCTGACTCGTTGGCAGCAAAGAGCAGTGTTCTGGCTTCGGTTTAATAGCAGGAATGGAAGAGACATCATTGGGTCTGGAATGCCCTTCCTGGGAGGGAGAACAGGAGAGGTGCTGAGCTGGGTGTGGAATGAGCCACTGAGTTTTCTAGTCCTCCCATGTTTCCAACCGATATATACCGTATTTTTTGCTCTATAAGACTCACTTTTTCCCTCCTAAAAAGTAAGGGGAAATGTGTGTGCGTCTTATGGAGCGAATGCAGGCTGCACAGCTATCCCAGAAGCCAGAACAGCAAGAGGGATTGCTGCTTTCACTGCGCAGCGATCCCTCTTGCTGTTCTAGCTTCTAAGATTCAGAATATTTTCTTTCTTGTTTTCCTCCTCCAAAAACTAGGCGCGTCTTGTGGTCTGGTGCGTCTTATAGAGCGAAAAATACGGTGTATATAAAAATGCACACCAGGCACTATGCCCTGGGGGCTTTCATTTTCTGTCGTCTCCCAGGAAGAGGCTTTTCTATGGTTTTCTTCCCCCCATTACTATCATAGCATCAGGAATCCCATACACTCTAGGGGACAGCTGCTCCGAGCACAGTTCAAAGTGTTGGTGCTGACCTTTAAAGCCCTAAACGGCCTCAAAGGCCCAGTATACCTGAAGGAGCGTCTCCACCCCTATTGTTCTGCCCGGACACTGAGGTCCAGCTCTGAGGGCCTTCTGGCGGTTCCCTCCCTGCGAGAAGCCAAGTTACAGGGAAGCAGGCAGAGGGCCTTCTCGGTGGTGGCGCCTGCCCTGTGGAACGCCCTCCCACCAGATGTCAAAGAGATAAAACAACTACCAGACTTTTAGGCGACATCTGAAGGCAGCCCTGTTTAGGGAAGCTTTTAATGTTTAACAGACTACTGTTTTTTAATACTTTGTTGGAAGCCGCCCAGAGTGGATGGGGAAACCCAGCCAGATGGGGGGGGGGAATAATATATTATTATTATTATTATTATTATTATTATTATTATTATTATTATTATCATTATTAACCTCTAACACTGTTTCCCTTTTGTTCTTGCCGGGGGGATGGGATGTAGAAACCAGGGGAGGAGGAGGAAGAAGAAGAGGAGGAGGCAGAAAAGAAACCAGATCCTTTGCATCAGCTCATCCTGCATTTCAGCAGGACAGCGCTGACCGAGAAGAGGTGAGTCGCAGGCAGGGTACATGTTACAGATAGGTAGCCGTGTTGGTCTGCCATAGTCAAAATAAAAAAATTCCTTCCAGTAGGGTGGTGGGAATGGGTGATTGGCTGTTTGAAACAGGCAAACAAACAGGCCAAACCTTACGCCAAAGAATAAACGGACATAAATCTGACATCAAGAATCACAAAACAGAGAAACCAGTAGGAGAACACTTCAATCTCCCAGGACATTCTATACAAGATCTCAAAGTAGCTGTTTTACTACAAAGGAGTTTCAGAAATAGACTGGAAAGAGAAGCTGCTGAATTGCAACTCATTACCAAAATTAAAACCATGGAGAGACTTAATCTTTTGATGTTCCACTCAACCTCCTTATTTATCAACATTGCAAATTGGGTTTGGAGGGATTTTATTTCCTGCAATATCCTTTCATTATTTGGTTTTTTAATTAGTTTTTGTTCACAATCCATAATCTGTCTCAAAATCTCCTTAGTTCTTTTTTCTTTATTTTTCTTTTTCCATGCATTTTGTTGGATGAGCAGGCCCCTCATGACTGCCTTACTCGCGTCCCATACCACGTTTATTTTAACCCCTTTATCTTGGTTATCTATGAAGTACTCCAATAATTTCGTCCGAATCTTTTCCACAAATTTTTGGTCATCCCATAAGTTATCATTTAATCTCCATCTGAAAGTTCGTCCTTCAACCCCCTTCATCTCCATTATTATGGGGTTGTGGTCGGAGATAATTTTGGCCTGTATTTCAATTTTTGTAGTTCTTACTGTTAGTTCATTTGATATCCAAATTTGGTCTAATCTTGACAGTGATTCATTCGGTCCTGAATGAAATGTAAATTGTTTCTCCATGGGGTGTCTCAATCTCCATATATCTACCAAGTTATAGTTCTTCACCATTTCAAAAAATATCTTAGGTAGTTTCCCTCCTTCTGTCTTAGTTTTCCTTAATCTATCTATTTCTGTTGAGACCACCCCGTTCATATCTCCCATTATTATGATTTTTTGGTCCATGTAGTCAAATAATCTCTCTTCCAATGATCTGAAGAATTCTGTTTTATTGCCATTTGGTGCATAGACTCCCACTATTATCATCATTTCCCCTTGCCATTTAATGCGGACTGCGATCATTCTCCCTTCCTCATCCTTAAATAGCTGGTGTGTTTCAATGTTATTTTTAATATATAATACTACTCCTCTTTTTTTCTTTTTATCGGAGGAGATAAACTCATTTCCTTAATCAAAAGATTAAGACAGAGAAATTTTGAATTTGCTAATAAGCCAGGAAAATGGCTTGCGTGGCAAGTCAAAAAGAGAAAGGAACAAAACACAATAAACAAAATACAAATAAACGGAGAAGAGATAACTGAACCAAAAGGGATTAGAAGAGGATTTGCGGAGTTTTATGAGCAACTATACAGGAATAAGGATAGAAACAACAATAGGAAAATAGAGAGATATTTAAAAGAGAAAATGGTAAGGAAGATTTCGATAGAGCAAAGAGAAATGTTAAATGCCCCCATTTCCAGAGAGGAAGCAGAGGAAGTGATAAAGGAACTGAAAAGAGGTAAAGCCCCGGGCCCAGATGGGTTTACTGCGAGCTACTATAAAGAAATGAAAGATATATTGACGGTTCCATTAGTTGAGGTGATGAATAAGACCCTAAAGGAAAAAGAGATCCCAAGCACCTGGAAGGAGGCATTTATCACAATAATTCCAAAACAAGATACTGACCCAACCCAAGTAAAAAATTATAGACCCATTTCCTTATTAAATACAGATTATAAGATTTTTGCGGGAATTTTAGCAAAAAGGTTTAAAAAAATATTAGTGAAGATAATGCATGAGGACCAAGCGGGTTTTCTACCGGGAAGGCAAATAAAAAACAACACAAGAGGCATAATTAATATAATAGAATATTTATCGGACAGAATTGATAAGCCAGCTAGTCTGATTTTTATTGACGCGGAGAAAGCCTTCGATAATGTCACCTGGGACTTCATGCTGAGAAATTTAGAAATTATGGAAGTGGGTCAAGAATTTTGGAACGGGATAAAAGCAATATACACCGAACAGAAAGCGAAGCTGATAATAAATAATGCCATAACAGAAGATATAAAAATATCTAAAGGGACAAGACAGGGCTGCCCGCTCTCTCCGCTGCTCTTTATAGTGGTGTTGGAGGTTCTGCTAAACGCAATAAGGCAAAACAAACAAATTAAGGGAATATCATTAGGTTCAAACGAATACAAAGTTAAAGCATATGCTGATGACGTGGTATTAACGGTAGAAGATCCTATAAACAGCTTAAAGGGAATTCTGGAGGAGATGGAAGAATTCGGGAAGTTAGCTGGATTCAAACTAAATAAGAATAAGACAAAGATGATCGTTAAAAACTTAGACCAAGACAAGATAGAATTATTACAGGAACAAACAGGAATTGAAGTAGTTAAAAAAGTTAAATATTTAGGACTCTGGCTTACCAATAAAAATATTGACCTATACCAAAATAATTATATCCCAGTGTGGAATGAAATTAAGAAAAATCTGGAGATTTGGGCAAGGATGAAATTATCACTCTGGGGTAGAGTGTCCATGGTCAAAATGATGGTACTCCCCAAAATGCTTTTTCTATTCCAAACAATCCCGATAATAAAAGGCACAAAAAACTTTAAAGAATGGCAAAGGGTGATTTCTAGATTTGTCTGGGAAGGAAAGAAGCCCAGAATTAAGTTTAAGATATTAACAGATACCACTGAAAGAGGGGGCTTCGCCCTGCCAGACATGAGACTGTACTACGAAGCGGCATGCCATTGCTGGATTAAAGAGTGGATAAAGTTGGAGGATACAGAGTTATTGGATTTAGAAGGGTATAAGAACAAATTTGGATGGCATGCCTATTTGTGGAGAGATAAGATAAAAGTACATAAGGGATTTTGTAGCCATATCTTTAAGGGACCTTTGATAGAAGTTTGGAATAGATATAAGAACATACTAGAACCAAAAACCCCACACTGGTTATCACCAGTGGAGTTAATAAGTGTAAAGAAAGTCAATATGGGGAAAAAATGGGGTAGGTACGAAGAAATGGTATTGAAGGAAGGAGGGAAGTGGAAAATTAAACCATACGACCAGGTAAAAAGATATACATACGACTGGCTGAGTTACTACCAGATAAATGAGATATTTAAAAAAGAAGTGAAAGAGAGGGGCTACGATGAAAAGACATCGAAATTTCAGAGAGAGATAATAAACTGTGATCGGAAAAATCTGTCAAGTATGTATAAAATACTGTTAGAATGGAACATGAAAGATGAGAAAGTCAAAAAAGTGATGACTCAGTGGGCAAAGGACCTCGGTTATGATATTCAATTGGAGAATTGGGAAAAATTGTGGAGAGTGAATATAAAATTTACAGCATGTGTACTGTTAAGGGAGAATATGTTAAAAATGTTATATAGGTGGTATATAACACCCGTTAAACTAGCCAAGATGTATAAAACAGAAAACAAATGTTGGAAATGTAGACAAAAAGAAGGGACGTTCTATCACCAATGGTGGGAATGTGGGAAGGTTAAAAGCTTCTGGGACGAAGTCTATAATGAAATCAAAAAGATATTAAGCTACACATTTGTAAAGAAACCCGAAGCTTTTCTATTAGGTATGGTCAGAAAAGATATTAAAAGAAAGGATTGTAAAATCTTCCAATATGCGGTGACAGCAGCTAGAATTGTGGTGGCGCAGAAGTGGAAGCAGGAAGAAAGCCCAACGTTAACAGAGTGGAGATTAAAATTGACGGAATATGCGGAGTTAGATAAATTAACAGGGAAAATTAGATATATGAAGGATCAAAAATTTATAGATGACTGGGGAAAATTTGCGGATTATCTGGAGAACAAATGTTTAGTAAACACAACGCTAGTAGGATTTAAAGAGGCACTGTAAAATACTAAGAAGTATTGCTTATGGAAAACAATGTCTGAAAGATGGTACTAATGGCAGTACGAAAGATTGGAATGCGTTATAAAGAGATAAATACGAATGAATGTCAAGGACGTTGAAGGAAGTCCAAAAGAATGAGATGTATGAAACACGGATTTAATGTATATATATGGAAAGATTAATAAAAATTTTTAAAATGCAAAAAAAAAAAAAAAAAAAAAACCATGGAGAGACCTGGTCTGAACAGAGACATTGGATTCTTATCTCATTATACATGACTAAGCCATTTCTCACCTTCTCACCCCTTGCCTTTTCCTGTAAGACCTATTGCAGTTGTTAAGAGTCGTCAACAGGCTCATCTCAGCTATCTGCCAATCTCCCATTCCCACCACCCTTCTGAGTAATACCCCTCCCCACCTTCTCACTATATAGAAGGATCTGGCAACTTCTGTTTCAGTGTATCTGAAGAAGTGTGCATGCACACGAAAGCTCATACCAAGAACTAACTTAGTTGGTCTTTAAGGTGCTACTGGAAGGAATTTCTTTATTGAGGCAGGGTACATGTGTGGGATCAGAGCCAGGTTGGACTTTTTAGCTGGGCACGAGATAAAGAGGCTAGGGACGTTGGAAGCTGCCTTATATGGAGCCAGAAAAAAAGCACACCAAGAACTCAGGCCAATATAAGTTTCAGTAGTGGGAGTGGTCCCTACTCGCAAATCAATAGTCAATTGTAACAAAAACTAATCCATTCAAAAGTATGCATTCTGACAAGGATTACAAACTCAAATAGAGATTACAAACTCAGAGATTACAAACTCAAACTCATAAGGATATGTATAACACAATAATTCGTTACAGAATTAGAAATAAGAGTTTATGAGTAGAGATAAGTTCATATTCAGTCTATAGTCAGATTTGACGCAAAGGTCTTAGTTTCAATCATTGAGCAGAAATCAGAAGTCATTTATGGATCAGAAACCAGGACAGGGCCCTGTTTCACCTTCATCAGCTAATTTTTAAGGGGTTGTGCAAGTTTGAAGAATTTGTATAAATATATCCTGTTATTTTCAGAGATAACAACTAAGTGTGGGTAGATCATGTCAGGAAAAAGCAGCAATGCAAGAGCGAGCTGCAAGTTGCTGGAATGCAAAACAGGATGTTGATGTTTGGGACTGTACTATTGGAACAAAGGGGCAGTCTATTCACTGTACTGAGCACCGGATATTAGCTCAGAGTGTCATCTGACCTGTACTGGAAGTACAGGGGTGGGGTTTTCTCTCTCTACTGTTGGAGTCTGGAGAGTGCAGACGTGTTTCTCTGTACTGCTGCAATGACAGAAATAAAGACATGTAAATAGATTTCTGTCTGTCTCTTTCCCCTCCCTGAGGGAAACAGGGAGGAGGGAGGAATGGTGTGTCCCTCTCACGCTGAGTGGGATCGCCGATTGGTGACCTTGCCTGTATCCTGCCGGGAGATGCAGACGGGGAGGTCAACAAGGATCTCAAGCCGAATGCCTGGAGTGTGGCCAGTTACCTCTGACTGCGGCCTGTGAATCCGACAGATCAATGTGTATCTTGAGCTTTTCTGTGCGTTTCCCAAGAACTCCAAATGCTTTTCTGTGCGTTTAATAAGAACTCCAACTTATTTATATTGAGCCAGAGCATTAAGAACATCAGAAGAGCGTGCTGGATCAGGCCAATGGCCCATCTAAGTCCAGGATCCTGTTCTCATAGCGGCCAACCAGATGCCTGTCAGCAGCTGGCAAACGGGACCCCAGACAGGAGCACACTCCCTTTCTGTGGCTTCCAGCAACTGGTATTCAGAATCATTCCTGCCTCCATCCGTGGAGGCAGAGCATAGCTATTGTAGCTATGAGACATTGATCCCTCCACACCAAAAGGATCTCTCTCCACCACGCCCGGTCAGCATGGTTCTTTAGGAGAGAAACTTTAAGAAGGAATGGGAAAAGCTCACTTAAGAGAACACTGTAAACAGCTAAAACCTTTGGCAGGATTTGAGTAATGCTAAGGTAAAAATGAATGATTTAAGAAAAATAGGGGAAATGTGTGAAGTGGTTGAAAAAGATTGAAAATGGTAACCGTGGGAAGGTGGAGGGGAGTCTAAGGATTCAGGGAATCCTAAATGATGATGGTGATGTTTAATGTTTGAATTTAAATGTTATTGAATTAAAACTCAATAAAAAAGATTATAACACACACACACCCCAAAAAGGGGGGGGGGGGAGAATGGTTCTTTAGAATTTGGAGTGCAGGGATAATGCCTATGTCTGAACACGAGCAAATCTGTTGCAAGGAAGCAAGTTTGTCAAAAAGTAGACAGCCTAATTATGCTGTGGGGACCACGTTCATCATTCCCCTTAGTTTATAATGTGAGCCACATCTTTGCATTATGATTTTGGATTAGTACCTGTGAGATGCTCTTCTCTGCCTGCAATATTATTATTATTTAAAAGCACGATAAAATAAATACTGGGAGCAAGCGTTATGGAGAGGCCAGTTTCAGCACATAGAACCTGAGCCTCCTCTGTTTTGTTTCAGCAAACTGGACGAAGACTATCTGTATATGGCATATGCTGACATCATGGCAAAGGTGAGAGACAGGCCACTATGCCCCGGGTCACCATTTCCAGCCATTTTAATCTGTTTTTTCTCCAAAAGAAAGATGTAATGCGTGATCGCTCCCAGACCACAGCCACACCATTCAGTTAAAGCGCTATTACACCACTTTAAACAGCCAAAATTCCTGGAAGAATTCTGGGAGCTGTGGTTTGCTGAGGGTCCTGCAAGCAGGCCCCCTATTTCCCTCACAGAACTGCAATTCCCATAGTTCCCTGGGAAGAAGGGTTGATGGTTAAAATGCCTGGGAATTGTACCTCTGTAAGGGGAATAGGAGTTTCCAACACCCTTAACAAACTACAATTCCCAGGATTCTTTGAGGGGGAAGCCATGACTGTCGAAAATGGTGTGTTTTAATTGTATAGCACGTTAGAGGCCTCAGAAGGAGGACTGAAGCTTGTCGTGATGTTTGCCACCCCTTTTTATTGATCCTACTCCTGTGCCTTTAACATGTAATCTGGCATGCAGAAAATGTGGGAGAAAATGTAAGAGCGCTTGCTGGCTGGGACTGATGTGAGTTGTGGCCCAAAACATTTGGAGGGCACTGGGTTGGGGAAGGTTGCTGGGCTAGTACAGTGGTGCCTCGCAAGACGAAATTAATTCGTTCCGCAAGTTTTTTCTTCTTGCTAGTTTTTCGTCTTACGAAGCACGGTTTCCCATAGGAATGCATCGAAAATCAATCAATGCGTTCCTATGGAGACCGTCCGGGGACAGAGGGGAAGCGCCGCGCGCCTTCCCCTCTGTCCCCGGACCTGTTTAAAGCAAGGGGCGGCAGGGAGAAGATCGCTTCTCCCCGTTGCCTCCCCTTGGTACAAAAGGGGTCCGGGGACAGAGGGGAAGGCGTGCGCGCCTTCCCCTCTGTCCCCGGAGATTGCGGGGCTGGCAACGGGGAGAAGCGATCTTCTCCCCGCCGCCCCTTGCTTCAAAAGAGGTCCGGGGACAGCGGGGAAGACGCGCTGCGCTTCCCCGCTATCCCCGGAGCTTGCGGGGCAAGCTTCGTTTTGCGAAGCAAGCCCATAGGGAAATGCGTCTTGCGAAGCGGCTAAGAAAACGAAAAACTCCTTCGTCTAGCGAGTTTTTCGTCTTCTGAGGCATTCGTCTTGCGGGGCACCACTGTATCAGTAAACGCCAGCGTGTTACTCAGAGATGACTTTCGCCAAGTCCCCCTGTGGACAAATGGAGGTTAGTGAGCTATATTTGCCTCTCTGAGAGGCCCGCAGCAGCTGGCTAGGGGGTAGTAGCTTTATTGAATCAAGAGCTGACTCTATAGCAGGGGTGGCCAACTCCCAAGAGACTGTGATCTACTCACAGAGTTAAAAACTGGCAGTGATCTACCCCTTTGGGGGGGGTCAGGTCAAAGTTTTTGAGCTTTTTTTAGGAGAAGAAACCCTGTTTTGTGGGGTTCAGGTCAAAGTTGTAGAGCTTTTTTGGGGGGAGCCAGCGATCTACCAGTGATCTACCACAGATGTTCAGTGATCTACTGGTAGATCACAATCTACCTGTTGGACGTGCCTGCTCTAGAGCAAGCCGCAAAGAGCTGTGAGGTTCTGTCGCTAGTTCCGATGTGTGACGGTGCTTTTTGTTTACGCGCTCATCCCTCTTATCCTTTGGTCCCCTGGACTCCAGAGTTGCCACATCAACGAAGGAGAAGAAGGTGAAGAAAATGGTGAAGAAGGGGAAGAGGCCGAGGTTCCCTTCGAGGTAAAGGACACACCCCCCCCTGCGCACCCAGCCGCCCCAAGAGGTTTCTGAACTTTCAGCAAACATTTGCCCACTCGTTCTCAAACCTCCAGAAACTTGGGTGTACGTTTGCAAAGTCTTGGGCAACTTTCAGGCAACCTGTTGACTGACCATTATTCACTCCGATTTGTTTGCACGAAAAGCTTGTGCAGAGGTTATACAATGCCTGCTCTTCCCTGAACACCTTTCACGATTTGTTTGCGGGGAGGTTATACAACTTCCCATCAGTCGACCATTCTCCTATGACCTGTTGGCCTTTAAAAGATGGTTTCATTTGCAAAATTGCAGTGTGCTTTGTTATTTCGACCTAATTGCAATGTGGGGTGGGGGGTGGGGGGAGGAGACACGAGGAGGAGATGCTGCAGGTACCAAGGGAGACTTGACTGAGCAAACGTACACCTGCAGTTGCCATCTTGGGTTAGTAGGACAATTATATCTTCACTGTTCCAATATATACCTTCCTGGTCCACCCTGGAGTGGGTGAGGTACCTTGAGAAAGAAGGCAGAGAAACAGTGCTAAAATTGAAGGCTGCGGTCAGGACCAAGCTGTTAATCTGGGGATCAACTCAGCGGTTGTGCATACCGTTCCAAAAACTGGCCAGTGCACCAACGCTCATTGGCTTCCAAACAAGGCTGGCTGTGATGGGCATTTAGGCCTAGGAGGTGAACACCAGTGACCTTGCTCGGGGAAGGAAAGGAGCCACATTGAAAGCTTTATATCAGCTGGTGGCGCCAGTCACCTGACCTCCTAGGCCCAGAGACATGGATTCTCCATCTGGAGCCATGTGGCCGGCCCTCCAGCCTGCTCTCCTTTGCACAGCAGCCCTGGTGGTGCAAGAAGCGGCTTTCCTAACTACGAGGGAGAAGTGTAGGCAGCCCTCAAGGAAATGATGATTGACACTGACCTCCAGCCTTCAGTTCAGGGCCGTCTTACCCATAGGTGCTAGGGGTGTGGGGCACCCAGGCGCCGGGCTCCCAGGGGCACCAGGCCAAGAGTCTGGGGCCTGAGAGTTGAGTCCGGGGAAGAACCCACCCATCTGCATCGCGAGTTTGGGGGCGACCAAGCCAGCAAGATGTTGAGGCGGCTGGCCAGCTCCTCCCTCCTGCGCGCCTGGGACTGGGCAACCTGGGGGGGGGGTGTGCCGGGCGGATCTTTGCACCCCAGCACCGCCTATGCTTAAGACAGCCCTGCCTCGGTTCACACTGTCTTGCCTCCTTGCAGGAAAAGGAGATGGAGAAGCAGAGGCTCCTTTATCAGCAATCCCGCCTGCACAACCGCGGGGCGGCCGAGATGGTTCTGCAGATGATTAGCGCCTGCAAAGGTCAGAAGTGGCCCTTTTTCCTCTCCACCCTCCCCCTGGATCCCTTGGCAGGGTTCAGCTTTCCCATGTTGGGAGGCCGTGGATGAGGTTGGTGGGGATGGGGAAGCTTTCCTCCCATTCTTCAGCTACAAGGCCCAGCTAGAAACCCGCTGTGGGTCCTAAGATCCTCCTCAGATTCCATGCTGGAATCCTGTGGACACAGACAGTGCGAAGCCCCTGCACAGGGCTAGGGAAACATTTGGGGTTCCTAGGCTGCCATATCAAATACCGTACTTTTCCGTCTGTAAGACGCCCCTATGTAGTAGACGACCCCTATTTTGGGGGCCTCAAAATTTAGAAAAGGAGCTTTTGGGGGGTTATGGGGGGGTGAAGGACGCAGGTGGCGCTGTGGGTTAAACCACAGAGCCTAGGACTTGCCGATCAGAAGTTTGGCAGTTCGAATCCCCGCGACAGGGTAAGCTCCCGTTGCTCTGTCCCTGCTCCTGCCAACCTAGCAGTTCAAAAGCACACCAGTGCAAGTAGATAAATAGGTACCGCTCCGGCGGGAAGGTAAACGGCGTTTCTGTGCACTGCTCTGGTTCGCCAGAAGTGGTTTAGTCATGCTCGCCACATGACCCGGAAGCTGTACGCCGGCTCCCTCAGCCAGTAAAGCGAAATGAGCACTGCAACCCCAGAGTCGGTCACGACTAGACCTAACAGTCAGGGGTCCCTTTACCTTTACCTATGGGGGGTGAAAATAGCTCACCTACAGGAACGAAGCGTGAGCCCGAGATTGTAAGCGGCAATTGGCCGGTTGATTGCTGGGCCGTGTGTGTGAAAATCTCTCACCGCCAGAATGTAGCACACAACCGCTTGCGTTTCAGAAACTACCTATCAGCTGGCCGTTCACCACCATCAGCCGCCAATCATCTTCTCAATTGCCGCTGCGGCAGGCAGTAGACAGATGCTGTTGTTGCAGCAATCGGGAACGTGATTGCCAGCCGCTGGCAGTGATCGAGCAGTTGATAGGTGGTTCCTGCGATCCGTTTTTCCTGTGTGGCATCTTTGCACGGCTCCATTTGTTTGCGGGCAGCACAACATTACACAGCAGGAGTGCAAGGCGTGGTGTTTCACTGATGTGAAAGGCGCAGGGGGGGAATATTACTTCGATCGCCACACTCCTCCTGTGTAACATTGCACTGCCTGCGCACAAATGGAGCCATGCGAAGACACCACACATAAAAAACGAACCGCCTACAGACTCCCTCCCAGCTGTAGGGTGGGCTGAGTGGGAGGAGGCAAGCAGACTATGGAAGCCCTGCAGCCCACCACTGCCAGGAGCTGTGACTGGTAGTGCAAGTACCGTATTTTTCGCTCTATAACACGCACTCGACCATAACACGCACGTAGTTTTTAGAGGAGGAAAATCCGTAGGCATGCCACCCGTAGGCATTCCCTCCATAACACGCACAGACATTTCCCCTTACTTTCTAGGAGGAAAAAAGTGAGTGTTATGGTGCAAAAAATACGGTACCGCATTTGTTTATATATTTAATTGCTGTATTCCGTGGATAAGACGAGCCATGTTTTAAAACCTAAAAAACTGGGTAAAAAAACCTCGTCTTATACACGGAAAAATACGGTAGTTCAGAACATGGATCTTAGAGCATGGGCTGGTGCAGACAAGGAGAGGAGGTGCTCCTTCATGCGCCTGAGCCCCAAGCTACATAGCAGGGATGGGGAATCTCCAGATGTTGCCAGACTCCAAGTCCCATCAGCCCCAGGCAGCGTGGCCAGTAGCCAGGATGGGAGTTGTAGCCCCTCCGGAAGGCATTGGCGTTCCCTTTCCCTTCTGCACAGATGCCAGTGTAATAAATCCTTTCCCTGTCTCTGCAGGGGAGCCTGGCGCTATGGTATCTTCTACCCTGAAGCTGGGCATCTCCATCCTGAATGGCGGCAATGAGGAAGTGCAGCAGGTAGGAGGACCAGGGGAGGGAGACGCAAGGCTTCCTGGCAAGTGATTCATTCCCTGCCTATGAACTTTGCCGCTGATTTGAGTTTAAATTGCTGCATACTGGTGCGATGTGCTAAGTTGTATATTTAACCACCACCTCGTGGCTTTTGTAATTAAAGGTAGATCTCTTATGAAGCTGCTTTTTTAGCCATTTTTATTGTTTAAGTTGATATTAACTTATTGTAAGGCTTACTCGTCACTTACTCCTCCTTTACTCATCTCCCATTTCTTACTCCATATAGAAACATGCTTTGAACTGGATGCCCATCCACACTTCCACTTGCCTCACCACTCCCCCTCCCTGGCAAACCCACCCTTTACCACTGGATCGGGGCAAATGTCAATCGGGTTTTTCTGCGGGTTGTTGTTTGTTCCGAATTTGCACTAAATACAGTAGACCCTCGGGTTACGTTACGCTTGAGTAACATAAACTTCGGGTTGCGAAACCGGCAAACCCGGAAGTATACTTCCAGGTTTCACCGCTCGCGCATGCGTAGAAGCGCTCTGCGTTCATGCACAGAAGCACACTATCGTGCCGCATACATACGCAGAAGCGGCGCCTCTGGGTGCGGATTTTTCAGGGTGTGCACGAACCCCCAGAACGAATTAAATTTGTATCCAGAGGATCCACTGTAGTGCGGCGGGAGAACTGAAAATATTGCCAATGCATATGACATCTGGAAACCAAAGCGCCCCTTTGGTTTCAGATAGTTCATAGGTCAACAAGTCTAAAAAGCCTGGGACACAAATTTTCACAGCCCTCCAGTGGCTACAGTGGCTCATTTACCAGAAGTAATGTATTTAGCATTAACTCTGAAAGTACATGGGAAGCGGGTGGCGCTGTGGGTTAAACCACAGAGCCGAGGACTTGCCGATCAGAAGGTCGGCGGTTTGAATCTACGCGATGGGGTGAGCTCCCGTTGCTCAGTCCCTGCCCCTGCAAACCTAGCAGTTTGAAAGCACATCAAACTGCAAGTAGATAAAAAGGTACCACTCCGGCGGGAAGATAAACTGCATTTCTGTGCGCTTCTCTGGTTTGCCAGAAGCGGCTTAGTCATGCTGGCCACATGACCTGGAAGCTGTACGCTGGCTCCCTCGGCCAATAAACGAGATGAGCGCCGCAACCCCAGAGTCGGCCACGACTGGACCTAATGGTCAGGGGTCCCTTTACCTTTACCTTACTGAAAGTACATACTCAATTTTGGCCAAACTAAAGAGCACAATATACATTCGGAGGTTTCTTAGGTGGCGACTCCCTGGGTGCCCGGGCACCCACAAAATTCCCCATGAAGGGGCCGGGCACCCACAAATTTCAGTGCCAGGGCCATGCATGCACATGATGCCCACAGCCCTGGGCACCCACGGTCGCAGGGCCAAATTGGCACGGCTGGGAGGTTTAGTTTGGTAAGAATTGAGCTGCTCCTATTTTGGGAAGGGGTTTTGTTGTTGTTGTTGTTGTTGTTGGGATCGTGGTGTGGATGGAAAGGGTTCCTGGTCTGGATTTCACTCTCTTTATGGCTGCCATTAGAAACACACACCTGCTGTGAATACACATCTAATGCAACGTCTTTAACATGTAGTTTTGTGCTGGGAAGAGTCAGAAGCGGGCCTTCTCTTCCCCTCCCCATGCTGACTTTCTCCCTGTCCTCAGAAAATGCTGGATTATCTGAAGGAGAAACACGAGGTGGGATTCTTCCTGAGCCTCCAGGCCCTGATGCAGACATGCAGGTGTGTAGAAGCATTTTGTTCTTCTTTTTTACCTTTTTTATGCTTCTGCTTTTTATTTATTTGAGTGCTTCCAAACCGTAAAACCCTGTAAGAAAATACCACAGCCCTGTAAATGCATTCAAACAGCAGGAGGTTATAAAACCCAGAAGAAATGGCTAACGCTGGATCAAATTAATTTTCTAAAGAATGCTTGGAAAAACTGGAACGTTTTCGGCAGATGGCAACATGTTAGAATTGTAGGCGTCAGTGTCCAGTGAATGGAACTGTGTTTCAAAGTACTGTCTGGAACTAGCCTACAAACAAGCCTGAGGGTTATCAAAACACACAGGTAACAACCATAGTAACAACATTAACAGAAAACAGATTCACAGCACAAGTATATTAAGTATATTAACTTAAAGAGTCTCTCTGAGAATTGCCATGGGTCAATGGAATGGTTACTGTGGCTAGATTTATTCTCATAAGAGGTAATGCAGTACAGTGGTGCCCCGCAAGACGAAAAGAATCCGTTCTGTGATTCTCTTCGTCTAGCGGTTTTTTCGTCTTGCGAAGCAAGCCCATTGACGGATTAGCGGATTAGCGCTATTAGCGGCTTTTAGCGGCTTATCTGCTGATCGGATCAGCTGATAAGCGGCTTAGCGGCTTAGAAAAAGGGGGGGAAAGGGAAAAAAACCAGCAGGAACTCGCAAGACATTGTCGTCTTGCGAAGCAAGCCCATAGGAAATTCGTTTTGCGAAGCACCTCCAAAACGGAAAACTCTTTCATCTAGCGAGTTTTCCGTCTTGCGAGGCATTCGTCTTGCGGGGCACCACTGTACCATATATTATCAAAGTCATATTTTTTGCCTTTCAGAGCCTTCAACCTGTAAGCCTGAGTTGCAAAGAAACTAAAGAATTATGAGAATGTTTTCATTTGTTTCTTAGCTAAATCAATAGTTTAAAAATAATAAGACACCACACAAATACGGTGCTGAACATGACAGACTTGCTGGTAGCTGCTGAGCCACATATAGTCTGACCCAGAACTTTGAAACTGCAATACGTTTGTGCTGTAGCCAGAATCCTGTGACGATGCCGTTCCAGCTGTTGCTGCAGTTACTGTCTTTTGGCCCTTCGACTTCTGCTCTCCAGTCATGGACTGGCTGGAGGCAGAGGAAGTAGAAGGAGGCACCAGCTGAGGAACCCCAAAGGGAAGAAGGCTCAGAGCCCAGGGAGTGGTGGTGGGATGGCAATGAGTAGTCAGAGGGAGAAGACCGGGAGGAGGAGGTATAACGGGGAGTAGTCTCCCAGGACCAGAAGAGGGATGAAGAGGGCGGAGCAAAGACAGCCAAGACAGCGAAGCCTCAGATTGTTTCAGAAGGAATCGGAGGAGGTGGCTTAGGGAGTTGTGGGAAGGCAGGGACCTTCAGTCCCCACAACTGCCTCATAGGGACAGGTTCTGTCAGGAAGGCTTTTATATAGAAGAAGACGAAGACGAAGACGAAGACGAAGACGAAGAAGAAGAGGAGGAGGAGGAGGAGGAGGAGGAGGAGTAGTTTGGATTTGATATCCCGCTTTATCACTACCCTAGGGAGTCTCAAAGCGGCTAACATTCTCCTTTCCCTTCCTCCCCCACAACAAACACTCTGTGAGGTGAGTGGGGCTGAGAGACTTCAGAGAAGTGTGACTGGCCCAAGGTCACCCAGCAGCTGCATGTGGAGGAGCGGAGACGCGAACCTGGTTCCCCAGATTGCAAGACTACTGCTCTTAACCACTACACCACACTGGCTCTCTATACAGTCTATACAACTCTATACTCTATACACTCTATACAGCTGGCTGTGCCCCCAAATATCCAGTAATAAGATCATTAAGTTTGCAGATGATACAACGGTGGTTGGTTTAATCATGGCTGGAGAGGAGGAGGTGGCCTGTAGGAAGGAAGTTGAGCAGTTGGGGGAGTGGTGCAGGAAAAACAACTTACTCCTTAACTTAAAGAAAACAAAAGAGATTATTGTAGACTTTAGGAAATGTAAATTGAATATTCAGCCACTTATTATTGAGGGGAAGTGTGTGGAACAGGTCTCGGTGTTTCGATTTCTGGGGATGGAGTTGAGAGATGACCTAACCTGGGGAGAAAACAGCAAAGACCTGATGAAGAGAGCACAGCAGAGATTATATTTTCTGAGAATCCTTGGGAAAAATAATCTCTCAAAGGACCTGTTGATGGCATTTTACCATTGTACTGTTGAGAGTGTATTAACTTATGGTCTCTGTGTGTGGTTTGGGAGCTGCACGGTCAGGGGAAAAACATTGCTGTCCAGGGTTGTAAAGACTGCAGAGAGAATAATTGGGTGCAGTCTTCCCACCTTGGATCAAATCTATGCTTCCAGGTGCCATAAGAAAGCTGCAGAGATAGTGCAGGATAGTGCGCACCCCGGAAATGAACTCTTTTAGCTTCTGCCTTCTGGAAGAAGGTACAGGGTTATAAAGACTAGGACTAGCCGCCAGAGAAACAGTTTCTATCCAAATGCGATTTTGGTTTTAAACGCAGTGTAAGGTGGTCTCTATGGGAGTATATTGTATTTAATTATGGGGTATCAGAGTTTTTAGAGGGCTAACCAGGCTGGGATAGCAGGCTTGTGGGTTTCTGAATGTCTGATGTAGGTTTTCAGTTTCGTTGTTTCTGTATGGGACAATGATAATAAAGATTATCATATTGAAGGCTTGCTGTCCTCTCTAGGTCTGGCCTCCTGGGCTGCCTTGTTTCTTTGAATAGAGTTAGTTTTGCTGAAGCCATGTGAGTTATTTCTGACCTGCTTCCTGACACCTCCCGTTGGCTGGCTCTGCTCACCCTCTCTCCTCTTTTTCCACAGTGTGCTGGACCTCAACGCCTTTGAGAGGCAAAACAAAGCTGAAGGCTTGGGAATGGTGACGGAGGACGGAACAAGTAAGTCCCCGCCCGCCCCCCACTTGGAGGCTCGGCAGCAAGGCTTTCAGAGGACTAGGCCATCCTATTCCTATAGGCTCTCCTGCCCCACAGGGCAGTTTGGCAGGGCAAACTCCTTCTGCCCCCTCCAAAAGGCAGCCCCCTGTTAATGCTTGCTGCTCACAATGGCTGCTGACACCCTGGTGCCACCCACCAACTTTTTTTTTTACAATGGCCAGAAAATACTGCCTCCAGCTTCCGGTTCATTTGCTGGGAAACCCTTTTCCTCCTCTTGGCCCCTGAAGCAGAGTGGCCTATGGGTTACTGTGGGGAGGTGGAGAGGGAGCATGGGATCTGATTTGAAAGCCTGGCCTCCTGGGCATGGCTAATTCATGCCTCTGCGCAAGGGGGGCTTTCTAGCTGGGCTGGCCAAACTATGCACTCTGGGTTCTCTCCCCATCCCTTGGAAGGGGCGCAAGTTAAAGGTTTCAGTCCCACAGGAATGCTGGGTGCCAGGATTTGACTGGGCACGATCCTGGCCCAGGGTTGGTTCTCTCTCCCCCCACCCCGGTAGCCTCCTCCTTCCCAGTGCTCTGCGCATCTTCTCTTTGTGTTCACAGCTTCCTCCTGGTGAGACGTGGATTAATTGAGATTTCACAAATCAATAATGGACTCTCACCTCCCCGACAACCCACCCGACTCCCTTCACCTCGGGTTCTCTGGTCTCATTCCACATTAATGTCGTTTTAATACACGCTGGGTTTTGTTTTTTCACTTTTACTTTTTTTAATCATCTCCTTTTCCTTCTTTGCTGTGACGTCTTGCACTCACCTCCTCTCTCCCCCTCCCTCCTTCTCTTCCCTCCCCCTGCCCTCTCCTGGTGTCACTGATGCCCCTCCCTCAGTCATCATTCGTGAAAGTGGTAAATAATCCTTTTGCTTTGGGTTAAGTTGTGCTTTGGGTTAACTTTTTCCCCCCTTTCCCTTTTAATGGTCAGTTTCTTGGCCTGGTTTATTTATTTAGTTTTGCCAGTTTCTCTTTCTAACCTGGTGGGTTCGAGGCTGAAAACTGATCAGAACCCCCATCCCCTGCTGCCCTGGCTTAGTGCGTGGTGCTCTGCTAGGTCCTGAGCATCTGGAAGGTGTTGGCTATGATCTGCCTTCACGTTCAGAGGCACTAATATTTCTGAAAGGCCTGTTGATGGAAATCGCTGTAGGGGAGAGGGCTCTTGCACTCAACTCCTGCTCAAGGGCTTCCTCACAAGGCATCTGGATGGCTGCTGCAATATCAACATGCTAGAATAATAATAATAATATTAAAAATAATAATTTATTTGTACCCCGCCCATCTGGCTGGGTTTCTCCAGCCACTCCGGGCGGCTTCCAACAAAGATTAAAAATACATTAAAATGTCACACGTTAAAAACTTCCCTGAACAGGACTGCCTTCAGATGTCTTCTGAATGTCAGGTAGTTGTTTATCTCTTTGACATCTGCTGGGAGGGCGTTCCACAGGGTGGGCGCCACTACCGAGAAGGCCCTCTGCCTGGTTCCCTGTAGCTTTGCTTCTCGCAATGAGGGAACCGCCAGAAGGCCCTCGGCGCTGGACCTTAGCATCCGGGCAGAACGATGGGGGTGGAGACGCTCCTTCGGGTATGAGGCTGTTTAGGGCTTTAAAGGTCAGCACCAACACTTTGAATTGTGCTCGGAAATGTACTGGGAGCCAATGTAGTTCTTTCAAGACCGGTGTTACGTGGTCTTGGCGGCCGCCCCCAGTCACCAGCCACATAGCTAGGCCTGATCCAGCAGCGATGCTCTTCATTCTTAAGGGATGTCCAACACATTCTGTGCTTCAAGGCCCAGGGGTTTGAAGCGTAGCAAGCAGGAGGTACGTTGTCTGTTGACTAAGCAAGAGCAGAATGCCTGGATAGATAGGCAGGATAGCTCAGCTAGGTAGAGTGTCATGCTGATAACACAAAGGTTGCAGGTTCAATTCCGGTATGAGACAGCTACATATTCCTGCATTGCAAGAAATTGGACCAGTGGATCGTCAGGATGTCTTCCAGCTCCACAATTCTATTAATCTATATCTCTAGGATTGGGCAGGCTGGCATTGTTTTGTCCTAGGGTGACATGGAGGCCTGAGAGGTTAGACGACTTCAGAGCTGTCTCCTTTGGCGAGTGGTGGCGCCAGAGAAGCTTTTGCTTTCAAGTCGCAAGCTGGCTAAACAGAGGAAGGACGGGGCAGTATCCAACTCCCTTGTCCTGTCAGTGCAGGGAGGTCAGGCTCTGCAATGTGTCTCCTCCCCCTCTCCCACCCGCGGGCTCCATGCCCTCTCCAGTTCTGCTTCAGAGGGTTGGGGGAACCCCAAGGACAGATCTAGGGGGGCTTACGAGGGACAAGGCCGTCCTGTGGCACATGCAGGAACCCTTGCACTGACAGGACATGTTAAATCAGTGCTGCGCCAGGAATAAGCTGTTTTTTGTTCTCTTTTTCTCCCGTTGCGGGAGGGTGGGGAAATCTCCAATACCTTGGAGAGTTCCCTGGCCTTCTTCTGAAGATGCCACCAGGACCAGGGTAAGCAATGCCCTCCATTAAACCCCACGTCAGCCTTTTCTCCCACCCCTCATTGCCCGGCTGGCTGGAGGGGGTTCTGATCAGTCTCGGGTGGGGTGGGTCCAGCTAGGGAAAGTCTCTGTCTCTCAGCTCTTATCTGGCGCATGCCCTTCAACCGCAAAAGAAACCCCAACCCTTCCAAAGGCCACCCGTTTCTCACACACACATGCACCATTGGTGCTGAGCACAACTAACTGCACACCCTTCGCCCACCCAAATGCTTTCATCGTGGTCTCCAGGCTTGTGCTCTTATAAATACCAACACTCCCCTCCCACCCCACCCCCCGAAAAAGAAAAGTATTTGACCTTGTAAAGGTCACCAGGAAGCCACCCTGCTGGGCTTCTGTCAAACTGGAATAGCCAATAAGATGTTAGTCAGAATCCACCATCTCCGCCCCTGAAAACATTGCCCCCCCAGCCAATTTTCAGTGGGGCAGGTGTAGACACACCATTTCTGACCCTTCTCCTGGGCTCCACTCTGCTTGTAGCGAGAGCCTAGTTCAGGGTTTCCCAAACGTGGGCCTCCAACTGCATTTTGGACTACAGTTCCCATCATCACTAGTCCTGCTACCCAAGGATGATGGCAGTTGTAGTCCAACAACAGCTGCAGACCCAAGTTTAGGAAACCCTGGCCTAGTTATTCAGCAAATGTGACCTCAGTCTGTGTTACCTGTATGTGGAATAGTAACAATTCAAGGTGTAAGCATAACTGTCTGGTTGTGTTGTCGCAACAAGTTCTTCAGTAAGGAATGCGGCGTCTTTGTAATAATTTGCTGCAGAAACATGGTTTCTCTTAGTATCTATGTAGGCATGTTCTGTAGTTTCGTATATTGAAAGGGTCGTGTGTACCGTGCTTTATATCTGTGGGGTCTGTGTGAGTGTCATCATGGCATAATAACTGAGCAGTCGCCTTGTGGTGTGGAAACGTTGCCGAGTTGAAGTGTGATATACTTGTTGTGATGCCGTCTTTGGTAACCACGCTGTAACATCTTCATTATCCCAGTAAATACAGGGTTAGAATGAGCATCCTGGGGTCTACAACAATGACACGGTGCTAATGATACTTTTATAAATTAAACCTGTAGTGTTTGTGATGGCGACACATCATCTTTATAGTTTGGGGAGTGTAAACTTTTTGAAAAATTATCTTATATGTATATCACCTTGAGACAGTGGTTTAAAAGGTGATTAATGAAGACAGTCGTACCTCGGTTGACGAACACCTTGCGGCTCGAACGTTTTGGCTCCCGAATGCCACAAACCTGGAAGTTAGTGTTCCGGTTCGTGAACATTCTTTGGAACCTGAACATCCGACTGTGTTCTGCAGCTTTCGATTGGCTGCAGGAACTTCCTGCAGCCAATCAGAAGTTGCGCCTTGGTTTCTCTGAACGTTTTGAAAGTTGAAAGGACTTCTGGAATGGATTCCGTTCGACTTCTGAGGTACGATTGTAGTAGTAGTTGTAGTAATGATGATGATGATGATTATGTAACCAAGCTATTTTGTAATGGGTGAGCCTCTTCAGAGTCATATACTTCAAATTACACTATAGAATAACCAGCTAGTAGCACCATAGTAACATTAACCTCTTTATTAGCAGTGTGGCAATTTTGGAATGACTGCTTTGGTGATTTTTGCTCATAAGATGCTGCAGAATACATATGCGATAAAATCATAAAATATTTGTAGGGATGGTTTACTTCACTCCCAATAACCACATGTTGCTTTTGGGTGTGCTAAGATGGAGCTGGATTGTCCTTTTAGTAACTCCGGCCTCGTCCACACGTCTGCTTGTCCCTCGCCTAGAAAGCATGGGTCCAAGCCCTTTTTTCCTTGGCCCACTCCTTTCCAAGGGAAAACCCACTATTTAGTACAAGATGGGGAGCAAACGTCAAATTGGGGGGCGGGACGACGACCAGAATTGCCATTTGCTCCGATTGTGTGCTAAAGAGCGGTTTTCCTCCCAGGGGGTAAGCAGCGGGACGAGAGGAAGTGCGGCTAAGCCCTCTGTTTATACAGTATTTTAAACTCTTGTTTAATGTTGTAAGGTCTGTCTTGACCATTTTTCTTGGCTGAAAGTGCTGTCCTAGTAGTAGTCTCCTATTGACTACTATATATTGTTCTTTTCATTCTTCTGTAAGTCATCCTTGTAGTAACTCGTTCCAGATGTTTTGGACTGCAATTCCCATCGTCCCTGACCACTGGTCCTGTTAGCTAGGAATCATGGGAGTTTTAGGCCCTGAAAAAACCCACTTTTGAGCACTCAATCAGAGCAAACGTCAACGTGAGTCTTCAACAGATCGCCGTTTGCTCCGACTGAGCTTTAAAGAGCGGGTTTTCACAGAGAAAGCCCGTGGTGTCCTTGTAGCAGTTGTGGTCACATCAACGCCATACATTTGAAGCACAGCACTTTAACAGCCATGGAGAATCCTGGCAACTGTAGTTTGCAGAAGGTGCTGACCTCACAAACCTACAATGACCAGCACTCTTAACAGACGATGGTTCCCATGATTTTCCATGGTGGTTAAAGTGGAATAAGAGTCATTTAATTGTATGATGTGGACGTAACCTGTTTCTTTTTTTTGCTGCCTGTGTAACATTTCTGTTCCTTTCTCACTTATTTCTTTGTGATCTCTCATAATAGTTCCTCTGTGTTATACGTGCTCCTGTTTGTGAGCCTCCCTATAGTAACTTAGGGCTCAACCACAATTCCTTTTGTGTTGCATTTCTAGGCATAGGTATGAGATTTTCAGGTTTTGTTCTTTGCTCCACCGTTTTTCCCAGGAAAGCATGCATCTTACTGCCAAATTGGAGCAGACAGCGACACAAAATGAAGTGTAGACGAGCCCTCACTGTAGCACATTTGCTTTACTCTTGTTCTGTGCTCTAGAGTCACGGTGTCTCTGCTGTCCTTATAGTAACTATGTTGTCCTGTTTTATTGATTGATTGATTGATTGATTGTATGTTGCCCTGTTTATCTCCTTTTAGTGCTCCACTGCACTCTGTCCTGGTGCCTTCCAGATGTTTTGGATTAAAACTCCCATCAGCCCATGCCAGCTGGTGTGAATTATTCTCCAAAATGTCCAGGGGGCGCCAGCTTTGGGGAAAGGGTGCCTTGGAGCTTTTTGGATTCTCATTGTAAACCTCAGATAAAACAAGCCTTATCGGGATGACTTGGGGAGCATCTCTTCCTGTCCTTCCAATACCCCCACGCCCAACCCCAGCCCCGTCCCGAGCACCACGATTGCCCCACCACAAAGGGAAGACAAAGCCAGAGGGGGAAGATATCAGGTGATTGACTTGGCTTCATCCATGAAGTGGAGGAGGCAACTTCATGAAGAAGAAGACAAATGGAAAAGGGGCTGGTCATTAATGCCAGGTGGGCTAATATGAATCCACCCGGAAGAATGGAAGGGGAAGGGGGCGTTTCTTGTGAATGGGAGACCCATCCACCATTCTTGCCCTCCCCGTGCCGTTGGATTCATATCTTCATTAATGACCAATGCCACAGAACGGGTGGTGTGAACTGGTCGCTGACCTTCTGCAACTAATTCTATTAACCCACAAGGATGGGGGGGGCACATCCCGGGTCTCTTACACTCACTCTCCTCCAACTTTTATTCTTAATTCTTTGTCATCGCAGTTCCGTGTCTGTCCACTGCTCTCACGTTATTCTGGTCCATTGGAATTTATTTCACCTTTGCACCACGTCAAGTCCTTACTTTCTGTTTTACTCAGGTTGTGTTTTCCGCAAAAAAAAATGGCTTGTCGCAAAACTACACTTCGAAATTTGGCCCTGGGTGCACAGGTTTTTTTAAACAACAAACAAACAAACAAACTCAGATAGAATAAACCGGCCGTTTATGCTAATTGCGTTGAACCGAACTATTCTCATCTGCCTGCATACACTCTGGCACTCCCAGTCTCAACACCTGCTCCCCACTAAAATATGTAACCTCCAGCAATAGGCATGCAGGGATTTTGCAAAGGACTTTATCTGTTGACATTGAGCCTTTGCTGGAATGTCACAGATAGCCTAAATAACCCTTTCCCCCGGAAGCAATATCCCAGACACAAACTCGACCTTCCCTACACAATGGAGCCACGAGATCCCCTAACCAAATGCATGGCACTTGTGATCCTACTAACTCCTGGTCGGCCGCTGCAGTCCTCACTCTGGTCCAGCTCCCCACCAATAACGGGGGGAGCTTTCAAACAAGTACCGCTCTCTTCCAACCCATGTGGAACATTAAGCCGAGAATTATATTCCTTTGGGCGCTAGGCAGAAATGTTCCGCTTTAACCAGGCCTTTGACTGATTGACATTCAATTCCCTTTTTAAAATGTGCTGTGGAGGTGGGAAGTTATTGGGTTGTGTTTTTGTTTTTATTTTGATTATGTATTTTGTGTTTTTATATTGTGATATTTTTTTTAATCCTGCAAACCGCCCTGAGACCTACAGGTATATACAAATGCAGTTAATTAATAAGTTAATAATAGAATCCTACTACCTCTGTTCCTTCCGCATCCTGGGTAGATCAACTCTCTTGCGCTTATTCGTTTATTTCATAGAATGTATACCTCGCTGGATGGTAATACAAAACAGCAACAACCTCAAAGCGGTTTGCAAAAAGACGAAGCAATAAAATAAAGCAAAATTTAAAACGTACGGAAGTTTAAATGCTAAGGTTAAAATTACCTCAATTTATAAGCATCCAGGTTTGGCTTGTCTAAACAGGAATGTACAGGGCTCCATAGGCAAGGAGTTCCAAAGACCACACAAATGGTTCTTGCAAATGTGGAACTGGTATTATGCGGCACCTGTAGTAGAGCCAATTCCACCGGTGGAAGCGATTGAAGAAGAAGAAGAAGAAGAGTTTGGATTTGATATCCCGCCTTTCACTCCCTTTAAGGAGTCTCAAAGCGGCTCACATTCTCCTTTCCCTTCCTCCCCCACAACAAACACTCTGTGAGGTGAGTGGGGCTGAGAGACTTCAGAGAAGTGTGACTGGCCCAAGGTCACCCAGCAGCTGCATGTGGAGGAGCGGAGACGCGAACCCGATTCCCCAGATTACGAGTCCACCGCTCTTAACCACTACACCACACTGGCTCTCAGTGTGAGTGGGCCCATTGGGATAAGACGACCTCATGGGTAAACTGGACCTGAGTTCTTAAAGGTTTCCATACGCTGATGGTAACACATTGAACTCGGCCCAGTAGCAAATCGGAAACCGGTGCAGATCTTTGGCACGGGTGTCCTGTGCCGACAAGGCCTCGTTCCTGTCAGCAATCATGCTGCAGCATTCCGCACTAACTGCAGCTTCCAGGAAAAGCGCGAGGGAAGCCCCACATAGAGCGTGTTGCAGCAATCAGGCCTTGAAGTACCCAGTGCATGAACTGCTGTGGCAAGGCTTTCCTGCTCCAGGAGCAGCCGTGGCCGTTAAACAAATTGCAGTTGATAAAAGGCACTTCTAGCTACGGAGGCTGCCTGCTCCTTCAGGAAGAGTGCAAACATCCAGGGTAGACAACAAGTAGTTTTTTTATTCCAACAAGCATCCCGTGAAACAAGGAATCGGTGCCCCAGCGTCCTTAATTCAGGCTCAGCCGCTCCTTACTGACCATCTTCAGTGAGGACCTAGCACCTAACTAAAGGTAAAGGGACCCCTGACCATTAGGTCCAGCCGTGGCCGACTCTGGGGTTGCAGTGCTCATCTCGCTTTATTGGCCGAGGGAGCCGGCGTACAGCTTCCGGGTCATGTGGCCAGCATGACTAAGCCGCTTCTGGCGAACCAGAGCAGCGCACGGAAACACCGTTTACCTTCCCGCTGGAGCGGTACCCATTTATCTACTTGCACTTTGACGTGCTTTTGAACTGCTAGGTTGGCAGGAGCAGGGACCAAACAACGGGAGCTCACCCCATCGTGGGGATTCGAACCGCCGACCTTCTGATCGGCAAGTCCTAGGCTCTGTGGTTTAACCCACAGCACCACCCACGTAACTAGCCCCTAACTAGCTATTAATAAATAGTTACTATGATGACTATTTTATTATGATGACAACAGTCGCACCTTGGTTTTCGAACAGCTTAGTTTTCAAACGTTTTGGCTCCCGAACATCGCAAACCCAGAAGTGACTGTTCCGGTTTGTGAACTATTTTTGGAAGCCAAACATCCGATGGGGCTTCTGCAGCTTCCGATTGGCTGCAGGAGCTTCCTGCAGCCAATCAGAAGCCGTGCTTTGGTTTCCAAACGTTTTGGAAGTCGAACGGACCTCCGGAACGGATTCCATTTGACTTCCAAGGTATGACTGTATTTTATTATTAGACGGCCTGTCAGTATACTTTTTTATTATGTTTTTATCATTGGCGTTCTGTAATGCGTTTTTAATGTTGTACTCTGCCCTGGGAGCTCTTGATGAAGGACGGTATATAAATAATAATAATAATAATAATAATAATAATAATAATAATAATAATAAAAAACATCCAGAGTGAGGCCTTCAGGGCTGCCCCTTGATCTGTGTGCAGCATCCTTGTTTTGCCGTGTGGATTGCCTTGCCCGAAAACCATCCCCCTTTCTCAAGCCCAGCGTTGGAGAACCCCCATTTTGTACTAACCGCACATTTCTCCCTTGCCCTTTCACCCCAACCCCCCCCTCACCCTGCCGCCATTCCCAACTCCATTTTTTTCCTCCTCTCTCCGTGTTGCTCCTGCTAACGATGGCCAGTTCTCTCTCTTCCCTTGACCCCTCCCCTGCTCTAGGAGAGAAGGTGATGGCGGACGATCTGTTTACACAGGACCTCTTCCGGTTCCTGCAGCTCCTGTGCGAAGGACACAACAACGGTAGGTTCCACATGCCACCTAGAGGGCTTCCAAAACTGGAGCTGATGGAGTCGATTGAGGGAGGGGAATGGGAGAACACACAGGGCAGGGGAGGGCAGGGTGGTTGGGGCCTAATGGAAAGGGTGCGTGGAGAGTCAGGGGCAAGGAACGTTTCTTTTCTTTTTTTAAAATAATTTTTTATTGGAAATTTTGTTTACAACATAACACAACCCCCACCCCACCCCGCCAACACAGAAATCCACCCCCATCAGACACAAACATAACAACAAGCATAATATACAACAAAACAAACAACCAAATAAAAAACTTCCTTTATCCTGTTTCTGGCATCCTTATTTACTTCTTATAAGCTGTTTCCTTTATGAATAATTATTAAGATTTTTCTAATTATAACTTAAATATCCACAAAGTCTCCTGCAGGCATTAATCGAAACAAGTCCAGGTATGAATTTTAGGGCACTGTTTTGTGAAGTATTCTCTGCACTTTCCCCCATGCTTTTTGAAATTCTTGCCTAGTGTGATCTCTGATTGCCTCTGTTAATCTAGCCAGTTCAATATACTCTAACAGTTTGTCTTGCCATTTTCCCGCTTGGCGGACTGACTTTGACAGGTGAGTAAGAGCAGCAGCACCCTGTCATTCATATTGACGCCATATTGACTGATCAACAGGTGGGCTGTCCCACTCACCTGTCAAAGTTGATCCTTGGAGGTTGGGAAGAGGTTAATCAGGATTAAACTCCTTGCACATCTGCAGGGTTCGGGAACGCCAGCAAGTTCCCCCCATCCCACTAGTACGCCTGAACCATGCAGGATTGAACTCCCAGCACACCAGTTGAAATGCAGGGGGCTGAATCCTCCTTTCTGCAAGGTTCCAGTGCACCAGCCAGTTCCCGCCCCCCAAAAAAAGAATCATAGAATCCTAGAGTTGGAAGAGACCACAAGGGCCATCGAGTCCAACCCCCTGCCAAGCAGGAAACACCATCAGAGCACTCCTGACATATGGTTGTCAAGCCTCTGCTTAAAGACCTCCAAAGGAGGAGACTCCACCACACTCCTTGGCAGCAAATTCCACTGTCAAACAGCTCTTACTGTCAGGAAGTTCTTCCTAATGTTTAGGTGGAATCTTCTTTCTTGTAGTTTGGATCCATTGCTCCGTGTCCGCTTCTCTGGAGCAGCAGAAAACAACCTTTCTCCCTCCTCTATGTGACATCCTTTTATATATTTGAACATGGCTATCATATCACCTCCTCCAAAGAAGGAGACTCCACCACACTTCTTGGCAGCAAATTCCACTGTCGAACGGCTCTTACTGTCAGGAAGTTCTTCCTAATGTTTAGGAACCTTCTAACAAGTCTTAACTGGGCAGGACCGAACTCCCCATGCATCATCTAAAGCATGGGAAGTTAAATCCTTCTTTCTGCTGCTGTGTCGCTACCTGTCCAGCACTTGACATCACATACGATGCATTGGTTTACCACTAAGGGTTGTTGCAAATATAAAGGTGGGGTTTTGAGGGGGGTGGGGGGGGGTGGGAGAACCAAGATATTATCAATGGAAGGAAGTGTCCCATTCTCACCCTGCTCCCTTTTTACTCCAGACTTCCAGAACTACCTGCGGACACAGACGGGGAACACGACCACCATCAACATTATCATCTGCACTGTTGACTACCTTCTGCGACTGCAGGTGGGTGTTTTCATCCCAGGCCAAACCTGGCTCAGGAAGTGTCAGTTCTGCCAAAGCATTAGACCCAGATACAGCTGCTCTTCAGCTCTTGAGCTGGCGAGAATTTCAGCCTGCTTTTGCAAACCTTACAAGTCTGAGAATCTGGTTCGTCACCTGCAAGGTCCTTTCCTTTTTATTATTATTGCAAAATGTACTCACCATAGCGGGAAAGGTCTTCTTGTGTCCAGAGGCACTCTGCCCTTGGCACCAGAATATGGTATGACTGCATCTTCTGCGCATTTGACTTGTGAGGTTTCAGCTACATGTGGTTGAAGGCTGCTGGTTGAAATCCCACAAGTTTAAATGGCAAGCGAGGTGGAGAGCTTAAAAGCTCCTTCTGTGCTGGCAAAACTCAGTGCAAAAAGAGCTCTCTGTGTGCCAGGTCTGGGGTGCTTCACACAAGATCTCGCAGGAACTTAGACGGCCCGGTGAGATCTCACGAGAGCCTTCTGGGACCTTGGCGCATCGGCTGCAGAAGCCCCAAGGTGCTCTTGTGGAGGCTGTTCCTGTCAGCATCGCCCTAGAGCCAGTGCACCAACTGGACTCATGCACCTCAACCCCGACTGGGCTGGGCGAGCTGGGTAGCACCGCCAGAGACCTCCTTCTCGCAGGAACAGGTCACAGTGCTGTGGACTCACAGCTTAGAGCTGAGAGCACCGGATTCACTGTCTCAATACTACAGTCGTTGCGCAGCAGAGTTTTGCAGAGTCTTGCAGAGTATAAACCACTCGGAGAGCAGCTCTGTAGAATATCTTCCTTTTATTCTGTAACTACAACTATGATACAAAACTATATACAGAGCTGAATATTCTAAGCATAAATCAATGCTACACTGAGAGTCTGCAGCTGCTCTTAGCAGCAATCTTATCTCTAGGATCTCCAACACTCTCACTTTCTCCGATACACTGACTGACTGACTCTCTCTCACACACACAGATATGTTGCTGGGCAGAATAAGTAGATAGGCACGACACGCCTCCTGCTCTCTGGAGAGTCAGCAGAGACCATCAGGAGATGATCAGGAGATTCTTGGGTATGGGAGGGGTGAACCCTTAGCACCGAACCCCACATGAGACGCGATCGTACTGTACTTGAAACCAGCACAGCTTGTAATGAGTGAGGCCTGAACTAAAAGCCCTCCACTAACGGGCAGCCCTTGAGAGTTGGAAGTCCTAGGTGGGACTGGTGGGAGTTGCAGTCCAGAACATCTGGAGGGCACCAGGTTGGGGAAAGCTGGATCAGGTCATAAAATAGGAAGTATTGACAATCAAGTCTGCTGGTAGGATCACGCAAATCATCTCGGATTTAGCATCTTCGTATTCTGGCCACAGACAGCGTTCCTTGGACCCAGCAGGGTAGTGGAAAATGGGGCAGCAAAGTAACCTTTCGATTTTTTTCCCACCCACGGAAATCGCCAGGAGTCTATTAGTGATTTCTACTGGTATTACTCGGGCAAGGACGTCATTGATGAACAGGGCAAGCGGAACTTCTCCAAAGCCATGGCTGTAGCCAAGCAGGTCTTCAACAGCCTCACTGAGTACATCCAGGTATTATTATTGCCACTGTTGTTGTTGTTGTCTGAAAATCAGTTTTTAAAATTGCAACCAGAAGAAGAGAGTGGGTTGTGTTTTGGAGGTATGGGGTGTTAGGGGAAGAGGTACTACCTCTGGTAGGGGACCCTTTGCCCACCTATGGGCCTCCCCACCCTGCACTCAGCTCACACCTGTGGCTCCTAGAAGCTGTCAGCAGGCGACAGGGGCCACATCCCAGGGAACAGCTATCACTGGCCAGCTAAATCAGGTGAGGGCAGCCAATGGGTCTCAGGGACTTCCCCTGCATGCGAAGACAGGCTGCAGTGGATTGAATGGACAAGACCGATAGTACAGCAGTCAAGAAGGCGGTTCCTGCACGTGCTGTAGAAGGAAGTGAGAGGCAAATAAGGCTCATCTACCTGGGAAGATGGGACGCGGGTGGCGCTGTGGGATAAACCACAGAGCCTAGGACTTGCCAATCAGAAGGTCGGCGGTTCGAATCCCCGCGACGGGGTGAGCTCCCGTTGCTCGGTCCCTGCTTCTGCCAACCTAGCAGTTCAAAAGCACCTCAAAGTACAAGTAGATAAATAGGTACCACTCCAGTGGGAAGGTAAATGGCGTTTCCGTGCGCTGCTCTGGTTCACCAGAAGTGGCTTAGTCATACTGGTCACATGACCCAGAAGCTGTACTTCCGGCCAATAAAGCGAGATGAGCACCACAACCCCAGAGTCGGCCACGACTGGACCTAATGGTCAGGGGTCCCTTTACCTTTTTACCTGGGAAGGTAGCCCATCTATGAGAAGGAAATCTCTGATCCTACACAAATCCGGAGTGGAGTCCCTAAGATGGTTGGATGGCGCCTTGTACGCCTCCTTCCAGCAACTCCTGCAGCCAATCTGGTGCCAAACGTCTTTCTCTTCTTTCCTTTGGATCACATATTGAGGCTGAGAGGGGGTCTTGTTGTCTGGGCAGCCCAGGACCTCCACCCAGAGTGCCCAGGCTTGTGTCCTGGGGAGGTCACTTTGGTGCTGCTAACTCAGCAGTTTAACTTCACCCCCAGAAGCACACTCCATTGTCTCTTGAGAAAGATGGATTCAACGTTCTGCCATCTCCCTTATTGCAGGGCAGATTCGAGCGTAAACCATACGTGGAACGAGTCTGCCCCTGCGGCTTGATGGAGGTAGAAACTGTCTCTCATGCCTTGTTACGCTGCCGATTCTACAGGGGATACACGCTCGGTATTTATTACCCCGCTATGCAAAAATCTCCAAATGAATCCGAACTTCAGTGTCTAAAATCCCTTGTAGAGGACAAGGATCCTGAGATCACGCTAAGGGTAGCCAAATTCTGTGCGATTGCCATAAAACGTAGGGAACAAGCTGTGCTATCATAATGATTAAGGCCTTAAGTGATAATTTTAGCTTATATGTTAGTGACTAAGTTTTAATTTATATATTTTTTAACTGTTGCTATATCTGTATTGCCCCTGTTATACTTAATTGCAAATTCATATGTACCCCTATTTCGTTTTATGACCTCCTTGATATTGTATGTGGGCTGGAACTGGTCTGTGACCGAAATAATAAATTCATTCATTCATGGATGTCATCAAAGGGAAATCCTCTATCCCAGGGGGTGCCCTGCATCTATCCAGCTCCCTCACCTCTCCATCCTTTTCTGGAGTGCATAGCCCCTCCTTTCTGAGGCTCCCATGTGACGATTTACCCCACACTGAGCTGTGTATAAGCTGGGCAGGACGAATGCCCCATGCACAGATCATCTTCAGCAGCCCTTTGTTCAGACTCCTAGGTATAAATCGGATCTCTTCACTCCATTATTTCCCCCTTCCTCGCCAGGGACCGTGCACTGGGAACCAGCAGAGCTTGGCACACAGCAGGCTGTGGGACGCTGTCATTGGCTTCCTCCATGTCTTTGCTCACATGATGATGAAGTTGGCTCAGGTAAAAGCGAAAACGAGCGAGTGCAAGTTATTGTCTGAACCCTGGCAAGGGGCAAGAGGGTAGGGAATATCTTGGAGGTTGTTCATGAGCAGCGGTTGAGGAAGAGTATCCTGAGCAGATAGAGCGAGCAAGGTCTTAGCGCATGGAAGATATGCAAGGCTGTGTGGCGTGCTCCACAGCCAAGCCCCACAACTGTGAACCATAGAATCATAGAAGAGTTGGAAGAGACCACAAGGGCCATCGAGTCCAACCCCCTGCCAAGCAGGAAACACCACCAGAGCACTCCTGACATATGGTTGTCAAGCCTCTGCTTAAAGACCTCCAGCCTTTCTTGGCCAGCTTCAAAGAAAGAACAAGCCCCAGGGTCCCAGACATCAATGGCTAAGCAGGGAAAACTTAATATTCTGCACAT